>NC_092067.1:10427365-11627365 GCF_039877785.1 Chaetodon trifascialis
CCTCAAACTCAGACACCTCCTCTTTCTCCACCTCCTCTTCTTCCTCCTTCTCTCTCTCTCTCTCTCTCTCTCGATCACACACACACACACACACACATTATGTCCGTGCCGTCACATATCGAAGACAAACTACTTTTTAAAAAACGACATTTTTGCAAGAAACCACTTCATACAATAATCTAATCAAATTTACAATATCAAGAGGAAAAAAGGGCAACAGTCAATAGGAGTGGTTAATTAAACAGACTGGGAGAGAGGGAAAAAGGAGAGAGGCAGAGACAGACAAGGAATCAGAGCCCAGTTCTATTCTCAGCATTACCTTGACTCTCTGGCAGTGCTGTTTATCAGACAGAAGCCTGTAAAAAATACAGGCCAGCGACGGATCTGAAGGCTTAATTATTTTAGGGACAATTTATATGATTTTCTGTGAGAAAGAAGTAGGAAGAGCTGAGCTGTGAAGGCCAGCCTCCAACCTTGACTCGGACACAGTGATATTGATTTAACCGTGAAAACAGGAGCTGGTGAATTATGATGTCATGACTCAATGCTCTCCTTGCCTCTGTCACTGAAGGAGGATGGGGGGGGGGGGGGGGGAGTGGAGGTCAGTGAATGAGAGGCTGAGAAAGACAGGTTGGGATAAAGCTGATGAATTAGAGGTTTATCTTAATTGCTCCTAAGAGGGATCACAGGTTAAGGTTGGCTGCTACCTGAGAGATACAGGGAGGAAGGGGGCTCCGGGGAAATCAGAGGTGATTGCAGAGGAGTTTAACCACAGAGGAAGTAAGCAAAGAAGTTGCAAAGATGAAAACTGTGTTTGGATAATGCAAAAGGTTTTGAGCAGAAGTCCTGACTTATTATGCAGCATGTTTGGTAAAAGGCTTTGGTGATTCTGGTGTGGCCACCTAACAAATACCCTCATGCTGCCACACAAGGGTCTTCACAGAAGGCTGTCTACTGTGGAGAAAGGATGACACTGAGTGCATGGCCACATTCATGAAATAGCAGTAAGCAGGACCTCAGCGTCCCCTGCTGTGCCTCGTTGAAGGACACAGCTATGAATGGAGGCAGGATGAAAAACTTTTGCAGTAGTGCTACAACATTGTTCAGAGGCTGAATGTCTTTGTATTGATTTGGCTGGGAGAGAAAACAGAGAGATTTTTCACATGTTTATATCAAGGACACCGCAGGATAAACAGCCTTCGCCCAGCCTGTCTCTTCTCCTGCTCAAGGCCCAGCCAGCGCAGGTTATAAAAATCCTTATGTCTCAAGGAGAGATTACATTATTGTTGCAAAAGCACAGAATTGAAAAGACAGCAACAGTGCCCTGTCGCTCTTTGTCTTGCCCTCGGCTTTCTTTGTTTATTTTTCAAATTTGTACAAGATGTAGGCTACTTAAGTAGCTCTCCACTTCAGCATCCTTCATCAGACAGAGGAAATAAAATATCTCTTAAATATGTCTTAAATACATGGAAAAAAAAAAAACACGTTGGCCCCCAGCTCATGATGTGTAGCCAGACACTGTTCAGAACAAGTGCTTATTTTAAATTCATGTCCAAAGATAGCGAATATGTTATTTGGGGGAAGTGTGTCAAAAAGGGTGCACAATACACCAGGAACATTTACATCTGATGAATGGAGAGTTGAATTTTACTTGATACTGAATATAATGCATGTATTCTAATCACAGAAATCACAGATGTACCAATGTCAATTCTCAAGGGAGCTGTAGTTTTTCCTGCCTTTGAATTCTATTAGTACGAGCTGTACTGGATGCCCATTTGTCGTAGAATATATTAAGTAAACCCAAAGAATACAATCAGTTTTTTTCAGAGAGAGCGATTAAAGATATGCTAAATGAAAGATTGCTGGAGTCCAAGAGAGTGGAACAGAGGCCAGCCCAGACGTGACGCTGTGATTTCAGCTCTCTGTAGATAAATGCTGAGTGTAAAGTCATTAACTTGATACCGCAGTAATAATGCAAAGCATAATATAAAATCTGGGGTCTGATTTGATGAAAATCTTGGTGATCATAGAGGAAATAAAACAGGAAGTGGGCGAAGTAAAAGTGAATGTTAATAATACTTGTTCAAACTCTTAAAACTGTCTATTCCTGACAAGCAGCCTCTTTGTGGTAACTACTGCCCTCTGTGAGGAGCAAAGTTAGAAATAGTGTGATGCTGTTATGCTGCAAAGTATCTACAAAGGAGGGAAACTGGGTTGGACAGTTGAGACAATATAATATTTGTTCTTTCTGTGAAGCACTTTGTGACATCTCCTTTATGCAATCATGTGTTCACAAAGTGGTGAACCTCTCTCCATCCTTGCTTGTGAACGACTGAGCCTTTCCAGGATGCCCCTTTCATATCCAATCATGATACTCTCACCTGTTACCAATCAACCTGTTTACCTGTGGAACGATCCAAACAGGTGTTTTTGGAGCATTCCACATCTTTCCCAGTCTTTAGTTGATCCTGTCCCAACTTGTTTGAAACATGTTGCTGCATCAAATTCAGAATAAGCAGATTTTTACAAAAATGAATGAAGCTGATGAGGTCAAACATTAAATTTATTGTCTTTGTGCTGTTTCCACTTGAGTACATGTCAAAAAGGATTGGCAAGTTATCCCATTCTGGGTCTGTTTTGGAATCAGGGTTGTAGGAGTTGCACCATCAAGCAAAGTAGCCACAGTCATGGTATCGGCCTCACAGGTCCACTTTGTTCTTAGGTTTCTGTGATATAGAGCAGACTCTTCCACTGGCCCAGTGCCTGCTGGTTCCCAGCCCAGTTTAAAATTGCTCAGCATGGAGAGGCCGCCTCGCAGCCCTATCCCATAACTTTAAGGATGTGAACACACTTCCCACAACACACAGCACCCTGTTTGTGTTTGTCCACAGTTAGTAAACTATCATATTTCAGCATTACATATATGAGTTCTGCCCACATTGGCTAACTCCACCAAACTAGGAAAAGTGCATTTATACGATTTATCAGACAACACACAAGCTCCCTTCTCTTCCCCCAACTCCCATCTGTCAATGACAGATCTGCTGTGAAATATCAGCAGACACACTCTCACAAAGAGTTTACATGTTTTAAAACAAAAGAAAATGAATGCAAAAAGATTCTTCATGTGTATGTGTATGTATACACACACACACACACACACACACACACACACACACACACACACACACACACACTACAAAGACTTACACCTATTTCCTGGAGACTTACCCTAATCATTATCACTACTTGCCTAATACTAACTCTTACCCTTAACCTAAACCTAACCTCACCTTAACCTAAACCCAAGTCTTCACCCTAAAATTGAATGATTTACATTATGGGGACCTGCATTTTGTCCGAGCCCCCACAATGTGACTGTGCTAACCCCACACACACACACACACACACACACATACACACACACACACATGCCTATCTGTGATGTGCACTTCTTAAAATAATTGCTGTGACACCCAGACAGACGGAGTCAGACAGCATCAGCCACACTGCAGCTTTGTGTCTCACGCTGAAATTTGGAGCAAGGTCAGTACCAAAGACGCTATTTACTCATACTTGGACAAGGGGCATGGGAAAGTGAGTGCAGAGCACATGCAGGAATCAAAGTGGAAAGGAAAGACAGAGTAAAGTAAATGGGGCTTCAGTGTTTGAAGACCGTAAGTCAGTTTCATGAAGACGTTGCTTCAAAAACAGTAATCAAAGAAATAAGTGCAATTGCTTCAATTTTGCTCCAAACATCTTCTTGGATTTCTCACAACCTCACAGCAGAATTGACTGAAGGAACATCTTTTGTCACTCTGTTTCATCTGTCTCTACAACCACCGCTTTGAAACTCTTTTTCAACATGGGCCAATTGCTCAAGTAAATACACAAAATGTTTTCAATAAGTGAGCATTGTTATGCTATGTTCTTTCGCAGCAGTAAGCATTTCCTGAAGGCTGATTGCACAAATGAAATTTTGAGGTTGCCATGACCCAAGAAGACAGTTCTTTGGCGCATTCAGCCGAGCCAGCCTTGAAACACAAGGGTGGAGAAAAACACAAGGCTTTTTACCAAACACTTGGGGCTTAGACACCCACAGACACTCTAAGACAGGTCTCTGAAACTTAAGAGGACAACTTTGTATGATTCAAGGCTTTGCATCAAATGGCTCCCCTGGAAAAGTCTTGTACTGTATTGTTTGTTGATTTGTTGGGCGCTCTTCTGGCGGTTGCTATAGTGACTGCCTCCATTTTCTCTCTGTGGCTGCTCACATAAAGGACTGTGTCCTTGTCTCCATAATAGTTACAAATTGAATACTGCACTTTCCAAGGACTCATGTCACCAACTTACAGCAGAGTGAGTGTGTGTGCGTGTGTGTCTGTGTGCGTGTGTGTCTGTGCGTGTGTGTTGGAGAGGAAGAAAGAAGACAAGTTTGCATTAATGCGAGGTAAAATGTCCATTTTTTTTATTTCTTTTTTACTTAGTCTGGGTTTATTTTGTAAATTAGACAATACAAAAAGTACATTCATGCATTTATATAAACAGCACAAACACTGAAATCAATGGGGGGAAAAACACATTGCTTAAAGACGCAACAACACACAAGATAGATTAAGAGAAACAAATAAGCAGGAAAATGAAAACCAAATGACTAGAAAGGTCAACATGAAAGTACACCCGAGATATTATAACTCATACTGTTAGCACTAATGAATTGCATGAGCGCCATCGAGTCACCACCCATTCATCTTTTAACTAGAAACACTGAATAATAGCTTCAAAGAGGAGAGAGAAGGTATGTGAAGGAACTGTGGTCATAAAAGGAATCATTTTCTTCTCATAAGCTGCCATAGCTGCCAAATTAGTTTGAAGTGCTCACTCCAGTCTTAGAAATATCTGAAAGTCAGACCTGTTTTTCTCAATTTGGAGGAATTGCATCAAGTCTCGTTTCCTAATTTTGACAAGTCCCAGGGCCGTACTTATCGTGCATATAATTAAGGGTCAAATATGCTCATAATGACAATTTGTACAATGTCATTAGTGACATCATAACAGCAGATTCGGCTCCCTCCAATGTTCCCTCCATGGCAATGGCTTCAAAAAGACTACAACCAAAAAGGTGCTGGTCGTGCTCTCCACACAAAGCGCTTTGTTAAGGTTAGAGAAAGACTGTGGTTTCAGCTAAATGTTACTCGAAACGCTGTGTCTCAATAGACCATCTTCTTTCCTTAACCTGCAAGTCGCAGCACTAAGCGCTCCTATAAAAAGTTTAATGTCGCTGTCAGTACATGCAAATACCATATTGCAGTGGTAATTGAGGGGTTTTTGTGCACATTTTGAAATGTTGCATTCAAAAAGCTTGATGGAAACAGCAAATTTAAAAAAAAAAATCTTCAGTTTCACAAAAAACTTCTTATACTCGCTCAAGCAGTTTTCGCCTATTTGAAAACAGGCAACTCATGTTCTTCTTGCTCTGTTTATTGTAGCCTACAGTATGCGTAACATATCTTATACTGACAATTTCCGATGAAACTACGCTTTGCGCAGCCGAGTTTATTCGTTTCACAGCAGTTGCGCCTAATTCGCATTTTCTTTGCTTCTTCAAAATTTTGCCTAAAATTTGCTCGACAGAAGAACACAACTGCTGTGTTCAGTGTCAACATCTTTGCAACTTGCCACATATGTTAATTGACAATATTCCCTCATTGAGTTAATGGATAACAGGATCCAGTGGGGTTTTTTTCAACACCTATTAGCTGTTGCAAATTAGTTGTACATAAACTACACATTTCTAGGGGATGGAGTTACATGGAGATATCTTTGTTGATGCCAGGTTAGTAGTATATGGTGGAGGTCAAGGCTATGTTCAAACATGCTCTTTGGCACTAGATTTGTGTGTAGTAACACAATCAATGGAGAAAACATCTCAGTGACATACATAACCTCCCTTTGAACAAAGGCAGCTTTGCTTATTGTCTAACTGCGAGCCTGTCAGTGAACGTGGGTAAACATCTGACGATACAATGGTCAGTAGTCTATTTATCTCTCCTCTTGTAACACTGTTCAATGTCAGTATAGAAACACAGGGTCACTCTGCTCATAACAAACAAAGCATCAGATATGGTGGTTTTTAGGCTAGGCACAAATGATTTTGTTGTTACAGTCCTCTGTTCCTGCATGTTGTGATAAGATATGTTGTATTGAGACACGTAACGAGGCAGCATTTCTGGTGTTGTGTATGGCAATGGTTTTCATCTGCGTTTTCAACCCTTTAACACTTGATCTTTGCAGCTCAATGATTTTGTGTTGTTTGTCGCATCACTATTTTTCACAATAAACAGCAATTATGTTCAGGTCCTTTTGTTTGCTTTTCATGTCCTGTAACTTGAAGGAGTTTTCGCCCTCAGCAGCATATTCATTCCCAGTTGCACTTGCCACAGCTGCTTTAATTTCTCTTCAAATGATTTCACATTTGAAAGCAGAGAGCTGAGAACTTTGAGAGGTGCTTGGTAATGTCCACCATGAAGGCCAAATCACACAGACGTGCCATCATTGAGTGTCCACGTCAGGGTTTACCTTCATCCCCATGAATTATTCCAGACAGTTTTACCTTGTTCGGTACTTGCGGCTCCACAGCAGCAACAAGGCAGTCCTTCACAAATTCTCCTTCTGAATGGAGTTTCAGCTTCTGAGCTACTGGCCTGCTTGCCGCAAAACTTACCAGCATAACACTGTCTCTGTCAGAGCAGCGTCTTGAGAAAGCTGCTTGATTGGCATCCAAACTCTGCGAAAGAGCGATAACTTTATCCAAGCACATTTGTGAGATTTGAGATTTGCCTCTTCTTCACTGCAGCTAAGAGACGCACTGCTCTGCCTTTTTCTTCAATGGAAAGAAATTTTCTTTTAAGGCAGAAAAAAGGTAATTGCTGTCTCGAGGATGTATTTCTGAGCTGCATGTTTTTTTGTTTTTCTTTTTTTGCAATTCTAAAGTGCCTCATGGGATCACGTCGTCTCACAGGCTGCATATGGCCCGGAGGCCAGACGTTCCCCATCCGTGCTTTATATAATCATGTGTTCACAAAGTGGTGAACCTCGCTGCATCCCTGCTTGTGAATGACTGAGCCTTTCCAAATGCCTTTGAAATGTGTTGCTGGCATCAAATTAAGACTAAGCATATAATTACAAAAATCAATGAACTTAATGAGCTTTATACATTAAATATATTGTCTTTGTACTGATTTCTCTTGAGTATATGTCAAAAAGGGTGTCAAATATTGCTGCCATATTTTCAGTGTTTTGTGTGGCTCACAACTACGATTTTAAGAATAAAAGCAAACCGAGTCTACTTAAAACAACCACATATCCTGCATTCTGTCAATGTTTTGTAATCAGAAGAGGAACACCAGCTCAAATAATGACTTTCACCTCTGTATTGCTCTAATCCTTATCTGAGATCCCAGTTTTGGGTGGATACAAGGAGTGATGAGCCACAGTGACATTAATCTGGGGCATGATGCCCCTCAAACTGCAGCCTCAGGCCACTCTCCAACCGAACATGGGAGTCTTGAGTTGAGCCAGACCACTTGGCAACCAGCTGCCAATAAGAACCCCCTGTGTGCTGACGCTGTATTTCTCACATGTCTACTTCTTTTTTTATTGTGCAGCGTTTTGGACATGTAACACCAATTAAACCTGCTAGCAGCTTATTTATTTATTTAGCTGAATAGAATTTAAAGCCAAAAACCTTCTAGTTTGCCAAACAGGGTGGAGTTTGGAGAGGGTATCTGTGGTTTGTGCCATGTAGCTCTACCCACAGATGACCCCAGTTCATCTGTGGATCATTTTGCCAGTGTACAAGTAGCTGAGATCTGCTGCATGGATTGCTTGCCTTATGCTACAGTTACTTTGGTGCTTGCACATCTATCAAAGGACTTGTTTGAACTTTGACTTTAATAATACAGACAGCCTGCAGCAGCTGCTTGAAATTTGTAATTTGGCCTGAATGATCTAAATTAAGGATTAGTTAAAAAGATCTTTCAATGTTAAAGGTCCCCTCAACTGAGATCTGGAAGATAGGTTTATTACTAAAATAATTTGTAAATAATTAGTTAGGACCTATTATTTCCCTTAAAGGTGGGGTGAGTCATTGTGGAGAAAGACTGTTGATATTCACTGAATTTGAAATTCAGTGAATATCTCCTCAAGGTCGTCCAGCTTACCATTCTGCGTGTACACAGCCCTGGCTCTGTAAGTGGGAAACAAACAGAGTGACTCGGACCGAGCCACAAAACATTATTCCAGCCAATCAGCAACAGGTGGTGTGCGTTTGCTCGTGGGGGGGGGGGGGGGGGGGGGGGGGGGGGGTATAGCTGGCAGTATAGCTGGCATGTTAACATGCAATCGCATTGCAAAGAAGGAGAGACGACAATATCAACAATTTTTCTACAGAATGACTCACCCCGTCTGTAAGAGGTTTTATGAATACAGCCTCAAGGATATCAAAAACTCTGGCTGGATGGGTTTTAGAGGCACTTCAGAGGCCCGCAGGATATTGCAGGTGTAAAGAATAGCAATGCTGGTGGCTCAGTCACTTGGTCACTGTTACCAGCTATTTATGAGGAGTAACAAGAGACAAAACTCTGAAGCTGCATCCATTTTTTGGAAAATGTATATTCATAGTGTAATATCAAGACAGGTTTTCACTCTCATATTAGATATTTTAGGGAACACAGATTACCTAAGAAGCCTTCTGTTAAAAGGAATATCAAGCCTGTATAAACAGATTCGGTTGGCCATTTAGGGGCAGCAGGGAAGAACTTTTTGCACCTTTCAAGTAGGTATGGAAAACTTAAACAGCAGTTTAGAGAGCAGCATTATCATTGTCATTTTTTCTCTCCTCCTTATCAATGTAAGTTCAATATTCACTCTCTTTTAGTTCTGTTTTTGGTCTCCACCAATTCCTGAGATAAATATCTTGTAGCTGCTAAATGTGTCTGCCATTTGGTTCTGGGCAGGAAGGGTACAGGGTGTTTGTTGTTGTTGTTGTTGTTGTTGAGAACAGCTGCCTGCTGCAGCTGGAAATGGGGTTGAGGCAAGACTGAACACATTAAAACTGCGGAACTTTAAATCTAAACAATGAGCTGAAAGACTGTGTAACGCCAGTAGAGCTTAGGGGAACTGCAGGTGATACATTTGTGTGTTCATGTATAAATTTGAATGAGTGCAATCTTGGAACCCATCGGCTATCATCTAACAAGGATTTTGCCTCTGGGAGCAACGGTCAATGACTTGCATTTGGGCCAGTGTCTCTTTTGCTCTCTACATGGACTGTTCACATGCACGCAACCAAAGCCTGGTCAAGCGTGATTGGTCAATACTACTTGGACTACAAACAGACTGCAAACAGAAACCACTTCTGCTACCAAAATCTTGTCCCTTGCCTACAGAGGCTGCATTCATATGCAGATATCTGTTCATAGAGATTAATACAAGTGACCCCCCTTCCTATGCATGTAGGTATTTGAAAATAGTGATTATAGCAGCTTCAAATATCCTACAAAAACGCAACACAGGAGCACACAAAGTCAGATTTGAAGGATTAAGATAACTCATTAGTACAGCCGTACAAACACAAATGCAGATAAGCTCGGTACAACAAAATGAGGGAGTGAGCGGGAGGCAGCACAGAGGCGGGACACTGCAGTTGTAATGTCCTTGTTGTGGATAAATAGTGTGTTGAACATATGCCACTGGGACATGAGCTAATTAGCCAAGGTTGAGTGGGACCCTGGGGATGGGGGGTGAGGGGGTGGTGGGGGGGTTACATGTAAGGAGGAGGAGAAGAGGAAGAAGCTGCCAAGGTCAAACCCATGACAGTGCATGTGCTACCAAATCTTTACAGCACAATATTCCCCCAGTGCCGCTCTGATGGGTCCTGCAGACACTTTAACAATACATAGCTTCCTGTCAATTATCTCACTTACTCCAGAAAGTCAGAAAGAATTTACTCAACAGAAGTGTTGTAAAAATACATTTAGACATAACAGCGATCAAACTGCAGATTGCCTCACCTGATTCCTATATGCACATCCCATTTACGTGCCTCCATTCCTCTCTTGCCCCGTCCTTCTATCTCTGCTTGTCCTTGTGATCTATTTGTCTTGTCCAAATACATGTCATACCATGAAACAATGTTCCTTTTTCATATGTATAGCCATTACTGAGACTACATGCATGACATGCATGCATCAGTGTGTGTGTGACGTGATGTGTGGAAAGGCTACTGAGTGAATTATGAAATATTGTAGCTGTGGAGAAATAATTTATGTCCCTCCCATCTCATTCTTTATTGGTCTCACAGTGACTACAGTATGAATATTTTGCCTTACAGCATATCGAGGACAGGGTCATGTTTGCATAAGGAGGTAAATTATGACACTAATAACAATGTCGGCGTGCCAGGAAGGGGCGTGGGAGGAGGTGAGGATGAGGGGGGTGAGTGGAAAACAGGGAAGGGCTCACATGTGGGAAAGACCAAGGTGAGGGACAAGACAAACACACATTTAGAATAAAAATCAATTTGGTGAAGTTTGAGTGATAGAATGCAGCAGAACAACTGACTGATTTTCATTCCCATCCCAAAAATTCTCATTAAATTTGTCACTGAGGTTTTCTTTATTTGTGAGTTGTGCACCTTGAGCAACAATAAACACATTTTCAGACTTCTGTAATCGATTTACCGACAGGCACTGAGTCATGCTGTCTGACTTTGCTTTGCTTCTGTGATACTTGTGTGATTAAAGACCACGAGGCCTTGAAAATGCGATGTTTTTTATCTTTTAATATGCCAACCTGAAAGTATTGAACTTTCTTCTTTTTGAAGCGCTGTGATATTACTCATCATCCTCTGAAAACCTCAGAAATCACTTTCAGACAATAAGTTTTATGCAGTTTTTCTACAGCACTTCTACACCACTACATGTCAGAGGCCAATCTGCATCTCTTTAGTTATGGTTTGTACAAAGCAATCAAAGATCAACTTTTAATAAAAACCATTGAATTTCACACACTGACTTCTCTTTGCTGTGGGCTCCATATGTGAATCTTTTCATACAGTGTTTCAGTGTTGACAGCGTGGCGAACTTCACTTACATGTGAGACTTATTTCAAACTTGCATTGTGCTGCACAAGCACAACATACATGAATGGAAAGGCTCAGCATCTACATCATGCACTGAAAATCCTGTACATTTTTCCCATTTCATGCAGCCAATTAACCTTGAGCTTTTCATGGAGGTATAGAGAAAATGGCTTTTATTTTTTCACAGTTTTTACACAAGGTAGTGAAAGACAGAGTTTTTAAGGGTGTGCAAATATTGTGCTCAAACTTTGAGAAAATGTGATGTTTAGTTCAGTCCAGATCCTACAAGAGAAAAGTATCTTTGCAGCAAGGGCAGAACACAAAAAAAACAAAACAAAACAAAAAAACAGAACAAAGGAAATCCAAAAATGCACCATAAGACAACTGGAATATTAAAAGTGTTGGTAGTATGCACGCAGTACAAGAAAAGGTTCACGTGATTGAAAACAAAGAAGAACAAAGAAAAACTGTGATAATAAGAAAAGGGATGAGATTTTGAGTATTTATTGCATATTTTCAAAAGAAAATCTTGAATTTCTTACACGTAATTTTCAGAAAACCATATTTCTGACCTGAAAGGAGCATGACATATTCCTTAACAACAAAGAAGGCTGTTGCTAACCACTTATTTCACTCAGCACAGTGAGAATGCTGCCCGGTTGATTCCTGTCTGGCACATTTAAGTCGCCTTAACAAATCACTAAGATGACAGGATGAACCTCTGCAATAACAGCAACTTTCTCTAAACTTTACAAACCTCCACAAAAACCCTGAACGTGTGTGAACAATTTTCAAGTCAGATTCATTCTTAAAGGTCTTATAACAAAAGACAGATAAAGACAAGAAACTACAAGTCGTGTGCTCAGAACGTGTGTGTGTGTGCGTGCGTGCGTGTGGCTACTAATAACCATAAACCATTTCTCATTAAGAAGACCATGAGAACAAAGTATTAGAAAAGGTTTGGGAAAACACTCCTGCATCAGCCACTTTGCAGAAGAATATATGGCCAACAAGGTCCACAGATCAACATAATGCTAAAACCACCAAAATACTGTATAAACACACCTAAAGAAGAATAAATATGTGAGTGGATAAAAATCTGTTTTTCCAGCCAGTTGCCAACAACAGTCACGTGGGTACTCTGTGCCGTGATATATAGTCATGCATTACCACATTATGTTCCCCAGCCAGATCCTGTTGCCCCGCTGTCTCTCAAGGTCTCTCTCTGTCTGCTCTACCTTAGCCAAGGTCACCCGCACCGCTGCAGGCTCCCTGCAACCTTGAGCGGCTAACTGACCGGGAAATGTGTGTTCTCCCATTCCACCACCTACGTATCCCTGTGTCAATCAGCCAGATACAGAGCAGAACTGCCATTAAATGTTCCAGCTTGCTGCCACTTGGACATTAGGTCACTTCAGTAGATGTAATATATAAAAAAAAAAAAACATTTGGTCAAGGCCACCCATGAAATTAGGAGAAACAGTTCAGCTTCCGGGCAAATCATAATTGAATTAAGTGCCTTGAGGCACCAGCTGTAGTCTGAAATGCTGCCACTGGTGTTCTTGTGTCTGTGAATGAGCTTCTATTTCTTTTCTATTGTAACTGTATGGGTATGTGGAGCTGTGTACTGCGTGTTTTTTGTCCTTTATGCTTGCACTGAGGCTGCATGTGCTGTATTGTTCCGGCCATTCCATCTGCACTGAGATTCATTCCACCAGCCCAGCGATATTAAAAGGAACTTGAAACTTTATGGGCAAACTAATTCATGAGTTAAAATAGTAGGATAATAAAAGAAACTGGAAATATGTATGTGTGTGTTTGTGTGCACGTGTGTCTCTCTGTGTGTATCTATGTCTAATCCAGTAAAGAGCTTCAAACTATCTTGACTTTGAGTACGCCTTGAAAAATTGTGATAGAGGTTCTTAAATCACACAGTCACAAAGGAAGAAAAATATAAGTAAACAGTATATGACTGTTCCAATTAACAAGGCCACATACTAAAAGCTTTTTAAATAAAGGCAAGCCACGGAGTGCACAGAGCATTAAAGCCACAATAGTGAGAGTGTATCTGGGACCTTGGCTTTGATATGAAATCTTGTGGCCTTGCCTTTACCGCCCTCCATGGTAAAAGCTCTTTGTGACAAGGAAATTACTTTATGAACCTCTGAAAGACGCTCCAACACTTCAACCTCCCTGTTAGTTTCATTGCTAGACCATGAGAGGAGTGTTTTTTTCTCCATTTTTGAAATCACTGCAGCTTGCCATTCGTTTTAATCAGTCTCTGTCCCTGCTCTTATTTCATGGCTTCTCCTTCATGCTTTGGCCTTAGCCTTACTTTTTCTTACAGAGAAAAACTACTACTGATTACAGAAAATTAAAAAAAAAACTCCTCGCCTTTCAATTCATATTGTACAACACGAATTCCAAAAAAGCTGTGATGCTTTATATCACATATGTATATATACTGTTTATATATACATTATATATTTACAAAAATCAGTGAAGTTGATGAGGGAAAGCATTAAATGTATTATGTACTGTTACTATATACTTGTGCTGTTTTCAGTTGAGCATATAAAAAAGATTAGCAAATAATCACATTCTGTTTTTTTAGATTTTACACAGCATCACAGTTTTTGGGGAATCAGGGCTGAACCCAAATCAGTCACACATCACTGGAATCTGTTGACGAAGAAACATATGTCATTTGTGTGATTTGATCAAGTTGACGGTTTGTGAGTAAACATTCACAGCCTGTGTGTGTATAAGCAGTATGTAGCTTTACCTTCAACCCTTAAACAATTCCTAACCTCCGCTGGAACAAGAGGCCTGTTTTTCATTTTTCCAAGGTCTGTGGAAAACCGTTGTGAATATGCTCACACTGCTGGGCTCGGCATTGAGTGAATCATATTTATATGTGAGCGTGTTTTTGTTTAGGTCTGTGAGGATTCGGTTCCTTTAACATGTACCTGGAATGTTCAATCCGGATAGAAGCAGAAATACCAAACATGTGTCTCTGTGGCCTTGAGACTTCACAGGGCTCCGACTGCGGCGCTCAGCTCGGTAAACACAGTTTCCTCCTGTGGCTCTCTGTTTGGACAGGAAACAAGGAAGCTGATCAAACACTGGCTCAGAAGGCCACGGCTGCACTGAGCTGGAATGAAGTTGCAGGTCTTTCAAAGCACTTTGAACAGGGGGAAACGTAAAAACTACTTTTCACACTTTTAGTGTGCAAATCCATCGGTTTGCAGCCCTGCTGAGTGTCTGATCTGTGCAAGAGCAATGCTTTCCCAAAATAAATCAAGCAGCAAAGATAATCTTATCTTCAACTTCTTTTTTGTTTACACAGTAGAGGAACCAGTATCACAAACACAGTGTAATATTTGGTGTTAGTGCCTGACTCCCTGTGTGCTGTAGATTTACAGCCCAGTCCTTATGACATCATAGATTAGCAGCAGGAGGGTGTAGATGATAGGAGGCATTATCTGGATGGATGGATGGATGGATGGTGGGTGAGGGAAGGGGATAGACAGTGAGGAGGAGGAGGAGGAGGAGGAGGAGGAGGAGGAGGAGGAGGAGGAGGAGGAATAAAGGAAAACTGAGGAGGAGAGTGTGTGTGTCAAAGTCATTGAGGTTAATTAGGTGATAATGCTTCCCCCTTGTGACTGTTTATTAAACTGCACACTTTTCATCAAGTCATTCATCATTAGCAGGGGAAGAAGCACAAATGACCAACAGGCTTATATTTGGGTATATTAATTTATAATATATGATATTACAATATAACGTGAATTTGAATGTGGCATTCTATCTGTTTAATTGTAAAATATCAAGTGACTGGGCTTTGTCCTGTACTCAGGTTGATGGCCAACAAACATCAATACTCTGAACATAAAACACCAGGTGAAAGGTCCAGTGTGTCGGATTTAGTGACATCTAGTGGTGAGGTTGCAGATTGCAACGAACTGAATACCGTTCACCTCACCCCTCCCTTCCCAAGTGTGTAAGAAAACTTACTATGCCTGCAAAAAACAATGTGAAAGATGTTCTTTAGAACCAGTGTTTGCTTTGTCCTTTCTGGGCTTCTGTAGAAACATGAAGGTGCAATATGGCAGACTCCATGGAGGAGGACCCCCTCCCTCTGTAGATGTAAAGAACTCATTCTGAGGTAAATAAACACAATGATTCTTATTTTCAGGTGATTATACACTAATGACAACATATTTGTGAATATTATATAATGCTTTCATTGATTTTGAACACAAAAAAAGACCTACTTAGAAATGTTTACAAGCACGTCTACTCCTCCTTCCTGCAGATGCTGAATAAGCAAATATTTCAAGAGTTTGAACACAAGATGTCTCCTACTTCATTTTGAGTGTTTGTGAGCTGGAGGTTTCAAGTTCCCACTGGAACCACCAATCGATGTCATAAAATCCTGCTCTTGCATGCACGTGTTCAACTTAAACAGAGAACCAGGTGAATGTAAAAACAACCTTTCAGTGCACATACAACATTGTGCACAGTGAAGGTCAAACATCCAAGCGAGGTAACAATATCTTAAGCAAAATACATTTTTGAGTGGAGGTTGTTGAGTTTATATCATAAAATAAACAAGTGGGGCAAATCTGATGGTTTTCCAGCTGTTTTGAATCATTTCTAAATGACAGGGACACTGTGGTCTTCTGCACCTAACCACAGACCCACATTAATATCAGACAAAGAAATGATAATCAGACTTGCAGTGTTCATCTTCAAAGATGCGGCCAGCTGTGCAACAAGTAGAATGTTGATGTGTTGTTCTGTTAGAAATGAAGACAAAAAGGGAAGGCTCAGGTTTCAGTTCCTGTCTTTATTGTCCTTTAGAAAGCCACAACAGCACACCACAGGCACATACACCAGTTGCATGACTGCATATTAAAAAAGTGATGCATAAATACAGCACACTCTCCAGGTAATTACTAATTACATACAGAATTTGCTTTCAACATCAACCTCTCAACAGCTCTTAAAAGAAAAGACTAAGTGAAATGTGGTTGAGCTTCATCTTATTTGTGGGTGATAGGAACTATAATGAAAGGGAGAATTGGATAAGAGAGTTCCTTGACCCAGGGGTTACTCCTCTTTATTCTCTGTGACCTGCTCCCTGGATGCCTCATTTGAAATCTGCAGAAATGGAGTACTGATCTCACTTGACTGCTTGTCACCAGCCACTCGCAGCAGGCAACTGAAAACCATGTCCTTGGCCAGGCCGGCCTCCAGGTTCCCTTCCCGGCTCAGCTGCAAAGTGATCTGGTCGAGGCTGGTCAGGACCAGCTCTGAGCACAGCAGAGGACAAACGGGGCCAGTGTCAGAATCCCCTTCCCTGGCCATGTTCTCCATCATGTATTGCTGGTACAAATCCATGACTTTCTGCTCCAGATAGTGATTTAGTAGAGAGTTGGAGAATGGACCTTCAGGCTCCTGGAACAAGCTCCGATCACGGGTGCTCCCTGCTCTCCAGCGGTTTGAACCTCCCCTCTGTGGATGCAGAAGCCCACCCTGAGATGCCTGTCCTGGGGGAGAATCCTCCACAGCTGGGAGGACATCACAGGACTGGAGGAAGGGGCCGGCGGCCTGGGCATCGGTACAGAGCCGGAGCTCACCATCGTTGGCTGAGCGAGGCAGCACCTGCTCGCCTCTAATATAGAGGTCGCTGTAGTTTTGGCAGATGCTCTGGCAAAAGGAGGGAACCAAGAAAGGGGAATCGCCATCTGAGCAAGCCTGAGCTGGGGTTTCTATCTCTGGGGAGATCTGTCTGTCTGGCCAGGCTCTGGGGAGATCTGAGGACTGCAGCCGAGAAACATACAACTCCTCTGAAGCACCCCCGCTGTCCAAACAACCTGTCTGCTCGGAGGGACTGTGATGAACAAGTGGAGTGTGTCTGGTGGAGCCTGGCATGGGGGTAGCAGCTGCACTTGGCAGCTCATAAGCACTCTGGAGAGCCTTCTGAGGAGGGAGGGGATCCAGCTCCCCCAGTTCACCATAGGTCATGCTCAGCAATATGCCTTCACAAAGCATGGCTGCAACAAAGAGCACACCCTCAGAAGCTGTGAGCCCAGTTATCAAAACACACAGACATTGTATTGCCTGTTGTTCAAATTCTGTGTTCAATTAAACATGTGAATACATTTCTGTGTGCGGCTACAACTGCGTTTCATTGTACAATCCTGCATCTATAACCTGCATCACCTGTCGATCTGTAACTGCATGTCAGTATTCAACACATGGGAGGATGACATGACGGTGGTATTGATCCTCCATCAAATTCTCTGCCAGATTGTTCTAATAAGTAGTAGCAGTAATATTCTACCCTTTTGCTTCTACTTGTGGCATTTAAAAATTACACACACACACACACACATACGTACATACAACAAAAATGCATATAAAACAGCTCAAAACACTGTGATAAATCTTTCGTGCCACATGAACGATCCCTCTTTAAAAGCACTTTCAGCTGAGTCTAAAATGATCCCATTCATGATCCATTTTGACCCCCAGACAGAAAAAGACAATCGTAAAGGTAAATCATATATCTGTGAAGCAAACGTGTTCCTACCTCCGTCACGGTCTCTCAGCTTCCACGTGTCTTTATCACAGGAAAGTGCTTCTTAGAAAAGTCGCATTTTCTATTGATACAGCCAACCAAATGTGTACACTGATTTGATTCAAGAGTGTGCAGACATGTGTGAGGCTTGGTTTATACTCACCCCAAGAGGAAGTGGGAATGTCAAATATTTTCTCTTTCTTCCGTTTTCTGCAGACTCTATATGGCAGCTGAGTTAATCATGAATTTATTCCAACTCACCATCTTGCCAATTAGTATCTTATTTTCTTAGTATTGTCACAGACAGGCTGGGTATGTTTCTACTTGCGTAAGTTAAATGTGTTTGGCAGCCTCACGTAAGAACAACGTGCCTGCCTTCCTCTGCATTAGCTTGACTTCTCGCCAAATGAAGTGAAACAACAGATGTTTTATTCTTACGGACGCGAAATAAGCCGTAAAAAGAAACCACAGCAGTTTTGTTTTCTTTGTAAAAGAAGCAGGTGTGCGGATGAAAGCAGAAAAGAAAGTCATATTTAATATGATAGAAAGATCAGAAAGCAGCAAGTTGTACAGATGTTGATTCCTGTTTCTACTGTCTGAGAGATCACACCCCATATTCTGGGTTTGGAGCGTACAGCTTTACTCGTCCTGCCAAGGCAGAAATGTGACTTCATGTGCAGTTATGTAACCACAAGTCATCACTTCCTCCTTGAGACTGTGCCTCCTCTTCAGCATGTTTAAGTACATGCTGAACTTTGCCTGAGACCTTGTGACAATTTTATTTTATTCTACTTGTTTTTCTCTTCTCTCCCTTCATGTGATTCTCACCTCTTTCTCTAAATCAGTTCTGGTGAAAGTGGAGGAATACTTTCAGGGTATATTCATGGCCGGGATTTTTCCACGATGAAAGTCCCCTGTCTGCATGTATGACCTGCTTCAGGTTGTGAAGAACCTTTTATTCAGGCTTCCTTTATTCCGCCAGCTTGAAGGGAAGCCCGACAATAGAGGAGCGTGACACATGAGAGAAAATGATTTATTATTAATCAGGTGAGGAAACCTGGACAGAAGTCAACATAATATCACTTCTTGTCACAATCTGCAGGTCGTTCATTCAGCTGAATGTGTTATTTTTGAGCTTTTTGTTTTCATGTAAAGCCAGAATATCTGAACAACATCCACAGTTTATCAGACTTTTCAGATCTCCTGTCTTGTCTAACAGGTGGTTTGTGTAACAGGTGGACTCACAGCCACAGTTTGTGGCCCTGCTGTCAGTTGGCCCTTTGTCCACTCGGTGTGATGTGAGACAGGATATCTGACACAGAGCTGCTGCTCATGGTAGCACAAAGTGTACAGTTACTGGCCCGTCGCTACAGCAATGTTGCTGAGCAACATCCGATAACATTAAAGACACATCTCAGGTCTGCTTTAGTGTCTCAACAGAGGTGATTTCAGCACCCTGGACAGCAGCCGGCCACAGTGAACAGCTCCAGTCTGCTTTAAAGGTTTGTTTGTTTGTTTGTTTGTTGACATATCGAATGCCCCAATATGGATAGATGCTTCACAAACATCAAAAAAAGGGATCCGAGGCCCTGAGAGACTCCGTGCAGAGGGATGCTCAGGAAGATTAACAATGTGTTCCGTCCCAACCATCACGCACGCAGGGGGCGGGATGGCGGCGGTGGGTTTCGGTCTGAGCAGGACTACCACAGCGCCTGCACCGTCAGGCTGGTCCGCAGCACCTCCATGCTGGTGGTGGGAGAGAGAGCTCAGACAGCCTCGGGCTCGACTTTGAAACGCAGCAAAAGTACAGTGAGCATCGGGTCGACCTTGTACTATTATCAGAGACAGGAGGACAGGATATGGCTGTACTCTCAGAACCAAAACTGCCTGGAATACCTGGAGGCACTTGTGGCTTTGAGACGGCAGTACACAAAGAGTGTGAGCGACTTGAAGAGTAGCGACGCCAAGGCCACAGTGTCCTCCAAGAAGCCTGCGCCGCCGCCGCCGCCGAAAAAGGACGAGGCGGTAAGATGACATCATCTATCACAGAACACAAAGCAGGAAATATCAAAGACAATTATTCTCCCTTTTTATTAAAACCACAGACATCCAGAGCCAAACCCTCTGCCCCTCCAGTCCCAGACGAGGAGGACACTTTGCAGTTCTTTGATGCGGTCATTGCCAGCTGCGACAGCGAACCTCTGCGCAAACCTTACACGGACGATGGACACGCAGATGTGGACTTTATAGGTGAGTTTGGACTCTTTGTCTTCGACTGTGACGGTCCTAGGGTTTAAGGTGGCACACACACCCTCCATATGCTATTACGATCCTCCATCAGTCCAATCAGCATGGTGAAAGATGCGTTTGACAGTAGAAGCCTTGAACTAATAACACAGGTCTGACATTCAGGCGCGGACAGTAGCTGTGCAGATTTACTCAAGACCTGTAAGATATTACATACAAAAGCTGAGATGATATATTGCTTTAACAACCCAACAATATATAAAGCAGTTAAAACGATTTGCTTAAAGAGCAGCTACATCAGTATACAATATAGCTTGCATGTTATTGCATGAACAATAATGATCCAGTGATCTAATAAAAACATATAAACATCACTGCTCATATGTCATGAGTGTATTGCTTGTTTCTTCCGCCACTGAAGTCTAGAGATGGTCAGGCGTGCCAAGTAACTTAAGTCCATTTACTCAAGGACTGTACTTGATTGTATAAATCTGAGGTACTTACACTTTACCTGAGTAATTCCTTCCTTGTAAATTTGGATTTTAAATACAAAATAAACTGTACAACAGCAAATAAGGTATATAAAATTAGATCAACCTCAACTAGTTACAATGAAACCTTGCTTAAACATGAATGCATCAATGATAATGATCCTGAAAATAATATGTACTATAACACATTCAGAAAGGGGTCACTATGCATTGAGTACTACTCGATACTCCAAGCATATTTAGCAGAATTGTGTAATTCTTCTGGAGTAATATTTTAAATGCAAGTCTTTTCCCTGTGCCAGTGTTTGTTGTATTGCTACTTTTACTTAAGGATCTTCAGTGACTGAGGTCACAGATGGACTCTCGCAGTTTGAATGGTACACCCACACAGGTGATGTCACTCATGGTGCCTGACTAGACCTCCTCCCAGGACTGAGTGGGTGCCCAAACCAAGCTAGTCACATCTCTATCTCTTTCTCATCAGTTGGGAATTAATTACACCGTTATCATACTGATAACATGTAACAGACGTTGTTCCTTGCAACCTCAGCTTCAACCAGCGTAAAGGTCGAATCAGTAATTACTTAAAAACACCTGTGGTGTTTTAAATTATTCATTTCAAACACATTAAAGGGACATCGTGCATTGGACTCCTTTTATTCATCAGTTGTAGTTACCAGTTAATATTTCACATTGCTATGCATCGGGCTAATTGTATAGTAGTTGTAGTTGCAGCCTAGTTGTTTGTAGTGGTGGATGTAGCTCCACCTGGACCAGCTCCATTGAAATGCTGCTCACAGATTAATGTATCAGTGATTTATAGCTCTCTGAACTGCATCTGTTTATTTGTGATGCTTAAGCAGCTTTTGCTGCAATTACTTACATTTATTTAAACAACTTGTCATGGAATATTTTAACATTATTACATCACTACTTTTACTTAACTTTACTAACATTATGAGGTTTTGGCTTCAGTGTCACTGATGATGTTAATGAGAGCTCAGTTTGTCCCAGGTGAGTCCACATGAACTGGCACATTGAAACTGAAAGCAGTCATTATTAGTGTTAATTACATCTGAGCTTTTTTCTTTTTTCTTTTTTAATTTCATGAAAAAAGTTCTTTATCCAGCGCTGGTTGCATGAGGTGGCTAAAGGTCAAGTATGCATGGAACATTATTTGTAAGATGATCATTTATGTATTGCTCCTGCTCTTTGGTCTCAGCTGATTTGTATCGGCTGTATTTAATCTCATTTAAACACTCACTGCTTAGTGAGAATCATCTGGGTCCAGGAGTGAAAGCGACTGGTCTCAAAGTAACAGCTTTCAGCCTCAGCTCTTCTTGCTCTCGTGTCCCACAGTGGCCTCCAGCTCGGCTGAACACGACCTCCACTCCAACTGGGTCTTGCGGGTTCCTCGGGTCGCAGATGACTCCAAGCAGAAAGCGGCTCGTGACTGTGCCAATGAAAGTGCCCCGAAGAAGAAAAACCAAAGTGGGTCCGCGAGCAGCCGACTGCGGCTGCAGAGGAACCCGATCCATCTGCCCAAAGTGGTGGAGAGTGCATTCCAGACTCTGCGCTTCAAGCCCAAATTAAAAAAGCAGTGAAGCTTGATGGACATTTGAAACCAGCCCAGAGTTCAACATAGTTTGTATGGACACCATGAACTGCTAACAATCCATCCAGACAATTAATACCTCCATGAAACACTGAGAGGGATTTTGATAAAGTAAATGTAAAAAAAAAAAAAAAAAAAAAAAAATCACCCGTCTCGCTGAGGACATTAACTTAAATTTTCACAGCAGACATTTTCACTTGTCACAGTAAGAAAAGCACAAATTTTTAATAATAACATTAACAATGGCTCTGCTCTATGTTCAGTGTGACAGAGCCAGCACACACAAAACCAGGACCCTGAAACTGAAGCAGCTAAATCGAATTCAGCCATCACTAACTTTCCTTCTGTGACACATCATAGTATATTCTGAGAAAAAAAGCCTCTCCACTATCATTTGTTTCAGGGATTTCCTAAACCGTTAACTGCACATTAATACAACCTCAAATCTCAAAGTCCAGCTGATATGCATCAAAAGGACGGCACATTTACCTGAGAAAATATAACTTGGATGACTTTTACATTTTGAAATAAATACAAAAAATACATCCTTCATTCCTTCAGACATCTCTAGATTCCTCTGACCCGTCAGTTAGACCCATAACATTTCTTTCAAGTGTGCTTTTGAGCTGAATTGAAGGAGAGAAATGTCCAATATTGTGATGGGTGTGGAATTCTGATACCCAGTTTATGGTTCAGCTCTGCAGAGACTGCATTCCTTCAAAGTATCAAAGCCACCAGTAAAATGCAACACGTCCTTCACGGCAGGAAGACTGGCAGAAAGGTAAACATATTTCAGTGCTGCATGAATACCTGTTTCACTTAAGAGTGAGGTTCAGGCTCAGTCTAAAGGCTGAGTTGACCGAACAGTTCAAAACCAGCTGTGGTTATTCTGCTTATCTTGCCCAAGTTAAAATGACCTTAAACAAGGGTTATTTAACAAATGATATATTTAAAAAAAAATTAAATAAAAAATTCTGAGTTAACCTTTAAGATTCTGTAACATTTCTGGATTCAATTGACCAGGTGTTGAGATATTTGTGCATTTTTCTGTGGTGCTCAAAGCACTGACTATTAAATAGACCCTGAGATATCTGCATGCTGACATACCCCCGGCCATGTGCTAGCATGCTAATACAAACATTAATGTGGCAACATTAACATGAATCATGTGAAATGGCTTGCCATTATTCTTTTCCTTTCTCCTCATCTCATTCAAAACAAAAATCACGTCAACTACATTTTCATTGCTTTATTACAAAACTAGAAAAAAATACAGCATTCATTGCTTTTCTGCTTTGACCTTGGGGCTGAAGAATGATGACATAGTCTTCATGCCAGTTTTATCCACTTTAGCCAGACTTTTCTGAGCAGCAGTCATCTTCTTCGGCGGCTGGAACAAGGGGAAGGACAAATCAACATGGCGGCTCGACTTTGCACAGACAGCAGGGAATTCATGACATATACTGAACTTCAGTTCAAGCTGAGGAACAACACATCTCCACAAGGTAAGCCCCACTGACCCATGTGCATATCATACAGACAAAGCATAAAGAAAGCAAGAGCAAGACTAAAAAAACTATCAAAAAAAGAGATGCCACAATCAACGCTGTTGATCAAAGTTACAGATTTCTCCAATAATCATTCAGTCTTTTCAGGCAGACTGCTGCATGTACACTCACTTTCCGCGCAAAGTCTGCACTGTTGAATTTGGTGTAGTCCTCTCCAGCCTCCACCGGTTTGTCTGAAAGTTTCCGCTTCTGCCAAACGAGGAAGTAAGAAACGCTTTTCATGACAGAGCGCACGAAACTTTTTGCCACAGAAACACACATCGCTAAGCACCTGGATGACGTCACACTGACGATGAGAAAGCTCTTGCAAACCGAGTTGAAAATACACATAAGCGCACAATGTGTTGGATTTCGTCTTAATCACGTGATCAAAAATATGCAAATGAAATGATGTTAGAGCGAGGTGGAGTGCAGAAAACATGCACGGTGGTTTGGACAGCATGCAGCGAGAAGAAAATGCTGCACAGGCTTCACTCTGGGACACTAACATACCTTAGAAGGAGGCTCTGTCTCCTTTGGGCTGGTGAGCTCTGGTAACCTGTGGAGCAGAGTAAGACACATGCTTCATCTGCGCCACTAGCTTAGATTAGCACTGTCAGTGATCATAAGTTGTGTGTTGTGAGCTTACTGCAAGTGCTTGAGGAGGGCTTTGCTCAGGTCTTCGCTGATGTACTCTGAAACCAGGCCATGGGCGTAGCGCAGGTAGTCCTCTGTATCATTAAGACGACACGAGTGCCAGTAATTAGCAATATAATCCTGCTTTATGTTTAATATGGTCTTAGGTTCGGGAAATGTTTGAGGATCATAGATAGAAACTATGCAATATTACTGCCATCTATTGGTTAATATGCTATCTGCTGCAAAAAAAGCAAGCTAGAAAAAGACTGAAAGGAGGCACAAAATGTCTTTTCATAGAAGGCGAGGCTGAAATTCACAGTTATGAAATGGGACTTGTCTACAACAGTGAGGAGTCCTGAAGTTAAAGCATCTTACCCTCGTGGTAGTCTGACTCTGACTTCACTCTGATGTATGTTGTGGATTTGACTCCCTCTCCCACAGAGATATTTCTCTTCTTGAGGGCACTGACGGTCCTCTCCACCTACATCAACAAATGAACAACATGTAATTCCACTGTGTGAAACCAACTTTACATTTTCCTATGAACAAACTCTTCGTGGTAGTTTTGTAAGGTACTGCAGTGAAAAAGCACAGGATATGTTTGAATTTCATATATAAAAGTGGTGATGAACACCTTTTTCTTCAACCAATCCATCGTCTTCTCTTGACTGTATCGGTGGAACTTCAGTAATCCCACTTCTGCAACGGTGAAACACGGCATATAAACAATGCATTCATCATACCCTCATAGTTTAGTGATGTTAGCTTCAGAAATAAATTTCACCTTTTTCTTCGGCAATGTGGTGCAGGGAGGCCAGTGACCGTGTGCAGCTCAGCAGCCTCGAGCATGCTGGGAATTCCTCATCCTTAACAACTTGATCCACAGGCTGGAACTTCCCCTGAGCAGCAAATGACATTTTAAAAAAAAAAAAGATAAAAAAAGATATATTGTTACTTTTATAAGTTAATTTGGTATCAAGTGACTCCAGTGCAGAGTTAACACCTTCTGGCAACTTCAGAAGAAGTTTTACATACATATTATATCATTTATATGACTTGCAAACAAAAAAGAAAAAATCAAAACTAGACATACTTGCAGGAGTCATACACGTGGAGACATAGTATCATGATTGGGTATGAAAGGGGCATCCGCGAAAGGCTTATGTCTAGTCCATGAGAATTTTTAAAAACATTGTTTTTTTTCTGTGCATTTTGGCCTTTTGTCCACACACAAATGCAGTTTTAGGTCACTGAAAACAGCTTTGCAGGGTTGATGTGTAGACAGTGTAGACCTTCACTCTCAAGTTAAACACACTCAGTACATGTTCCCACCAGCACTTGAGGTGTAGAGTTCTATTAATTGATCTTATGTAGCTCTGGATAACATGCCAACAATATATCCCATGTTATGTGATATGGACAAAGAGGTAAACTTTAGGATGCTGTCAGCTAATATTGGAGGCAGCGATGTTACAAATAGGCCTTCACCTTCCCACAGCTGATTGTGATTCATTCATTATCATGCTGGAACCCCCTAACATATTTAATGAACTGTATATTTAGAAATATTAGTATATAAAAGGAGTTCAATATGAAATTTTCAAAATAAATTGTAAATCAGACTCCAGTGGGAATCAAACCCTCTGCTCTGGCAAAGTTGTTAAGATGCAGAATAAGACTGCATTACACCAAAATGATCAGCATGAAAACATCACTGGAACAAAAGCTCTGAGATTAACACACATTTCTGTTTCTTACCTCTCTGCCAGTTTGAATCAAGTAGGGCAAAATTAGATAGAGAGGATCCATCGGTGTTACAAAGAGAAGTCGCCCATCTGTTTAAAAAGAAAAAGAGACGACCGTGAAGGCGCAAACACCTGATTAACACACGGACACCACAGTCACAACTACACAACAGAAGTGCAGCATCTCTGAATATTTAAATACACACAGAAACATTGCCAGGTTTACAACAACTTAAATTCTGAAATAATTTCATCCAAATTTTAGACAGTAACAAAGCTAAGTCACATTCAGTTGCACTGTTCATTTTCATTCGTATCAGCAGTCCATCTTTCTCAGTGTTGTCCATCTGTGCTCGGTGTATTGTGATGAGATTCATTCAGATTTTACACTTTAGAGAGGAAGGAGACAAACCTCTCTGTACGGTCTGGCCAACAAACCAGGAGTGGAAATCTTCTTCAAAGGCTTTCACCTCAAACAGCTGTACATCACCACTGCTCAGCATATACAGAGACGCTGCATCTGTAGGGTACAAAAATGAGGAAGCGTTACTTTCTCTGCCACTTCTGCAAATGCAGTTCACAAGACAAAGAATGAGACTGCTGGGAAAACTCAAAGGCAACGTGTCTGTAGTCATTTTTTCATTCAGTGTTAATGTGTTGTTAGGGCTGCAACTAACAATCATTTTCATCATTTACAATTTCGATCAGCAATTATAAGTTCCCTGGTGAGTTTTCTTGTAAACAAACAAAAACTATATTTACTTTCAGCGTTGCTCACCGAAAGACATTTCCCGTATCCCCAGAGGTCTGATATATCGTGTTGTTGTTGTGTTGAATGCATTTCCTTCCTTGTGAAACATTTGCAGAGTCAATTTTTAAAGTCTTCTAAATCCAACATTGTTTCCATCCAGATTTACTTGCTGGTAGTCTTCTTCCTCACTGTCTTTGTTGGTATGTTGCTGCATGTGCACTTTTTGAGTCAGGTACTCAGGTGAGTATCAGAGGATGGTGTTTAGGACTCCCCCCATACACAGCAGGGTCTTAATAACCGCAATCTTCCTCACTGTCCTCCTCAGTGTCTCCCTCACTGCTCTCCACTTCAGCTCCTGCACGGTATATGATGAAGATGGGCCTCTCAGTGCCTGGTTGAGTCTGAGATCAGCTGCCTCCATTCACAGGTCAACAGCTGGCTTTGGGTCAATTGTCTCTGTGGTTGTCTTTGACAGGTGAATGTGCATCAGAGGTGAGAGATGAGTATGTGGCAGACAAGAACTGCGCTTGGTTTTAATTTCGTTGAGATGTGAGAATCCCCTCTCACATGCTGCACTGCTCAAAGGCAGTGTAAGAAACCATTTAATCACCTTATTGATGTTGGAGTAACAATCTGGATTTCTTGTATTTATTATTTAAACCAAGTCGTACACAGAGGATACTGTCAAACATTTTCCTGTTTGCATTAAGTAATGTCCTCTGATCCAAGAGCAGCGCCTTGTTTCTCTCTCAGCTCCTGAGTTTGTGCACTATCTGTGTTCCCCCTTCACATGAATATTATGCATCTCTGACAAGTTGCTTCAATAAGTCAAAATCCTCAGCACAGGAAGACATGGACGTTCATGTTTCACTTCATGAAATGTTCGGAGAAAAACGCTACTCAGAGCTTGCCACTGTTCTTCATTCAACTTGTTTCACCGTTTAGTGAGTGAGTGACAGGAGTTTTCAGCTTGACGAGCTTGTTTTTTTATCAACAGCTTCTGCCACATTCGTGTGCTTTCTAGTCTTTCCGTGTCTATCAAATAATGTTTGAGTGAAACTCTTTGAGCCTACATAAAAAGCACCTGCTTTGTCTGCTGGATGTGGATGGGAACAACATATCTTTCACCACATTTCAGTGCACTCATTGTTAGTCTCAAGCCACAACTCACTTCGCAGCTACTTTTCATAGAAATGTCTCTTCTCATGCTTGGGTTTGGCTTGAAGTTTCTCTGTAGTTGTGCGTGCAGACAAGAAATGTGTATTGATGACCAATGGCAGCTGCTGCCATCTTCTTCTTCTCTCAAGTTTCAGTGTGCACCCTTGCACATAACTACAATGATTTACAACTCCACCAGGCACCTTTAATCATTCAACTTCTCTTATATACAGAAATGCCTAAAGTTCCATGATTTCAGTGACTAATTTTCTGATTTAAATAATGATAGCAAATTGATTTTTCGATTTTGGACAGACGGTAATATGAAGAAGTCATGTCGGAATCTGAAAACTTGAGGTTGAATTGTCAGCTGCAGCCCTGCAAAGATGTGTAGCTACAAAAAGACTGACCTGTAGCGGGATTCCGTAGTCTCACAAAGGCTGGATCACCGCCGGGCTTCTGTGTGTCGAGGACAGAGTCTGTGGACCCCAAAACACAAGTAAGTTCTCTCACTAACGGTGTATGTTAATCGCGAGAAAATAATACTGTGTATTCAATATGAAATGATCATTGTGACGTTACAGTTATACGACATTCTGGGGAATAATACGTCAACAATAAGTCAACACTAAGAACTTACGCTAATTTTGTTGGAGATTTCAACAATTCTGACTTAGTAAAAACTTATTTCCCGTTTCCTGTTGAAAATTAGTCAGGCCATGCAACAATAGTGGCTGAATATCACCAGTTATAAACACTAGTTAAGTAATTATACTTACATGACAAAATTACCAAGGTGTAACAGCTTTGCTATCCATGCAGCTACATAGCTACCTAAAGTTAGCTTACTTAGCTCAAACTGTCTGATCCCACTGCTTAACCTACCTGCGGCAATGACAACCCATCTGTCATGTTGTGCATTAGGCGTTCGCTTCTTTTTAGTAGCCATGTTGTGTATTTCTGCTCGACGGCAAGGATTTCTGTTGACGTGGTTTGCTGTTCATATGAAAACAGACCTTCTTCGGGCTAAAAACAGTGACGGCCTCCTCAATGCGATGGTTACGTTGAGCCTGACGACACGAGCTCAGAAAAGGCGCCTCTCTGCGTGCCCTTCCTGCGTTTGTCCCACTGGGGGAAAGAAGATATATATTCTTTCGCTGTCGGCTCATTTTCATACATTTCCTGAAGAAGCAACACTAAACATATTATTATATATAATGTAAAATTCTGTGGTCAAAAAGGCTAAAAAACAATCGAAAGAGACACCGTGCAAGATTTTTAATTCCCCCAGTTCACACTGTTTTTAATGCAGTGGAACACTCCAAAATGACGTCACGAAAACAAGCAGTTCCCCAGTAAGGTCGCCAGAGGTCGCTCAAGAACTTCGATGATTATTACGTGGTAACGTTTGGGTTTGTCGTACAGTTTAGCCCCCAGTCAGTTAGGTGTTATTTGTGAAATATGGTTTGGTCTTCACGGAGAGCCCAAAGGTCTCTTCTCTCAGGTGCAGGATGTTTGGTGATCAGTCCTTTGGCACACTAGCACACAACAGATTGGGGGATCCATCTGTCCTTCAGTAAGAGGAGGGCATCTCTCACTCTCCCTCTCAGGAAGTGACACTGTGTGTCCCAGTTGGTTTTCAGTGAGTCACTTGTTTTCTTTTGTTTTTTCCCCCTGCACTGTTTATGTGTACGCTCAAACAGGAGCATGTGGGATGCTTGTGTGTGTCCCCATTAGATGACGAGCTGTGTCATCAATTTGTTTAACTGTTCAGGGGTTCCTCTGATATGTTTATAGAGTTGTTGTTTTTTGGGGGTTTTTTTTGAGCCGTCGATTTCCCTCTGTGTTAAAGACACCCGCTACACAGCTCATTGACAGGTTTTTAATTATCTTGTTTTGGTAATGGGGAAAGCTGGGGTTTGTGTGCTGGGTGACTGAGCTTTTAAACATTGCCATACAGTGTCCCTGTGGGGAGCAGCATGATGTAGAGGAAAACTAGAGCCTATGCAGGGTGACTTATGGCCTCGTGTTTCTCAGTCTTGCTAATTGCATGCCACCGTTTTCTACATTTTCAGATTGTTGCATCTCGTATCACTTTTCTTTTCTGTCCATAGAAAAACGATGTCGCTTTGCAGGCCCATTTGCCCAGATTTGAGCAACACATGCTCTAAACCCTTTGAACACTGTCTCAACTCTTCCTTGAAATCAGTTGGATTTATGTTGCTGTAGTCTGTGGCAAAGAGAGCGTGGGTGAGATATTGTCTGTGAATTACTTGTTTTATGGGTCCCGGGAGTATCATACACAACAGTCTGTGCAGCTAAACAGAATATTCCATGAAAGCTTTCTTTCTTTTTGGACTGCTTGAGGGAACGTCTGCGTTTCTGTCTGCCAGGGAGAACAACAGTGGCCTTTCTGATACACTGGACCACAGACAACCCCAGAGAGCCGAGTCCTCTGTCACCAGCGTGCAGACGAGAACAAAGTGGGTCTAAATTTAGGCCTCGATATGCCTTCATAGACCCAGAGTCCGAGACCCTTCTATCCTCTCCCAAATCGAAATCTTCAACGATCATAACATCCAACAAAGAGAATTTCAACACAAGCACAGCCATGGTCTCCTCGGTCCGTCTCCCACTCAGGCTCAACTTCCTGTTTCCCTGCCTACGTCACCTTCGAGCTTACTATTGCTTGTTACAAAGAAGACGATTCCAATAAGCTTCTCTGTGGAGGTAGGTGTTTATTGCAGCCAGTGGGCTGTAGACAGTTGGTCACACTCTGCTGAGCATATTGAACAGCCCATGGTCAAATCTATCTCTCTGGTCTCATTTGTGGTGGTCCAATGCAGGATGACTGGCACAGCTTTCACATTTACTCAGCCCCGAGCAATGTCACCACCATGTGCTGTGCATTACCATTGCCCTCATACTGTCTATGTTCAGGATATATAAAGAGAAAAGAGCTGATTTCAAGAGCACACATATTCACCATAGTGCATGTTCACCCTTCATGGTTGCCAAGAGAAGCAGGTTATAAATAGAAAGACAGCATCACTCATGGTTCCACATTTTCTGTAAAGGTACAAAGCTTTTTCACATGTCATTGCCGTGTTGAATTCCCCACAGATGAAAACTCCAGCTACAGCTCAAGGAGGTAATGTACACATTGATACACGTTAATAATAGACGCGGACACACATACACACACAAAAGCAGATGTGGAGAGAATTCCCCTTGGCAGCAGAAGCCTTTGAGTCATCATCTGGGATTCCCTTCCTCTCACTTCCAAATATGGGTGGGATTGTGAGAGAGCGGGAGGCAGAATGTGGAAGGCAGAGTGGAACCCCCTCGTGATGTCAGAGCTCTGGAACAGTGAGCCTCACGCTGACTGGAAATCCACAGGAAGGAATGCCGGGAATGCAACAATCACCGAAATGCTATGCCCCCATACATGTTTGTAAAATCTGAGTTTTAGCACGCATACCTCATATGCACCCGCACATGCACGCACACACACACATTATGTTCTTCATCAGTTCTCTCACTGGGGAGATATTCCTTCCCGTAAAAGACTTATTCCTCTTCCCTTCACCCACCCCACAAGACGATGACTCCTTATTCCCAGCATCAGTTGCTTTGTGTGAGGCCTCTGGTCGAGTGTGGTACTTCCCCTCTCTCTAAAGGCAGGGAATGGCATAATGGCTCGAGCATAAACTGTTGGGTTGCTTTGAGTAAAAGCTGGTATTTTGAAAATATATCCATTTTCATGTTTTTGTAACAATCGTTTGCTAAGCTACTTTAGCACACTTCTGAGCTGCATTTGAAAGGGAGCTGTTTTAATGCTGCCTTTATCTGTGGACAGGAGCTAATTTGCGGAACATATGCAAAACATAAAATAAGAGCGTTTACATTTAAATATTTGGTAACTCTTTATTAAAGACAGGCACACGTGTGTGTCTATAGTATAAACCCATAAACAGAAATAACAAAAGTTTTACAGCTACACTGTACAAAAACTTCATTTTGGCCCTTCGATGAGACAAAATAGGAAAAAAATTAAAGAGCCACATTAGGCCCTGTATCATTTCATTTGGCGGTGTGTTTCAACATGCCTTAGTTCATTTTAACCAAACATATAACAGATTAAATCACTAAAGAACAGTAAATACACAGTGAAACAGGGGCCTCAGGGCCCGTGAGGCAGTGCCTGATTTGACAGGTCAGCAATGCAGCCTTGGACCTAACCATCAACCCTATTAAATTTATGACCACCAGTAGCACTTTTCAACCAAAACGTTCCAGGGATTATGGAAACAGAGTTGCTGATCTCAGGAGCTAAATGTCCCCTTTGCACATTCGAAGAAGTGTGAAGATTCGGCAGATTACACAGATGACGGGATAAAAAAAACGACGCCTGAGTTTGAAAAGCTGTTTTGCCACATGAACGGCAACACTGAGTGATTCTGTTGTTTTATGTATTTACTGTAGCGTGACTCTGACATTTGAGTCTGATGGAATGAATGCATGAAAGCAGAGCTATAAAGCAGCATTGTGATGAGTAGTTTCCCATTGTGTTTGTATCTCATGCACACCACCGAGGACGAGAATCACACGATTTACATTCCTGCCAATGGTTTCACACTATTCCACTGATTATAATGTGCCAAGAAAAGGAGCACGAGGGCAGTAAATTCCAGGGAAGAAGACTGCAAGCTAGCAAATATGGATGTAAACAGATTAGTTTTCAAATTTTTCAAAAACATGAGCGTTGCAAGGTTTTTATCAGGCAGGAAAAACGTTCAACATGTTAGACTTCCAAAACACACACAATGTATTGTGGTGAGAAACACTGAATGTTAACAGAGCTTTGCTTGTTTTTAAGAAACCTTTTTGCTACTTTTTAGCAGCCAGAATTAGTATGGAGTCGTTCACTTCTCACATCTGTTTTTGAGCTTTAAGTTTATTAATCAGGGAGCGAGGGCTGAAATGATTTGTAGAAGTAATTGATTACTCAATTTGCAGAAACGTAATCATCAGTTATTTTACGCTTAAGTCATTTATCAAGCACAAACGCCAACGATTCGCCACATCCAGTTAAATCCAGCTGTCAAATGTGCTGATTTGCTGCTTTTGTCTGTTTCATATTATTGTTAATTGAGTACAGTTGGGGTTCGGATTGTTGGCTGGTCAAAACAAGCAATTTGAAGATGTTTTTGACAACATATAGACCAAATTATTACTTTATTGACAGAAAACATTATTGGCAGATGAATCAAAATTCAAACCGAGCGTTAGCTGCAGCTCTGTGTGGAACTCTGAGCTGTGGTTAGGACAGATTCAAACTTTCACCCTCTGGGGGGGGGCTGTCTGTCCCAGAGGCTTTCATGTGCCCATGATCCCTGCCTGTCTCCTCTCTCCCTTTTCTTTCCCTCTCTTTACTCTGTCCCGCCGAGTAGATGTCCCACAATACACCATCCCCAACCCTAATTATTGTTTACTGGGATCAATCTCCCTCTCGCTGTCTCTCTCTCTCTCTCAGCGTCTCCCTCTCTCTGCCTCCCTCTCTCTCAGTGTACCAGGGACCAGAGATGATGTGGTAATTACATCTGCCGACTGCTGGTCTGCCGCAGACGGCTCCGCAAGTCTCTCTGCTCACAGAGAAATTAGAGACTGCTCAGCACATGTCCAGGGCTGTAATTAGAATAAGTACTCTGTGTATGAAATGTGTTTATTTGTTTATTTATGAGACCCCAGAATTCCAGGGCACATCTCTGTGCCTCGGCTCTCTATGGTTGGGTCACGTCAGGGGATGTGCACCAGATCTCCCTTTATGTGAGTATGTAACTGTAGCGCTAGCTCTTCTCTTATGCACCAGTGTGCTCTTTGTTGTAGCATGTGTGTCACTTTGATGCTGCTTTGGTGTCATTGGCATTTTTCCAGATGCGTAGTTGAGGAACTTTAAATAGCGATGATGGTATCAGCTATTGTGCTGGTAAAAAGTGTGATTTTGGGGCCACATGAATAACACTGATTTTGCTTCACTATTGAAAATGTGGAGCATAAATGGAATCTGTTCCAGTCACACCTGCAAGAGCTGGACGTGGACATGCATCTCATATTGTCTTGTGTTTTACAAGTATATTGAAAATGCTTTTTTCTTTCCAAACATTTCACTGCAGACGCATCTCCACTGTCAGTACCTCCACAGGTTGCCACTGCTTCCTCTCCCTCACTGATAGCAGCACGTCTCCCGTTTCACTTTGAAGGGATCCTGTTTCAGACACAAAATAGTCAAGGGGACCCAGAGCTGCCGAAGGCCTGCTTTCTCCACTCGCAGATTTATGAGCTGCGCAACGAGATGGTCGACAACTCAGGCCATTAAAAGATTATCTAGATCTTTCACAGGCATACTGGGATAATTTGGGAGAAACGTCATTACGTTCATTCCATATAAATCTACAAGGTGGAGGGTGACACATTGGGAAAAGATCGGTCTCTTACATAGTGTGTTTGTGTACAGGCTGTTGCAGTGTGTTTGTGGTTATTTCACACCCCCCCTTGAGACATAAATTCTCCAGTATTTAAAGGAATTCTCAGCTTTGGAGGACACTTTTGATTTTGATACCAAACTGCTGTGTATTGCATGTCATCTCTTATGAAGGATGCTAAATAATTTAACCACGAGCATCGGAGTGTTTATAAGCAGCTTTGGATTTGACTCGTTTTCATTTCTTTTTCAGCCCTCTCACACTCCATCATCTGAGAATCATTACTGGTACAGAAAAGCAGATGCTGGATGAGATGAGGGCGTTTGTGTTGAGGGAGGCAGAGTGACTACACAGCAGTGACAGGTACCGGATGGCCGCGAGCCCGACGTGTAGCCTTTAACTTACCTCAGAAGATGGATTGACCCAGCTGCTTCATAAAATAACCAGTCAGTCTTTTAGTGAAATTGTTCTCATGATGGATCTATGCTTTTATGTCAGAACTGTCATTTTTCCACTAAACTAAAGCGACTCTCGTCGTGATTTCACGTGCTCTGAAGGACGTCACATTAGAGCGGCACTGAAGTCCGTGACCCCGTGCACATGTTTAATAAACACATTTATTACACATTTTAAACACAATCATTTTAAAGTAATGCCTGAAATGGTGTGTGTTAGCAAATATTTATACAGGGACATGAATGGATAGACAGTGTGTAAGACCACTGACTTCATTATTCGTGACCAGAAAGACTAAAACATTATTCATACAGTGAGGGTTTTGGCAAATTTCCATGCTACAGAAAATGACAACTTTATTTGTCGGCACCATTATCTCAGAGTGTGAACAAGCTGGACAACAATGGCCCAACCAGACGCTTTCATCTCACTAGTAAAATTGGTAATTACTCTCCAGACTGGACCCAGTCTCACAGTCTGCGTTTTGTCCTTGGCTTTTCAGGGATAAGGGTCTTGGCATGAACTGGCCAAGTGTAATGTAATCGAAAAAGGCAAGACCGTGAATCTGGTGGCGTGATGTCATCACTATGAGACACTTGTGTGATATCATAATTATGAGGTAATGGCGGGAGGGGTGTGTAAGTTTATGACTTTGGCACACGCTCAGTTTACCGTCAGCCGACTGCAACAGGGTACTAATGAGAATGGATAGCCCGCCTCGAGCTATCCATGTGTGCCTGGGTGTGTGCGTGTTTATGTGTGTGTGTGTGTGTGAGAGAGAGAGAGACAGAGAGAGAGTGCACATGTTCATGCTATGATAAATTGATGGTTATTGGCCGAATGAAGGTATCAAGAAGGGAAAGATGCAAATGACCTACAGGTACATGCCAGAGGAGGACACATAGGACGGCTTATGAGGTTTGAAGGCAACAAGTTTCACAGGAATCTGAATCATTTTTCCTATGACACATGCTGTTTTTAGACAATGTCTCATGAAACAAAGACTCAGACAGTCCAAAACCACTCATCAGATGAGTATCAATGTGAACTCAGCCAATCAGAATGACCAGAGGTTGAGTCTATTTCCAGATTTACTCTTCATGGTCTGAGCAGTCGCCTCAATCTCTCACACATAATCCATCCAGCCATAATAGTGCAGTAAAGTTAATGCCTGAGCCTTAGTGGATCTGCTGTCCTGCTTTCTGGGTGCTAGTTAGTTTGGTAATAAAGCAATCAAAGCTTCTTCCACTGTTGGACTCATTGTTACTTCGAATAAGAGACCAAGCAGAGTGAATAAAGTGGAAATTGTTTAATAATGAGCAGTTATTCAACATTAGAAAAAGTTTGCACTCCATTTACGTAATATTGTCATTCTGTTGCTCCAGAGTGTAATTTGCTATTTTTGTCTACTTTGCACATGCAACATCTAATGCATGTCTGTCCATCCTTGAGGAGAGATCTTACTCTGCCGCTCTCCCCAATGCATTTAACCATTTCAAACAGTATTTGACCCATAAAACATAGACAGAACAGCATAGACTGGGTTTTTAAGGGTAAAAAGAACAACTTTGATTGAACATTTGAAAGCACGCTAAAGACTAAAAGATTCTAATTGATGAAAAGGAAAAAATTATAATTTATTTAGGGTTAAAAACAAACTATGAAAGAAACTATTTTAAAAACAGCAGGTTTATACAGAGACAATGTATAACTATAAGGTGCTGATCAGGGTGAGGGTCAGTGTAGGGGAGGACCCACTGAAAGCAAATGGAAAAAACAGTACACACACAAAATTAAAGGTGGACATAAAATACATATAGATAAGGTGAAACAGCATAAAACAACTAAAGAAAAACGATCACACACTAAATGGGTACTGAAGAATGGTCTAAAATGTTTTAGCTCAACGGTAAATCACCTCTGCATGAAGACACATTCTGTGGAATAGGTGCCTGAAGCAGCTGTGTTATCAAAATGCAGTACACAGTATCCAACATGTCTTTGTCATCAGCCACAAACAATGCAGGAAATGCACTGGCAGTGGAGGGAAGACCTGACCTACAACAGTAAAACATGTCAGTCAATCATCCAAAACCACAGAGGGCATTTCATGCATTAAAAAAACTTAGCTCAAATAAATACCTCAAACAGGTCCAAGGGGTGAGGAGCAGTGTCTCTCACAGCCTGATAATCTGCCTGGTGTATAGACAGAAGCAGAAATTAGCTGTGCCTCGTGCTTTATAGAGCCTAATCAGGCCTGAGGTGGACTGACCTTTAAGGTAGACCAGCTGATCCTACGCCACTCCCTTTTCCCCTGTTCAACAGGTTTTGGGGGGTGATGTATTTTCTACAGCCCGTGAAGTCTTTTGGGGCAAGTTGATGAAACTGATTTGACTCTCTGAGTGTGGTTATCGAGCATCAGATGACAGTTACTCATCAAATTCATCCTTGACTTGGCTTCTTTATCAGGAAGTAAAATGTCAGCCAACACACAACGAGGAGGACTCAAAAGACTGAAGTTTTTTCATTCCAATTTTAACATCACAAACATCCTTATACTGTATAGGTGACACTCAATGTCGTGAAAAGTCAACCATGACTATTGCACACTGAAGAGGGCATAGCTGAAACATCTGTGCATTTACCCCTTTTTTTTTTAGTAAATAAGAATATTCTGAACATAGTTTTTTTGTGTGTGTGCACATATGGTGAAAATTTTGACTTCATTTACATACAATAGCTGTGCATAAGAATTTGACTATATGGAGCACAAAACCCAGACAGTGAGTTTTACAAAAAATGAATCCTTTGTTTTTGAGAGCGAATGAAATGATTAAATTGGTTAGTTCTGACTACCTAATTGGCAGCTAAATTTGTCACTGCTCAATCTGCAACAGGGACCTGCTGTTTCGTTGTCAATTACAGTGAGTTAGAAGTGAAAGTGTGACCTCACCCAAACGATCACATGTGCCAAAGTCACCCTGCAGAAATGACATCATGGATAATGATGTCATCCCAGGATTCCAGACCCTCTCCCATTCCCGCTTAAATGCTTTTAAGCTTGGCTGCACACACACACACACGCACACACACACACACACACACACACACACACACACACACACACACACACACATGCTAAAGCGTGTGCATTTTACACACACACACACACACACACACACACATAAAACCCACTCGAGGAGCCTCACCCAAGAGTCGTGATATAAACAAGACAAGCACACAACAGATGCGATAAGGATGTCATTTGGCCTCAGAACAAATAAAGCCTCCAGTCTCCAGTCAAAAGTCTCCAGAACTAAAAATGCCTAATAATAAGCTTGTAAAACTACAGGTTTCTGACAGAAGCCAGGCCGCAGCTTCTCGTATTCTGTCATGCCAGGAAAAAAGCTACTTTAAATTAGACTCTGAATGCAATCCTATTGCGCCCCAAAATAGGATTGCAAGCCACTGTGTTAATTTTCCTCGCAGAGTAAAAATAAAACAACTGGTAGTAAAACAGGACTTTCCTTGAGTGTGAAAAGAGTCACGTGTGACTGTATTCTCTGGACCTGTATTGAGCTTCTGCCTTGCTCAGACGACAATTTGTTGGAATGATTATGCTTCTGTGCATTCGTTTAGATAGGCTGAACTAAAATTTTGTGGTATTATGATGGCAGCGGTGGATTGCAATTAAACTAACTTGCTTCTCTCTCTCGCTCTCTCTGTCACTCTCTCTCCCTCTCTCTCAAACCCGTGCACAGGCTCCCCCACGGGCTCTGTGCCCAGTGCCTGACCTTAGTAAATACGTGGCTAATTTGAAGCATGTGGCGGCAAATTGGAAACACTGAGCTTTTAAAACTGTGGACTTTTCTTTTGCACATGCTAATTCCTCCCAGGAGATCCCATCAGATGAAATGACCCAAAACATGTCAATGTTAGGGCGACATTTGGGGCCACGGGGTGGGGTGCGGGGGGTGGTGGTTTGGGATGGAGTAGGAGGAGGAGGAGGAAGGGGTTCGAAGGGTGGACAAAGAGTGGCTGAAGGGCAGAGGAGTGAGTTAAAGAGGGTGTGTCTAAAAGGGGGAAATTCATTCAAGTCATCCTTTAATAAAACACCACTGTCGCTCTCCTCCCTCTTTTACTGCCTCCCTCTTTATCTGTCACGTATACACATGAACATACACACCTCCCACGCACAGGTGGAAATTCTTAGTGCTCTACCTCCTGTTCAAGTGAGGGCTGCATGTTCCATATAAGACAACAGGTGCATGCAAGGCAGGAGTGCACATGAGCTTGTGCACGTGTGTCTGAGTGAGTGAGTGAGTGTGTGTGCGTGTGCTCATGTTCACACTACGAGCCTTTATTTTGTGCAGAGAAACAGAGAGAGACAGAGAGAGAGTGAGCTTTTGGCCGGGGTCCACATCTCACTCTGGGTGAACTCCTCGCCCAGCCCCCTCAGCGCTGCAAAAAATGTCCACCTCACCTAGTCTTCAACCGAAGCTTCCCATCCTCATATTCCTCACATATACATATAGAGAAGACTCCATAAGTTGCCTCATTCCACAATAATTAGCAAAACAGGTCAGTCTGCACTGGATAAAGTTAAATTATGTCCACCCAATAAAAAGGGACAAGGCAACATGTTAATACGAATCATCAGTGCGTTCACATTTTTTATACGCATGAAGTGAAAGTTTGTCTCAAGAAGGATTGGCAGCCACTACTGACGTCTGCACAGCATTTACTGTGTTCAAGTGAAAGGGTTCATTGTTTCTGGTAGTGCACATGATAGATGTTTGGAAATATCATCATAAACACCACAAAATATCAGCAACACAAGATCTTCTCAGTCATCTCAGTTGGTGGGAATTAGACCATGTCATCAGGCTAACATGTTCACTATGGCAGTGCTAACATGCTAATATTTGGTAGGTATAGATAGTTATTTAGCATGTTAGCATGCTAACATAAGGTAATTAGAAATAAACATAATTGCAGCTGAGGTAGATGGGAATGCTAGGATGTAAACGTAATATTTTTAGTAGTATTAGTCAAAAACCAAAGTATTAGACAAATAAAAACTCAGGCCTGCAATGGTGCTACATTAAGGCATGAAGGTGTGAACTAAATTTCATGGCCATCCGTCCAATAGTTGTTAGACAGTTCACAGAAAACCATAAATGTCAACCTCATTATGACTCCAGATCAAAAGTCAGGGGAGCACCAAAGTCATTAAATCACCTCTCAGTGATGGATGTTAGTACAAAAGTTTAAGGCAATCCATCAAGTGCATGTTAGGATGTTTCACACGGTTAGTCACTGCGGAAAAGTCACTGTGATTTATCCCCTGCGCACCATGAATGCCTGTACAAGATTTCACAGCAATCCAATAGTCGTTGAGATATTTCAGTGTGGACCACTCACCAACCAACATTGCCACCCCAAGAGCAAAATACATAAATACTTCAAAAAAATGTCAAAATGATACACTTAAAGCATTGAAGGGGAATATTTTTTGCAGTAAATATCCTCCCTCTATGCTTGGCACAAAGATGAGGGCCCCAGTTTTCCAACAATCTGGAGGATCTCTGTCCCGCTTCGTGTCCACAGACAAGCTTCCTTGTTGGTCTAAATTTAGCCCTGGTCCCCTCTGGAGGCTGGAGCAGGTGGAGGTGACAGGGGCCCTGGCCTGTACTCATGGGACAGACGGGTGAACGCCATGACCAAAGCCCCGGACCTCACAATCTAGTTATAGAAGTGATAATGATATCCCCACCTCAGCACACATACACACACACACACACACACACACACACACACCTCTAAAAATGAGTCTGTTATTGCTTCCAACGGATGGTTATAATCTGCGTCATACTATGTTACAACCCGGGGCTGAAAACAACAGATTTCACTGGCAGACTCTAAAACCACTTATCAAAACTCTTGAGCACCGCCACATGAAAACCTCCAACCATGCCTCAATATTTTGAGACTTGCAACATGTAATTTGAGACCAGCTTTTGTGGGCACGCAGTCTCCAAAGCTCACCATTGTCCCTTCTATAGAGGAAGAAGAAGAAAAAGCACATGCCAAAATGCTGTAACTTTACCTTTCCATCATAATGACTCCAATATCTAACACTACACATGATGTCTATCCCCACCAGTTCTCATTTCAGAAACTTGCTGATCCCCATATTGCTGGCCCATTCACCAGGATGACATCATTGGCTCAGACTGTGCCAACTGTGCTCAATAAAGCCCAGGCGTGTTTCAGTGTGGGAGTGCCTCTGCTGCACTGAGACTCGTATGAAAGACGTGAGTGAGAAGATCTTTGTACTAAATTAGTCATGGCAAAAAAAAACTGAGAGTATTGCTTGTCACCAGCATTCATGGAGTAATTGTAAAGAAACTGAATCATTACAGCAACATCCTCTTCCTTCCTCTAGTAGATCACTGGGAAAGGTGAGCTGCTGTGCAGTAATGCCATTTATTGTAAAGCAGCTTGCAGTGTTAATTGGTGCATTTTAGAGGTACTGGTAAGAAGTTTTAGACTGTCCTCACAAGAAGTTGATGTTTCTTTCTTTTTAAAGCATCACCACGATTGTTCCAGAGCCTTAGCCAAGTGAAAGCCCCTTTAACCTTAACAGGAGTCATTCTAACTAGGCTAACCTAACCTAAGTCATTTTTGTGCCTAAACCTAACCAAACCTTAACAATAGCGCAGTCACATCATATAATAAACAACATATTTTGCCATTCAATTTTGGAGGAACTGTTAGGTAGTTGGCTCTCCTGCCTAGAAACCATCAATACGACTCTCATGTCTGTAGGATAAAAGTTATAGCCAGTAGCTAGATAGCATAGCTTGTCATCAGGACAGAAAACAGGAGAAAACAGTTAGTCTTGCGTGATCCAATTGTTACAAAATCAGCCTCCCAGCACTTCTAAAGCTCGCTAATTAACACTTTTGCATCACATTTGTTTAATCCATGCAAAAAGCCAAGTGTGAAAATGAGAATTTGTGGTTTTATGGGGGGTTATGTGCAGGACTGTTTCTTGGCTGGGAGCTGTGACTCCAAGCCATTTCCACCTGTTTCCAGTCTTTGTGCTAAGCTAAGCTAGCCGCCCGCTGGCTGTAAACTCATATTTCGCATACAGACGTGAGAGGTATCAATCTTCTCAACTACCTCTCAGCAGGTATGCAAACTACCCTACAAAACCTACAAATTAATTGGCAAAACACGAGCAAATGAGCATATTTCCCAAAACGTAGAATTATTCCTTTAGACTCTTTTGTTTACCAGAATTTTGCACCAGACTGTGAAGTCTTACATATATCAGTGTTAACAACAGAATCCAGACTGTCTGTGGCACTCCTCCATGTATACTCGTTTTAATCTTAATAACAGTGTGCCCGGGCTTTGTGGTGTTATGGTAGCAGCAATGTTGTGTAATTAAACTACGAACTTACCCCTCAGAGCCCATCCCCTCTCTGAGTCTTTGCCACACTTCCACTCTTCTTTCTCTGCCCTCACATCACTCCACCACTGCTCTAAAGACTAGCTCGCCTCTGTCTTTGTGTAAATGTTTCTACCTTCCTGGCAGCCTGCGTCGATCTCCCTCATTCTCCTTTGCCCTGCTCTCTCTCTCTCTCTCTCTCTCTCTCTCTCTCTCTCTCTCTCTCTCTATTTGTGCTAGCATGGCAGTTTGGCCGATGGTCTGGGTATAGCGGGTGTGTGTCAAACAGCACCTTCCCTCTGAGGAAAGAAACAGAGGGAGGGCTGCAGGAGGAGGAGGAGGAGTGGTGGGGGGGCACAAACACACATACACTGCATGGTGATGTCATCTAAAATGACATCATCCCATGGAGGGGAGCCAAGGGACCTGATGGGTTAGCATCCTCCAGTGAGTTAAAGGGAGAAAGCAGGGAGGACACAGAGAAAGAGAGAGAGTCTTGTAAATAAAGAGAAGGGAAAAAAAAGAGGAATGGACACCATGAGAGAGACAATGGCTGTGATCTGAATTTTCACTCTTTGTTTTCTACACGGCTGCCTCTTGTTCTGGCAATCTTCACGCAGAGCCACGCGTCGCTCTTTTAGGAATACTTCCTTCATTTCCATTTGCAGGTGTTACCGTCCTGAGGGAAGCATGCATGAGTGCAACTAGAGTGCAGCTAAAGTGCAAGTGAATCAATACCAGTGAGCTAATACAAACACACAAACACATCACACGCACCGCCGTAATATCTTTTCACACGCACGAGTACATGTATTGCAGTAGTATGCATACAGCATATGAACAAATGCTTTATGTACAACAACATATTTTCACATGGGCTCCCAAATAAACATGCTCTCACACACATTGGGTTCTTACTAGGGACACCTGTGTCTCTGCGTGTTTCCATTGTTGTCCACTTGGCTGTGCTGTGCTCCACACTGTGCTCACAGCATGCCTGCCATCTGAAACTAGACACCTATGGACCAGTATCCTGCTGGAGTGATACACCTCTCCTCCTTCTCTGGAGCGACTGCCGATGCTGAGGACATTCCACTTGGCACGCAGTGATGTGCTCTTTGTAAAACGCTTACTTTACTCAGTTTATTTGATAGCAAGGTTATGATTATGCCCACTTTTCTTTGTAGCTGGTCATATCTTTTAAACACTTTGATGAACTGCCAGCAACACTCAGTGTTCCCTTTTAAGACAGTATATTGATAGATGAAAGCTGGTGTTTCTAACACACGATGATTCAATCTTCCTTATCGCTCACTGCTGTCAGTGGCAAACTGACTCAACAGTATAAATAGAGAGGCATGTAGTGTGGGACAGAGAGGAGCAGGGATGAGAGATAGGAAGGGAATGAGGGAGGGCTCGTCGTGATGTGAGGGTGTGAGTCCACACAATGGAGGAAGAATTTGGTCAGGGATATTCCAATAAAATTACCGGCACAGATGAAGCTGTGAAATTCTCTTTTTGCCCCGACCAGCATCTATTCTTGGCAGGGATATTACTCACAGCCATGTATCAATAAACAACAGCATAAATGTGACGCAAGCAAGGGCTGCACAGATCTGATGCCTTGTGCTTTTTCAGAGTTTCATCAGGTCACTCCTTATGACTTAAAAAAGGCGGCTTTGGTGCAGTAACTTGTTCTCAACTGAGTTGACAAGAAGGATATACTTAGAACAGAGAAGAGGAAGCAGACAATTTTAGTGATTACTTCCCCTTTAAGTCCCTTCGTTTTGTGTTTTGTTGGAATAAAAGCTTGCATGTGATCCCAAAAGAAAAAAGTTAATAATTCACAACCACAGACATGTACATACACACATACTGTACATAGTGTATGAACAACACTGATCTCCCACACGCAAAATGCTTTAGTATGGTTTTGCTTGTGGGGTCAAAGTGTTCGTCAAAATGTAAATGTTTACACAAATGAGGGTGAATCTCACTACCATCTCACTGCACACACACTGCCTATTTCTGGTCTTATTTGGCATATCCGTGCCTGGTCCAATCACCATCCACTCTTTCCTACCTTCTTTCTTTTCTCTGCAGTATTGGTATGGCAACATTGGCACGGCCACACTCCTACTCTCTTCCGATCTTAGTCATAGGCCTCACTCATGAGGCACCAGCTGAAGCCCTCCAACAGTTGATATGTTTGGTCACTTCCGTGTGTTTTCTCTCTCTGCGCCTTTATCACTCCTGCACACACATACTGTACACACATAAATGGCGCCTGCAGCTCCCAACTGAGAATAAAGAGGAAGCAGGATTCAATTTAAAGTGCAGTCGCTTCGTTTTTGTGCGCTTCTTCAGGTACGTTAGGTTCTTGTACATCTGAGTAATGATGAGCCTTTTGTAGGTCAACAGAAAGGGAACATACTGCTGTGATTAGCCATTGTATTCAGGTTGTCTGTGGAAAATGTGTCTCAGGTCGCTAAGTTACCTGTTGATTCCCATTGTGCTGACAGACTGAACAGGGTAGGACAGGGGACTTATCATAGGAACATTTGCTGTCCCTATGGACACCTTCCCATAAGCTCTTTGTGAGTAAGGGATAGCTTTTGTGCATTCGGTTGCATTGAGGACCGACTGTACGTGTGTGAGCTTCCTGTCAGCTTGTGTCAGGTTCTGCTATCTACATTATGTAACCACACACTACATACACGATAAGCAAATGTTGACAATTTTGCAGCAAACAACAGTAATTTATTTGTTCACGTCTAGTTTGATAACACTTGGATTAAATCTCCTTCATGTAAGCTTTGCTGTTAAGGTTTTAGTGATGACTTTCACAGTGAGATGCAGCCTTCAGTGACAACCTGAGGGTCTCGGTCGGAGCCGTACTGGTTGTTCCAAGAGGGAGAGGAATAATTGCACCATCTGATAGCTGTTTCAGTGTACTTATGTGCATGTGAGCATTGTTTGAAGGCAAACTTGAAAAAATGTGGACATATTCTTTAGAAACAGGTAAAATAAGTAAGTCTTCTTACATCTTTCAAATCGCTTCTCAAAGCACACTTTTACAGAAAATGATTGTTGTTATCTTGTTTTAAGGCCTGTTCGCACCGTTTCTGTCCCTGACTATCTCTTTTTCTTTACCTTTAGGTCTACTTGTTCCTTTTTCACGTGCTTCCATCGCAGTGGTATTCATATGCTTAATTAGCTCTGCAAAGCACTTCAGAACAATGCTAATTCAGTCTAGTTTGCCATACTATCTTTACTGAAGCTGGACTGTTACATACACCCTACTGCTTGGCAAAGACTGTGTAATTGACTGAACATCTCTGAATGTTATTTGTGACAGAGAAAGAGAGGGGAAGAGAATGGGGAGACCTTTGAACTTTGTCAGGCAATTTGCCATTAAAAAGCATAATTGGAGGGGTCCAGCGAAGGGCTCGACGTGCTCTCAACCCACTCCCAACTAAATGGCCAACGGTTTATTTAAGGGGACAAATAGGTCAAACAGTCTCTAATTATCCCTCAATCGAAGGCAAGGATTTTCTTCTCCTGCTCTTTTTTTTTTTTTTTGCTCCTTTTCTTTCCTGTGTGTGTGAGAGAGCAGCATCGTTCCAACTCACCAACCAGCGGTCTCTGTTGACCTAGTTCTGCTCTGGACACAGGGTGCTTTAGAAGGGACAGGCCTCACCCACTGTCTCCTCTCTGGGCCCGTAGACACACAGTCCAGGACATAAACATATTCCCTCAGAGAAAGGCAGAGCTTTGCGCACTCTCATCCATAACCTCTCTGACATTTGGTCCATCAGGTTAATTGAGTGAACATCATTGATCTCGGATGCATCCCCAGCTGACAAGGATACCATTGACAGAGTGACAGTGATTATGTTTGCATGCTGGCAGTGCATTTATTTTCCGTCTATATAGCATGAGCGAGGAGCATGGCTGTCACATGAAGTGTGTTGTGAAATTGCCAAATTCCTTAAGATCTAACCATCTAATTTGATTTCTAAGAGAATCACAGAAGCCTTCAGAAGCAGGGCAACAGTTTGCTTGACTTAACTGATGACTACATTTGAGCTGAAGTTAATATTGGGCTGCTTGTAAGTTTAGAATAGAATTAATATTACAGTAAATGTGTTTATATTATATTATTTAAGAAAAGCAATTACATATATAGATTTTTTTTTAAATAAATTCAGCATAACAAATAAACTTGAAGTCTGAGAAGCTGCTGAAATGTTAAGTAGCTGAGAAGATTTGTATCAGTGTGTCATGTGCGCGATTACACACACAGAGAGACCACACAAACAAACACACACAAGCACAGACTAATGAGTTTTTCGTTTCGAGTCATATAGATTCTTCCCACACAATATGACCTTTCAGTTGCGGCTCATATTCTAAATATCTAAACTCAGTCACACGAAAGGTGTTCGCTGTCCTGCTCTTGCGCAACTGAATGCGCTCCTTCTAAGCTCTCTCGGCCATATCTGCATGTTGAAAATGCCTCAGATAGATAATCGGTTACAAAGTCGAATCAAGAACATTTTGTAAGCAGCTGCTTCAAAGCGCAGAGGAGGGAGTGTTTGGATCCTTCGGATTTGGTTGCTTTTCGTGTTCTTTGTAGCAGACACGAAGGTGAGAAATTGCTCGTGCAAAATCATCTTTCAGCTCCAATTTTGATGCACTTCATTTGCGTGAAAAGGTGCTGATTTCAAAAGCAAGTATGTGTGACGCATTTTCCTTTACAGGCGTTGAGAGAGCTGAGGTCAGCCCTGCTGCATGTGCAACTCGGAGTTACGCAAAAAGTTTGAAAGGTGTCTTTTATGCGCATCTGTCTTATATTTTCAGAAAGTCAGCTGTCAAGTGTTAAAGCAGAAAGACACACACACACACACACACAGAGAGAGAGAGAGAGAGAGAGAGAGAGAGAGAGAGAGAGAGAGAGAGAGAGAGAGAGAGAGAACAGGAGCCTACACAGACTATCTTGGGGCAGCATGTGCTTGTTTAGGAGACCATGGGTGGTGGACAGATTTTCAAATCGAAATTATAGTCTCTCCGCAACTATTTCGGCGTTCTCATAGCAGTCTTTTTCTTCATCGATGACCTTTACGGGGGACCGCAGCCCATCAGATTATTGTGCCTGTTTACTGTTTCTTCTTTGCATTCTGACTGTGCATCGGCCCACACATCGGGCAAATATTCAAATACTGGTGCATAACTGTGAGTGTGACACTCCCAAAACTCTCTGTCTCTCTGTCTCTCTCTGTCTCTCTCTGTCTCTCTCTCTCTCTCTCTCTCTCTCACACACACACACACACACACACACACACACACACACACACACACACACACACACACACGCACACACAGAGAAAGAGAGCACGCGTCGTAACAGTTCTAGTGTTCTAGTTACTTTTCTTCAGCTCTGTCAGCTGAGCGCTTTAATTCGTGCACAGAACACAGGAACTTTAAGGAAGGTTAGCAGTTACACACAGTCAATATGAGTAATTACATGCAAATACAATTAGCAGGAAATTGTATTCTGTGTGTATTAGGACTTGTCATTCTGGTTTTTCAGCGGTCAACCCCTCAGGTTTTACATCAGTTTCGTTTTTCTTTTTTTCTTTTGCACCAGTTCTGTCAAGCTCAACAAATAGAACATGATAAAAATCTGCTTAGGACCTAATATTAACATTCGCAGTTTTAGCACAGGTTTAATCATTTAATCGGCATTTTCAGTAAAAGCTTCTGTTTTTTCTCTCAGAAATACGAGTCATTCCATGCCTTTTTCTTTTATTAGCCAACCACAAACGGGATACAATTTCAGTATTTCACCCAACAATCAACTTCACAGGCGCAATAAAGACTGCCCATATTGTGACTGCTATTTCTCATAAAAGACTGCAAACGAGCTCTGCAAATGCTCATTAAGTCCAAGAAACAATTGGCAACAAAATTTGGTGCGTGTGAAATGGGAAAATATGGCCTGGATGTTTTTCTTTTTCGTTGTATACTTTGTTTTATTGTCACTTTGTAGCACAAACTGTAAAGGCATGTGCAGCCCGGTCGTTATTACAGATGACTTATGGGGCGTATAAGAGGTACGACGGCTGCTGTGCACCTGCTGTTACAAGGATGAAGTATGAAACAAGCCTAAATCAAAGAGTTTTCTGGACGTGCGTAAAAGATTGTTTTAAACTTGACATTAAACATATACTCACCCGTCCATTGAAGATGAAGTGGCGCACTGCTTGTTGGACAATAAGGACGTTGTCAGTGAATTGCTTCCTCAACAGGCTGCTGATAAAAGAAGAGCCTTTTGAATTTGTGCGTCTGATAACAAGCAGCACCTTTTACTCTCTCGCTATCGACCTGAGGGTCACACGGCGTACGGCTGCTTCACCCCTTCACTTACTTTGAACAAGCTTACACGACTTGGCAGACAACTGAACTCTGCAAAAGTAAGATTTTGTTATGTCACAAATAGAATCTTTATTCATATATTCCTACATGCACATGCAAAATGTTTCTCATCTGACTTTTACGCAAATCAGAAGTTCCCAGGCGAGTTCAGCGCCTTTTACGCACGCAGACAAGGAGTTTATTGCTAGCCTCAGCCTGTGAGGTAATGGGCTCATTCTGGACTTGCTTTTCCAGGATCTCCCCAAAAAATTAGCGTCCACCGGCATGTGTTTATGCTTTACATCCAATTTCACAAAGCTTCAAAAGAGTTTGTAAAGCCGGGATATGTCTTCAGTAGGCCTGAAAGCGGCGGGCCTGCAGAGTATGTGCAGCTGGAATATCTCTCATGAACTCGTTTTATAAATGCTCTTCGTTCAAGCTGTCACACTCATCAGAGCTGCATTTTCCCCCCACTGTTGTTTTTTAATTCATCTGCAACCTTTGAAAAGATCTTCCTCTTCGCTGAAAACTGCAGCCCTCTATTTCTATCGTACCAAACATTTTGCCACAGCCTCTGGCGCGGTGAGGTCAAAATATTTTCAAGGGCATTAAGGCGCTGAGGGTACGGGCTGCTTTTCATTTGATATAGAAATGATCTAAGCGCTCTCTGCCAAGCATATGCTGCTAGAGTCGTCAGGCTGGATGGAGAGAAGGGCGTCTTGATGGTGGCTTCACTGACACCAACAACTTCCTGACGCAACGCTACTGTAACAGCGGCGAGGAAACAGGGAGCTCACCTTTTTATCCGATGAACCAACATGATCCTATTTCTGCATAGTAAGCCGTCTCAGCTCTCCCTCCCCTCTGTTCCAAGAACGGTGACGGACTCGTTACATCAAAGAGAAGTCATGCTTCAGATTTCTACAACATGAGGGCAAACGCCTCATTCGTTACTTGTTGCTTTACTTTACGGTCCTGCCTTTGCCGCCAGAGAGCAGGAAATTCCAGCCTGGCCTGTTAGAGATGTCCAAATCGACTCTTCGTCTTTTTTTTGTCTGATAAAACCAGTTTCCACTCAGATAGAATAAACTTTTTGCCACCTATCTGTGACAGAGAGCGAGTAACCTGAATGGATGGATGAGATAATTACTCAGCTCCAGTCCGGCGTTTTAAGCTGAAGGAAAGGTGACTTTGTCTGACAGCAAAAGAGTTTTTCGGCGGACGGAAATCGCAACTCTCTACTGCAACTCCTTTTCGGTGGTAACGCGTTACTGAGCATCGCGTTACCGCCCTGCACTGTCCGGGAACTGGCACTCGAGTTTGAATTCGAAAGGCGTGTAGGCTGCATGCGCTCTCGTTTTGAAGACTGGCTCGTTGATGTAGCAGAGAGAAAACCAACGAGCGCCATTGAAAGCAAGGAAGGAAGGAAGCCTGTGTGCGACTCGGACTCTGTAGTTCTACAAAAGAAATCCAAGTTACCGGGCCCGGCTACGCAAATGTGTCTGTTCCTCTACGCGCGCGCGGGGCGCACCGACCTGTAGTAGCCTGATCTTGGACAGCCTATCGGACCTGGGCAGCGTGCACTGTGCAGCCTGTCTATTTCACTTTGAAGGGATGCTGGTCGTCCAGGACACGTGAGCTGAGCTGATGAGACGAGTTTATCGCGGATTTGGATGAGGGGTTTTCTGTGCGTTAATGGCCAGGCGTGCGAACTAGGCTATGGTGCGCTCAGATGTTTTTTTCCCTCTCTCTCTCTCTCGGTCGCTCTCTGTATCCACCGCTCCGCCTTCGCCCCCTCCACCCCCCACCCCCCCTTTTCGCAACATTGACGCAACCAAAAAATACTGGAACAAAAGAAACAACTTCCTTGAAGCTTTGCTGAAACTGCACTTAGTCGGAGAAAGGAAGCTTGTTGTCAACTTGCCTGGATGGAAACGTCGAGGTGAGGGTGTCACCGGTGGCCGGCTGGCAGCGAGAGAGACGCGGTCGATCACTCCGAAAGGCATCCAGGCTATCGAGTAAGTGCCATTAAAACATTCGGTGGAGTCATTTCAACTTTTGCTGTGTGGCCTCTCGACTAGTTGAGTTTGCCGTGCAGTGTCACTCAGTGCAAATAATAAAGTCGTTTTGGTCGATTCTCTGCGACACGGGGCACAAAGTAAAAGTCCCTTTAAGGTTGTCGAATTGCCGAGGTAGAACATAAGTTATAGGCCCATATATTCATTGTGGGGGATGTCGACGTGCACGCTGCTTTCAAAATGACAAGTATGTCATTTTTTTTTTTCAACAATCTGACATCTCGGAGCCGTTGACAACGAGGCTTTAACTATACTGCTGTCAACAGACTGTGCTTGTAGGTTTGGTCCATCTAGTGTGAGCGTGAAATCAGTTTATCTGAGGTGAACGTGAACAGCCGCTCTCCCAGTGTTGTGCATTGACAAGTCTCCAGCACAGGGCTACCAGTTTATTATTGTTATTCATGCAGCAGCCCTGAGCAGTCGCCGGTTGCATGAAGATCCTGGTGATCAACAAACAACATGCCCGCAACGGAGCGGCGGCACGATCATTTTATTAAACAGCTTTTGGTGTCGTGGTTTCAGGTGGTGCGTCTAACTTTGCTTTTTGAGCTGTGAGTCGTAGTTTGGGGCGGACGGTCGCGGTGCTTTGTCGCGTCGGTGTTTTCGCTGCACGAACAAAGGACTGGATGGAGTAGTCGGCTCGGCACAGAGCGTCGGTGGAGAGCAGGCGGGCTGTTTACAATAATAACACGATCGCGGTGACGTCACGTGACTGACGGCGGCCTCGGCCAGTGGGGGAGCCGCTTAGCCATCAGCAACACGCTATATTTGGAAAGTGGTTACATCATCGAGGTACAACAGCGGCCTGTGGAGGGAGGGACTTCCGCAGGGATTTTCAATTTGTAGTCCAGAAACAGGACAATGAATAGGTTCGTTTTGCCTTTGGAGCTTGAAGTCTGATTTGTTTTTTCTTCTTCTTCTTCTTCTTTTTTTTTTTTTTTTGTCTTATTTTTTTTTTAGAGCTCATCAACAGTTCCAGAGCCCGTTTGCACTCTGGTGTAGCCAAGATCCTGTTAGGTGTGCCTTAAACACTGCTTATGACTGTGTCATTACAATGCAGGCATGGTCAGGTAACCTATAATTTCATGTAACCTCTAGAGTGTCAATGGAAAATGTGAGTATCTGTCAATAGTGTGCTTGCAGTTTCAAAGCTAAAAACACTTGGCTGGGGAACACTAAGGAGGCTGCTGTTTAATTTTCATACATAAGCTACAACAGATTTCTCAGCTGCAGCCTACTCCATTAACATCTACTGATCCCCCAAGATGTCTGGAAACTAGTGATGTGGGGGTCTATAACAGAAGTACTGACAATGTGACACCTGCAACCTTTTGTAAAGTGTCGACTTTAGCAGGAGTATTGATGATGCAGTAGTTTAAAGATACAGATATTTTTTCTTTTGCAACCATACAGGAGCAGTGAAGCCACCAACTGTCCCCAGTCCTCCTGTCCTCAGCGCCTACAAGGACCAGGTGAAAAAAGCAGCAAATTTGGTCCATTTTAAGGTAGACGCTTGGCCTCAGCACTCCAAATTCGTTTGAACACGTGTGAGTTAATTGTTACAAAGAGCCTAAAAGCTGCAGCAAAGGAGAAAACTTAAAAGAAATATTAAGACGCTGCTCATAATAAGGCTTGAGGTGGACTGCATGAAGAATCTTTGCTGGGAACTGTAGTGTCGTCAGATGTCAGCTGCCTCGTGTCAAGCTGCATTGCGGCTTTAGCATCACTAGTTCACTGTAATATAATAATATATGTAATATGTGGACAGTAATTTCCTTAGCTGTCTACATGTAATGTAAAGTATCTTCTTAAAGTTAGATGTGAGCATAGTGAGTATAGTGACCAACAGTGTGCCAGGTTTTTTTGTTTTAGTTTTTTTTTTTTGCTTAAGTTTCGATGAAAATCATCTCTTCTACATAAGATTGCATGCAGAGTTTCTATCGATTCGAGTACCAGTATTAGTATCAGCGAGGCCTACTCTGATATCACACACTGTAAGAATGGAGTCACTCTCCACTCTTGACACTATTTTTCATGAGAGCATACGATCATTAGATACAGGCAGTGTACTTGAAACCAGCAGCCAGGAGTTGAAGTTGTCTCTACCCTTAATGTAAATATTGGCCTAACATTTAGTGAATGTTGGGCTTTTTAGCTCAATGCATGTCATCTTACTGGAACACTTTTTTTTTTTGGCATTAGAAAATACAACAGTGCCTCGACTGTGCTGTGACTTCACAACAGGGTGAGATTTGCAATAGAACTACAGTCCGGCATGAAGCACCAGTTTTTAGCATCGCATAAATGTCAGCTGTATATTGATCACTGCAATAGGTGACATATAAATCTAGCTCACAGCCTTCAGTGAATCATGAAGGAACGGTTTTCTCTGTTATCAAAACAAAAATACTGACAACAGTGTCTCAGATCAACTAATGTAATGAGCTGACACCTAATGAGTATATATGTTTATGAATGGGGAAAAAAATGGATGGCTTTATACTCTATGTTCTTTGTTTTTGAATCCGTCTTGTCATTCCAGCGATCACACTGCATACTCTTTCAAAATTGATTTAAAGTGCAGACCAGACAATTCAGTCCACGGGTGCGAAACGTATCACTTACGGTGGAAATTGGTGTGTAATGTTTGCTTCTAAGCAGTCTCTGGACACAGGGCTGAAAACAAGCACTAATTGTAAATGATATCTTAATGCTGATATTTGTACACTACGAGCATGGGCATGCCGCGCAACCCTTATGAATGCAATTAAGGAAATCTGCTGAAGGCTTTAGTGTTATTTAAATGCTCTCTGGACTGGAAAATGCCGGTGTGTGTCGTGATCTAAACATAGCGTAGGTCTAGATTGTGCTAAATGTGATAGAATAAATGAGAAATTGAAGAAAATGTATAGGTATAATCCTGTAAGAAAAACAAATGTCCACTAAAAGTGTCTTGTAGCGCAGTCTGCTGGGATGCTTTTGTTATTCCACCAGAGCTCATGTTAGAACAATGCTGCGGTAAATTAATTTGCAAATAGTGTAGACATTGAGCAGTCTTCTAAGACGTTTTGATGTATTTCTTGTAAAGTAATTGTTTAGGGGTAGCCTGTCTGTGATTGGAACCTGATTTTAAAAAAAGAAATTTGATTAAACTGTACACTAATCATTTATTTATATTATTTCCATCCTGGCCTCAGTGGAGAGTCTTAATCCTGTTGTGAAGCTGCCGTTCATATCGTACTTGGCTTTATTTTTTGCCGCAATCGTCATCACTTTAAAGATAAAGATTGTCGGCACAAAACATCCCCCGTCACCGGCAAAAAACATCGCTGTTAACACTGGCCTTCCTAAACTTATTCTTTTAGGCCTCTCTGTAAACCTGCATGCCTAGGATTAGATCTTGCTTGTTTTTAGCCCTCTCTGTAATCCCTCTCAGCAGTCTGCCTCAATAAAGAAAAAAAAATACTGAGGGTTGTGGACAATAAGATAAAAAAAATTACTACTAGACCAGGAAGCAGCAAGAAGAATGTTTTCTGCTTGATTTAAACCTGTCTCAAAAATAGCGATATCATTTCCTTTGAATTGAACCCCTCTCATCAGGTTGAAAGTCTCCAACCAAAGCGCTGGATGTTTGACTCCCGATGCAGTAAAACATGTCTCTGAAGTTAGTGGTCAAATTGCATTGCTTTGTGCACAAGATCCTACGTATTTGTTTCTTTGTTGTTGCTGTTTTTTCCAAATGCCACCACATTTAGTCCTGAAAACGCAGCATTTAATACATATGAAAACAGAAAGCCTCATAGATGGTGTTATCTGTAAAACAGAGTTCAAAAACACGATTCAAGCTGCTCTTGAGAATCTTGTCAGCGACAGCTCCGTGTTGCCAGACTACACAGCGTTTGCAGTCTCTATATTGAAGTCTTTGCTGATTCTTTTGATATTTAACACACAAAAATTTTATGAGAAATCTCAAACAAAGAATTTCTTAGTGGAACATCCCCAGCTTGTGCTCCGTCTCTACTACTAAACACTTGCAGTCTGTCCTTGTTACCAATGCAGCTGGCCGAGTTTTTCCCATAATTGTCCTCTGTAATGTAATTTTAGTCTTATCTATGAATTCTTTTCACTTAATTTAATTGCTATGTGTGAGAATATCCGTAAGATTATACAGATACAAAATAAAATGGACTTCTTGTGCAGTAATTTTTGAACTTATTGGCCAAGCATGTGATAGTGAATCCCAGCTATAAGAGTCTGTTTTATTCTTTTAAGATAAACACTTCATTTGTCCTTGGATTAGGTTAAGGCAAAGATTGTTAAAAAGCAAAATAACTAACAATATTTTATCATTTCTGACTGCAAATGTAGATGAGAAAAAGTTGTGTGCGAGTGTATGCCCTTTTTGTAGCGCCCATGGGCTAATGTGACCACCTCTCAGCTTTTGTGCTAAAAAGAGGTCAGAGGTCTCTGTTGTGTTTTCAGGGTGACCTGCTAGTGACTATTAGCCATTGATAAATGTGATGTCCCACAAGTGTGCGGGCCAGACCCCTCCAAAGGGGGAGGTGTCATAACACGCCCCACACTAACCTCCCAGCCAACCCCACCTCAACTAGTACATACACACACGCAAACACACACACTCTGCCCTGCTGACAGGAGCACAAGGGGGCAGCTGCTACAGATGTCTCATAGAGAGAGGGGGAGGGGTACTGAGGAGACATCAATGGAGAGTCTCTCTCTAGTATGGAGTTCTCAGTGGGGCTCATTGTGTTTTCTAAAGACCAAGACGAGGGAATAGGCCATGTTAATATAGTAAGCCCATAGTCTCTTTACTGTGTTTTATGGTGTTGCTCATTTTGACTGCTGGACTGTTTTCTGCATGCATTACTTTACTGTCTTCTGGTGTCCACTTCAAAATATCTCCAAATATTAGCTCCACTTACTCAGATTGATATTTACTATGAAGAACTGAACAATTAGATGTTTTTTTTAATGACAAAAGGAAATAATTTAGCCTCTAGTTATACTTGATGTGCCATCTTTAATTCAAAAAGTGAATGGAATAAACTGTGTTTAAAAACTTAAATTCAGCTCTATAGTGAGAGAAGTTGGAATGATTTTCCACACTTTGTTTATTTGTAAAGGCTAATTTAGTTTAGGGATTGGCTGCAATGTACTACAGAGAGCTGACAATGTGTGCATGCTCTCATTTCAGCCAACACATAATGCTCCCATGACAAAATGTATAGCAAACTTTCAATAAGAGTTAAGTGAGGTCACCTGCTGGTGCCTTAAGCTGACATTAAAGCTGCAAACTGTTAGTCTTCTGTGGTACATGGGTGCTTATCCCTGGTTTAATTTCACCTCTCACCTTAATCAACCTTTTGGAGTGTTTTCAAGGTGTCATTCAGTCCTTTGTTGATTCTTTCTTCACTTCAGTAAAATCAAAAGGTTTGCTTTTAAGATCTTGAAGCACGGTGTGAGCTTAGATTTTGCTCTTCTTATTCTTATCTGAAGTCTTATTTCGCTATCATTTGATGTGATGCAGTCCCATGTCTGGTGTCGGTGTGAAAGGCCATCTTTTGAGTCACATGAGGGAAGACGAGAGAGAGAGAGAAAAAAAATCCGTAAAACTCCTCCTTGAATGAGAAGCAGCTGACTGTAACAGCCAACCATGCACGCAAGTCATCTAACATGAAATCAAATTACATTGAACTAAAACTGCCCCAGCATGGCAACTTTGCAGCCGGGTTAGCCCGCTGTGGCCAAACACCACGATACATGACACTGTGGCTCTTGTTCAGCTCGTCTACCAGAAGACAAGGGAGAGCTCCTCTCTGTCTCAACCATCCTAATGAAGAGATGTATTATGATGTGATTTCATTTGGGTCCTGCAGAAAAGCTGCTGTGGATAACAGAGCAGTCTGAGTAGCATGGTTCATTTGTGTAGTGACATGTGACTTGTGTTTTCGTGAGTCATAAGGATCTCCTGCCTAATGGAAGGCAGTGTGTGCTCATGTGACGGTGACACAATGCAGGATGAACTGTATAGTATTCAGCAGAGCTCAGCTTGACTACTGTTTGGCACTGCTAATAGGGACCCACGAGCGTCTTTTTATCTTGTTAATTTTTTGTCATAGTGAAACTAAACAAACCACAATTTCTGTTCCTGTCATTGAAGGGCTAGTGGTTACTGCGCAATCTTTTTGAAAGTGTGACAAAACCATAGGTTTTGAACAATATATTCATTTTCAAATGTGTGTTTGTAGATATGAATGCATACATACAGGAGTGTGTGTGTGTGTGTGTGTGTGTGTGTGTGTGTGTGTGTGTGTGTGTGTGTGTGTGTGTGTGTGATGTCTTTGAGAACTGCATCATGATCTTCCCTATGGTCACGGTGGTGTTTGTGCTGGCTCATCCCTGCCTCTCCACATGCCTGTTTAACAACACAGAGCTCCTCCTTACTGGCTTCCTGTCCAAACCAGTTTATCTGTAAACAAGTGTGTTTTTTTCCTCTCCGCCCCATTGTCCACACTACACCAGAATGCATACACAATGGGCGCCCTCTCTCTCCCAGTCTGCTTTTGTACTCCAAAGCAAAAAAACATTATGTTTTTACTATACCGCACACAGCAATGCAAAGAAACTATATGCTTCTTGACGAGGACAAAGGAAATATGAAGTTTTAAAATGCTATTACCATGACTGAAAAGTAAATAACATCTTTAAAAATGTTTAAAAAGATGAAACATTTAAAGTTGTGTTTAAAAGATTGACCTCTATTCACTTAAGCACACCATAAAGCTAATAGCAGGTTGCATCTAATTCTTTTACCAATGTTTCCTGGTGAAGCCAACAACTGACATAGCAGGTGAATGTTATGTTTTGTTATTATGTGTGCATTGGGATGAAATGGCCGTCTCTGTTTATCTTGCCTGAGGTACACTATGCTACAGTAGATGCGATAACAGCAGGGTTATTGTGGCAGAGCCCAACCCGTGCCTGCTTTGGCCGTTGTATGTACACTGTGTGTGTGTGTGTGTGTGTGTGTGTGTGTGTGTGTGTGTGTGTGTGTGTGTGTGTGTGTGTGTGTGCGCGCGCGTGCGCCTGTGTACTCATGTGGTGTTGCCAAGCTAATCTTCAATTGACAAGCAGTAGTTATGACATGTAATTTACTTATGGAATTTGTTTCTTTTAAGACAGATATCCATGTCCCTTTGAAAGGTGTGAAAAACACATCAGTCAAACATTTGCAAAATGGGGCAACTGAAAGGGAAACTTCATTAAATTTTGAGAGGGCAATAAGATGTTACAGCAATTTAAGATAAGAAAGCCGAAGAATGTCCTCATTCAAACTGTGAAAAAAATGAAGAAAAAAGACTGAGAGAGTGTCTTTAACCCAACCCCATATTATGTTTGAGAAGTGCATGGAAGGAGAGCATAACTGCTGACAGAGCCTCTGTACTGAAGCAGCCCCTTTACCTCACTGACTCAAACTTCAGGCTTTTATTGCTTTTTGTTCCTTGACATTCTTCATAATTTCCTTTGCATCTGCTTGGCCTTAGGAGTAATCTCATCAATACCTTTACTTCTTGGCCTGATAATATGCACAGAGCAGATGTTATACCCCTGTCATCTATGGTGGCAATAATGTGTTTTATTTGGCTGTTATTTGATTGTTTTTGATAGGCCTGTCACTCCAAGACAAGCGCCATTGTACTAACTGCAAGTACCCATTCTATAAATAAGGAACACATTTTGAATAGACGTTCATGGCACTCTATTGCACTCTCTTCAATCTCATACACTCGTAAAGCAATGCTTTTTCATGTACCTAATGTGAAGAACTTTATATATATATATATATATATATATATATAGAGAGAGAGAGAGAGAGAGAGAGAGAGAGAGAGAGAGAGCGAGAGAGAGAGAGAGAGAGAGAGGATGCAGTGATCATAGCACAAGTGCCAATACAACAATGTGAAAATACCGCATTACAAGTACAAGCCCTACATTCCAAATCCAGCTTTATCAGCAAAATGTACTTCAAGCATCAAACGGTCACAAGATAAATCTAAGTGGCCATGACATGATTAATGGAAGAGAGACGAAGAAGAATTTAGGGATAATTTAAATGGCTAATTTGACCCCTTTGACCCTCAAACAGTTATATTCAAATGAAACAATGTGACAAGTTCTGAGAGGGAATGTCTCTTTGGTGAAACTGCTAATGACTCATAGACATCTGACACATGACAAGGGGCCCAAAGCAGAGACTGCTTTGATCCCATAAAGCAGTGGTTTCCTAAAAGATTGGAAGCTGTCAGATGTAGTGTATATAGTGGAGTAAAAAGTACAATATTTGCCTGTGAAAATGTAGTGGAGTGTACAGTCCCAGAAGATGAAAATGCTCAAGTACAAGGACCCCAATATTATACTAAAGTGCAGTACTTGAATAAATGTATTTAGTTACTTTCTATCACTAATAGGATGTCTTTGATTAGGAATAGTCAGTGGCTTAAAGTGGCCATCTGAGTGAAGAACAGTGTAGGTGAGTGTATTTTAATCACAGGGCCGATTGCAGTTTTGTTGTGGATTGCAATGGAGTGAGCTTTTTAAGTTTGCTCAGTCCAGTTGGTACCATGGACATTTATCAGGCTTACAGGTACAGGCTGCAGAGCTTTCAGTGAAAGCTGTTTTAGTTATTTATATTCACCAGGGGTAAGAAACTTGACAACAGATGATGTTTGGTATAACTTTAAGTCAAAGAATCTCGTGCAACTACACTATTTCTGAGATGTCTACAATATTAATTTTGGTCTATGAATATAGTGTGTCTATGACTCCTCATAATGCCACCGAATTTATTGCCCTTTTGGTTTCACTCAGTCTCCTGTTGTATCACCATGGAGTTTTTGCGGTTTATTTTGCGACCTATAAAAGCTACGTGTTGTAATTAATAATGCATAGTTATTACTAAGGACCGTGGCATTCATTTCGTATGAAAAATCCTGGTTTTAACAAGTTTTAACGTTAAGGTTTTAGCTGTGGGCACCACTGTAAAAGACGTTGAGGGACCGAAAGAGTTAATGTATCCCTCTCTATTGAACGCTGCGTGGGCTGCGAGATCATTCGAGAGTGCATTTTCAGCGTCCAATCAGCTGCGCGGAGTCCACTCTGCATTCAGCCAATAGGGAGAATGGGAGGCTCTATCGAATTTGAATGAGAGTGTATCTTTCGGCGCCATTTTCGAGTGAGCAGCGATTGCCTCAGCAGCTGCGGAGAGAGGATGCTGCGAATGTAGAAAGCGGTCGCTGAGACGGGGAAGAAACCAAGCGCTCTAAATTAAACTGCGCTTTTAGAGAGGGGCGGCACGTACTTCCAATGGAAACACAGGTAATGGAAGCCACAAAGTATTTAAATTGATTTTTATCGGACAATATAAACGGACTTGTGGAGAGGAATACGTGGAAAAGAGGAGAGAGCGACCGTGGCGGGGAGACGTTAGCCATTTGGCCAGCTTTGCCAGCTTCTACTACTCATAGCAGCTAGCCTGCTAGCTTAGCGTGCTAGCACATACAGAGGGATTTCTGACTTCGCTTCGCTGTAACGGTAAAAAAAAAAAAAAAAAAATGCGCCCATACAGCGGTCCGTTTATCCAGGAGGTGAGAGAGATATATTTGGGGGGGAAAAAATAAAAAGATCGAAAATTATTTCGTACGAAGGAGGCACTTATCTTAACGGCTATAAATCAAAGTTGAACTGTAATGGACTATTTTTTTGGCATTGGAGCTCAATTTTGAGCGGGATGTGCAAAAGCAGCCAGGCTCGAGCAGAGGAGAAGCACAGTCGGCAGTGTCAACAAATGCACACGGCACCTACACTGGCTTCGGAGGGAAAAAATCAATAGGAGAGACCGGGACAGACACAGTGCCTTTTGTGGTAACTCAATTTTACAAAGCTTGTTAACCAAGGCAGACTTTTTGTCCGAGCTGGTAAATAGCAGACGCGTTGTTGCAAGCGGTTTTGGATTGAAAACACCCGGTAAGTTTGTCATTCTATCGCTGTTTGACCTTACACGTAGTGATGCACTTAATAATGACGAAGTTTGTTTTATTTTCCTGTCAGTGTAGTGAGGTTGTTGTTTAACGTGCAACGTTATTTGTGGTCTTAACGTTACCAGAGCAGCTTGTGTGTTAATGTAATTGACTTAGTCTTATCAGTCGTTCATGCCTGTTCGTATTCAAACAGATTTGAATATCTTACCTTAATGTTAAGTGATCAATCGATCTCTGCCAAGTGACAATCATAGGTCGCAGCTTCTGATGGTTTAACTTTTGATAGCTCCGTTGAACGTCAGACGAATGTCTGTCACAGCCACAAACGATGCAGTTGAAGTTGAATTAACGTTAGTTATTAAAAATAAGAGTTGTATTGTCAGTTGGGGCGCTGCTCGTGGCAGTCGTTGCTTTCTATATTCTTTTTTTCCCCCTCCCATACTAGCCTCACTCCACTTTCTATGTGCCCTGGACCCTGATTAAATTCAAGTACATTGAAGGGGAAAAAAACCTCTGCGTGGTCTAATCGGTTTAGTAAAGAGTGACCAACCGGACCTAGACATTAATTACTGGAGAGCTTGTATATGTGGTGTTTTATGCTGCCTTATGCTTCTCATCATGAACAGACTACTTGACTAATAAAGCACAAGAGAGGCTCCATATAATTGTGCGTCTAAACCCGCCCCTTCTACTTCCTTCAAAGTAGAGATCGGTTTAACATGTTACATAATGTGAGGCCTTATCTTTTACGGCGTTGCATTAATTTAAACAAATATATGTCCACACTATCAAGTCCTATGTTTGAATAAAAAAAAGAAGTCTCATTCAAATTAACTGTGTTGAGAAAGTGAGGTAGACGTTTTTCCCTTTCCCTGCAAGCCCCCCTACCCCACCCCCATGGTCCAGTCACAAATGACATTGTTCTTACTTATAGCAATTTTCCAGGTTTTTTATTCTGCCATACATCTGCAACAGTAACATTAAGACTTGTGTTTTCACTCCAATTAGATATCCATGACCTGAGTGGAAATGTAACTAAATACCATTGTCTTAGGCATAGTTTTCTTTGCTGAAATTGCACATTGTACCCTTAGTATAACAACTGTGGTAAAAGTGGGGCAGCATATGATGAAACTGCCCACCTCATAGTAAGATTTTGTTTATTTTTAAGGGCATTCAGTTGGTAGGAAATTAGCTAATATGATATGAGGGAAAGACCTTTCACAGCCACTTAGCAGAGCAAAGAAGAGGAGGAGGAAGTTGCTGTACTATAAAAGCTGATGTGTCTGACTGGCAAGAAGACTTCCATTTGTGGGTGTGTGAAAGACAATGAATGTATGATAACTGAAAAACATGACAGACATGTCCTTATCTGCTTTAGGAATAAGTACGTTTGTTGATATTTATTGTTCACCACATGGTGTATTTAAAATAGGTGGACAATTTATATTAATCCAAGTTTCCATCGTATTTGTGTGGTGGTGTTTTCATGCTCCATTATGACATGCACATGTAATGTAAAAAAAAATATGTATTGATCTGTTGGATTAATAACTGCTTTTTGATAAATTAATCCACAGTGGAAAAAAAAAAAAAAACACCTACACCAAGTTTGGATGTGTTTTGAAATATTTTTCATGCCCCCAGATAGTATGGGTAGTGTATGGAAAATGTAATTATTCAAATTTAAATATGTAATTGTTTTCATGGGAGAAATTCACAACATCTTGGATGTTGATACTCAGGTTTATGTGTGTATGCATACTATAATGACAAACTAAGTACATCTGCCTGCTTATTTTATGGTAATAGTTCAAACTGTCTCCTAGTCTTTGTGTGGTTTCGGTCAGATAGCAGTTTTAAAGATGGGAAGTAAAATTGCTCTAATACCTTAAATGGATAAAGATATTACTGAATGCTTGATAGAGTGTAGATCTAAAAAAAATCAGATCAAATCACAAGAAAGTTGTGATTCATAGTGTTAGTGTGTTTATTAAAATGGAAAATGGCTAAAATACACGTTAGAGACAGTACTTAATGTTTCAGTTGAGGCAGCGTTAGTGATTATTTACCTGATGATTTTTTGCCATCAGCTCTACAATGTCTACTGAGTGTGTGTGTGTTTGTGTGTGTGTGTGTGTGTGTGTGTGTGTGTGTGCTTATTGCTGATGTTTTTGTTTTATGAAAACTACAGATTTGAATTAGTCAGATCTAATCTGTAGAAAAGACGAGGTAGCACCATGTCAAAGAGGAAACTTATGACCACTAATCTTAGTAATATATAAACTTTTACACAGCGGTTACCTAGTTTTAGAATGTGTATGTACTACAGTGAAATAGGTGTAAATATTGTGCTCATATTCTTCTGATGAGGCATTCCAGTACTGTTTACACTACATGTATGCAATTGTCAAATTAGCACTGGTGTATTTTAACAGTTTTTATTTCTGTTGTTTTTACAGTTTACCTCCTTAAAATGCTACAGGTCTATGTCTCCCCTCCGTTCTCTGGTATTTGCCTTTTCACTCTCCTTGCAGAGCTCCGTTGTGCTGTTTCAGACTGTTAGCATGACATTCTGTGACTCATCATTCTGTCTTCTCAGACCCCTCCGGCAAAATGGGCTCCCACCCCCATTTCCTGGTGAAACTGTGCCTCTCTTCTTGTACTTGCTCACATGTGTTGTAGCCAGGCTGCAGAGAACCCCCACCCTTCTCTTCCTTCTTTCTGCACCACTCAGCACAAACTTTATAGTATTCAAATTTGCAGTGATGGGGACAGGTTTTCACGGGTCTTATTGGTTATTTTCCAAAAGCTGGCTTTGGTTTCAGTTCTGTGCCTTAGCAGCATGAAATAGAAGTTGTCAAATTATTTTATGTGCATCAGTCATTTCTCTTGCAAACATAATTTAAGTTCTAGAATAATTTAGATATACAAAACCTTAAGTTTGGATGTGATCTTTTGTGAAAATAAGTGTCTGTTTATTTTGCATGTTGTATTTATCCATAAAATTAAGGCTGATAGCACTGGCAGCAGGGTGCCAGGTCCTTGCATGCTTCTTACAAGCACGTTTTGCATTAGCTTTGATTTTTGCATACAGTAGCTAATGCATGCAACTCTGTAGTGCACTGGAGCTTGCACCTGTTTCAGTAAAATGGTGAAAATATTAAACTGAGTTTATGGAGGTGGCATTAACGTTATTAAATAATTGTCAGTTACTGCTGTCATAGTTTGTGTATACTCCACCACATGTTCATTAAATCCGGTTAAGTTGAAGAAGTTAGTGGAATTTTTTGACCTGCTAAAGTAAGATCATTTGCTGCAAACATTGGTATGTTTAGGTGGAATATTAGCCGCTTAAAATGCTAGTAATTTTTCAAACAGTCACTTCTCTAAAAAATCTGATCTTTTGTGCCCCTGTAGCTGCACTCAAAAAGTTGCAGACTCCATTGTTATTGTTTGATGTAGTGACAGAAGTTCTTATGGATGTGGATAGCATGTTTAAAACAAATATGTCAACTGTTACAGTGTTGGTGAAGTCTCTGCTTGATAATTACATTTTAGGTAGTAATATGATAACCTGCAACAGCACCGGCAGTAAGATCTGACATAGCAAGAGTATGCCTCCTCTGACCATACACACGTGGTGTTTTCATTTCTGCTGCACCAGCCTTTTTTTCACTTGAGGGTGCTAGATTAGTCCAAAGTATTAACTTGTAAGCAAGTTCAATTGGAAATATTTTTATGATTGTGAAATATTGGTGCCTGGTTTGTGTACTTTTGTGTTAATAAGCAGGTAACCCCTCAGCCTCTGCCCCCAGTCAGGTGCTGTGCTTGAGTGCAGAGAGACCAGATATGTTCACACACAGTGCAACCAACAATGCCTTGTCTGGTCAGTTTTAAAAGTTTGTATAAAACACTTAATTTGATGCATTTTTAACAGTAATATCCGCATACATAATTTTGGATTTTGGGCTGCAGCTAATGTTGATCTGTTGGTGTGTCATTGTAACCACCTTAACAGTGGCAGGTAGGTCAAACCTTGCAAAGAATGTGGTGAAATCATCAGTGAAATTATTAATGCCTGTATTTGCTTGTAATTAATTTAAGTTTGGGCCCTGACATACAAAGGAGTCATAATACACTTTCATTCATTTATTTATTTATTTAAAAAAAAAAAAAAAGGTAGCATGTGAACTGAGTCGACAGTGTTAACAACAAAACATGAAGCCTTTGGAAAGCCTCATTATTTTTAGTAGGAAAAATTTTGGTTGCAATGTGTATTTAACACACATTGTTTACACTGTGACCCAGAGTAATGTTTGTATCTGAAGTCAACCTAGGCATTGCAGCTGGAATATGTACAAAAAAAAAACCAAACAAAAAAAAAAAACAAGTATAGTCTGTGTGTTTGTGTAATTGGTGCATGAGTGTATGGGTGTGCCATTCAGCTCTCACACTTTGCTTCCTCTTTTGCCCCTCTTGCTTATGTGTGCATGTTCATACAACATACACACTGACTAAGATCCTAATTTCAGCCTTACTGGTGGTTCTGTAAGACGTGTAATGAAACAAGCTGTGGTCGTCACGTTAAAGGTTGTGGTAGTTCTCAAAACTTGTTGCCTTTGTCTTTTCATTTTTTTTTTTATATTAGTTTCTTGCTTTTGGTCAAGTGTAAATCATGTCCTCAGGTCGTACTTTTGAAATTGCATCACAGTGTACTGCTTTGTCTGTATCCTGTTTATTGCTGCTCTGGCTTTCATGGCAGTAGGAGGAAGTTTGAGATGGTTGAAATTAAGTAGTAAATAACTGGAAAGAGCAGAAATGATTTTGTTGAGGAATGTGCAACTTTGAATTAAAATGTATTGTTTATACAGTAGTGGCAGGTACAACAATTGTGTTAAGATTAAATATTTGACCAGACACATTGTGGACACACTGCTGTGTTTAGATGACACACACTGCTGTTGGTTATGGGGGAGCCATATACTGTGGTCCACCCCTTCAATGAAAGTGTTTAAAATGTCTTTGAACTATTATTAAACCTTCAAAGACTTGCACTGTCCTGTTGTGAGACCTGCTCTCACTAAATAATTAAAAACAGTACAGTGAATCATAATAAACATTACTTTACATGCTAGATGATTGTTGCGCTTTCACCAATCCAGTTTTAGACATAGGTTACATCATGCTTTTCATGTATTTAATCAAATCAAAACTTAATTTCCAATCCAGTGTTCCACATAATTTTAGTCACTGGTATAGATTGTTTACCTGAAGTGTGAAGAGTCCATCTGTCACACTTACACCTGACTGTAAATGGAGGGGTTGCGTATACCTGTAGAGTGCAAGAATGACTTAGACGTCACTCTCACATATCTGCCAGTATTGTCCTGTGAAATAGGTTTATTCTCTTGTTGATCCCAGGTATGTGTTTCCACGTGTCTGGAGTTCTGTGTAATTCATTTGACAAGACAGTACTGTAGCTTCCAGGGAATCCCAGTAACTCTGCCTGTGCTATGCTGGACATGTTTTGCTGGGTGAGCAAATGTAACAGGTTTTTCTAGGATTAACACATACCATTACCATTACAGTACTTGTGTTTGTATGGAACAGAGGAGGTCTTTATAGGTAGCATCCCTGGTCTGCAATGAACAATAAAACGATTCATCACCTCCTGGATAGCTTTTACACTTACACGCCCTGTCAGAAGTTTTTTTGGTAAAAGGTGATATTTGTTTTTACTATTATTGATGTGTCATCACAGTTGGTTGCTTTATTATTATGGATGAATTGGTTTTGTATTTGCATTTACTAGCATTGGTATCTCATCCTGTCCCAGCAGCTGATGAAACATTTTATTCCACCTTATAAAGTTGTGGCACAGTGAACATAGCATATTTGTACTGTCTACTTGGTTTGCCAAACACAAAACAACAATGATTTGGCTAGCCTGTTACCTGGTGTTTATCTGGCTTAAAATTTTTAAGTCATGGATTTGTAATTGTGTATGGATGTATGTTGCTTTCATGCCAAAATGAAAAGAAACAGTGTGGCTACGTTTGCCATCATTGTATTCTGGATTGGTGGCTAAATATATTCTGAAGCCAGTATCGATCAGCAATGTTTTTAAATTGGTGGTGCTTTCAAACTAGGTGTACTTGTCTGCAGATATTTAACTTGGAGGAGTTTCCTTCCATGTCTCGATGGCTAAAGATAGAATGCTTCATGAACACAATGAGATACTCCAATTTGCATAGATCTATTGTTGTGGATAAATGTGATTGCCATTCAGTTTTTGTTTTGTTTTGTTTTTCCCCTCCCCCACAGTTTGCTATGTCATTGTAGATCTCCCTTTAGTTTGTGCTTATACAGGCAGAAGACGGTGTAACACAGACCAGAAGAGGCCGGCCCAGATCACTTCTGGGGAGGTGATGAGTTGTCATGTCCACATCCCTGTACCCGATGTGGTGTAGGAGGTTACTTGACCTTCAACCTTGGGGTCAGGTGACTCTTTGAGGCCATTGTATGAGGAGCAAATGTTGTAGGAAGGGGTTAAAAAGGCTGAGCAGTGAAGGTGACATGTCTGGGCATGCTTCCTAAAAGGAGAGGGAGGAAAATGGGGAGAGGTTAGAGTCATTGATGTGAATAATTCCACCTAGACCTGTAAAGAAATTCTCAAAAGAAAAATAAAAAGCTTACCTGATTAGTTCCTTTGTGCATTTTTGTTAAGAAATTTATAAGGTTGGAAAGGCTAAAGCAGTTGTTTCATGAATTGGCTAAAAAATAACATGTGCACATGACATGGAAGATAAGGAAATGATTGGGCAAATTATGGGTATGTGAAGTTGGTGTATGTTGTGTGTTTCCCATGTTTTTCCTCCTTGCTTCATGTAGATACACAGTATGCTTACACCACATGCAGCATACTGCAAATTTTTGTTTATTTATTATTAATTCATTATTCAAATGTTTGAAATTATGACAAACACCACCTGCAACTTTCAGCAAGTCCATTCATGTTTTCAAATTTCTTATTTTATCTTAACAGCTAAAACAGGTGATTTAGTTTTAGAAAGATATGAAATGCTGCAAATCCCAGAAGAGCTGAAACCAGCCAGTGTGGAAGTTTTATCTAACAAACTATGAATTGATTTTTTATTTATTTATTTTTTTTAATAATTATTTGTTGTTGTTGTTGTTGTTGCTCACATAACTTTATTAGGCACTGCTTCCAGTAGTTGTTGTTATGCCCTCTTCTTTGGCAGGGATATGGACCCTATTACCCCAGGGCTAATACAAGGAGATTTTGACATGCCCCACAAATCTGACAATTATACCCCCCTGATGTGAAGTTGTAAATTCACCACAGTATAACTTGTGGTGTGTGATGTATCAAATGTCTTGAGTATAATTAGTTGGCTTTTTGTGGCCTTGTGCAGTATTCTAAACTCAAAACTAAACGTTCCCTACAAAGTGGACTGTACCAATTTAACAGCATCAATTATCAAGTAACATTAATTTTTTTAAATAATAATTTGTTGTTTAGAAGGTGTAAATTTTGTACAAATTTTGCAATGGCTTTGCAAATTGTGTGCGAAGTGTGTATTTCCCAGAGAATGGAAATGTTAATTTTGCACTAGATGTAAACTGAGTTTTGTTAAGAAATTGCTTCATTTAGTTTGTAATATTGTCTATGCTGTGGTTGTCAGAGACCTTTTTAAAGTTGGCCATATGTCATCATCCATACTTTAAAAGGGTCAGGCACCTACACACACACACACACACACACACACACACACACACACACACACACACATACATACACACACACTTCAAATAAATTTACTAGAGCCCCGCACTCGACGGTCCTCGCTGTGTTCCCACCCTCTTGTCACTGTCAGGTGTGTGTGACTGTAGACATCATTTTTGCACCTGTATTCTTTTCCTTTGCACACCTAACAAATTACAGTGGTTGTCATTCATGTCCATCACCTACAATTATGTGTTTTGCCTTAAAGCTAAAAATGTGTCAAATCCTGTATTATAAGTAATTATGCAATGTGCATTTTAGGATTTTTTGAAAAGTATTTTATTGTCATTGTGCATAGTATTAATTGGCATAAGAGTGCAAATCTCATCAGTGACAAAGCCTTTGCCAGACAGCAGAGGTGGTATCACAGAAGCTTTTAGAAGATGAAGCCTTCAAGCGTAGAGACATGTAGGTAATGACGGCACTGGAAGTGAAGTTGATGAAAACTTTCAGCAGCATAACGTGTATTATAACTTGCTGGAAATTTTATTCCAGCAGTTGCACTGTTAATGTAACTGCCCACCATTTTTCAGAAGCATACCACAGGGGTTCTAGACAGACTTCAGTCCATTGATGCTTGAAATGTGCAGTCTTTAATAGTGAACAGTTTGTGGCTCTATTTCTGGTCGATTATGTTATTGTTGCATGTAAATAAGAGCAAGGACCATTTTGAAAAATGCCTTTTGGTTTTTCATCCAAATATCCAAAGTTAAGTCAGCTTTATAAAACTTTATAAATGCAAGAAACAATGAAATTCAGACATATTTTCCCAGTGTTTAGCTTCTGTGTTAGTTTGTGTGACAGTATAACTGGTGAAAGCAATAGGCTTGTGTAGGTGATCCTCAAATCTTTCTTTTTTTTTTTTTTTTTTTTTAAATTTGTGGTTGCAGTTTCTTTACCACCTAACAAAAATATAACTTGGTCAGAAAAATAAAAGACACACATTGTTATCATTCTCAGGCAAATTAATGAAATTATTTAATTTTTTTTTTTTTTTTTTTTTTTTTACTCCCATAAATAATTTTCCCAAGACATTTTCTCTGAGCTTCACTGGAATGTGTTTTTGTGTGTGTGTGTGTGTGTGTGTGTGTGAGAGAGAGAGAGAGAGAGAGAGAGTGTGAGTGAGTGGGAGAAAGCGAGAGGACTGCACGTCTTGTCAGTGTCTTTTTGTAAGGAAAGTAAGTTAGAGATGTTATTAGGTTCAGGCTATCTGGTCCATTTCAGACCAAGGTCATTATCACAGGTCCATTGAGACCTCTAGTGGCAACACATCCGTTGGACCCAGTCTCCTACAGGATTATTACTAGAATGAAGTTTGCTTTAAGACTTTTGCTGAGAAAGTAGGTTTTTTGAAAGGAGATTCTGCTTTGAGATTCAAATATTTTGGTCATGTTAACCAGGATACATCTTTCTAGAAAAGCTGACATTGCTATAACTGCTGCTTTTTATGGTACTTTATTGACTCCTCCAATGGGCTAATGCTGTCTTTGAATTGCTTTCCTTCATGTGAGGTCAGCTGTTGAACAACACCTCTGATGTTGGTCGGATTTCAGCGATTTGCTAAATGACACTTGAGCAGACATATTTCTTGTCACTTGTGCAAACTTGGTATTTGCAGTCTCCCCAATAACTTGACTCTCTTGCTTCATTAAAAGGGTTAAAGTGCCTTTTTTAAAAAACAGATATTTGTTTTTCCACAGTGAAATTATCATATGTATGTGTAATTACATAAATTGCCTGAGTTTTTTTTCTGGTTAAGAGCAGTAGTTCCTGTTGGGTGCACACTTAGCTGAGTACAATGGAGCAGTAGTTATCTTTGAAACCTAATAGTGTGAACCACTGAATGAGGTAACACACTCCCTCTGACAGGAAACAATCTTGTATCTCAGACAAAAATGCTCACCTTACACTCAGGTGTCTATAGTGCACCTGTCAATAGCACTAATATAATAATATAATATTTTGAACATGTCAAACAGCTGTGTTATTTCTACAAAAATACAATCAGACAACCAACATCAATGCCCATCCTCACATAGCGACTCAATGGTGCAAATCTCTACAGCCAGGGTTCAAAATCTCGTGCAAAGTTTTCCCAGAACAGTTGAGGCTGTTACATGAAAGGAGTGATTCCCCATTCTTTTAAAATGAGATGTTGAAAAGCTTCACGTGAGTGTAACACTCTGTTGCACTTATACTTTTGGCCATATAATGCACATTGTTGCTTAACTGCAATTTTGAGACGCTGACCTCAGAATAACATTAAACTCTTTGTCCTTATGTGTGTTTCAGGTGGTGAGCCTTCTTGCCTGCTTTAGGAGTGGACAGAAGATGCTGCTGATCATCTGAACGTCTTTAGGTAGATAAATGATAGGTGATAAGTCTGTACCCGTCTGTGAACGCGTGGTTTGGACCAGAAGTCTGAAGGATGGAGTGTGCAAATAACGTGGAAGATAGCAAGACTGAAGCAGAGGGACCATGAGTGATGCTCTGGCGATGCTGTAGCAGCACGGAATGGTTTGTGGGTTATACTGAGATGCAGGCCATGCTGTGCTGCCGCCGTAAAGCCTGAATATACAACCTGCCTGTCACCGTGCAGCTCTTCAACCTGTTGCACATTTGATTGATTGAAGTTGACTTGTGAACTGTAATGGTTGCACATAATCTCCACCGTCTGAATTAATGCCACAGAGACAGTTGTTTTTCTGATGTTTTTAAAGAAGAAAAAAAAAAGTTGGTTGAGTTTGCCTTTCTCATTTCCTGGTTGCCTTACTGTAGCAGCACGTAAATATTGGAGTTAAGACTCTAGCTGAAACCTCCAGTATTGATCGTGCTGCTGAAGCAAAGCTGACCACTCACAATTGGCCAAACCAACCACTGAGTGTACTCAGACCACCCTGGTGGTGCCAAACAGTGGCTCACAGCCAGTGCTCCAGAGATGCTTCCAGGTACATTGTTTACAGTTTTTGAGTTAACCTCCAACACTAACTTGTTTTAAAAGTTAAAATGTATACACACCATCTTTTTACATTTCACTGATATGTCTGCACACTGGAGAAATAAAATTTGAAACTGTCTTTTGTCTGTAATGTGCTTTGAACATGACATGCTAAAGCTGCTGTTTAACAGAATGCTCTCCACATAGGACACCGGTCTTTCATTCTCGTTATACTTGAAGTGTTTCGCGGACTCTGAATCCTTCACATGGTTTTAGTCGCACTGCGGTCCATGAAGCCCTCGCGGCCTGCGTGGCCTTGCTGCAGCACTGCTGGGATGTCCGGCCTGTTCAGCAGGAGCCGGAACACAGATTGCCGGCGGATTAAAGCTATTACAGTCATTACACTGCAGATAGGACAGGCTTATTTTTGAAATATCAAACTGCATTCAGTTTATAAAAGGCGAGATGCTTTGTCTTTGAAAAATAGGCAATTTTAGTTTTCTGCTTGATTTAAACTGACGGTCTACCATGTTTGCTGGCTCTGTGTCGTTAGATTGTGTATTGCTTTTGTTTAAAAACCTATGATGATGAATTATAACTAAAATATCCCTGCAGTGCTGTAACCAATGACACGATGTGCCGTAACGTGGCTAAAAACCTCCATTTTAAGTGGTGTCGGATGCGAGCGTAACGCGGCCATCTCTGCTGCACCAGCACGTCCGATGACCATAATCCCAAATCACATTCGTGCAATGAGTATGACTGAATTCATGTCTCACGGACCGCTGGGAAAGTGGCGCCACGGTAACTGGATTTCACAAAATTTGCACCACAGGACTCATGTGACTTTATACGAAAAAATACAAATCTTGAAAACTGAAGAAACCGGCTGAGTGGTTCCACTTTTGCACAAAGCCATGCGGGCCAGTGCTTTGAACGAAATACACAAAGTCGTGACATTACTTCTTTCTTGCTAATATATTTTCTGGTGATCATGGATCTTTTGTGATAACGTGGTCTAATGTCATAGTGCTGGCCCGTTCATACTTTGCTGTCCACTGAACAAACGCATGCAGCAGTCTTCTTACATTTGGCCTTATGGGCCTTTTTAATGGTTATTCCGAATGCTTACATTCGTTTCCGTAGTTAGCGTAAATAAAGTGGAATTAGGGCATTTGGCAAAGGTGAAATTTATGCAAAGTATTAGAGAGAAAATATTCAGATTTGTGCGTATGTTAGGATTCCTTTTTTCCTAAACACTAAGACTTCATTTTTTTCATTCACATCTAAGATATATCGTCTAACATTCAGGCGTGTATGGTTTTGGTTAAATTGAAAAGAATACAAAATTGAGTATAATAAGTATTATTTTGGAAGACGGACTTAAAAATATCATTTGTGTGCGCGCGCGCGCGCCGTTTATATAACCACGTCAATGTAATTCATAGTCATTTATTTTGGAAATTATTAAATTCTTGTACCCTTTTTTGTGCCGTCATTTAAATTGAATGCATGCCTGACTTATGTTTAGAAAAGCTGCCCGTGTCGTTCCGTCCTGTACGGCCTGAAATCCCAAATTTTCAATCTTAAACCTTTGAAGCTTCACTTTTTTTTTCTTTAAACTGCCGTGAGTTAATGCACATTTACCTGCTCTCTTTTTTATCGGCGGTGCTTATTTTAATGACCTGTGTATTTGTAGAATAGCACGTCTGCTTTATATTTCACAACCGCTTTTTTTTTTTTTTTTTAAAGGAAAGGAAAAAAAGTGAAAATTGACTAGTGTATAAAATGAACATTAGGAAATACTATGGAAAATGGTGCTGTAAACACAGGACTAATAAAACAGGTCTTCACCGTTGACTACCAGAACACGCTGGCCCACAGTGAAAAGGTCAAAGTGCGTAACAGTAACCTGTCACTTATTAAATGGATATTTATTCACTTATGTGGATATTTAGTAATTTTGATTGACGAAATCGATGGAGACTTGCAGTTTATTTGAATTCATCCTCACCATACACCCTCCTTTGATACAGAGGGGCTGACCGCGCGACCCGGCTGTAGACATCAGGTTAAAGACATTTTTCAGGAAAGTCCTAGTTATGCAGTTATTCACATAGTTTTCCTCCATTTGGATCGAGTTAACGTTTTCAGGTTATATTTAAATTTGCGTGCCGTGACAATTAAAATATTAATGTAGAGTGATACATTTATTCTCATCCTATATTTGCCTGGCAACAGAAGGCTATATATATGTACATGCGTGCCATGACGTACATCCTGAAAAATGGTCAGTGCTGACATCACGGATTCACTTTGAGGTCTGATTTTAGGGTTATTTTTCTTTTCTTGTTCCAAAAATGCCTCTCCTCCTAGACCAGTTAATTAATAAATAAAGGGCTAACTGATCAATGCACAACTCATGGTTTGTCCTTTTGCTCTGACCTATTTTAATAAAAATCACTGTTGGCCAAAAGCCAAATATCTCACTGAGCTTCCCTGAATTTAAAATTCATTTTAATTACTTGCATTTACCCACATAATACCATCTTGACTTTGCCCTCACACGTCAGGTTTCTACAAATTCACATGCATAGCAGAAAAAAGGCCTGCACTGTACTTTTAACGTAACAGCCTGCAGATGTTTGCCTTTATAGACTGTACGAGTCATGCAAGGAATGAGTCACATGAACCTCCGCAAATAAATCTTGTGTTGCGATATAGTGAGTGCCCAGCACACCTGACAAGCCTGTCCCCTTCCCCATGTTTTTACCATCACTGATAGAAAGAATACAGCTGTCACTTTTGTCGGTTTCATGAAAGCATCTCAGTCACAGGACAGTGTTTTCTTCCCTTCTTGCACTGCGTCTGCAGCCTGGTGAATATTTCACACGGCCCTGTTATGCAACGTCTGTAACCTTGAAGAGGTTGCAGCATCACTGTGGTGCGGACGCGCTCTGCGGGGAAGAGGCCAGGGATTGCACTATATGTCTCTTTTTACTCGTTCGCTTGCTTCATAGAAAAGCGTGTGACCCTAAATAGTTGGCTGATTTGGCCCGTCGCACTAAATGAAAACAAACATGGAGGTGACTTAGATTTCTCAGTTTTATTTAGAAAGATGATCCTGGACATGTATAAATTTGTCTTATCAAGAAAAAGAGAAAATAGATTGCACATCCGTGGACAGAAATATGGGATAGTGTCTATCTGATGGAGACGTGCGACACAACCTCTGAGGATTAAGGGTTGATTCTGTTTGATTCTATGGCTTCATTGAGGCTGGAGTTTTTTTGGGGGGGGGGGGGGGGGGGGGGTGCAAAAAGATAAGACACTGCAAAAAAAAAAAAAAAGAAAGAAAAAACCTGGGTAAAGAAGTGTTTCCATATATTCATGTGCATATCCGTCACGAGTTCAATGCATCTCACGGGTGACTTGGATAGCAATTGGTGGCTGTGAGTGTGTGGCAGATGTGCCACAGTCTAATTATTAAAACAACTTGCAACTGCCGATAAAATTGACAGCGGAGTCAATTAAGTTTGCGATGCATTCCTGACCTGCGCCCAGTAAACTCGTGTACATGTCAGTCATGTCCCGCAGGTACGCACCAGTGTGGGTAAGGTGCGAGGACACTGCAGACAGAAACGGTTCAATCTGTGCAGGCAGGTAGGCTGCAAGGTTGTGTGGCTGCAGCAGGAGCAGTGCCGGCAGGGACAAACTCAGAAGAAGAAGGGTGATCCATCTAAGCGCCGCCATCCGTGAGCCCCGCACTCGGTGGGAGCCACTCTCGTGGGGGACTGATATCTTGTCCACCTCTCTGAGCCTCAGCGAGTCCCACTTTTTAACATCGAAATTGCGCACAAGGGGACCGACGTCCATGTCTTTGCGAGAGGGCAGCAGAGTCTCCCTAAGGACCCCCAACTTCTCCCGAAAGTCCTGCATCTGCTGCAGAAAGCACAGGGGGTCGGAGACGCTCCTGAAAGACTCGGCGATGCTGAGCGCCCGCCTGTGCTCCTCCATCGCTGCGCTCAGCTTGCTGATCTCCGGGTCGTATGCTTGCAACACCACCAGCTTCAGTGTTTCGAAATCGGAGAGGATCTCATTCTTTTTGCATTCCAGCGCACTGATGAGTTTGTCGAAATAGTCTGTTACCTTCTCCGCGTCCTTGGTCACCGACTGAAGCGCCTTTTTCTTGCTGGCTTGCAGTGTCTCCAGGCAGGACAGGATGTCTGCGCTCTGCCAGCTCTCCACCCCGTGAAGCAGCTCTTCAAATGCTTCCTTTTCTCGTTCATACGCCTCCTCCAAGGAGCAGAATTTATGCCCTTTGTGGTCATCTGTTGTTGCGCAAAACCCACAAATGAGTTTCAAGTCCGTGGCGCAAAATATGTTGAGAGGCTGGCCGCAGTGTTGTTTACAAATAGACATCTTGGGATTAACCTTTATTTTGCTGTACTTCTCCACTATTCCACGCAGAGAATAGTTGATCTGCAGGCTGTTTGCGCCGTTGTGAGGGGTCTCCTTGCGGCATGTGGGGCACTTGAAAGGTGCTCTGAAAACGGGACCTCGGTTCCCTTCCAAGAGTCCCTCCAAGCATTTCTTGCAAAAGCTATGCGAGCACAGCAAAACCCGCGGGTCCTCGAAGAGCCCGCAGCAGATCGGGCACGTAAGCTCCTCTTCCAGCTGCTCCATGGCACCCTGTAAACACATTATCCAGGCGTCAAATCGGTGCTTCATTTAAGTCAAGAAAACCCAATAAATCAACACTTAATTAAACAGGCTACACAATACGCAGCCACACTCAGAGGGACGCTGCCCCATAAGGCAACACAGGCAATAAATTAAATACGAAAATGCTGAAGCATCGCAAAGGATACAGATTTTGCAGTCATGTGCCAGCTGTGTCTGGAGTACTCCCATCATCCTGAAAGTGAAACCGACTTGCATCGCTGTGCCCGCGTAAAAGGTTGGCAGGAGCCGTGCCAATGCCTCCGATTGCCCGTCTAACGTTAAACAGCATCCCTGCTTTTTGATGCCTTTCTGCAACCAGCTGTCGCGCTCAGAAACTAGCAAAAAGCAGGCTGGATACGAGTCAAAATCGTTAATAACTTTATAGGCGCAGACAACAGCCAACGATTTTCTCCTGGCTTTGTATAACAGAGGAGCAGGCAGTGGTTAGCTCAGATGAACCCTAAATTACCGCCGTCTCACCAAACCAATGCGACAAATTATCGACAAACAGGGCTCGCGTTCGCGTCGCTCCTGTTGGCAAGGTACTGAAGTAGGGCTGTGACAGATTTTGCAAGCGCATAGTAACATGCAACTACTGGACCAAAAGAATCACTCACCAGCTGCTGAGACGCACGGTGCAACGCAATCATGGCGCTTGTTGCTGTGCAGACTTCGCCCTTTCCGGGTAAAGAGTTAACTGTTTCAGTAACGTACGGAAAATTAAAATGCAGCATATTTTCTCCTTTTGCACGCAGATAAATCAGCCTTTGTATCAAAACGCCACCACATCAACGCCACAGGTGTCTGGAGTCTTTATTTCTTCTTTTTGGCACTTTAATTAAGGCATTGGGGTGTTTACGTTTTGGCTCCTGCTGGGTAATTTGCAGAGGATCCCTGCCGGTCGGATGGGGGGAGGGGCTGTTGCTATGCAAAACATTACAGCGTGAAAAACTGTCAACTAGGTTTTAGTCCCAGCTTTGCATCACGGGGTCTTTACACTGCCCCACTTCAGTCGCTCGTGTGTGTACTTGTTTCTACGTGCATCTGTTAACTCGATACAGGCGCCCAGCTGCACAAGCTGATATAAAAAGTAAACTTCGATGCGATGTCGCACTGAGCACAGAGGTGGCACTTTATCTTGAGCGCTATCAGCGAGCGGAGGCTGTGGAAAACTCAATTCACTTTGCCCCAGCAACACTGCGTCGGCTTCATGTTTCAGCCGTCTGAAATCAACCTCTGAGGATGCTCCTCAGCCATGAATGGCCAATTCGGCATTTGTCGACTAAACGTTTGATATATTTAAAAAATTCACGGTCTTTTCACTTGCGGTTATGTAACATCGATATCCAATAGTTACTTAGTCACGTGTAGAAATTTTGACCTTGATTTTCTTCCCTTGTTTCCATGCCATCAGGAGCAACTGCCTATCTTAGCCACTGTGATTGGATACAGTTGGGTAGCAGGGGTTTATGTAGCTCCGACCTCAGCCGCGGCGTGTCGCTGTTGTGTCAGGGGATTCTGACGTGTCAACGTCAAGCACTCTTTGGTCTAATGGCATGGGTTTGTTTCCGGATGTGTAGCTAGTATCTGATCAAGGATGGCTGCGATGTTTACGTGCTGTCTAGGTTGCTGCGGGGATGGCGGATCGGGTCATATTCCCCTCAAAGAAATGCCCACTGTTCAGTTGGACACTCACCACATGGGTAAGCTAGTTTGACTTTAATTCTCACATCTGATGTTCAGGCAGTTCATGTCTGCACGCGCCTTGTTGGCCGTGTGTGACATGTAGGTTTGCTACTTCCGCCGTCACCATTAACATTAGCTAGCTAACAGCTAGCTGCTCGTAGTGTTGTAATATTTGCAATTCTGTGTTGTTTTTTTTTAACTATATAGGAGATACAGTCGTGTGTACTAACATTTCGGCTTAAGATACTACCTCTAAGGTTATCACTTTGTTTAATATAAAGTGGCCAGACTTAAATACCGAAAGATAAGGCTACTCGTGACATTTCGCTCTTGTGACTAAACTGAAGACTCTGCTGTTAGCCATCAGCATTAACATTTCTATTTCACTAACTCAACTTCACACATCCCCTCCACACGCATTTAAGACCCCAGTTATACAACTAATCTAAATAATATTGTGTTTGCTGTGTTTTTCTCCAGTTCATTTACCACGTTAAAAGCATATTTACTCTTTGTCCCTCATTGAAAAACCCAGAGAGCATCAGTATGCAAATACTTTCTATCTGTAATATGTAAATATTAGACACAAGATGTCCCCTACTTCTCTGAAAAGTCTGGTCTCAGCAAATTTGCACAGGAAGATGGCAAAGTGGACATAATCGCCCACCAAACCAGCTGTGATGTCAGGAAACCCTGCTCATAGATGCATGTCTGATATTTAAAGTGAGCACAGAGAAACTTTTACGTCCACAGCAGATGAGTTTACATCATTACATCATTCTGCACAGTGAAGGTCAAAAATCCAAATGGAGACATAACAATAATAATAATTCTTTTGTGAGTTGAGGGGGGCTGAAGGTGTGATTCACCTCAGTTGTACTTCTTCTTGGTGGGGGTTTCATCAGGGAAATGCTTCAACTTGTTCTAAGAAAGTGCTTTAATCGTCAGTGTTGAAATACAACAATCGGTTTACAGGTTATCGAAAACAAACGTACCAGTAACAGAGAATGCAAATTAGCCAACAGCAGTTGGCTCAGAGCTGAAATGGTTAGTCGATGAATTGATCCTCAAAAAATTGAAAAAAAAATTGATAATCTAATAATGGCTTGTCATTTAAGAAGCAGGGACATTCTTTGTTTTCAGCTTCTCAGAGGATTCACTGCTTTTATGTGACATGCATGATCGCTAATTTAATATTTTTGCAGATTGGTCACACATGATACCAGTTGCTTATTAGCATGCATATTAGCAGAATATTAGTTACTAATATTCCTTACTACCAATAAACAGTAATTAGGAGGTTATTGAGGGAAAATGGTCTATGGGCGTTTTTCACCATTCACTGGTATTTTAAAGACTAAGCAAGTGATTAATCAACATAAATATTTAGCAGATTATCCAACAATGAGAATGGTCACTAAATTAGTTTTATGAATTGTGTTTTTACTGCTTTGCCTTTGTTCTGCAGGTACAGACGTTGTCATTGTAAAGAGCGGCCGGAGGATATGTGGCACTGGAGGCTGTCTGGCCAACGCTCCTCTGCACCAGAACAAAAGTTATTTTGAGTTTAAGATCCAGTCCACCGGTAAGCTCTTGGCTTGTAGCTCCTGCCTTTTTTTTTTTTTTTTTCCTTACCCGATTGACTTTTGCTGGTACAGTCCCAGTGGGTGTTATTGATGCAGCCATGCAGCAGTTTTTAGTAGCTACACCATCTTGTGACTCCACGTTCATGTTGACAGTGAAAGTAAACACTTTCTGAAAGCTTTCTTTCATATACGACCTTAAGCACAGCTATTCATGCAGCTCCACATTAGCTTCAGACTCTTTTTATCAGCATTCAATTGCGAACGTGCTGTGCTTGTGAATCCTGTCCCTACATTTAATAAAGAATTCTAAATCAATTTTAGTTTTTGTGGTGAAATGAGTGTTTTAGAATCAGACTCAGGACTGTGTTTTGTGTTTAGGTGTGTGGGGAATAGGTGTGGCTACGCAGAAAGTGAATCTTAATCAAGTGCCTATGGGCAGAGACACAAACAGCCTCGTCCTGAGGCATGATGGGTCTGTGTACCACAATAATGAAGAGAAAAATCGTCTCCCCGCAAACAGCCTTCCTCAGGAGGGTGACATTGTGGTAAGTACAACATTTATTTTACTTAATCTGGAATTGATGACCTTATCTTTGAATCCTATAGACAAGTCAGGCTGTTTCTGTGGGGGCTAAATGTGCTTCATGGTTGCTGACATCTGTTTTTTTTTAATCAGTTTAGTCTGTAGACATAATTGAGCTGTTTGGGGGCATCTCAACTGCATTTATGTGGCAGAAGACCCAAAGTATATTATATAAGTGCAACAGTCAGTGTACCACGGGGACATGTCTATCAAGTACATTTCCACGCAGCAGCAACAGACACACACACCGACGCAGCAGGCAGCAGAGGAGGCTTTTCTGTAACAACAAAACCAGCTGAGCTGGTGTTGGAGTGTGAAGTGTGAAGATAACCTCAGGTCTGGCTCTGTGAGATGACACAAAAGCAACGTGAAAAAACAGTTGCCCACATCCAGCCTACTGCTCTTCTTATTTAACTGGCTTCAAATGAGGCTTAACATCCACATGGCTTCTCATGACCGTCCGTCAACATTAAATACAACAACATCGCTCCAGTTCCAGTTCTATGAGCATGTGCAATGATAGTCACGTGGTCTAAAAAGGGCCTTCTGCTTGGGCTTAAATTTGCCAAAATTGCTGTTTCACATCAGTTTATACTCAACAGATTTTTCATATGCAGTTACGACATCTATTTTCTGTTCACCCTCTCTCAGGACTCAGTCATTTTGTAAAATGCGATGTTAATAAGCACAGATTCAGGTCTGAAAAGGTGGATTGTTGCTGCAGTACAAAACCCAGCTTGCAGGGCAGGAGCTGTAAAACACATGCAAAGCTCTCACTGTCAGCAAGCATGTCATTATCTGCACAACGTAGTGTTTAACCGATTGTACCTGACATAATAAGGCAAATATTGTTTCTTCCTTTCCTCAAACCTAAACTACAAAGACATCCAAAAACAGTCTGTCTTTTTGCCTAGTCATGTAATTTTATGATACTGTATGATCCTTCTGAAGACGAGATCGAATCACTGTAAAGAGATACAACTGCTACTGCTGGCACTGCAAACTTGGTGACTTTGGCGACCCCTCAAGTCCTTCAATGGCAGAAACGCACATACAGTTACTAGACAGAGCAAACGCATGTATACAGATGAACATGTCATGCTGCAAACCTGGGTAATAATACAGGAATGAACGTGTGTGACGTGTAATGAGAATGATCAGGAGCTGAATTGAGTGATGCTTGCTCGTTTAGGCTTAGTTGTACCTTTCCTTTGCCAGAGCTAATGTACAGGATATTCAATATGAACCCCTGTGCATGAGTGGCATCTGATACTATACGGCCCCTGTAAAGTTCATGATCCTCAATACCTCTGTGATACTTTTTGTGGTCATTTAACAAAAAATTGCATGGCATACCACAATATCTGAAAAACAAAAGAAAACAGCTGAACAAAAGGGTTTTTAGAGCTTTATTTTAAACCAATGAGCACGAATGTACAAAATGACTGAGTGATGCCTGCATGCAGATGTACAATTTACAGTTTATGTTTGTCACATTGCATGAGAGTTGTGATTGGTCATGAGCGGACTGACCACAGACTGTCGATGAGTGAGTGACCACAGTTTGTGACTACTAGCCCACAGGGTCATGAAGCACTGTGCAAAACCGTCATATATTGTTACCCATTCACTTTATCACTTATTCGTGGAAGAATGAGCATAAAAACAAACTGTGACTGTGTTCAGCACGGACTTATTTTCGGTATGTAGGCCTTCATTGGCGGTTTTTGACTCACACATATTTCGGTGCAATTTTGACTCTTTGTCAAACAAGTTTGCCATGAAGGCCGGCCTGATTTTCTCTTCAGTGTTAAGAGTATATACAATGCTTAAACGTACTTGCGCAATCAGCCGATGACTAATATAAAGTATTTGCAAAGTCCTTGATATTAAAAAAACAAAACAAAACATGTTTGATCCACCAGAAAATGCTAATGTTCTAATGTTTTAATGTGTCATTTTGAGTCAGATGGTTGACCTGCTCGGATGGATGGAAGTGTCAGTGACCGTAATTACGCTGTGATAATTATAGCTTAAGCCGTCATGGTCCAGTAGGAGAACGTGTCAGTGGAGGAAGTAGAGGAAAGCAAAGAACACTGTGGGATTAAATCATATGCGTACCTTGTTTTTGGCTTTCCCACTCTGATTCCCTTTTTGTTTTTGTTCCTCAGGGCATCACGTATGACCACGTGGAGCTGAATTTGTATCTGAATGGAAAGAACATGCATTGTCCTGCTTCAGGGATTCGAGGCACCGTGTACCCTGTTGTTTATGGTAAGTTTATTTGTTGGCTTGACGTACTTTCAAGGTTACCAAGGTTTGTAAATTATTGTTATGTGAAAATGACTGAGAAACACTCAGAAATGCCATTATGGCAGTTACAATTTTATTCCACTAGAGGGCGGTGTTTGTTCATTTTTACTTAACACTGCTCACATCAGGCTGGCTTTTTATTTGCATATTTGACTACAGTCAGATTCCACACATCCAGGATTGAGTAATGGGGACTAGTCTAAACACAGCCTTTAGCAGGAAGGGACAGTGTTGCCACAGAGGATCAAGACATGCAGGTTTTACTCTGGTCAAAGGTCACAGCTGATGATTTCATAGGCTGGCTTCTTCTTTCTGGTTGACGCTAAGCTAGTCAGTGAAATCAGCTCGTGATTTTCTGTTGGAAAGAAAACATGTCGGCTTTTGGGACTTAGTGGCAGCTTTTTCCTGTTCTTGTCCTCCAGCAGCACTAATGCAGAAAAAGTAGTGACTTTGTTTGAGCTGCCTTGTGCAAATAGCCTTTGTTTTTAAAGCACTGCTAATACTTCTGAGCTAGAAAATGTGTCTGTGTGATCACAGATGGGCACAAATACATCAAAAAGTATCCTGTGTCAAATGCTTCCTCATCATTTAGGAGCCTCGATGTGGGTCTGACCTTAAACCCCCTGCAGTGAAAAGATGAGCTCTGCTGATGTCTCACATCACTGATTTGAAATGGTGAATCAGGATGTATCGTGGAGGTGGGAGGCTGTGAATTCAGGGGTGCATGCTGGGTAATTTCTGTCAGTCAGAGCAACCATTGACTGACTGAGTGAACAGCCAGTTGAAATGCAGCAGGGGGAACTAAACAATTGGGCGTCAGTGGTGCATTAGTTCTATCAGAGGACATTGAGACTGGGCAATTAGCAGATGCTTTTTTCAAGGGTAATAAATATAACCACAGTGGTATAAGCAGATTTCTAAGAACTCCAGTGCAAAAGACACAAAACCGTACCATGACAACAGAGTGTGATGCAGTACAAAAAAGGCAAAGAGAAGCAATACCAACCAGTATCAACAACCATTCTCCTTTGTGCGCCCGCTAACACTGCAGTCATCCCTTTCCGTTTTATTTGATTTTCAGCACAACTAACATTTCATCTTTGTTACTGAACCAACACAAAAGCCCGCCAGATAACACTTTACTATGTTGTGGTTTAGCATCATTCTGTAAGCCTGCCTTAGCTTGTAATATCTGATCATCTTTTCATTGCATAACTATCTTTGGGGGAATTTGCACCGAACACCAAAACAGCTTCTTCGCAAACTGGTCACAAGGAACACAAATGAAATCTGGTAGTTGACGGGACACGTCACTGGATTCACTTGAGGTCAGCCAAAGACTGTGATTAGGTTACAGTTTAAGCCTGAGGATGATAATGTGTTTTATATGAGAATAAAATGACATATGAAATACTTTATTTTACGTATGTCAAATAAGTAAATAATAAGTAATTAAATCTGTACTTTAAATGTATTTAATTGAAATACTGCCCATCTCTGATCATCTGATCAGAAAGTCACTCTTGATGCCTTCATAAGTATCATCTCACACTGTCCAGTGAATTTCTGTTGAGTTGTATATGTACAGTAATATTGTTCATGTTTAAAGGACTAATAAGCACAGGAACACACTCCGCTTTCACTTTTCCATAAGTACTCTGTTAATCTGGTGTGTTTTTGGATGAAACTGTGCCTGCCTGTGCATGATTGAATGCCAATGATGCCATAAAATACAGATTTTTCAGGTTTTCTGTCATTGCACCCTGAGTTAGGTCTATAATTAGACTGAATAAAAATGACAAGATTTAATTAAGCTGCTAATGGAAAACCCTAAAATTGTATCCTACCCACCCCCAAAGTTTTTAGCGATTTATTTCCACGAGCTGCAGTGGCATAGCTCAGTTTTCTCAGTCAGATGACAGTTAACACCTCTGCTGTTCGCACGACACAACAAGTGCACTATAGGTTGCTTTGCGACTTGTCACTGCAGAGTGTTTGGCCTGGAGGTGATGCTGCTCCTCTAACTGAGAACTGATTCATGAGATTAGCGCATACTAACTGCATGCTAACTGTGAATTCCAAGCTAAAGTTGAGTTAATAACCTTCCGGCATCCAAAGAGGTCAGTATTAACAGGCTTTTACAAAACGTAACATTTTCCAGTATGCTGAGAGATTATGTTGAAATGGTTGCTGTTACGAGGCATTTGACCTCGTTTCTGCAGAACAAATAACTTTGCAGAGTAAACAAGAAGGATGTCGGGTGTTTCAAAGGCCTTTCCAGGGAGTCCTGGGTACATTTAGAATTTTGACTGAGAAATATAATAAACAGATGTTTCATTTGGTCACTTTTTGTCATATATTTGAAACTACTGTATATTTGGAATTTCCCCTTATGGGACTAATAGAGGAATATTGAATTGACCTTCATTTATCCATCAGGCCTGACTTTAGATGCATCATGTGGCCGAGCATCACCCATTTGATGTAGTCGTGGTACCAAAATAACATCTTGGGTTGGAGTCTTTGCGCCAACTTTAAAGACATACTGAAACAGGGTTAGGGTTCAATACATGTGATGTGATTTAAACTGAAATGCTGCAAATTTAAAAACATTTACACGATGTCTTTCTTTTGTTCCAGTGGATGACAGTGCCATCTTAGACTGCCAGTTTAGTGACTTCTATCACACAGCTCCACAAGGATTCGAGAAGATCCTGTTCGAACAACAAATCTTCTAAAGGAGCACCTCAGCCTCAGCCCCTCGTTACGTCGTCATCCTCCCTTATATTTCATAGCAACCTCTGTGACACTACAGTTTGACCTTGATTGGATAATATCTTTGTGTGTGGCCGTAATGCCTCTTGTTTTGTTTCCCGTGATTACTCTGTCTCTGCTGCTGCCGCTGCTGCTCTGGGATGACGTTGGAGCATCGAAGGAGTGGGGATTGCTGAACATTGGTCAGCCACCATGGGCTGGTAGAGCCTGCGCTGAGGGAAACCTGTCAAATCATTACCTTGTGTCAGTGGTAATCACCCCTTATTAACTGAAACGCTTTCAATTGCTGCTTACATTCTCAATCTGTGTGGAGATGCCAGACAGCGGATGTAATGGTAAAAGGTTCCCATCGTTCAGGATCAGAAGCCATGTTTCTTTACACTTAAGTTTTTGAATATTTAATCCCCCAAATTCCATACTGACATCCCAGCATACGCCTTTTATTTAATTCTATTTATCTGAGTCACAGATCAAAGTCGCATGTCTTTTTGGTTTGCCAGCAAGAGTTTGTGGACTAATGAAGGATCAGCCGTCAAAATGACACATCAGTCAACAGCTTCCCATGCACTTTTATGTCGCCTTCTTTAATTAAAAATACAAGACAAAGCGGGGATATTGCAACACTCTTTAATTCATGTCACCGGCTCAGTTTGAGCTGACGCAGAGAAGGTTTCAAGCACTAACTCCAGTAAACCAGTACACATTCCAGGGGACAGCCAGTGACTTTTCACTGAGGGATGCTGAGGTGCTGGAAAATGCCACCAATTTAGATTGATTTCGCTTTTCTAAACAGCCCTCGAGTTTCCCCACACTTTCCCCTGCCCTCAAATCTTTTATGATGTATTATATTCTAAGTAGAATATCACCAGAGCTGGTGCTGTTTGTCTCTGATCAGAGATACATGGTTAGAAATGTCAATCTGTTGTGTTGTATTGGCATTGCATATCTGCTGCTGAAGTGTGACATATATTTCAAATGCTTGTCTTTGTTTGCACTAATGACGTTACTGTACAAGCAAATCCAAATATTGTTGATTGATTAAACTTTTTTGTCTGGAGGCATCCTTTCGTCACAGTCCTGTCGTGTTTTTTTTTTTTTTTTGGCTTGTTAAGCTGCGCATCATCTTCGCTGTCCCCGCAAAAAACAGGACGGTAGAGCCGCACAGGTCTGAGGTCTGAGGATGCCTGTCGTGGACACTGAGTCGAAGGTGAATTTATGATTACTGCGTCGAGGAAGCCGAGCAACGGAGGACAGCCCATGAAGGAGGCATGCATGAACTCCTCCCCTCACTTTGCGTTGTGTTACGTCCCCCTCCTCCCCCTCTCTGGAACCAGCAGCAGCACAGGAGCTGCCGTGCCTGCCTCGTCTTACACGGAGGAGATCCCGAAAGCCGGAGTAATAGCTAAACCCCATACAGCCATGGCAGAAAACGCCGGCTTGGAAAACCACCGCATCAAGAGCTTTAAAAATAAGGGACGAGATGTCGAGGTGAGCTGACATACAAATGCAAGTGTAAATGACATGAATCGAAATATTTTAACGTAGAAAACGACCGTCTTTGGGCCTCGCTGGGGAGCCTGGCTCCGGCTGCTGCTGCCAGCGAGCTAGCTAGCTAACGTAAGCTACCGTAAAGAGTTCGCCATCTGAAGTGCTTATTGGCCTATCTTGATAACGGCACATTTCTCCGGAAATAAAGCGATTGTGATACTTTTTATCCAGCTAACACAAGTGGCCTAAGAGTAGTCAGCAGTCTCTGTTTGTGAAGAGTAAGCAACATCACAGTTGGACCGGTGTAATTGGTTGAATTGAGGGCAGGCGATGTAGCTGTCACAACCAGCTAACGTTAACTAGCTAGTTGGATGGACACCGGTCGCAAGCGAGGCTGGGCCTGCCCGGCACCTTAAACTTGACATTTGCTATGCTCTACAGCCAGCCGACCACAAGTAACACCAATGCTAACTTGCGAACGTCACATACATTTGTCATTATTAGTTAAACGTCGGTTAACTCTGAATTACATGTCTGGTCCACATCCACCCTAACCAAACATTGCCCCTCCTTGTTAGCTCGCTAGCGTCAAGCAAGTAGCTAGCATGTAATGCCAGGTGAGCTTGCTAACCCGAGCTGCTAGCTAAGCCACTAACAGTTCGGTGAATGGTAATGATGCGATGACCCTAGTTTCACGTTTTAACCAATTTGATGCGAAAATCGGCAAATGTAACGTTATTGCGAGCTAAAACAAGTTCAAGTAATGATTTTACTGTGTGATTGGGATTCATCAGTGAGAAATTGGCACGTTAGAGCAGAATAACACTGAGCTAGCAGCAGTAGGTTATTTATTCTAACTTGGTCTAACGCTGTAATATTATCGCTCACACTTCTTAGTGGTTATACGTAGATACTTTCCAAAGAGACGTTGATATATTAACCTGAATATGAAAGATAACGTAAATTGTGGTAGCTTTACAGTCAAGTCCTACATTCTAGAAACCATCACCAGTCTAATATGTGCCCTGCTGGCAAATCCACACTGGGTTTTGCAGCATCATTCAACTAACAAGTCTAATTATAAAACTGTGTGACAGCACTTGTCTGTAATGCTCATTGACATGATGACCAAACCATTTGGCAGTGGCTGTGTTTAGACCAGCTAAGATAGGAGAGGCTAGCATTGCTGGATGAAAGGAAGATGCCAAATATTCAAGTTTAATATCTACGTTTTACGTTCTATACATTATCTATATGTGATCTATCAAAATGCAACTTTCTCAGCTTAAGGTTTTATAAACAGAAGTACATCTGAAAATGGTCCTTCAGAGTCCATCCATGAAGTTTCAACATCAGCTGGCTAAAAGCACAGATTGATGCCCCATTGGTGGTTGTTTTGAAACTTTGAGTCAGTGTGACAAGCACATGGCTACTATGACTATGACAGACTTTGCCAAGTGCATTCCTGATGCTAATTCAGCCATGTTGGATGTCAGACCTGGGTCCTCTGAAGAGCCTCTCCATGAATTTGAGTTTTCCTAAATGGATGACTCAGGCGACAGCCAGAGAAAAACGCCAGTTTGGGTTTTATTTATTGAGGTCAGGCATAACAGATTGCTCTTCATTTCTGACATCATTAGGAACAGCTTTGGATTGCAGAGCAGTAAAGTCCAGCATGCAGGCCATAAGTTCTCCCTTTGTTCCCCTGATTATCATATAGAATGTGCTTATGGTTTAGTTTGGTCCAGCATTTTTTTACCTGGAAATATTCTGTATTTCTTGCCTTGCAGAATTGCAGGTTTCCTTAAGTTTTTGTTGTGTCAAGTATTAATCGTGGTGCCTCTATGGGCTACAGCTGATTTGTCTGTGTATGCATATATTGTGTGCTTTTGGAACAGTTCATATTTTGGGTACAGCAACCAATGGTAGAAGACAAATTAAGCCAATTTAAGTGTGCTAGGCTGCATTCATTTTTCATGAGTGTCAGACTGAACTATTGTATCTGATGTCCTACTGTCCATAAAGGGACATTTCTTTGGTGGGGAGGTCAGTTTAGTAGCATTATTGTTGTTTTGCAGCGGCTGGGAGACACCTCTCTGCTCTGCAGCCTCCTGAGTTATGACTCCCAGATTACGCAAGAGGCTATTTAGGAAGGCAACATGAACCTCTTCAAACAGTCACAAGATCTTAGTCCATCTCAAACTGTTCAGGATAAACTGGAAACCTAACAGACGTACAATTACAGCAATTCGTTTCTGTGTTTCCTCGTCTGTGCTGCTTTTGACTTGTTTTCTACATCTCTTACATTCAAATGTGTGTGTGGTGCTTTCTGTTTTGAGGATTCAGCCACAGACTTGTGCCTTACTTGAGAGAAGTCATCTACTTGCCTTCTGATGTTAAAAGTTTTGCTAATTTAAATAGTTGTAAGATCCCAAAATGAAATAGTTTATTACTGTGGTGTAATCTAATCTAATGGAAAACAATACCATTTACATACAGTACAATTTGGGGGTTTTGCTCATGGTATTTTGTAATTTATTAGGTCATTTTGTTATCTACGTTAAAAGGCTCCGATGTATATTTTCCGCTGTCATAAATTGTTGAATTTCTCAAAAATGCCACAAATGGTTTCCCATTGACTGTCTTTTCTTTCTGTTTCTTCGTTACAGACTATGAGAAGACATCGAAATGAGGTGACGGTTGAGTTGAGAAAGGTGAGAAAAGACACACCATCTGTCTACCAAACATACACCAGGCCTCAGTCTAAATATTAGAAATGTCAAATTCCAGACCAGTGGAGGTGGACACATTTAAATCAGCATTGATATCAAAAATAGTGCTCAAGCCCAAAGCGAACTGGCTCACATTTTAGCAAAACCTTACTGTGTGACTCCGCGGGGCATGTTTAGCCATGTCCCTGGCTGCACGGCCTCCATAGCTGATCGTAGCCGTTCTAGAAAATGTTTGGGATTCCACCAGAAGCGCTGCAGAGCATTTCAGAAGCAGCTTTCGGCTCTGCAGCTAGTCTATTTTTGACGGAAGCCGCATCATGCTGCGCACAGCAGATCAGGCTAGGCAGGAAGTCGGACACAGAGATGGCACAGGGCACCTGGCCAGTTTTCATTCATATATCACATCAAAACAGAGGGAAAAAAATCGTTTAACTACATAGCCTACTTACCAAAGAAATCAAGAAAAAATGACCAAATCATCAAAATCCGAGCAGGTCAACGAAATGGGGTTGGCAAAACGCTCTGCTTCTGAAATGCTCCCCGTGGCGTATGAAGCCGTGTGGAGACCAGAACAAAACCATGTCCCAGCTAGAAGTGCTGTGCTGTGAAGCACACGTGCCCAGTGGAGTCAGGACGTTATTCATCACTCACTATTACACTGTCTCTTGCAACTGACTAAGCATTTGTCATGAGAACTGTTACAAGCCATGTTTTTCTGGTTTCCTTCTATATTTCCACTGTTTTATCCATTCTGTGTTGAGCCCACCTGTGTTACTTCCTCTCCAATCGTCGTTATTAACTGCACCCCCAAGTATTGGTTTGCTCGGTCCATCAGTATTGAAGGTACCCTCCTAACAGTCATCATCGAAAACATGGATCTATTGAGAATTTATGGATTGTTGTGAATTTTCACATTTTTGTATGTCTTCTTGAGTTTAACGCTGGAAATAAAACTTTTTTTGGCTAGCTGTGTGGATTGGGTCATAATGGGACATTCAGACTAATGTCCTTTTTTTGCCAGCTGTTGGTCGTTTATACTTGACAGTTAGCTGTCCATCTATAAATGATACAGTGTTTATTAGTAGACTCTGTTGTTCCTTTGTTGACAGCAAAAACCCTCTAGCATTTCAAGTAGGATATACAGTTGATAGTTAGGTGTGTTTCTTTGCCTCGAAAAGCCGCCATACCACCACACAGACCGCACAGTAACTTAATTTTGTCCTTTGACACCTGGAGAAAATTAAGATAAATTAACCACAGCTGATTAGGACCCCGTTTATACTTAGGGAAAACGCATATGTTTTCATGTGGTTTGGCCTCTTGTTTACACGCAAACAGAGTTTTTTTCACGGAAAATAATAGTTTTTAAAAACTCCAGCCAAAGTGGACATTTCTGAAAACGCCGGCTATTTGTTGACGTGTAAACAGGGTTAAACACCTTTTTAGGTTCCAAAACGTCACAACATGCGACTGAAAATACTTAACGTCATGTGAGCGACCTATGTTTACACTCACGTCCATAGGTTTGGCATAGTTATGATGCGCTCGATGGCGTATTTATCCGGGTTCATGTAAACGACAACATTTTTGAAAATGATGTTGTGTGCACGATGTTATTTTTGAAAACAGATGGGCCAAATACCCTGCTACGTGTAAACGTAGGGTAAGTTTGCTATCACAAATTTCCTGAGAAATTGTGATGATATCTGCAAATATTTTTGTGTATTTTGCAGTTAAACAGATTAACTGTTGGAATTCTTTGTCACGACTGTGACTGAATTTACAGGTTCACAGCAGAATTTGCACAAACAGGCTGTGGTGTCCTATTCAGCGTGTATTCATTTTGGCCAATTGTGTTGCCAAAAGTCATACCAGGATCACTTTTTGTTACCAGGCTATCATGTTTTTTCTTTGTTTAAAAAGAAAATTGAACTACCAGTTTTTGATGTGGTGCTATTGTCTGTCTGGATTGTTGACATGAAATACAAATTAAGGGGTCATGTTCATTGGCTTAGAATGCCAACTTTCAGCTTTAATTTAAGGGTGTTAACATCTACATTAATTGAGCGGTGGAGGAATGGCCATGCTGTTTTGAATGCACATTCTTCTTCGTCTGCGACCCATAGACATCACAAGGAGCAGGCCTTCACTCTGACCTTCAGTAACTGAAACCCATGCATTGGACTGAGGGCAGCTCAGGATTTGCTTTGATATGTGATTTGAATTGTGCTTCTACTGCTTTATGATGACATTGTCCAAAGAGAGTTAATGCATTCAACTTGATCTGGACAGACATGATGCATGCATTCATCCTACTGCTGCCATCATCAGTGACCTCACAGTAAGCAGCTGGCAGACGTACATGCCCATGCATTAACACAAGTTTCACAGATAGCACGTTGCACCTTGAATCATGTTTCTCCACCTATAATCCCTTCCATCATTCTGGTATGGTGGGCTTTTCTTGCATCTTTCAATAACACTTAAAGGTGCAATATGTAAAAAAAATAGTCAAAAAACATTGAAAAGATAAAACTATCAACAGAAAAATATCAGTTTTGATGTTATGACGTTTAAAGTAGCTGTCGATAATGCAGACAAGTTTTTTGCTTCAAAGTATCATTATGAAGTAAATGTTGACAGCACAAAATAATTGCTATAGAATAATGACACCATCAGCGTTTTGATTGGTTCCCTATAAGTTTCGCTTTCATTATGTAATTTGTCTGCCAGCGGGTACGATCTCCTGGGAAAATGAAGGTTGACTGGTGATCCAGTCCAGCTGGTTTCTGCTCTCATGTCTCCATTATAGACTAAATGGTTTTTTTCTGTCTGTGTTATTACTTGATTTCAGTGTGCACACAGCATCAGACTCAGGTAGCCAGCTGGAAGCAGACAGGTTACCATCAGGCAAAGTGCACTGTCATGGGAGTAAAATTAAAGAAACGAAAGAATTTTTCCATTAAGTGACAAGATGTCTGACACAGACAAATGTGCTACATGTGTGAAAGGACAGCTCTTGACAATATCCGGACCCAATTCTGCAAACATTGTCTGGACAGTGTCTCTGCTGTATATTCAGGGTGGGCAGTGTGATGTAGCAATCCAGCTGCCTCGCAAAGTCACCTGATCTGTCTGTCTCTGCGTTACTGTTCTCCCCACTGCCTCTCGCTCCTCTCCCGCTTCACGCATTGTGTCATTAACGACTTGAACTTGTCGTGTCTTTGTTGCCCCTGAGTCGAGGTCCTGGTCGGTGCAGCTGGTAATCACCTCTGTACTATATTCCCTGTTATCAAACACTCAGGGGTGTAAACATGGCAGCACTTCCCCCGCTGCTCTGAGCACCCAGCCTGAGTTAGCTAACAGGGACACCAGCCGCACAGCTTACTGAGTTTACTAGCTAACAGCAGCTACAGTTAGCATCAGCTAACGATTACTCTGGTGTTTGGAGTATGAATTCGACAGGTAGCCAATTCACATATTCCACCTTTAAAGAACCCATTAGAGTTCCACAGCTCAGTGTTACCTGCCTTTTTTTGTACTTGGGGCCTGCAAGGGGTTTTGCATCTAGTGATGAATCCTCTTGAGTGTTAGTCTTTGTCATTTTCATTTGATTTGCACACTAATATAACCATGCCTGGATCCTGCAGAGGGGGTGTTTTTCACTTTTCTAAATATTCTTGGAGTTGCTGAACTGTAACCAGTTAAAACATAAGGATTGTTTGTGTAGCAGTGGGTGTTTACGACGATGTAGAATATGCAAATCCCCAAGATCAGACTTCGTACCTGGATTCCACTTGAGGGTTTCCTCTCACGTGTTGAAATCACTGGAATAAGCCACACTGTCTCAAACAAAATTGAAACTATGGGTCTTAAGGATTTGAATACAGTTGAGTTTGAAATGCTGTGTTGTCTTCATGTGCTATTTTTGAACTGCAAAATTAGTTCTGTCATGCACCTTTTTAACTCGCTGATGGGTGTGAGGTTGTTTTCATTTTCACACACAGATGGCAGCTGATTTGCGTTTGTAACAGATACAAAGTTAACTCACATCTTCGCTGTGTTAAGCGTTCTTTGTTTCTGTTTATCATCTATCACTTTTTTTCCCTTAATGGAAGATTTTTCTGGCGATAGATAACTAAAATCAGGGTTATATGCACTACAAAGTGCGTGAGTAGTGGTGTTCCTCTAAAACGCATTAACTTCCACAGCACGTTTATCTGTTGCCTCACTGGTACATTTTGACATTTGTTGAGCCATGTAATCTCTTCTGTAGTTGTTCTTCCGAGTCTCCTGGACTAGCAAAAGGCATGTGTAGGTAGTGGAAGAGGAAGGTGTCCTCTGTTTCTAGGAACCAGGTGCCAGACATGAGACAAAAGATATTGAAATGAACCTTTGCCAAGACTTTGCTCTGTAAGGATCGTTTAGATGATGGACAGATTCCTTTGCAAAGGCATGACTAGATAAAGAGCCATCAGAACTGGTTGTTCTGACAAAATTCATGGGACAGTTTGTTCATTACGTGGAAATACTGGTTAACAGACAAGTATAGAGCAGCACAGCCATCAGCAGACGTTTGGAGAACACTGGCACAGCCGGGGATGTTGAAACCTAGAACGTCACTGCTGTGGAGTGCTGAGGTGTTCTCAAGTCTAGCACATTCCATTTAGCTGGATCAGAGCAGCAAGAAGCACTGCGCTAGCTGATTAGTCATCGGTGACGCACATCAGCATGATGCACAGAAATGTAGGCCAAGGGAATCTCCTCCTACCACTGACTCACATGCCCTGTAAATTGATGGGATGTGTGGGTCTCTCTGCCTCTCTGTATATGTGTTTGTCTCTGGATTTCCAAGCTGAATGAATAAGTGCTTCCTGGGGGGTTGCAGAGTATGTAGGGTTAAGGTTCAGTGTCCTACAAAGATGAGTGTGTTTGTGTTTGCTTTGTGGACCAGCCTGCAGACAGAGTTCTCTCACTCACAGTAGAATTTCTAAAAAAAAAAAAAAAAAAAACTATACCGAAAGTTAAAGTTTGGGAAAGTATTTTTCAGGTGGGTTCGATTCACTGTTGCTTTAAGAATTCATGAATGCATTAATGAATGCTTTCATCTCCTCCCCTCATTTCTACTTCTGCCCCCCCACCCCCCTTGTCAGAACAAACGAGACGAACATCTACTGAAGAAGAGAAATGTCCCGCAGGAGGAGAGTCTGGAGGACTCTGACGTCGACTCAGACTTCAAAGGAGTAAGTTTGGGTGTGTGGGTATGAGCTTCAGTGAGACTGGACTGTCTGGATAACGGGTCAGAGGGGGTAAAATCATTTCAGACTACCTGTGATACACACTGGAAACAGTCGCTGGGTTGTGTTTTTACTGGGATTTCCTGCCAAATACAAGCATTTACAGTGCAAGTTAAATATAAATGCATTGTCATGTTAGGATTGTTTTATGTTAATGTAATATTTCTATTTTCAAACTTCAAAAGGTCAATTCACTCAAATTCTCCTAACTGAGACTGAAAGTTTGTTTTTGGTCTGAGAAAGAGCAGCTAACAACAACAACAACAACAGCAGCAGCAGCAGCAGCAGCAGCATCATTTAGTAGCTGTTCTGGAGCTTTCAGTCGTATCACACACTCCTCCTCAGAAGATGAAATTTTCCCAGTTGTCATGTAATATTCAGATTTTGTCGTGTTTCTAAAGTTCTCAAAGAAATGGACGTTTTTTCATCTACAATTGTGTGGCAACCCCATCAGCTGAGGATGAGGATGGGATTCGTTGGCAGCTCCATAGCATCTATTCGATGCTCAGTTTGGTGATTTTATTTTGCTCTTTCGGCTTGTTTGAGTTCAGTTTTGTAATATCTGCTACTGAAACATCATCTCCTACCCAGATACACTTAAGGTGAATGGAATTCCATTTGTGCTCCCCCAACAATGAAAAATGATGTTTCAAAGCTCATCATCAGTTTAGGATAATCCACAGATCCTCCTGTCAACTGTTTTTCTGCTAAAAATTGTTGGGAAAACTGTGGATAGCCTGTTCTTTGCATTAGTTGCCTTTTGCTTTGAGCACCACAAATTAAATCCCATCGAACTCCACTGAATTCACTTAGCACCAGAAATCTCTGACATCTTGAAACTAAAGCCAATCAAATTGTACATGTAAAATATCTTTTGTAATTTGTGTGAATTGACCCTCCAATTCTCCCACACTGTGTGAAGGTTTCAGGCCTGTTTCAGGAAAATGATAGCTCGTTAAAGGCTAAATTCAAGAGATAAGTATGTACAAATATAGCCTGGTTAATAGTCTGTGGTTTGTAGACTGCAAAAAGCTCTGTTTTGTCATTTCAGTATGTCTTCTAGGGATTTTTTTTCTTAATGTAATATGCTGTATGTGGGCTTGGTGTAGTAATATGCTGTCCAGAATATCTCCAAAGCCACTAACCTGTGATGACAATGTATCAGTAGATTAATGAAATGGTGAGCAATAGCCTGCAGAGTCAGCCAGTCAGTGCGTTTTAATCACAAATTGAAGATCCAGTCTGAATTTGGGGCCCACGGCAGCATTGGTGCAAAAAGAAATGTAGAGTAGAGATCTGGAACTGGATGACTGTGAGTCACCACACATCCAAGCTCTTTCAGCTTGTGTTCTTGTTACCTCTTTATGTTAGTTCTGTGTCTTAGGCACAGACACACTTTCATAGTGTCGTGAGAGCTGTGATTGAAAGCTAATGCTTTCATTGTTTGTCAAAATGTTCAGACTCACAAGCATAGACGTGACTCGGGGAGAAGAGAAGGTGCAGCTCCTTGTAATTTCCTTCAGCTGTTTAATTTGAAAGCAAGCATTTTGCATATTCTGCATTACTAATTTTCATGTTCGACACCACGATGCAGTGGGCAAGCTGTTAAAGTCTCAATATGGACTTGTAAACAATTTAGCACATTTTAGCACATTTGAATAAATACATAAATATTATGTGGTGTTGATCAAGGGTCAGTTAATTTGGTATGTAGTTTGTTTGTTTTAAGTTTGTTTTGCTTCAAAAGAATTTAAACCATCATTAAAAACAGCCGACCTCACATCTGCTCATGTCGTTCATAATTTGAATCCATCCCTTACCCTACATACTACAGTGAGAAAAGATATTAATCTGAGCAGTGGAGATACAAAATGTTCACTTGTTATACTATTGCACCTAAAGACATGAGGTAAATACACTGTGTAGCACAGGGAAGCAGTTGGATGTCTTATCATCGGCTGCTGGAGTTGTTCCCTTTGATGATAACATATGCTTAGCAAATTATGACTGACGGCACTAATATTCATCTGCGTTTCTCTCTGTGCAGCAAAATGTCACGCTTGATGCCATCTTACAGGTGAGAGCTCACGTCGTTCTGTTAAAATGTACTGACAGTAACTCCTGAACTGTTGGCTCTTTATGCTCTGTTAACAATTATCGTGGCCTTTGTTCCTTGTCGCTGCAGAACGCTACCAGTGATAATGCAGTCATCCAACTCAGTGCTGTACAGGCAGCCAGGTGAGGGGGTGACAGAGCACACACAGGCACACACCAGCTGCTTTTGTGCATGAAGTTCATGAGATTTATTTATTTTCCACCCTTTGTCAGAAAACTGCTCTCGAGTGACAGAAACCCTCCCATCGATGACTTGATAAAGTCGGGGATCCTGCCCATTTTAGTCAAATGCCTGGAGCGGGACGACAAGTAAGTCTGCCTCCAAAAACAGTTTGTGTTTGCCTTCACTGTTATTTTTCTCTGACGCAACGGACTCAGTGTTCTACTTGTCAAGGCTGCGGGCTGCCGTGATGGATTACTGACGATGCTACATCACATCTCTGCTGCAACAGAGGCTTTGTGTGCGCGAGTGTGTGTGCATCCCGCCGTGTCCACACGTGAGAGTGTGTGGTGGCGCGCGGGGCAGTTGGCTGGTCCTTGCAGTCCAGGCCAAGCCAAATATAACAGCATTCCTGTCCCTCAGAGTTCCCCAATTCCCAGGACCTTATGTTCACTGGGGGGGAGTGAATAGTTGGGGTGGAAGAACTTGAGAGGAAGAAATTGTAAGAATTTTACCATGGCAACCAACAATGGATAGCATCATTTTAACATGGATACCAGCTTCTGTTGGACATTTCGTGTTGAGTTTGTGCATAATGCAGCAGTGCAGTATGACCCATGCGTCCGTCAAGAGAAAATAGTTGTGTACTATGTTGACAGAATTATGGCAGTAAGCCAAATCAGCTTCACTTAATGACATAATAAAATACAGAATCGCAGTGACGTGACAGTGAGCACCGTCTTCCACAAAACAAGAAGAGACAGATGAAATTCGTGAACGCTTGATGCTGCGAAAAATTAAGCTATTCAGTCCATAGGCGACCATGGTGGCTGGTTACATCACAAAAAGCACCACACCCTGTTTCACATCCCAGCTAAAGCCGAAGAAACCCGTAGGAACTGCGCATCATGGTCGGCCGCCTGCTGAAATATTTAGCGGGGTAGACAGACTTGCCACCCTTCGCCGTGGTTTAGTAGCATTTGGCTGGTGGGTGGTGTGAGGATCACTTGGAACCGTGTGAGTTCTTAATATTTTGTGTTGCATCGCTTAAAAAAAAAAACTCTTTCATTGCTGTCTTCCCTTTTGAGCGCAGTTCACCAAACAGCATGATATCCAGACCGCTGATCCAGTGTCAGATGTGTTTTCCACTACACAGAATCTGTTATCACCAGGGGGTCACATTATTATTATTAGTAGTATTAATCTTTTTTTAAAGCAGCCAATTATGGAAAACTCCATAAAACATGATCTGTTGTGACGACCCCCGATGGGGAGCAGCTGAAAGAAACCAAAAAAAATGGAAAGCTCCACTATCCCCTGATGAGTACCTGGCTTTTGATTAAAATTGGTTTGAGGTACGTTGCTCTAAAAAGGCCTTTTTTTGTCGATAATTGCATTAGGCACTTGGGGGAAATATAAAAATAAAGCTTGAAAAACCTGAAATAGTAGCTGTGAGTTCACCAAGTGTTCACATCAATATTTATCTCTGTGATTATTCCCCTCTTTCCTGCCCCGCTCATGAACTTCACATCTTTAACGTTTTGTTTTCTCTGTCCGACAGCCCCTCTCTTCAGTTTGAGGCAGCTTGGGCTCTGACCAACATTGCCTCTGGCACATCAGCACAGACTCAGGCTGTGGTTAAATCCAGTAAGTTGACCCCTGGATTCTGTCTTCCCCCTGCAGTCTGTGTTTGTGCACTGTCTGCATTCTGCCGAGCTAGCGTATTTGTTTGTTTTTTCACGCAATTTGGCCGGCGTGTTATTTGTTTGGATTATGTTTTTATTAGATAACAGTGCGCTTTTATTTTGAAACAAAACCAATATGACTGGAGAGTGGAAGCCGTGATCACCCTTCATGTGATTAGCTGGCGGCTGGCTGCTAAGAAAAGGGTAGTTATCCCACACAACAGGAGATGTCAATCAAGCACTGTCTGTACATGCTAAAGAGGTTTAATAAGGCATCTTATCTAAAAAAGAAATATTATTATTATTTTTATATAATAAAGATATTATTTTAAAAAAATCAAAGAGTGTACATCAGTTGTGTGGCTTTAAATGGGAATGTTCACTTTAGGTACAAGAAAGGTATCTTTTAGTAGTGAGCTCCCCTCTGCTTTGACTGTCAAGAACAGTGTAGGTTCGTTTCATTCAGTCAGTAAATGTTTGTTGACACCCCTACTTAGATTTAGATCAGCTGTTGCAGGAGTTGTGACCCAGTCAAGGATTAGTGTTTATTTTATTTGGCTTTGAGCGTGACCAGGCAACACAGCTTGTTACTGGAGTTGCACAATCTGACACCGGGGGCAGGTTTTTGATGCGCTGGTGTTTGTGTGACCAGATGCAGTGCCCCTGTTCCTGCGACTGCTACACTCTCTCCACCAGAACGTATGTGAACAGGCTGTATGGGCTTTAGGAAACATTATAGGTGAGTAGTTGTCTTCTAATTGAAGTGTGTGTATACTGCTTGGAGACCCCTTTTCTCAGTTATGTTGACCTCCGCCCGCTGCCTGTCCAGGTGATGGTCCTCAGTGCAGGGATTATGTCATCTCCCTGGGTGTGGTCAAGCCCCTGCTGTCTTTCATCAACCCATCGATCCCCATTACCTTCCTCCGCAATGTTACCTGGGTCATTGTTAACCTCTGCCGCAACAAGGACCCACCACCGCCCATGGAGACTGTACAAGAGGTGGGTGATCTTCCATGTGCATGCAGGCATTCATGTGCCAGACTGCTGGATGTGTTGCACTCGCCTGTTTCACTGCAGGCTGAGTCACACACGGTTTTTGCAGCATCGTTTCAGTAGCCAAACCAGCCTCATCACTCAGGGGAATTTCTAACTACAAAGCTCTTTTGGCGACATTTCAAGTCTGGCTTTGACAGCTCCTCCTCTTTGTGATGTTTTTTTTCTCCCCTCTCACTCTGCCCTGTTTTTGCCTTCATTTGATCCATCTATTCCTCTGCCTACACCCAACCCACTCACAACCTACTTTTCTTTCCCCACAGATTTTGCCCGCCCTCTGTGTGCTAATATATCACACCGATATAAGTGTAAGTATCAGAGCGAAGTGTGACTCTCCTAGTCATGAAAAATCACTTGGTTTGTGCTTCCAGCATGCCGTTTTTCTAACAGCATAATTACTGTGCAAGGTCTCATGAGTTTCATGCGTCCTGTGTGTTTAGATCCTAGTCGACACAGTGTGGGCACTGTCCTATCTGACGGACGGGGGCAACGAGCAGATCCAGATGGTCATTGATTCTGGAGTTGTTCCATTTCTTGTGCCTCTCCTCAGCCATCAGGAGGTCAAAGTTCAGGTTTGTTGTATTGATTGAATTCACCTTTGACTTTTGTCCACAGTAAGATAACATTTCAAAATGTCTTCCTCAATTCCTCAATGAAGCAATTTCTGTTTTGTTTTGTTCTTTCTCGCCCTCCTTTGTCTTCAAACTGCAGACGGCAGCTCTGAGGGCAGTGGGTAACATTGTGACGGGGACAGACGAGCAGACACAGGTTGTGCTCAACTGTGACGTCCTCTCGCACTTCCCCAACCTGCTCACACACCCTAAAGAAAAGATCAACAAGGTATCACCACCTCAACCCTCATGTTGTTTTTTGTTTTGTTTTATTTTGTAAGTCTGTGGGGTTCTTGAGGCTTAGTGTGGAAAGAGGAGTACGGTGTCTGCGCCTGGCGAACCACAGTGAAGTTCATGACATTTATGAGAGCTATCAGCTGTCAGGAAGTGTAATATATCAGGAGCAGGTTTGTTATTGTGTCTATTCCCTTACTTAATGACATGAGATTTCTGTACAGTTTGAAGGGCTTTATGTTCAGTCTGTTTTGTTTTTAATGGAAAAAGTACTCTTTATTCCTATACATATGATAAGCGGATACACTGGAGGGCATTGCTAATCATATACTGAAATCAAAACATTTCGAGAGGCAGCAACATCTGACTGGTCTTAGTGGGTTTTTTTCTGCCTTTTTTGCAACAAACTTGTTCAAGAAATACAAATAAATATTTTAAGGTGCTCTAGGGGGATTATATGCATAATGAACTGTTAAAAGATGTCGGGAATTCGAGGGTTATATCAGAGTTACTGCAGCAATTACAAAAATGATTTGGAAGCCCAGTCATCTGCTATATTCCCTGTTAACTAGCCCAATGAGAAAGAGTAATGTATGAGTGGAGAAATACCCTCTGGGTTTGGAAGAATAAACATGTCTGTGCGGAAGATACAGTGCAGGTTTTGACTATTTGGGATTGGTCTGTTTGCAGGAAGCAGTCTGGTTCCTGTCCAACATTACAGCTGGGAACCAGCAGCAGGTCCAAGCTGTGATTGATGCTGGACTGATTCCTATGATCATTCACCAACTGGCTAAGGTTTGTGCATGATGGGTGACAGGAAAGAAATTCCTCAAACCTTACATTTCCTATTCTTTATATTTCTACAGTTTTATCAAGCCATGCTATGAGACTCTAAATGTGGAGGAAGTATAACGTTGGACGCTAATTGTATGTATTAATTTGCACGGACACATTCTGTGTTTTGTAGCTGGAGAAGCAACAGAACTCATCAGTGAACACTGAATGCAAATGCAGCCTAGATATGTCTGTGTGCCTTGGCATTGTGCTGCTGTAGAAAAGACCTGCTATTTGCACATCTCAGTGACAGCCTGTCTCTCTACAGGGTGACTTTGGCACTCAGAAGGAGGCAGCATGGGCCATCAGCAACCTCACCATCAGTGGGAGGAAAGATCAGGTGAGCTGGACTTTGGGACAAATTTACAAATTACAAATGTTCAATCTGCAGTTTGTTTCAATGCATTCACCACCATGAGATTTCTATTCAATGTAAGGTTTAATTTTATTTAAACTGCCATTACTGAGCACATGAATTTATATAATATTCCATAATTTCAGCAGTAAACGTTCACCATTTCACTTTTTTTTTTTCAAGAAGCACAACAGTCTCCATTACTGAAGGATGAAAATAGATTATGCTGTTTACATATGAAGGGGTGAAATTACCACACTTGTAACCATGTGCCTATGTTGTAATCAAGTATGGATGTGGTATGTATGTGTGGGTTTGTGTAGGTGGAGTTCCTGGTGGAGCAGAATGTCATCCCTCCGTTCTGTAACCTGCTGTCAGTGAAGGACTCCCAGGTGGTGCAGGTTGTCCTGGACGGGCTGAAGAACATCCTCATCATGGCAGGAGAGGAAGCCAGCACTATCGCTGAGATCATAGAGGAGTGTGGAGGTGTGTATCTGGCCGATGGTTGGCATGAGTCGTCTGTCAGTGTGTGTTTCCAGTTCAGCTGTAAGTTTCTGCAGTAGCCAGCTCCCAGTGTTCATGTTATTAACAACAGAGGAAAGGTCACACTTGTCATTGTTTTGATTTCTCAGGTTTGGAGAAGATAGAGTATCTGCAGCAGCACGAGAATGAGGACATCTACAAACTAGCCTTTGAGATTATTGATCAATACTTTTCAGGAGATGATGTAAGTCTTCCAGTAGTGATATTACATGTCAGGATTTTCACTCAGTTTGTCATGCTCAGTTGACAACGTGCTCTTCTGTGTTCTTGCAATATCTTTTCAGATTGACGAAGAGCCCAGCTTGATCCCCGACACCACTCAAGGGGGGACCTTCAACTTTGATCCAGCTTCCAACATGCAAACAAAGGAGTTTAATTTCTAAAAGCCAGGATGTTTGGTTCAGCCAGCTGCACGGGTACGCTGTAATCACCCTAGACATTCATCCATCTCTCCTCCAACCTGGCAACCTGGTACCGAAGGATTTACTTAGCATCACAACATGGAAACTCACCACTGAAGGATTTACCCTCGCCCGCCTCTGCACTGCGGGCTGTTTTTCTTTTGTTTTTTCAAATGGTCATCCTTCACCAAACACGGCAACCCTACAAAGGAGTCCTGGTCATTCAACAGGCACCGTCACCATCTGGCAACCTGCATCAGGAGGGCTGCTGGTATTCTCTGCCAGTGCTTCTAAATATCACACAAAAATAAAACCAGACGGAAGGAAAAGCCTTTGTGGCAAGATTGAATTGCCAAATGTCAAGTCTTCATAAAGACAAAAACACAAGCACATGTTCAGTCACAAACACAAACATATACACACTTTTTGACACTTAGAATTTGTGTGCATACTTCTGTTAGAAGCCATCATATCACTTAGGGGGAAGAAAATACTGCTGTTTGTTTGTGGTTTATTTTTGTGCTTTCCCTCCCCTGGATTGTCCTCTGGTGTTACTTCACCCACGCACACGCACACTAACATACAAGTACACTCATCGACACACTTAGTCACGCGGATTCCCCTCGGCCGGCCACCCCAATAACCCTCTCTCTCCCAGTTTAAAGAGTTAATCCCAGAGCTAAGCCATGATTAACCACGGACCCCCACTGCCCTCCCGGGAGAGTCCTGAGGCAGGCGGAGGGGTGAAAGGGCTCCAAGGCAAAAAGAGGACTCCGTGGCAAACTGACTGACGGGACTTCTGACTCAATGACGTCACTTTTTTAATGTGACCTCTGTTGAATTATCAAACTTAAAGTTTGTTTAAAAAAAAGCATCAAAAATGTGAAGAAAATGCCATAATTCTCTTTTTTTTTTTTCAGTACATACAACTGTAAGACCTGCTAACTGCCTGCTTCTGATTCAGCAGAGCGACAAGAGTTTTGTGTTTTTACGGATGTGAATACCTGTCACAGGAGGGAAGCACCTTTAGGTGAAGGCGCAGAGACTTGAGAGAGGAGGAACGTGTCAGCTGTAGCGTTTATCCCCCTACAGGATGTCCATTTCTGCAGCAGGAGCTCGGTCACGTCCTGTGATCCGGTGAACTGTTTGCTCGGGACTCCCCTGTAATGTGAAACTTGAAAAAGCGGGGGGTTTGACAAAAAAAAAAAAAAAACAAACAAAAAAAAAACATGTTGAGCTCAAAAATCGACCCACATTGCTTATCTAACCTTAATATTATTTTTAATTCTTTTAAATTCTCTCGACAAACAGATATTTTAGGTTCATGTTTGAGCTTCTTCTGGTTGAGTCTGTGGAGCTTCCATACGTCTTTGTTTTTCCTATTTTTTTTTTCCCTTTTCTTCAGTCTTATGCACACGTCTGAGGGACATATTTATGTCTGCCTGCAGAGAGGGACCTATACTCATCGAAGACTACACTTATATAACAAGTACAGGTCCTGACCTTTACAGTACTTAACTACTTTCGATGAAGAGGTCACATGTCATCACTCAATTTGAATAATTGTACAAAAATGTGATGTGTATCTCTCCTTGCCGTCTAATGAATATATGAATATATTTACATAAAGCCTGTACAAAGCTGCTGCAGCTGACAGTCATTGGATGGACGATAACCTCACTGTCAAAGATGGCTGGGGAGGGTTTTTTGTTTGTTTTTTGAAGCAATATTTCTTTGTTTCATTGTTTTTATTTTTGACTTGCATATGTATTGTGATGACATGCTGATAAATTGGAACAGGCGTTTTTTTTTTGGTTTTTTTTGCTTTTCTTCTGCGTAGTGGTGACGGGCTGTTTAAAGTGTACCGTCCCATGTATCAGTCGGTGTGCGGGTGCGGGTTCAAGGTGTCAGACTGTGAACTCGGCCCTAACCCTGATCTCGAAGACTTTATGATCCTCTGGTTGGCTGCTAACTACTGAGAGGGGGTCAGATTGGGGAGGTGGGGGGAAGGGGAGGGTCACACTGGGGTTTCAAATATTGGGTGGGGTTGTTATGAGCAGCCCAGGCTTGTTTTTGGGACTAGCTGTTTATTACTGAACAAAACTATAGAGAGGGTGTACAGTCATGAACTAGCAGACTAGACCGAGCCACTTTAAAGATTTACAATTTCGTTGCCTTGTATCTGAATTGGATACAAGCTTATGTTTGTTGCAAGATTTTTACTTGCTAATGAAAAGTTGTTTTAAATAAGATAATAGGAGAAAAGCAACAGACAGCGTTTTGGCCTCTGATTGTTTATATCTTTTTATAAATTTTAGATTGAATTCCTCTCTTTAAGGTGGCTCATTGATGCTTTCAACTCTTGTGCATATTAAAGACAAGAATGAGTTGAAAATCATTGTGCCTTTTGTTTTTTCATTTCAACTAAAACTAGGTTTTATTGAATAGAAAAGATTCTTTGAGCGACGGGAGAATTTTGAAATGGGAGATGTGGCTACAGTAATGTGTGGTCTCCCTGTTACTGGAGTTTGCCATGGGAATGGTAAATGCTGCTCTCTGCTGTTGAGAGTAACTGCTCCCCTCCGATCTTATTCACTGATCATTGTAACACACCATTTCTCCCACTCGTTATCCCCCCTTTCCCTCCCCCCCGAACACCACGAACCATCATTGCCATATTTCAGTCAGGGGATTTTGATCTCATCTCACCCTCAGGACATGATCTGTGTTTCTGATCCTAACCAAAATAAACTTGCTGTTTAGCCGTTGGATCCTCCGTGCTTGCAAGTGTTGTGATTCACACCTACAGTAGCTGTTGGTCAAATTTAAAATGCATGAGCGTGAATGTGAAATAAGCTAGCAGGGATGGGTTTCAAGTGTTTTGTGTGAGAGAGAGAAACACATTTTTTTCCCCCAGAGTTCATGAGTCTCTGCTCTTGAATTTATAGTGAAGACCTGCATCACTTCCGCTCTTTGTGGGTAAGAACAAACTAATCGCTTTCACTCCTGCTGTCACTGTTCTGTGGCACATCCTTTACATTACAGGTGAGGCCTGGCAGCAGCTGGGAACAGCACGGCCGTCATTTGCTGCTCGTGGATCTGGTTCTTCAGGTGATGATGGCTGTGAGTTTACCTGACATCACAGGCACAGCAGATCTGCACAGGTGACTCCAGGCCAGGCCAGATTTGGTGGTTGGTTCTACAAAATTAGGTTGCAGTGGACATTTAAAATGTCTCATTGCATAATGACAGTTTGTAAGTGGTACAGTTTCCGTTTGCTGAACGTGTGTGTGTTGGTGAACATGTTGACTTGAACTGGCCTCCACACTATTAATGCTGCTTGATCCATGTCAAGATTCCAGGTTTACAGTGTGGCAATTTGAGTGATGGTTGTTTTGGGGCAATATGCCCTATAAGATGTAAACTGGAATGTTAAGGCCCTGTAAGCCTTTAGAAAAACTCAGTTTAATAACTTTTTTTTATGTTTATTTTATGCTTACTTGATGCAATTTCCAAAATAAATGTATGTGCCAGTAATTACCACAAGTAAACAGCAAACCTGGTAATATTCAATCAGGGGAAGACTGAGTTAAAACAGGAAGTTCATTCTTGACCTTGAAAACAGCAGTTGACCACAAGATCCACATTGCAGCTGTTGTGGAGCTTTCAGTCTGGTTGCACAGTCTTCTCTGGAGATGGAGCTGCCCAGTTGTTATTGAGTTTCGAACTCCATCTGCTGAGGAAGATTTTGTGATATGGTGGAAAGCCCCAGACCAGCCGGACCCTGTGGTGAGACTGTTCTGTCAGCTGCATTCAGAGGTGGTTTCTGGGGCTAGCTGCCACTCTCAGGATACCTGATGGATCCTTAAATTAGCTTGTTCAGTTAATTACTGAAATTGCATCTACTCACTCTCCATTGATGAAAAGTCCAGAATCTACAAATGTGCAAATATCAGATGTTTTGGGCACAATATGCCACCTACTTCACTGAAAAGTCTGTTGTGAGCATATGTACAGCAGAGGCTTCAAGTTTCCACATCTCACTAGTTTAAGTTGCATATTAAATCATGACTGCCCTCCAAAATAGTTGTGATGTCACAAAATCCTGCTTGCCTGTGCATGTCTTAAACTGAGATTTCGGGTGAACACAGAGAAACTTTTCCCTTTTCATCAGATGAATATGAAAACAGTCTGTCAAACTCTGCACATACATTAGTCTGCAAAGTAAAGCCATGTATGGGGGCTGCAATAATTTCTCTGAAGGAGAGACACTTGGCTGATGACAGTGGTTTTGTCAGGGATCTGCAGAGCCACTGGACCTAAATCTCTTATGGCAAATGAGTATATTCCATCTGCTGAGGAAGATCATGAGATGCTGTTGAAAGTTCAGGGAGAAGCTTGGGATGGACATTGATGTTTTTTTTTTTTTGGTCAAACCACTGTTGAAACTGACTGTACTAAGTTGTTCCAAATATGCAAAATCTGTGAAATTTCCTTTTGTTGTGATAGCCTAAAGCAGCGGTCCCCAACCACCGGGCCACAGACCGGTACCGGTCCGTGGGCCATTTGGTACTGGGCCACACACAGAGACTGAGCAAAAAATATTTTATTGATCATCAGATAATCAGGTGCATCCGCCTGTTCCTTTGTACACATGTCAAACACACACACACACACACACACACACACACACACACACACACACACACACACACACACACACACACACACTAATAATAATAATAATAATAATAATAATAATAATAACAGTTACAGGAAGTCAGTGCAGAGCAGCTAAAACTAGACTAATGTGCTCTCTGCTCTTGATTCTGGTTCTGGTTTTTTGTTCTCTTGAATAAGCTTAAGTCTATCAGTGGTTTTTCCTCTGGAGGTCAGTACCCGGGGCCGACCCCGGATCCAACCCGACACACACACACACACACACACACACACACACACACACACACACACACACACACACACACACACAACAACCCGGTCGGGATCCTACTCGCTACCTATCCGGGTCCAACCCGGGACCGACCCGGAACCTTCCCGGGAATTACCCTGGATCCGGCCCGGGACACTCACACACACACTAATAATAATACTATTAATAGTAATAATAACAACCCGGGCCATTCTTCGGAAAGGGGAAAAGACCAAATGATGTGACAGAAGAAGAAGAGCCTACAATTTCCAAGAAAAAGAAAGCTGCATTTAAGAGACAATATCAGCAGTCCTGCTTTAAATACGGGTTTATCGCTTCAGGTGATTCTCACGCACCAAGCCCGCTCTGGGTAATATGGCTCACAAGGCTCGCAAATGAACCAATGAAGCCTTCGCGAAACAAGCGCAGGGATCCCACTAATTACAACAACTACATTCAAAGTAATAGTAAGTTGTATTTTTTAATAATTTGCTTTTGTTCGTTTCTATGCCGGTCCGGCAAATTATTGCTTTACGTGGTGCAAAAAAGGTTGGGGACCGCTGGCCTAAAGAACTGATATAGTGATCGCTCATCTGCAATCGATTATTTTGGCCTTTTGATCACGTGACATCAGTTTCTCCTCACTTCCGCAAATAAGAGTCAGAGCAGCTGAGTGTGGCAGCAACTGTAGAAAGTGAGAGGACGGACATCCCACCGCCGACCGTGAGACCGAACCGCAAGCGACACCAGAAACACACCAACTTAAGAGGTGGGATTTCTGCAAATGTTAATGTTATTCTTCTTTATTTGTGAAAGTTCTGTGAATGCTGTTTTTTTCCAGGCTAAATTAGTTAACGGGAGCCAGTTGAGAAACAAGTTAGCTGAGATTTGAGGGACTTTCCAAACGGATCAATCTAGTACCCACTCCTCTCGCTTCGCTGTGTTGTGTCAGCTGGACACTTTGCTGAATAGCACGTTTGTAACAATGGCCAACATTAGCTAACGAGCTAGCTAAGCAGCTGTTTCCAATTAGCAGTACGGTGGTCCATGTCTGCTGAGTGTTTAATGACATTATAGTTGAGGTTGCAGCTGGTTTAGCAACGTCGTTACACCACAGAAAAGCTCTGACCTGAACTTTCAACACCCGCTAAGCCCGTTTCTTAAGAAATGCTGAAGCCTTCAGGGGTCATAAGTTTGTTTTCACCAATACCCATTTGAGTGAGACAGAAACAGCATGTCTGTAGCGCCCCAAAGCAGAGGTTTATTGTTTATGTCTGACGGTAAAGGTACAGTAATGGCTACAAAGATAACTGTCCCCCAGCTGCAGGTCAGAGCATCAACACATCAGAGGTGGATGATCCTTTTTTCAGTGTTTATACTGTTTCTACAGTAAGCAGAGTTTTAATGCCACAGCTGGCTGAGAGGGACCCAGTTTTAGCAAAATCATATACTGTTAAGTGGTTTAATCAAGAACTAGTTAACATACTTTTGTGTGTAAAAGATTGTTTTAACTATAGTTCCTTTGTAGTATAAAGTGCAACATTTCCCTCTTAAATGTGTAGTAGTATTAAGTAGCTTAGAAGCACTGGTAACGATGACTATTTTCAAATTTCCTCAGTATGTTTTACTGTTTTTGCATGTTGCTCACCATACACTACATATATGATGGAAGCCAGGGGTGGGTGATATTATTGTTATCACACTGCAATAATCTGCTGTAATGTTGGCTTTGAAGCTGTGGGTGGTGCTGTCAAAGTGCAGGCTCCATCAATTGAGCAACTTCAAAAGAGAAAAATGAGATCGGATGTAATCTTTGTTAAGGTGGATTTGCTCTTGAAAGTCCAGATATTCTGGGAAGAGAGTCTATCTCACAGCATAAATGTACAATGATCTAAAAAAAAAAAATCTTCCAGAATATTTGTTTCTCTAAGTGTGCATCCTCTGCCTCTACATGAAACTCAGCCTCTGCCGGTGACTCACTGGGATGGACTCCTCTAGTGGTCTGGTGAATAATGTGGGAGCTGAGACCGAGTCTTAACTCTCAGGAATGTTTATCCCTGGCACCTATTGCTAATTATAAGACTGAGGGGAGAAAAATTATACCACTCTTAGAATTTTGACACACTTAAGACAAAAATGTGACTGTAAGGAGCTTTAAACGCACTGGCCCTGATCTGTTGGAGCTAATGTTACACCACATGACCCAACGTCCCTCTAATCTCCTCCGTCAGATGAGGAGTGGCCTTCGCATTATTTCTTATTAAGATGAGCATCGCTGTGTGTGTGTGAAGCCTCTTTGTGGTTACGTAAATAACTTGTGCCAGCATGTAAATATAAAGCCCCAGCTCAGATTAGTATTAGTATTAGTATTAGTATTAGTATTGACTGACAGAATGTTGATCATAGACTGACAAATGTCTGATTCTCTCTGACTGTTTGTTTTCCAACCCCCCCCACACCTACAGTGTTGCCAGCTTTGCCCACCCACACCCTCCCCCCGCCCCTGTCCCCTGCCATGCCTTTGGATTGAGGTTCATTCGTCCGCCGTGCCGCCCTTGCCACAGACTTACAGCGAATGCATCATGGTGGATGTGACCAAATGGCCCATTTTCAGCCTGATGGGGCCCCAGGAACTCGCCACGATACGCAAAGCGTGCGTATTTGGAATGTCTGCTAATGAGGCCATCTACATCACCAATGATGATGAGGTGAGAGGTCAGAGGGACAACAGGGATGTGGAGCTAATCATGCAAGGTGATGTAAGGCTTCCTGGGTTGCTCTGAGAACTTAACTTGTGTTTAAGTAATAGAGGAGCTGTTGGTTTTTTCCATATTTTATCCATTAAGTTACAAACCATGTCTGCTTTTATTGACTATTACTGTTTTGCCTCCCTGCTCCCATCGACCTTTTTTCGAACCACAACAGGCAACTGTTGTCAGCAAATAAGCTCCTCTAAATCCACCGTACACCACCAGCCCAGAACCAAACAGCAGACAGAGCAAAGCCACAAATTGGTGAACATAGTAGGAGCCAGAAACATGACTCCCAATGAATGCTTGTGTTGCTGTGTCTGCTGGATGAGTTAACAGGCAACTGATTGCTTGCATTTCTCCAAAACAAGTTTTGAAGGCAAAAATATGGCAGTTAAGCTTACAGCTTGTTCTGCTGCCCCCAAGTGGCCAAAAAAATAAACTCAACAATACAGATTTGTTAGTTGGCTGCATTTCTGCAAACGTGCACATTGCGAAAAGTGTTTCTTGCCCCAGAAAAGTTACTGTTTGACAGCTTTATGTTTAATTTTAAATTCCTTGAATAATGGTCACAGTCAGCAGTTTGTAGTCAGGGGGCTGAAACATGGCAATGTTCAAGTAAAGCTCCTGTTACCGCCCATCCTTCCTTGTCACGTCTCTGTATCCGTGCTGTTGTTCTGTGCTGAGTTGTGTGTGAAGGGAGGGAAGGTTGGTGGCAGCACACTGCCTGCAGATCTTATCAGCGCCGCCCACCGGTGTTGATGCTTGTGTGTCTGGAATGTGACCTGCTGCCTACTCGGCTGACTGCGGCTGCCTCTGCTTAGCCCTGCTTATCACTGATCCACATTACATGTTCTCTCGTTTGGCCGCCCTCTCTCCACACTCAGGTGTATGTGTTTGGGTTGAACTGCAGCAACTGCCTGGGAACAGGGGACAGCCAGAGCACCATTGTGCCCAAGAAGGTGGACTTCCTGAGTGGGAGGAAGGTGGTCAGTCTGAGCTATGGCAGTGGACCCCACGTCCTGCTGGCCACAGAGGGTAGCTGCACAAAACATTTAATCCTCCTCTTCACATGTGGATTAAAAAGTGCTGCAGAATGACTAATCTTTTTGTGTTTCAGATGGAGAGCTCTTTGCCTGGGGCCATAATGGTTACAGCCAGCTGGGAAATGGGACAACCAACCAAGGAGTAGCTCCAGTCCTTGTGTCTGCCAACCTACTGAATAAGAAGGTCACAGAGGTGGCCTGTGGCTCTCACCACTCAATGGCTCTGACCGACTCAGGAGAAGTGAGTGTCTGGTGAAAGAAATGTTTCTTTAACAGCAGAATTATATATGTCGCAGAGTGAAAAGCTGTTTAAAACCACCTCAGTCCAATCACAGCTGTAGTTGATCCCCCTGAGCTGAAAACTAAGCTCAGCCTGAAGGAAACTGTTGTCCCTCACACTCCTTCAAACATCCTTCAGCTCCACACTGTAGCACACTGTGTTTCCCACTGGCTTCCAGACACACCAGCATTTTCTATTCACTGTGATTGAAATTCACAAAAGGAGGGTCTTGAAGAGTATAACTGAGCTGTGTGAAAGCAGTAATTCATCATTCTGGGAAACACACTTATTTGCTGTCTTGCTGAGGATTAGATGAGAAGATTCATACCACTTTTGTTGTCTGTACAGTAAATATAAAGCTACCAGCAGCTAACTTCGCTAACCGGACTGTTTCTTGGCCAGGAACCGCAAATTCTTGGAGTCTGTGCTGGTTGCCAGGCAACTGGTGCTGGCCAAGAGATGGATTGGGGGGGGGGCTGATATTCAACTCTTTCATCATTTAGAAAAATCTGTAGCTGTCATGAAACCCTTTATAAGAGTTCACTCTCTCCCATCATTTGAATATTTTGCCTCACTTTTCACCTTTAACTTCCTGTCTGCCAGGTGTACGCATGGGGCTACAATAACTGCGGTCAGGTGGGTTCAGGCTCCACAGCGAACCAGCCCACACCCCGCAGAGTGTCCACCTTGCTGCAGAACAAAGTGGCTGTCAGTATTGTCTGCGGTCAGACCTCATCTCTGGCAGTAGTGGACAATGGAGAGGTGACTGTTCAACATACTGGAGCTATAAGCGCTGTGTTATCCCTCTGCAGCCTCCGCAGCACTCATGTTGTCTGAATGCCTCTGCAGGTGTATGGCTGGGGCTACAATGGGAATGGACAACTGGGACTTGGAAATAATGGGAACCAGCTCACTCCCTGTCGCCTTGTAGCTCTGCTGGGATTATGTGTGCAACAGGTGTGAGATTACACACACTAAAATATACACTTGGATGAAACTTTCAGTTCAAAGGTTCACTAAGAATATGCACCCAGTGAGACTTTGTAACATTATATGAGTGTTATGTTGCAAAAAGTGAGCATTTTCATTGCAGTTCTAATATATATGCACCAAGTAACATCATTTTATTTAAAATCTAAAAAATAAAAAATAAGCAGTGCACTCAGTGTATATGCATATGGGAAAAAAAGACATACAACTCAACAAGGACAACAAGACAAAACCAGTTGAAATATTTGCATGGGTCTGGGCATGAGATTTGATGTCTTAAAACTGTTGGTCTTCCATCAAAAGTTTTTCGTTCCGTCTCCAGATTGTCTCAGGATATGCCCACTCCCTGGCACTAACAGACGAGGGCTTGCTGTATGCTTGGGGTGCCAACACATACGGACAGCTGGGCACCGGCAACAAGAGCAACCAGCTGAGCCCAGTCCAGATCATGACTGAGAAGGAGAGGTGAGCGGCACCTTCTCCACAGATGCCATCAACCTTCTTCTTACTGTCTTTCACACTGCTAAGTCCTCTCCTCTGGCTTCTTTGACAGGATTGTGGAGATCGCTGCCTGTCACTCCACAAATACATCAGCTGCTAAGACCCAGAGCGGTCAGGTGTACATGTGGGGCCAATGCAGGGGCCAGTCTATAGTGCTGCCTTACCTCACGCACTTTGCCTGCACCGACGATGTCTTCGCCTGCTTCGCCACCCCGTCGGTTATGTGGAGGCTTCTTTCCATGGGTAAGACCCAGGACTCATGTTCCCAGTGATGCTGTAGTGATGAAATGAATCAAGTTTCTGTTACTTTACTTCTTAGATTACATTTAGTTCATGCACATAGGCTCTGCAGATCAATGCGACTTTAAATAGATCATCCGTCACAGTGAACTTGGGGCTTTTTGTTATGCAGTAATTCAGGTTCAAATGTAAACTGATGTGAATGCATCTGTGTGCACCGACAAATCAGATGTCAGATTTCTCCTGAAGAAAAGTTTTCAGAACAGTTTTGTGTTCCCGATGGAAGTTATGCAAGTTATTATTTTCTACGTTCTGGCGTAATACTAAAGACATGAAAACCATGACAAAAGATGTGGAATTATGGAGGAAACCAAAAAGTGTTAAAGTAAAACATGTTTTCTATTTTTTATATATATTTTTTATATTTTATTTACACTGTTTTTGCTTACTACATAATTCCAGATGTGTTCTTTCGTAATTTTATTTTCTTCGGTGTGCAGAGAACATCTGCAATGTAGAACATCCTAAGAATAAAGAAAAAAAACATTCATGGTCCTGTTTCATTCCCTCTGACCGCCAGGGGCATTAAACCAAGTGGATGATTCATACAAGTGGTGTCACAAGGAACAGAACCCCAGAAGCTAGATTACAGTGATTAAAACCTTGAGATCATGAAAGGTGCTGTTGAGGACACTGTTACAGATGTGAATTAGTGTGAGGAGACATGCACTTTGTTTACTGCCGCGGGCAGCCAGGAAGAAATGAAAAAGAACTGCATTACCAGCTGGGATAATGCATACGTATTTTTTTAAAAAGTAAATAAAGTAAGTAAAACTTTATTTGCGCAGCACTTCACTTCAGAACCAAGTTCTTTGCAGGTACAAAAGAGGCAAAAAAAAAAAAAGCATTTGAATAAATATTTAAATCAAAAACAAGCAAAACCTGTTTAAGAATAAATGTTAACCGTAATGTATCTCATGCCAACTTCACTTTCCAACAGTAAAATGAATAAAGAAGTCATTCAAATTTCTGCGGTCAGGTATGAAATCGGTCTGAACATGCATTTTGATTTAGTGATGGGGAAAAATTCATAGTTGATGGTATTACACATACAGAACACCAGTTTGGCTGCAGACATTTGCCTGCGCAGCCTTTGGGGTTCCTCTCACCGAGCTGTCTGCTGGTTCCTCTAGTTTGCTCTGAACCCTTGTCAGCAATAATCAAGTCTGTGTCAACAAAAAAAAAATATTACAGGCCTTTTTCACAACAGTCATTTTGACTTATCATTGGAAAGTACATTAACAATCTCAGGACCCTGAAGCTGAAGCAGCTAAATGGAATTCAGCCGTCACTCCTTTTATTGTTTATACCTGTGCTCTTTGCCAAAATGTCTGTCTGTGGAAAAGGTTCAGTTGGTCTGATGCACTCAGACAAAATTATTAGCATTGCAATTAATTGGAATTGTTAAATTATTTCCAATGAAATAGTGGAGGAAAGCGAGGTCCTTCCTGTTTCAGTTGAAAAAATATGAGCAAACCAAATAACTGCTGCAGCTTTTTATCTTCTTATTGCCAGAGTTTGATGTGTGTGGGTGTGTGCGTGGGTGTGCTTTCTCTCTCCAGAGCATGATGACTTCTTGACCGTGGCTCAGTCTCTGAAGAGAGAGTTTGACAACCCAGAGACGGCTGACCTCAAGTTCTGCGTTGACAGCAAATATATCTACGTCCACAAAGCAATTCTCAAAATCAGGTCAGCGGTTTCATCTCACAGCATTCTATCTTTAGTCCCGATATTGCTGAATTCAGAAATAACCAACATCTGTATCTGAAACATACTGTTGTGCAGGTGTGAGCATTTCAGATCCATGTTTCAGTCCCACTGGAATGAAGACATGAAGGAGGTGATTGAGATAGACCAGTTCTCCTACCCAGTGTACCGCTCCTTCCTGGAGTTCCTGTACACAGACAACGTGGAGCTGCCTCCTGAGGATGCAATTGGTCAGGACCACACACACACACACACACACACACACACACACACACACACACACACACACACACACACACACACACACACACACACACACTGCCTGATCCTCATCGCCTGTGTGTTAGTCGTTAACGCATGCAGTGTTGCTGTCTCTTCTGTCTCAGGGCTGCTGGACCTGGCCACGTCGTATTGTGAGAACCGCCTGAAGCGTCTGTGTCAGCACATCATAAAGAGGGGAATCACCGTGGAGAACGCTTTCTCTCTGCTGTCTGCTGCTGTGCGCTATGACGCAGAGGTCAGTCTTCACCATCGAGCTTCCAACTGTCACCTGTTTGTGTTTCAGCAAGGAGGGCTCAAGTGGAAGTGTGGAACAGTATTATTATTTATTTGGTCATTCGACAAATACAAAAGTGATTTGACAAGTTACCATTTGCTCCAGTCAGTTATTTCCATGCAAATCCTCTTTTTAGAGTCATCTACAGTTGTCTTATTTACCAAGTAGGAACGAAAAGGGTCCCAAAGATCTAAAATGCTGAAGACCTCCATGGGCAAAATTCCAAGAGATTTGATCCAGTGTCTTACAACAAGAGGATGTTAGGATATACTAAAACAAAAAAAGTGAGCAACTGAACCTTGGAAGAATTAAGTGAGAATAATAATAAAGTTTGGTTGCATCCATCTGATGCTATTTCTGTCATAAATCTACTGTATTTCACGTTGTAAATGGTTGGATCATACAGCTACAGTGCAGATTACATTCCTTTATAGATCAGTGCAGATTGATTTACTGGCATGCTTGTTCTAACCACATTAAATGTGCTGTTTTGAGAGTGATTCAATAAATTTGTTTATTCATGTTTTAAGCTCGGTTGTTGTTGATAAAATCATCAGATCAGCAGCCGACTTGGTTCTTCAACTTCTATTTTCCACCAAAACACCAGCAGCTCTCTTTGCTCTGAGTCCTGTGAATGCGCCTCTTTTCCCATCTGTGCACGGTGCACTTGGCACCAAATCACCACACAGACAGACAAAATGAATGTCAAGGTCAGGAAAATGCAGTCATAGGATTGATTGCACCATTAAAACAGAGCCCTGCAAGTCATTTCAAGTACATCATTTCTTAGCTGAATGCTCTCTTGGCCAACATCTGATCAAAATGAAGAACAACTTACTCATTCGCCCTCTTTGTCATTCAGGACCTGGAAGAGTTCTGCTTTAAGTTCTGTGTGAACCACCTGACCGAGGTGACCCAGACAGCTGCTTTCTGGCAGATTGACGGCAACCTGCTCAAAGATTTCATATGTCGAGCCAGCCGCTGTGGAGCCTTCAAAAACTGACCTCCGGCCCTGATGATTACAGATGTTGTTGTGGTGGCGCTGGGAGTGACTTCTTAAAGGACTTCACGGCTCCCTGTCGGCCTTCACTGACGGGTGGGTACACGCAGGAAACCTTTAGACCGTCACCATCGCTGTCAAAGCTGTAATTCATCTCATGTCAGATTAGAACCAGCGTGCCCACAACATGAGCCGTACTTTTGAACGTGACTGGGCCGAGCTGACAGGGAGCAGCACGGTTACAGGACGGCCTGTTCGCTCACAGACTGTGTGAAGCTGACATGCACTGAGAGGCACGCTATCGCTTCATCAGCTTGTTTTTATTAACTTGAAAGATTCTTGCCAGTTGCCTCATATCACTTTACTTTTTCAATTATTCTGTTAAATTGACCAAGTTACTTCTTTCTTGTTTGCACTTGTTTTGAAACATTTTGAAGTTTGGATGTGCCATCTGGATTCATGGCTTTCGGATGGAGGTATGAGGCTGTTTTTGCACTTGAAGATGTCAGGACAGAACGAGTCTTTTGAAGACTGGACGCTGACATGTTAATAATACAGATTCAAGCCTTTATGAAAGGTGGGGTGAGTCGTCCTGGAGAAAGATTCTCCTTCACAATGCCATCACACCTTAGCATGCCAGATTTACCGTCCCTGCACTTCACATTCTGCAAATATCAACAGTCTTTCTCCAGAATGACTCGCTCCACCTTTAAGTCTGTTTAGGTCAGCGATGATTAGACTGAGCCGCTTCCACTGCTGCAGGGTTTGAAGGTGAACCAAGCAGAGGAACTCAGGTGAGCAGTCTCTCTTAAACTGTTGAAAATGATCATATATGAGCTACATTTGTGGATCTCACAGGTTGAAAAGTGTTATTTAGCGCAGCTACAACAAGCTTCCTTAGTTTATCTGATCTTATCGCACAAAACACTTCAGTTCTTGTTCACAGGTGGTTACACCAGCTGAAGCATACAGAGCCATTAAATTCAGTTTACAGCGAGGCTTGTGGCCTTGCAGAGGCTCCACTTGTCTGGGCCTGGACACCTTTTTATCCACATGACATACCTGCTGTGTGCTGAAAAGAGTATTTTACAGTATTAACCTTTCTAAAGTTGTTTATTGACGTCTGCACTACTGCTAACTATTTTGAGGAACATATTTGCTAATTCCTCTGCAGGACATTTCTACCTGAAAAATGATGTCTGTTGATTGATTACTGTTAATGACGTGCCACTTTTATGACCTGCGAGCAAATGAATAAAAGGACTCTTAACTCTTGTGTTTTCTGTCAACAGGGTTTTTTTTCAGTATTTGAAAATATATTGCAGTTAAAAAAGTATGTATTATGGTAATATTTGAAGTAGTTTGACAGGTGCAGTGAGTGGATCTGTCTTTGATGCAACTGTAAATGAATAAACAACAACATTTAAACCATCTATGAACAAGAGATATTCTAAACGTAACCTTCTCCCTCCTCTGTGCAAACGTACAGGACGTAGGTGACTTTGGGCCTGAAATCCCAACAGAGACAATCACACCAGAAGGAAATGTTCGTGACACACGTCACACTTCAACGCAATAAAAAAAGGAACTAACTCCTGTCAATACAAAAATCTGACCTGCACATCTAAAGACAAATGTTCTTTCCCATTCTCCTTTTCGTTGAATGTATTGCTGCGTTGCAGCTTTTCTAAACGTCACCGCATCATTTACCGCCGTTTTCTGAACAATTATCACGACTACAGGCTGAAATCTGAGCTCAGTGCTTCAGAACTATCAGGGCCAAACGCTCCACATCCGGCCCTTTCCATCATACCCTCAAATATTGAGGCATAATCAATAAAAAAATGTAAAAATGATAGTTTATATAAAATGCTAAAAAAAGTACATGTAACAGCAGTCGCAGATCCACGTTCACCAGCTGCTGATGGATTCATTTCCTCAGCGCTGAGACGACCTCCTCCATAGCTGCTGCTGCCTTTTGCAGCTCCACTTGTTTCCTTTGTAACTCTGTCAAAACAATATGCTGTCGTTCAGAAATAGTTTCATTCCAGTAAAAATGAGAACATTGAGATGAAAAATTCAAACGAGGTTCAGTATTTTACAAAAATAAAGCTGCACTTTATGAAACACGCTGTTTTGACTGTTTACTTCACCTTTCTGCTGCTTAGTCACGAACTCTGCCAGTTTCCCAGAGGCCTCCATCACTGTTAGTGCAAGATCATAATCTGTGGAGAGACGAGTGACGGCTTTATGTTCCAGTGTTTAAAAGCAGATGAGGGGAGACACAGTCACAGTCACAGTAACTTAACCTGTATCCTCCCTCACCCTCCTGGCTGGCCTGGTCCGACTGAATTCTGCTGGAGATAACGTTCATCTCATTGATGAAATCGGTGAAGATGGCCTGTGTGCATCCGGCTGCGTTGCAGCTTTTCCAGAAGCTGGTGGAGTGGATGCTGGGCTCTGGGTCTGCGGGGAGCGCTGCAGGAGAGGCGGAGGGGGGCACACAGACCGTCTCATCAGGTGGAGCTGGGGAATTGGGCGAGCTGGTGACACTGCGGGTCGTGGTGTGGTCAGGAGAGGGAGGGGGACCTTCAGAGCTCTCCTGAGGGACAGAGGGTCCAACGATGTGCTGATCAGGACTGTGGACAGGACTCTGTTTAGGACTGGACCCTGAGGAAAGAGACAGCCCCATGGGTTACCACAGCTTCCAAAACATCACTGGCTGTCAGTGACAATAGTTTGATTTTTGAGTCATTTGAGTCAACAGCATCTCCCTCAACATTATGATGTCACACTGAAGCTGACCTTTAACCTTTTGGATTTGTTTATAAGAATGGGACAGACAGATGGAGAACTCAGATTAGAGTTAGAATCGAATCGAAGTCCAAACTTACCTTCACCGTCTCTCTCTTCATGCTCCACCTTCACAGTAATCACACTGGGATATGCAGTCGACACCGTCTGAGTAGCATGTGCAACATTTGTCACTGGAAGTGACTGAAAGTCCTTGCTGCTCTCCACAGGAGGCAGCAGACTCTCTGACTCAGCATCCTGAGAGGAAGCACACACAGTTCATGTCAGAGGAGTTAATACTCACTCAAATTTGCTTCATGAAGCCACAGGTTGATTGTGACTAAGAAAGACCAGATCTGATCCAGGACATGAGGAATTACAAGAACTGCTGGAATGTGCCCGACTTTTTTTGGAATCAGGGTTGTAAAACTCACGGATCCATCTTCATCCATTCCATTTTTACTCTCATCCTCCTGTTGATTCTCTGTAGGAGACAGCAGGACTTTGTATGTTACTGTATATCTTGGCTACATTCTCTATATAACACCGACTCTGCTGTGACGGCCTACCTGAGGTGGACCCAGCCGGAGTCTCGGCGGCTTTTCTGTCAGCAGAGAAGATTATCAGTGAGCACATAAAAGACAAAATTAACATCTGAATCCAACATTTCATTTCTGATGTCTGCTGACGCTGTGTCAGAGAGGTGGTAATTTAACTCTATACTACAATAATTTGCATTGTCAATGAGATTTCTCTATTAATTGTTTGTTTTGTCTATAAAATGTCTAATTTCTTTGGGAAAGTATCCATCAAGAGTTGTGACACAGATGACGTCTATAGTTTGCTTGACTTGTCAAAATGCCTCAGTTTAAAGTTCAACTAGCTGCGGGTACGATGTGTGTGCTGCTATTGCCTGGAGTTTAGTTGCTCTTGTATAGTAAATGTATTCCCTTTTTTATGTACTTATAATGATTTCCTTCTTGTTTCTTTATCTGTACTTATTTCTGTCTGTACTACTGTAAAAATAAAGTTATTTTCAGCTAATCACAGACGACTGATCTCACCTGATCAGCTGATGCACCGTTACGACAGAGGGAAAAATAAATGAAAGAGAAGAGAAATGAAGGTTAGATTATTGAACCTCTTCAGCCTCTAATGACGACGTCACTGAGGAATAATCAAAGATGACACTTACTTGGGACTCTGGAACAGAGTTTGCACTTCCCTCTAAATCAGACTCTAAAGGGGCAAACATTTCTATATCTGTCTCAGGGTCATTCACATCTGCAGAAGAAGGGAAAAATCAAATGAATCTGCATGTTAACGGCTTCATACAAGAGGATTAAACCCACAAAGGTTACAGTCTCTTATGTGTTAACCTGAATCTGAGGAGTCGTCTAATATGGTCCTTTTCCAGTGTTCAGGTTGATGTTTAGGCGAGTGCTCGTCCTGTCTGAGGAGAGGAGAGAGATGTGACTGGCATTAGGACAAAAGTGACTGGACACGTAAACCGTTGTGTGGATAACAGGTCAATGGAAAGCAAAATATATACGTATATAGATATACATATATATGAATGATTTCTTCTTGTATTTTTGCCTGCTGATATAAATGATTTCAGTATTGGAATTATTAGCCTTTTTCCATTTCAGACTGCCTTTTGTGTTCTGCTTTAACAATGGCTGAAAGCATAAGATGCTATTGACTTTACACAAACGTTTACAAAAATAAATAAATAAAAATCCAAAAGCTAAAAAAGAACCAAATTCAGCATACAAATAACTGCACACTTACCTGTCACTGAAGCTGAAGCGTCTCTGTTTGGAAAGCAGAATGATTAAAATCATGTTTGAGATGAAATCATGTTTAAAAACTGTGTTGAAAGGGACTTTGAATAACACGTGTACCTTACAAGACACACGCTTCACACTGCTGGATGAGGAGTCACTGCTGTACGCAGACGGTCCGGCTCCTGAACAATCACCTGTCGAGCAGACGGATGTTTAATCTGTAACACTGACAGGAAAAAAACAACTCAACGCAGCACACGAGACGACGCACGCGCCCTGAGCAAGACTTACCGTTGATGTTCCTCTTATGTGATGAAGACGCATGCGTGTCCCAAAACAATCTAGAAACACACAGGTTGTTACGATGTGATCAGATGCTGACGAGCTGATTAGAAGCACGGAAATATTCAGTTCTGGGAATATAAACGAAGACTGAACATACTTACATAACAATGTCTTTAGACAAACTTTCCAAGATGATATTTCTTTACGTGACCTCAGAAAAAATAAACCTCAGAAGAATAAAACATGGATATCATTACTTGGTAAAGCGGGCTATGGGCTAGATAAAGCTCTCCTGTGTCTTTGGAGTTTAAGTGAAACCAAGTGTTTTAGGAAATTTACAGTTTTCTGTGATTTGCCTTAAAGGATCAGTGTGTCAGATTTAGTGGCTTCCATTAGTGAGGCTGCAGACTAAATACTAAATATCCTCTTATGGACGCAATGCTCAAAAATAGATATTTGAATGGTTCAAACCCATGTGTTTTTTTAAGAGGGAATATTTGAACGTTATTTCTGACAATGCTGTCATACACTAATTAAAACAGACTCGTCAATATTATATTCCATTTCTGCCGTATTCTGCCAACAGATCACACTGGTCCTTTAAGTCTACGTCAGACGGCTCCATCTGTCAAACCTTAGATGGTCCCGCTTCACTGGAACTTCTGGAGGTTCGGCGCTTTGTTACCGAAGAGGCACGTCCATTCACAGAGCTGCCACTTTCTGGAAAGGAAAAAGAAAAATTCAGCACATGAAACGTCACACGTTGAAAAAATGTTCACAAGAAGACGGGGAGAAAGAGATCCCCACTTACGGTTACGGTTCGTCTGCTCACTGTGTTTGTAGCAGTACAGCCTGAAGCATGAGAACACATGAAGACAGTTTTACAGCCTCAAATAAGTTAAACACAGATGTCTCTTCCAACAATTAAACATACAGCCGTACAGATTTTGGAATATAAGCCTATTTTCTAGACATACAGGCAAACAGTTACGTTGCACTCACACGTACTGCCCCATTTCTTCATTCTCAGAAGTCTGAGCGCCGTCGAGAAGAGCACAGGGGTAGTGGTAGGACTTCTTGCAGCGTTTGTGTTCACATCCAGCAGTGGCACCCTTTTTCTTGCATTTGCTACACGTCTAATGCAAAACCAAGAGAGTAACGCAAATTTAAAAAAAGTGCTTCCAGCTCACGATGAATGGATTCGGCACCGATTCTTATCTGAAAATGTCAAGCTTTACCAGTTTCCTTCCTCGTTTCACCTCTTCCATCACATCCTCCACAGAGAAACCAAACAGATCGTCATGGTGCGGAGAATCCCGGCAGATAATACCTGAGGAAAACAACTGTGAAACAGAGGCAGCGTGAGCCAGGACAAAACGCCTTGCACAATGGCACAAAGACACTCGTTCAAGGGATTCACTGTAGGAGCAGGAATAAACGTCAGCTTTAACGGAGGCCTTGCTGAACATCTATCAAAGCAAGGAGAAAATGAAGGGCGAAACCATTTTAATTCAATATGACATAGAAATCTAGCTGATTAGTAAACATGAGCTTTGTCTCAGACCAAGTGAACAAAGATGTGTACCGTCATCCAGATATGAAGTGTCAAGCTGCAGCAATACCAACCAATAAATCATCCAATCAGTACTGGCTGATAATAGCAGATCACAGATCAGTGTTGGTAAACAGATCAGCTGATACTGCACATTACTGCTAAACATCAATTTCCTGTCAACCAATCAATTCATCAACTAATCCTCTCAGCTCTGGTCTCCATAGTATTGTATTGTATTGTTTGTCCATCACATTTACTTAAGTCAAAGTTAGAAAAATCACCAGAATTGCTCTTAAAGTCTTAAAAGTAGTTAGTATGCAGCTGAATGGTCTGTCAGTGTTAGATTGGTGTGTATTATTTTATCAGTATGTCAAAGGAGCTGCTTTAATGACTGCATATCCTGTTTGTTTAATCTAGAACCAAGCATTATGTTTTATGAACTAGTCATAAGTTTTGTTAGTAACGAATACAGTCGAATAAATGCAGTGGAATAAAAGTACAATAGTAGGCGCTGAAATACTCAAAATTACTTCAAAATTGGCGGCAGTACTTTAGTACTCTGGAGGGAAATCTGTGGCCTCACGAGCTCATCCTGCCAGAGCTGCATGGTGACCACAGTTATCTGCCATTATCTGTTACTTCTGTCGGAGTTTCTCTTCTTTTCTCTGCCTCCATCTTTTCAAAGGTAGATGTCGACCAAGTCGACAAACATTTCTCGCTCATTTTCTGCCTCTGTCTCCTCTCTGCGTGAGCGCCGGGACCTCCACCCACACCGCGCTACCTTACCGCCTTCAGTGAATCAGACCTCTCTCAGCAGACGCTAATGTTTACCAAACAGTTCTGATGAGCCGTCGCTTGATCTTTAGTCGATAACGCTCCGGTTATCTCCGTCTCTCTGGACTGCTGACAGAGCATACAGGACACTTCGTGACGGGGGCTCATTTCCATCGATTAACGGTAGAAACACTCCAAAGTAAAGTGTTTAAAAACACTGTGGAGGTGTTACACTCAGTTTAAACGCTTCACATCGGAGCCTAACTGTACCGTACGTCCACGAGCTCCTTCCTACTGCACTTTCGCCGCCCAGTCCAACGGCTGAGGGTTGCCAGGTTCCATCCGAAATATCCCCCGTCCACTTCCACAAAACTCTCCAAATCAGTTCTTTTGTTAGTACTCATTTTGGTGGCTCCTTTTCATATAGTTATATCATTAAACAGATGGCTCTTGTAGCATAATTTTTTTCCTAACAGATATGTGATGACTTGAGAAAAAGCTATAACCAATGGTAACCAATAGCTGTAGTTTTGTGAATGTGAAGCTGTAGTAAGCACATTGAAATTCATCTGCACACTGACCCCATAAAGCATTCTTGTCAGCACACCTGTCAGGGGCTTTCCTATGACTCATACACAGGCACCTCTGCAGCTGACTCTCTGAGTTGAAAAGTTGACCCTGGTAATCTCATATGGCCTACTGTCCAACAGTGGCCTTTGATCGTGTATTCTCTTATAACTAATAAGAGATACTTGTGTGGGGTATCATAATTACTGATGAATGAAATGTTCTTATAATCTCACCATGATCTGATATACTCTTAATGACAATACTATTGTAGGAGGAGGAGGACTGAGGATTTTTTTTTTTTTTTTTTTTATCTGAGATTTGTGGCTTTACAAACATATTTTCTGTCCATATTCTGTTTCCAGAATTTGGCTGCTGCAGTTCAGATACTCGCAATTCACAGTTTTGATTACTAATATGCCTCATGTCACTTTGTCTAAAAATGAAAAGAAGATTGCAGTATTTGTACTACAAATTTCAGGGAAAAGTAGAAATTGTGGGTTTTCACAAACTTGGCAACCCAGTTGGACAGTTTCACTTTCATTTCTGGTCTGAAGAGGCCTTGTCAGCCGTTGTGCTTTGTATCCACACCCACAAATGCTCCAGATGTTTCAGACGTGCACAATTGTCCTAATTGTCCAATTGTCCTAGAAAAACTGCATCAGAATTGAGTAACAAAGAGCGATAATGAGACAAGACATAAGAGTATCTCAGTGCAATCGAGTAGGAAGTCTTCATTTATAGACACATACAAGACAAGAGACGGTGATTGAATTATCACAAGTTGTTTATGTAAAAAAAATTAGACAAGTCACAAAGTAGTGACATCACCATACTTAATGTACAATATAGCATCTCAAAGAAAAAAAAAACCATTTCATGACGGACAGATATTAATGAACAATATCTACATTCAGAACATGATCCCTCCAAGGGGAATATGTTAGCGCTATACAGTGATCTCTGATTATTACATGTTTACACTGCAGCATAGATGAAAACCCACAGTTTGACCATGAGGCCGTTAGAGACACCAAAAGACAAAAGCTCATACACAAAGTCTGGGCCGCTGGTGGCAAAACAGGTTTCTAATCACATGGTGACAACAGAGAGACAAATGACAGACAGGAAGAGAGGGAGAGGACAGTCAGAAAAGAAGAGACGGGAGGCAAATTAAATAAAAAGTGACTAAATATATGTGAGCTTTTTTACTCTTATGAATAAATAAACACATGTAAAGGGGAATGGCAGAGGACAGGGTGTGATTAGACAGAAAACATTCATTCAAGCTAAACGAGCTGTGCGCATTTATCCTTCTCCTTCTTTTTTATTTACAGTAATGGTGGAATTAAAAACTCCCAGGTAAAACTAGTGCAGGTGAACACAAAGACTCACTGATCTTTCTCCACTTTTAATGTGAACACAAATAGATGCATTAACTGAGATCAGACCTGCTGGCCAATTCACACATCTATTACATCATAATCACAGGGATCCTCTGCTGTTCATTAAAAAAACATTCAGACAAGTGTATGACTGGAGGAGGATCACTCTACTATACTGTGAAATGACTCTCTGTGATGGATTTACAAATCCAGCATCTTCACTGTACAATTGCACCACAATCAAACATGTGCATATGTATGACATGGTGCATGAGTTTAAAAACTGAAAAAATACAGCTTTCTGTGGAAACCGGACAAAATTCTTATGAGTACCGACGTTGGCAATACAGCACAGATAGCCACATGATGCTAGCTTTCGCGAGGGCAGTTTGGTGATGGAGGAAGTGCTGAGGAGCTCAGGGTTTGATGTCAGAGAAGCTCGTGTAGGTCTCACTGCAGCTGGACGATGTGCTGAGGTTTCCAGAGCCACTGCCTTCTGTTTGAAACACACACACATATTGAGGATTGGTGTCACATGTAGTAGTAGACTTGCTCACCTGGCTGTCGTGCTTGTGTCATTTATTTTGGGATGATTTGCTTGAATACCTGAGCTGGTAAGAGACTGGCAAGACTTAGACTTTCCAATGAGTGTGATAAGATTAGCAGCTGCGATCCAGCCCTCCTTAGAAGTGCTAAGGTTACGCACAAACCTGCAAGAGTGCACACACACAAATACTATTATAGCAGCACTGCTATATATTTATTTTTATTCCTCATTGGCAGCAGTAAGGCTGTTTTCTCACCACTGTCCATCATCCCCTTCCTTGACCAGCTGCACCATGTCTCCACTCTTCACTGAGAGCTCTTGAACGCTGCCCTTCTCATAGTCAACCATCACTGTGTATTTGCCAGCACACTGTTCAAAGATGAGATAAGGAAACAGGAAAGGATACATTGTAAAATTAGAAAATTTGCATCTACGCAAATCAAGAGTTGCATTAGCACAACTGCGCAAAATTGAACAAGCCAAATAACTACAGCTGGCACGTATTTTCAGTGAAAAAGCTCTTACTAAAACAGCTAAGTGCTACCTACCTGGCACCAAACAAAAGTCAGACAAAGTTAGCGACCAGCTGGTGAACCCAGCGGAGCACTTAGCAGCTAAATATATTTCCACCAGGAGCTGGTGGTTGGCCAAATGTCTGGTGGCAGGAGACCTTTAATGAATACTAATGATGCCCTGCGTCTGCTGGAAGCGTAAATAGACCACAGTTTGTTTGTTTGTTTGTTTGTTTGTTTGTTTGTTTGTTTGTTTGTTTGTTTGTTTGTTTGTTTGTTTGTTTGTTTTGCTAACATGTTTGAAACAACAGCTTCATGATGTGTGTGCAAAATGACTGCTGCAATAACAAAATGTTAATGAAACCCCAACATTTATTAAAACTGGAACGTTAAATACATACAATGTCATATATGGTTCATTGCATACAGTTTACTGCATTATCTACCATGATGGAAAGAAAAATAGAATTCAAAATGCTGAGTCAGTTTTACCGAAACGTGCAGTAATTGTTTCAGGAAGGTATTTTACGATAGACAGTATGATGCATGTAATCTAGAGAGTTCTTTCTATGTGGCTGAAGGTGTAAATAACCTTAATAAGAACCTCAGGGACTCACAAGCTTCTTGCCGTTGTCCTCCTCTGGGTCAGAGTTCAGAGGATCCTCAGCAGAAGAATAGCCGTCATGCTCCTCTGAGGCATCCAGTGACAGCGAGGCCTTGTTCCAGCCTGAGAAGAAGAGACAGACACACGTGTTTAGTTTACAGCATCAATCTGCGTTTAGCTGCTGTCAAACATGTGTGGGACCTGCAGTGAAGTGTGAAAAAAAGAGTGAGAGGAAGAACCACGAAAAGCGCTTTTGAACAGAGAAGAAAAAACAGCTGATCCCAGGAATCCCAGCATGACACAACCAGTTGCACAGCTATTACCAGAAAACTCTAAGAGTGGGAAGACGGGCATGCATCTCCACATCAAAGAAAGAGTGGCAGGCAAAAATTCCTCCGTATCAGTGTGTGCTTCTACAATTTTCACTAAGCCTAAAAGGAATGTGGAGATGTGGGAGGGCAGAGCAAGAACTGAGAGGACGGGTTTAAAGTAGTGAAACAGTGGCCCGACACACAGCCAGAGTGAGCCGGCCGGTGCCAGTGTACCTCTCCACTTTGTCTGTAAGAGACTAGAGGTGCTGAACCACCTGGCCCTGCTCAGCTGAAGGGGGGGAGGGCCTGCATCTGAGAGACAGGAGGCAATAGAAACACAGCTAGTCACTCAGCCTGCAGCAGCCACAGCCAATGAAAGTCAACACTGTTAGAGACCAGTGCTGTGCTCAGGCATCATGGATGAACAACTAAGCAGACAGGGAGAGGATGCAGTTATCGGAGAGCAAGCTAACTACCTTTGAAGCCGAATGGCGTGGGATCGCTCTGGCGTTTTGTCTTGTGATCAGGGCTTGTGGGAGAGCCTGCAGAGCAAGACAGGAAGAGGGGTCAAGGATGGTCATTGAAGGCAGAAAGAAACCAAGACATGGACATTGAAATGGAAGACATTTCATTAGAAAAGGACAAAGGACACAAGTGGAACAGCAAATTTTCAGCTCTGACTATAGCAACATAGATGCACGGTAAACCAAACCGGATCAGAAAAGGCTGAGGAAAGACAGGAAGAAAACTAATTCTAATAAGGAGAGCACCTGCAAAATACTGCTCATTGTTTTGATGTTTCTGAATGGAGGAGGCTACCATAAAGGACACATAGGCCTATTTCACAGGTTACATTGTGACATGTCATAGTAAGAAAAGCACAGGAGCAAATAATCAAATGAATGATGGCTGAATTCCATGTAGCTGCTTAAGCTTCAGGGTCCTGGTGTTGTGCATGATGGCTTAGTGGGACACTTGAGCAGACCGGAGCCATTGTTAATGTTATTAGTATCAGCTGTGCCTTTCCCACTATGAAACGTCAAAGCTGTGAAAAGGGATTCGTGCTGGGTTGAATAAAACCAGGCTCCAGAGCCGCGTGATACCTGGTGACAGGAGGATCATCACGGGTAATGTGAAACTTTTATCATCAGTAGTCGAGGGCTCTGTGGAGGGAAGCATGCAGTATTTGATCTACTGACCAAATATCTTTAACATATGTTGCTTTTTTATTTATTTCTTCCTTCAGAGACTTATGTTGATGAATAGTTACTAATATTCGATACCACTCTTACATCTGTTCAGTAAAAATGAAGCCAGCAGCTGCTTAGCTTAGCATAGATACTGGAAACAGGGGGAAAGAGCTAGCCTGGTGCTCTGCTTACCACCACTGCTAAAACTCAATAGCTAAAACATTATATCTGGTTTGTTATAAAGTAAAGTATATATAAACCTGTGTGTAAAAAAAAAATATGGTTTTACATTGAGGTATGAGCCGGAGTCTTATCATCACCATACAGTCATAAGAGTGATATCAAACCTCTCATCAAACCCTCAGCAGGAAAGCAAACAAGCACATCTCCAAAATGTCAATTTTTTAAACGAATAAAGAAAATTCTTCAACTTCAACTAATTGGAAACACACTGTTTGATTTCACGAATGCAGAGGATGATGTGACATGCTGGATATGAAACTGCCAGTGGCCTGACGTTACCTTTCTGAGCTTTGAGGTTACTGAAGCCCTGTAAAGTAAAGCGCTTTTTAGCCACAGCTGCTCTGTCTGAGGTAGGGCTTGTCACAGCCTCATCTGACCCAGAGGAAAAGCAGGAAGACGGGACAGACAAAGAGAAGGAAGAGAGAACGTACGTTAAGTGTAAAGGAAGAAAAGGAATAAATAGGGGAGAAGTTATATGACTTGGTGGAAGAGGCAGAAGTTAAGACATGGGTTAACCATCAGAGGTACACAAGAAGTGTAGTTTGTACAATACATGCACTACAAATGCTAAAGGGAGATTTAAAAAAAAAAAGTAAAAAAAAAGTAAGGGTTTGGTCTGTGTGATTGGATATCTCTTAGTCTCTGTACTCACCTTTTCCTGTGGGCTTTGGTGAGGAAGAGGAGTTGACATCAGGGCTGCAGGGCTCAGCTTTCTTCTCCTCTCCCCTTTTAAAGCTCTTCTGACCAGACTTGAATGGACTGTGGGTGGACAAAAGTGGAGTATAAGCAGCTTCAAAAACCCCTGGAGACATTGTTCCTGATTGTCTAACTAAACATTACATTTAATTTGTGACAGAGAATAAATGAGGTGTGGAACCCAGACTTACCTGAGACTTACTGCCCCGCTGGGCACAGGAGGGAACTGGAAAACTGGGTCTGGTGCCCTCTGCTGGCTGGCCTCTGAAACACAGAGAACGACCACTTCAACATTAGATTTTTCTTTAATAATCATTACTAACGTCATAGTGTCAGTTTCTGGTAACACATCAGTCTAAACATTCAGAGTCCACCCTCTCTCTCTGTACCTCTGCATGCTTCCAGCTGGGTTGTCAGAACCTTCCTGATCTCATTTACCCAAGTGGTTTTCACTTCAGCCGTCGGCGCCTGAAAGGGTCAGACAAATATTAAAAGACTCAGTGTAAACTGTATAATACGTAGCACTGTTACCTGGAGGCAGACATCCATATGCATCCATATGCAAATGTTCAAATTCAGCACATTGTACTGAAAGGATAAGCTCTGTGTTAGTTTGTATTCTACTTGGTGTCAACACATCAGCCTCACATTTATAATCACATAGACAGAGGAATCAACTGTTGATGACAAAAACAATACCAGTCAGATCAAATCATTGTGGATTCTGGTCATTTTATGGGATTTATTGACAATTAGAAAACACCAAAGAAAATCCACATTTTTATGTGTGAATGTACCTGAACAATATAGACTTCTTCTCTGGAATTGCACCAGATTTCAAACTTCTTGTTGTCTCCCTTTGCATTCTCAGTAATGCCGACTGCACTCATCTGTTACAAAGCAAGGCAAGGTAATAATGCATAACATTGTTTACATACAACCGGATGGCGGTTAAAGAGACAAATGCAGCAACATTCTCAGTGTTGCAGCTGCAGAAGTGCTCACATTCAGAGAATGCTTGAAGCTGTATGAGGGAGCTTTCTCGTAGCCCTCTCCGTTCTCCTCCCTCCTCTTGCAGAAGAGCAGGGCCTTCTCGTGGAGGAACAGGTGCCTCTGCATGGGCTTGAAACGGGCCAGATCCTTAACCTTTGCATGACCTTTCTTGTGCTCTGTCCACACGCTGAACGACCCCTGCATGAGCAGCTTACCCAGCTCGCTCAGATTACCCTGAGAGGAGAGAGTTAAAGACAGATAGAGCTGATCCACTCCACGCGTTCTATAATATTGCATAGAGACCATAATTTGATATTGAAACTCAATTTTGGCTCCATTGAATGTCTCTGGGTTCTGTCTCATCTGTGTTCATCTGGACAGTCTGTGTTCTGACCAGTGTGTCTGTCCTCTAAATGATGTGTCTGCGTTTTCATGGAAGCATCTGCCTTGACTATATGTGACCGTCCCTCCTAATAAAATATTAAGACTGTCTTTTAAAACGGATGCTGAATTTTGCACAGAACCTCCTCATGTCCTCCTTTATCCTCATCCAAACTTCATGAATTATGTGCAATTCCAAAGAAATACAGCTTTCTGGATCTCCACCTCTCAGTCTATTTAAACCTATACAGCAGATAAGGGCTGCAACTAAAATGATTTTCATTACCAGTGATTTTCTGGATCAATCTATTAATAATTTTAGCAAAAAAATGTCAGAAAATATGATGATGTCTTCAAATGTCTTGTTTCATTCAACCAACACTAACTAAATCCCAAACTAGAAAAGTACCAAATTCTCGCATTTATTGCAGCTCTACAGCAGATTTAATGCTGAAAATTTGGTTTCATTTTATCAGTTTTTTTAATTCATATGTGACCTGTTTAGAAATAATATTAAAAGATATATTAAACATTAAAATATTTTTGTTTTACATGAGTGATTGTGCAAATGAAACATCAGATTATTTTGAAAATCAAGCATTTTTAAAGGAGTATATTCAAATTCAAGCATATTCCTAACCTGGGAGAAAAGAAAGCACACTTAAAATTATGCATTTTCCAAACTTTCAAGACTTTGTACAAACCCTGCATCATCTTCAGTGTCCTACCTCATATCCTGTAATGGCGATGAGGTGCATGGAGTCATTGACAGCCTTGAGGATGCCTAAGATAGAGGTCAGTGCCTCCTGCAGGTCATCAGCGCCGTCACAGCTCTTACTGTACTTCAGCATTTCCTGCAGTCAGAAAAACACGATAAACATGCAGCTCTTAATAATGACAGAAGAACAGAAACCCCGCTGAGAAGACAGCCTAACATTGCAGATGATTCACTTGATAGCACCGTACCTTCAGTAGCAGCTGATATTTGGTAATCCTCTGAACAGGCTTCAGCAGGTAGGAATCTAAACCCAGCTTATGCTCCAGCTTTTTCTGACACTCCTGATGGAAATAAAAAAAGAATTGTGTCAAATAAAACACAATAAAAAATATTATGTAAAAACTTAAAGGTGCTGACTGTCTGTTCACCTGGAAGAAGGCGCAGTCTGAGCACTGCCTCCAAAGGCTTTCAGAGCGGGGCTTGTTGTGGCAATACTTCTCATAGATCTGCAGGTCCGTCATCTGGAGGAAGGCAGCGAAAGCCATTTGTATTCAAGGAACCTCTTCATCAGCATGGATGAATTCACAACTCTGTGCTGAAAATCTCATATTTCACTCACCCTCTGTAGAAAACACCTTCCAACCAACTCTGGGCAGTCGGTGTACTGCTCCAGCTCCCTCAGAAACGTCCTGGAAATGACAAAATCGTGTTACTGATGGAAGAGTGGAAGATGATGAAGAATGAGAGAAAAGATACAGGCATTTGAATAAAGTGCTAATTGGCTTTGATGGCTAAGCAGTGGTGGATTCAGGCTGTTCGGAGGGGTAGAAAAAAAGGGCTTCAGCTGCATGCGGTGAGGGAAAGTCATGATGCATTTACTACACCTATAATACAAACACACAGGGAGCTATTAACTGTTACTATATTACCCTATATATTGACTAATTTCTTGCATGTGGGCAGTCTATTTGGCACTGCATCATGTTTCCCAACTGGAAGGGCTCCAGTGAGGCTAACATCATGTAAAGTCACATGCATTTATATCATGAACGACAGGCAGATGGCGCTCCTTCACCTCCTGTGGAAGTGGTAGATTTCCGGCATGTTGCCGAACAGAACCTCCTTCTTGTTCTGCAAAGGAGCAGGGATGAGGTGAAGCATTGCTGGATTATCCATCTCAGAAGCATATCCCTGCGAACACACAAAAACGACACGTGAAACTTGAGACACAAGTGAAAGCCAGAGAAGAACAAACACTTGGTGGTGTGAGCAAACACCTGCAGGACGCAGAGCAGCTCCTCCACGTAGGCTCTCTCAGTCTCTAGAAGCTCGTTCATAACGTGCCTGCAGACAGACGCAGAGTCAAATGAAGGATTTGGGGGACACTCTGGCACACTCAGGAAAAAAGACTCACAGCTCCAGAGATAACGAGAGAACTGTTTTCACAGAGTCCATCTGCCGTGTAATTTGATTACAGGCGAAAGAGTGGCGGCTGATCCCTCACCTCCTGAGCACCGCCAGGTTCTCCTCCTCCTCTGACAGAGAGGCATGTCTGCTGTTACTGTCTCCGTTGTGCAGTTGGCCGTTTTCCTGGGGGGAAAATCACTGGATCAGTGTGATGCACAACATACAAATACAAACTTTAGAGAGCAGTATGTAAGCTCCACTCACTTTGTCACAGTTGTTCCCAGAGTCTGTCTCTGGGCAGCTTTTCTCCTGCTGTGCTCGGTGTGCTGTGGCAGGGGAGAGGAAGGAGAGTCAGGATGTTGACCTGCTGCACCCTCCCACTGATGTCAGTGCAGATGGGTTATCTATCCAAGTTGTGGCTGCATTATATTTGAGGCATCTTATTTTTTCTCAAATTTTTCTGTTCGTATAGATAATGGCAATGTAATCGATCTAGACCTTAATGACTGATTAGGCACCTGTAACATACTGTTTGTCTTTTTGATGATGTTGATTGATGCTGCTATTGTCACGTGTTTTTACATTAAATAATTCTGTAAACACACCTTCATATTTTGAACAATTTGTTGAGCAACAAAATATTAATATAATATGAAGTGAATCGAAGAGTTTCTTTTAAAACCATAAGATACAAACCACAATCCATCCACGAGTGTGAGTTTTATGGATGCTAAGAGATCACTAACATTTCTAAATTCACAAGTACCTCAGTACTTGTACCTCTTACATATAATCGCTGGATTCTTATGTCTACAATGAATATTTTCCTAAAATGTACCTTTCCAAAATGGGTGACAGGAAAGGTACAGTATAAACTACAAATGAGTCATATTATCCATCCACTCCACCACACATTCAAGGGCTACTGAAAATGGAGTCTAAATGTGGAGCTTGATAATGTACCTTTGAGGGCTACACATAATGTGAATAATATCAGCACCGTGCAAAGAATGAAGAGCATGAAAGCCTCTAGAAGAGTCTGAATAGGCTCTGCATTGTGCGTAATAAATGGTTCAGGTGTGGATGTGTAGGGACTGACCAGGTGAACTGAGAGGGGATTTGATGAAGGCTTCAGGTCTGGGGGCTACAGGCTGCACCGGCCTGGTCTGTTTGGCTGCTAGCTTCTTCAGGCTGACCCTCCTCTTGTCAAACATCTCCTGCATGGACGTCTGCTTCTGGAACACCTTCTCCACTTGGTCCTGATATTCAGGAAGTTACCAAAGGAGCGTCAATACCCGACATGTACTGTAATACCAAATGCTTATTGAAGTCATTTTCCTGTCAGCTCATTGATGTGAGTCTTACCCTTAACTGCTGGTTGAGCACTGCCTCATATTCTCTCCAGATGGTATTGAGGTCTGTCAGTTGGTTCTGGGCCGCACTGTCCAGATAACTCTCCAGCTCCTGTAGGGCTAACTCCGCCCCCTCATGTGACTGACACTTGTCTACTGGCTGAGACGCCAGCAGGTATATGCCATCATCAACCCACTTAGAAGCCTGAGGAGGACAGCGGGGGAGGAAGAATCAATAAAATATCAAGAAGCAAGACAAGGCAAGTAAACTGGGTGTGTGTGTTTGTGTGTGTGTGTCTCCTTACCCTCTCCAAACAGTGGTGCAGCTCCATGGCTTTGAGGAGGTGGTCCTTCTTGGCTCTCAGGTTGCTGCTCACATTCTCACTGATTGCTCTGATCTCACTACATTTGGGCTGAATGGAGTCCTCGGCGTAGTGGGAGTTCTGGATCAGCTCATCACCCTCACGGGCCAACGACAAGGCTCTGTTCAGCACCTCCTGTGGGCCAGTGTGGAGTGATTAACAGTTTTTGCCAATAGGTGGCGCTTCACAGCAACATGATACATAGGCATGCTGTAACGATCCATGATCCAAAGAGCCATGATGTCATTTCTCCTTGCACAAAGCCTGAATATTTCAATACAGGATTTAAGTATTACCCCAAAATCATGGCCACCGCCAGGAAAATCAAACCTGATTGAAATTTGTCTTTTGATGCAGATCTGGATCCAGATCAGGATTAAAAAGTGCTTGATGTATTGTGCAGCTTTGGAAGAGCGATACACTAGCATAGTTTCATTAAGAATAAGAGTACTATGAATTATTATTCAGAAGCAATCAAGAATTATATTACAACAAACTCACATTACAAAGATATTATTCATTTATTCACACCACGGTTAGATGAAGCTTTAATTGTGAGGGCTTGGGTATCACTTACACAGACTTTCTCCTCATAGGTGGTGAGTTCACAGAAGATATGGTCAGCGTGGGCTGGGCTGATCCCCACCTCGGAGAAGGTCGCCAGTTTCTCAGACACTTGATCCAGCAGAGCCCTCACCTGCAGCAGAGGTACCACAGTCAATTTCTGAGCTTAAAAAGGGATGTGGACTCAGGTAAGGATGATTTCACCTGAGCTAACAGGCTCCAGCTCACCTCTCTGTAGTTGTGCTCAAAGTGGCGCAGCTGGAGACACTGCTCCAGTTTGGTCTGATGCCTCACCCAGAACTCATCAAAAGCCCTTTCCGTCTCGTCCAGCTGAGACAGCAGTCTGAAAGAGGAGCAGAGGAAGACGTTGGAGCAGCAAGAGATGGAGAGAGTGAAGAGAAATGAACAGAGCAGAAAATGTAGTGGGGATGATGCCTGATACATTTTGATAGTTTTTCTGTGTGTTTGCATGTATGCACGTTATGTAGAGCTAATGCCTGTTGACACAGGAATCAGTGCCCGCAGTGTTGCTTAAAATACTGCACTGACTGACCTCAAAGCACACTGCCTTGCCAACTATTAGCCCTGAACAAATCACCTGCCACCGGCAACAACAACCAAAAAAGTCTGCTGGCTTTAGTCTATGTTACATGACAGGCAGTTAAATGAGATAAACAACAGTTATAGAACTATATCTTTAGTCCAGAGCTGATACTGAACATACCATAAAATGGTAACGTGTATCTTAAGTGTCTAGTTATGCAATGGTTAGAGGTAGAGGAGGTCTACAATATGAATCAGTTTGTTTAAATACTTAAAATATAAGAAGTAATAATGTCAAATACCCATCACAAATCATCAGAGTACAGTATGTTTTAACAAAACACTAAGAGGCTGTAAATTGAAAAAGTTTTGTACATTTGCTTAATGGTGTCACTAATTATCAATTAACGCAATAAATTACATGACTATTCATAATCAGCTGTCTATTTTAATAATTCACGCTTTATATTCAGTTTCTGAACAGTGACAGTGCCACTATGTGTACTTTTTGACACCTCATTATTTAAGTGTCAACAGTAAACCAAAGAGTGTGTCATTGTAACCTTAATCATTCTCCTTTGAGGATATGTGCTAATGTATAACGGTTGGAACCTGAGCTGATGGTGAGAAATGAGAGAGCAGATGTGTTAAACAGCTGAAACATTATCACTTCCATCTGCTTATGCTAATGATTGTTTTTTCTTCTGGAGAAAAAGAGCACGGAGGCTGGTTTTTAGAAGCCATCGTGCAGCTCCGTCAACTGTAGTGGTCCTCACCTTTGCACTGTAGCCAGGTTCTCCAGTTCATCCTGGTTCATGTTGTGGTCGGGGTCTCTCACTACGGGCTCATTGATGCTCTCCAGCAGCCTGCTGCCCTGACCTAGAGCCACCAGCAGATCCTCCTACACACACACACACACACACACACACACACACACACACACACACACACACACACACACACACACACAAACACAGAGTGATATCCAAATGCATCACTAATATACACTCCTGATAGACTATAGACAGAGATATGCAGAGACATTATGTACGTGTGTGTTAATGGTGTTACCTTCATTTTGTCTTTCTTGTTGGTGTGTGTGCTCAGCAGGATGGTTGTAGCCTGGATTTCATTGGGGAGTTCAGTTTCAGCCAGCTCAGTCCCAAACGACTGCAGGGTCTGTGCTGTTTTCTTTACCATCAATGCAAAGCCTTCGATAGCCTGATGCACACGAGACACAGCAAAGCCTGTCAGCTTGCACGCTCGTGGTGAGTCTAAGTCAGTTTTTATTGGCTGCACATTTTATTGCTGTTGTGCTTTTCTGGATTCTACTAAATTAAACACTTTTAATGGTGGGTTTCGCCCTAGAGTAATGGCCATGTTTTGATTATGTCATTACCATTTATTATCTTATATTGCACTATGTTGACATGTATGTAAGACACAGCCAGCAAAGAGGTAGTTTGAGTATCTCATATTGAACTTAGAACTTTCTCTTATTTGTCTTTAGCTTTTACATGGACTTATTTCACTGTATGTATTTGTATATCTTGCTCATAAACTGCCTTGAATGGCAGAGTGTTCTGTGGACATGCTAACCCCTGAGGTGGTGTATACAGCGTACATACAGTGCGGTGAGAGATCCACTTCTCATGGCAGTACTCCTGAGTTCCCCCAAGTTCCTGGGTCAGCTGGGTGCGGTCGATGTAGGAGTGCAGCTCAGTTATTGAGCTCAGCATGATCACCTGAAACAGTTACAAACATATTGTTCCATAGTAATTCTATTATCTAGCATTTTAAGAGCATTGTGTTGAAATTTTCTTTCTTCAATAAGTTGAATTGGATATATGAACCATTGACATGGTGTTTCCAGAGGTAAGAGTGACTGTACGCACCGGCACCTTCATCTTGAACTCATCCTTGTTGAATTTGAAGAGGATGTCAGAGAGCGTACGCTGCAGGAGGGTGGTGGGCCTCAGAACCAGGACCAGCTGGAGGTTCCCTGGGAAGGAGCCCTGAAACGAGAGAGTTGATGTCAGTTGACTGTCATTTGTGCAACAGAGGAGGCAGGATGCTCCTCCACCCTCCTCCAGTCAATTATAAATCACACTTGAGCACGACATGCTCTGTTCTGTCTGCTGGCAGCCTGCATCTCCTATATTTCTCCTTCCCTTTGTCTGCCCCTCTGCGTACCATGTGATGCTTTCGCATGGCTCAGGCATGTATGTGGAGTGTGTAGAGAAGAGAATGGGAAACATGTGGGGGGTGTCGGCCACCGTCCTGCGGCAGGGACATTAATCTTCATGTCCTCTGAGATACTTCTGAATGAATAATGAGGTAGAAAGAGTCGCCACCAACTCACACGTGTGTGTTGTCACATGTATTCTTCACTCGGCACAATGGAGACTTAAACTGGCATCATTTTTATGCATTTGTTAGTATGGAATGATGCACAAGGAAAGGTTTTCCAGACAGAAAAGAAAAGAAAAGAAAAGAAAAGAAAAGAAAAGAAAAGAAAAGAAAAGAAAAGATGTTGTCAGATTATCCTGCTAAAATCTAAGGTATTATGCTATCGCTACCACACACTCAGCTCAGCCAATAGAACCAATAAAATGCCAATTAAAATGTCATGACTGACCCTCACGGACAGACTAAGCGCTGCAGTGAAAGCAGCTGGATGATGAGGGTGGACACTGATCTCCCCTCCTGAGGCAATGCAATTGTTAATGCAACTTTAATCAGCTAATGACCTAAATGGACGGTTTGCCGGATTGGCGGCCCTTCCCGAGTGAGTTGGGGAATGCTGGTCTAAGCAGAAATGACAGTGAATACATCGGTAATAGAAACCACTCGGGACAGGCACTGTTAATGGAATTAATAAATCAGTTCAGTGTTTGTCCTTTCTGACCTGCCAAAACCAGAAGGAGCAGTGTGGAAATGGTCCCTCACCATCTGGAGAAATTAAAGGTATTGTGGGACATACTGCTGACTTTATTATATTCTGTGTATTTATGGTTAAAGGGTTTAAACATGTTGGGCAGCACTTTCAAAAACTGCTTTCCCAAAGGATGTCTGGCAAGAATCTATACTTTTTTTAATTGTCAATAAATCCATAGAAAAAATTAAAAACTGATCCTGATCCTGCCAACAAGAAGTCCATGTATAGCCAAAGCATGATATATCTTATTCCTCTGTGCCACACAGCTCTGTCAATGTCCATAAAGTATTAAAAACACATGAATGAGTCAAACTGTTGGGTGATGTATTCCTTCATTATGATGAATGTAGGTGCTGCAGTCTATTTTGAGTCAGTCCCACATACGCCATCCTGGTGTCATAAATCCTCACTAGTACACCAAATTTGCAGCTGAAAATCGTCCCCGGCTGATACCTTGTTTCAGCGATTTGAGTATATGTGCAAAGTATGCTAAAAACTACAGTTCCCAGATGGGTAGAGAAGTCAGAAAATATTGAGAGATGCACTGAGGCATTGTTGTTTCTGGTGTTTTCATGGGCTTTGTTGACAGTTGCAACACTACAGAATACACCCGACCTTAACCTTTAAATGTATAATGCAGCTTCGAAGCGTTCAACCGTGCCGCTTGGATCTGTTGTCACTGGCAGTCATGGTCATGGTCTACTTGTCCTCTGTTCTTTGTCATTGATAGGCTGAGAGATAAAAGTAGACACACACACACACACACACACACACACACACACACACACACACACACACACACACACACACACACACACTCAAAGCCTCAAAGAAGCCAGATAAATGACAAGCCAGGGGGGTATGCTTTAGGGACTGACAGTTACTCTGCAGACTTAATTAGGACCAGTCTATAACACACATGTTCAGCCATGCGTTTCCTTGAAACACACTGATCTACATTCACATGAGCAAATGTATACACAAGTGAGCTTATACACACAGACACACAATAAGACAAAAGCTGTCGTTTGACAGTGTAAACATTCAATATCCTCACTTCTCCTCTCTCACACACAGACATAGAGACTGAATAACCTCGCTGAGTGAATACATCAGTGTACGCTCTGACTGCAACCTGCTGTAGCTCATGAACTACCCTCCACTACAAATATACAGCAGCAGCTTGAAGAGAGCCAGCTTTCATCATCACCATCATCATCCATTTAGCAGCCTGGCTGAATCATCCCAAACAGGACATTATTGCAGGCACGAGTGAATGCCTCCTATTACCAACCTGTCAGCCTGTAAAAGTCCCCCTTGTGGGATTAATAAGGCTTGATTTAATTTGAAATGAGCGATGTGGTCCCCCACGTCTCTCGAGACCACGGGTGGTGATATTCATCTCATTCTCTCTCTCAGATACTTCATCTTATATCGCTCTCTGCATTGAGGTATTGCTTTGCTGCCTTCATGATGCTGTGAGGATCTAAATGACCCAAAACATTGCTATTTTATGTAGAACCTTGACATTAAATTACTTTTTAATATGCAACATGTCTGAAAAATACAAACCCTCTGTTTCCTGTGTTTTGACAGCAATAAACATGTCTGCACTGCACTGGCTGGGAATCATGGTACTAAATGTTTATTGTTTTAGCCCCCAAAAAGCAATATGCTGAAGGATCGTGTGATGGGGGTGATTCTCCCCCAAGCTTTCACACCCCCCTACAGAAAACATAAAGCACAGATGAGAAGATAAGCATTTCAGTTCCAAGAAGAGAAAACCAGAACAGCTAAAATGAATGAAAAAGAGCAGAACCCTGATTACTTTTAGTGCTCCACCACTGAATCAGTTCTCCATCTAAAAAACAGGGTGTAATAAACAATTAAGCAGCAGTGAAAGTGGTGATAACTGTTTTGCTTCCTGCAGAAGCATTCAGCAACTGATTCCACTGCCAAATGAACCTCCTGAAACACAGCGTGCCCTTTAACCTGGCGAGTATCATTTATCTGTTAATTAAGCAGACTCAGTATCTAAATTCCCTTTTGGCCATTTGTGATGTGCAAATCCATTTTTCAGAAGTAAATAATGTCATGCAGAGGTGATGAATGAGGCATTAAAATGAATGAGTGAACAAAAGAAACATCATCTCCCCATTTTTTTTTTTTTTTTTTTGGCATGTGGCTGTTTATTTGTCCCTGTAGCTATGGAAACACATGGCAGGCTGTGATGGTGATGGGAGAGAGTTCAAGGACGGGGTTGGCTCATATTAACCTCCCCCACAGGGTGGTAGTGATATCAGTGGTGGAGCTGTGGGACAGAGATGTGGACGCTCTGACCACCTCTCTGTGGCCTGACAAACCCCTTCTCAAAACACTAGACAATGCAGACAGAAAGTAAGCGCATGGTCAAACACACACACAAAGACAAACTCACTGCAATGCGAAGCAGGGTCCCCTTGACGGCTGCCCATCGGTCTTGCCGGCGATCGATGACCAGGATGAAACCCACATCAGTCGAAGACAAACTGGAACACATGTTCACAAATTTAACAATGATCTATTCTACCAAGCTAGATGAGGTGAGCAGAGCTTGATTTCACAACAAAGTGAAGCAAGTGACAGGGGCTCAACTTTTAGCTCTCACTGACAGAAAATATGAAATCAGACACTGCAGAGTTGTCTGGACGGCCACAGGCAATGTCTGTACGACAGTGTAATGACTGCTTATAGGCACTTTTAGGAACAGAAAAGCCCTCAGTAAACACAAGAGCTCACAGAGGCAAAAGCACAAAAACATACATGTTGTTTTCGATCGCCGTGTGCACAGTGAGACAGCAGAGAGTCTAATGCCTGTTCACAGCTCGCTGCTTTGTTACACTGCTCTTTATCTTCTTAGACAGCTGGTGCAGTCCATAAAAGGAGAAGCCGTGAAGCACCTCCAGATTTCTTGGCCTCCAGCCCCCCAGATCTCTCCCTGCACCCCCCCTCCTTCCACTGCTGTCCTCTCTGGTCCCAGGAAAGAGGAAAGCTGTTTGGTTTACACTCCACCAATGATCATTGACCGCCAGGCTCCCATATACATACATGAAAACATGATTCCCCTACAACATAGGTGCACATGAGCACCCCAACAATGTGTGTCATGCAGAAATATCCAAGTAATCCTCAAGTGTTTGCTTTCATGTCCACCATTCTGGAACTACTAAATAAACAAACGGGGTGGCAGCAGGTTAAAAGAGCAGTCCTGAAAATAAAGGCAAAATAAAGCTCGGGAGATGAGGATGTGTCTCAGAGGCGGATCCAAGTATGCTGTGCTGGTTGAAGGAGAGGAAGCCAAATGTTTTAGACAGTCACAGCATCCAGCCTGTCCCCCCTGCGCTGCATCTATCAGCCATCCAATGAGACACTGGGAGCTGCAGAGACACTAGCCTATCACAAGAGGGCTGCAGAGTGATGAGCAGCTCTAGCGGCCAGTCAGCAGAGCTTTACAGATGTCAGGGGAGGGGACAGGCTAGGGTGCCACTGTAAGCATGAGGGTTTCATTTCAATACAGAATGTTTATTCATGGTGCCTCTCTACTTTCTCTCACTGTATCATCTACATTCAGAGTGGTACTCCTCATCCCTTTTTTCTGCACTTTCCCTCTCCTTTCATCTTTTCCTATTCTCGTCCTCCATCATCCCCACTTCTCAGCTCTGCGCTCAATCATCCACACAGACTCTCAAAGCCACTCGGGCTTTCAAAGCACAAACTGCTTTACATCTCAGCTGCAGGAGAGGAGGAGGAGGAAGAGGAGGAGGTGGGGGGGAGTGGTAACTTTTTCTGCCTCTAAGACATTTACAGCTGCTGAGATGAGAGGGCAGTTTATGATGAAAATACAGCACCCGAGGCAGAGGAGGAAGACGATGAAATGGCCCAAACTGTGTGCTGTGTGTATCAGATGACTACTTTCTGCTTGTGTCCCAGTAGCATCTAATAATAATAATAGTAATAATAATATATAATACATATATTTTAAGTCATATCCTGTATATTGGGACTATGGGTGTAAATGAAGCTATGGCATGGCACATTTTCAGTGTCTAAATGTAAATGTATTTTAAGGGAACTACACCCTATATATATTAAAATATAAATAACAATTTAGAATTTTGGTTAGAAACAAAAATGTAAACAGACACATGAACATTATAAATCATCTATACTTTGTATAGTTAACATATTGTATTGTAAACAGACACAGTCTCGTATGTAAATGGTTTAATTCATAGAACTTGCATGTTGCTGCTGCACATGCACGAGTGTCCTCATAATAATTGGATTTCTCCGGACGAACTGTTAAGCTGTGACTTGTGTAAAAGCTCTGCCTAATAGCAATGCAGTGATGAGGGAAATTTGCTGCATGAATGCATATGCAGACATAGCAACACACGTACTGCTACACCCTCCCCCCTCCTCTGTCGCACTGAACAGAGCAGAGAAAGTGACTGCTTGAATGTCAGGCCATTGGTATTTTAAATTAAGAACAGATTAAGCAGCCAAGGGTGCGTTTGTTTCGATTCCGGGATCTTAGTGTCAACTCTATCTCTTTAACATAAAACCAATTATCCAAACTAGATCCATGAATGCATGCAAAGCCACGGAGAGATAAACAGGGAGAAGGCAGAGAGATGGGAGCATGGTCTGACAAAGGACATAACTATTAATTCATTTACTGAGTGTGCTTATATGTTGTAGAAGCTAAACCTAAATTAATTAGGATCCAGAAAACCATGTGACAAAACTGAAATGAAACACATTTAAGCAGTCAGCCTTGGCTTTAACAAAAAGAAGCATTTACAGTTAATATATAATATGATAACAAACATGTACACATGTATGATAGGAATAACATTAGAAATGATGTCTGCCATTAATATTGATCCAAAGGTTTTTGTTTCAAGTTTGGCAGCAGCTGTTCAAGGTCATAATACAGTTGTAGGACATTTGCTCCTGGCTGTGGGCTGTGTGTGCTGTCGGGGGTGTCGGTCCCTCAGGTGGCTCGAGCCATCTGCTTTTGTATTCACTACAGCTTGAGGCTCAGCGCTGTGTCACCCCTGTGGATGACCCTTCTTCAGTGACCATGAAGGAGGTAAATTTAGACACTCATAATTGATGCAAATGATATCGACCTGTCAGTTGGACTTGGAAAGAAATATTGTTATTGCCCAGAAGTTGAATTGTAACACAATTTACATTTTAAAAAGTGAAATCCTGATTGAAGTAGAAATACATCTTGGAATGCAGAAATAGGCTGGACTCGCTGATTAAAACTGAATAAATCTCTGAAAAAGACGAGACTGGCAAATTCTTTAACAGTCTACAAGCCTTCATGCAGACACATGCCTGTGTGGACAGGTGTTCATGTGAATTCATCACACACAGAGCACAGCTCTGCTCAGCTGCTGCATGCATTATTCACATTCGAACAGTCAGAATCACTGTAGTTTCTATTTTTATGCACTTGCCAGTCCATGCAAGATAAAGGAAGGGTGGGACTGCCAGGGGGAGAGCTAAATCAAGAAACAACAAGGCTAAATGGTGAGGACAGTGTCGAGGAAAGAAAGAAACTGCTCAGAAAACGGGACAGGAGATGGTTTTCTAGAGGAATAGTTGGAGAAAGGGATGGTTTCAACTATTTCCCCTCCCCCTCTTGTCTCATGTGGTCTATCCATGTGTACAAAGACAATCTGCAGAAGGCTGATAAAGACCCGGGGTTATTAATTTGCCATCTTAATAATAAAGGAATCACTGTTCGCTTACAGATATTTATGCAATACACTGACTGTCTCACCCACTGCACAAACCCTCTGCAGCCTGCATCTTCACAGAGTGACTGTGTTTAAGTATCCACTGCCACCTACTGGCAGTCCTCATACACAGTGGGGGGAAATCATCATCACAGACTAAATTTTCCTCTCTACCGCCTCTCTCACTTTGTTACATCCATTCCCAAATCCATATGCTTTCAGTTCACTTGCATGTCATCAACAAGCAGAAAAGTTCTCAAAGTGGGTGGTACTAAAAAAGTGCGTGTTGAGTGTGTGCGTGTATTTGTATGTAAAGGGGAGTTTACCTGGGCACGCTAGTCAGGTAGGTCAGCACGTTATGAAACTCTCTATCCGTGATCTCTCCAAAAGCAGGGAATTCAGGGAAAACAATGATGGGGCTGCCATTATCTCCTCTACCTCCTAGAAAACAGAAGAAAAGAGGAGGCACTGATACTTTTGACATGAATATACAGGAGTTATGTAAGAATGCTTTGTGTATATCTCCTTGGGGAGATAAAGTAATAATAGCTTTCATGCTGTCAGTCTGTCAGTCAAGCTGACGAGGAAAATGCTTTGTGATGTGTTCCAGTGAGGAAGCTGTGGCCACACGGAGGCACTAATGTTAAAGCTGTGTCTGCCATGACTGGAGGCTGTACAAAAACTCCCCTGCAACATCCATCATAACAGATGATATAGTCTCATAACCCTCCATTTTAAAACAGCCAAACAAACAAAAAAGCAAGTGCTTTGACTTAAATGTAATTTTCCAATCCAGATAAATTGCTTATTTTAGGATGGAGGATTTAGGAAAAGATGTGTCAATGTATAGAAAAATGGGAAAATAAGGCACGTTGCAAGTGCCAACAGTTCATTTAAAAATAAATGTTCAGGAAAACTGCCTCATTATCTCACACACCCATCCTACCATAAATACACTGAAGCCTGTGGTTTCAATGACAAGGATCACGCTTTAATTCATGACTAGACAAGCAACAGAGGTAAGCTTTGGAAAAACATCCTCAATAATCAATTTAAACTTTATGAGCTTTTCACAAAACTCAGCTGATCTGCTTCCTCTGGACTCTGCGGCCGTTATTTGATCAGATTTGACCAGCGGTGGCCTCACAACGGCCATCATTCAGATTTAAACACTGCTAAACCCTGATTGGTGCACAGAAGTTTGTGACAGTGCCTTTTTCCTGACAGAGCTCCGCCCACCTCAAACCAGTGAGAAGAGCACAGAGAAAAACACAAATACAGCAAGTATTTCATGTGAAAGAACTGAAACTGTTGGCAGAAGGTGTTTTAGACTCCATGATGGATTACACAACTATTACACATGTAAAGAAAGTGAAATAAAAAAATGACGAGAGAAAAAGAGATGAAACACATCACTTCTGCCATGTTTGCACACAGTGATTGGTGTTGACATCAATATCTCTCTCTCTCACACACACACACACACACACACACACACACACACACACACACACCCATGAACAGCTGCTCCGTCAGCGCATGTGACTTGAATATCAATCTGTCTGCCTTTTCTTCTCTCATCGCTATAGCAACAGCAAGTGCATGGTCATGGTTTCAACGTCTGCTCGGATCTTTGTCTGTGAAATGGTTCCCGACTCTGCTGCAGCCACAAGGTGACCCCTGACACACAGAGCGGGCAGCTTTCACAGCACTGTGGTGCATATATGTCACAATTATGACAAAAAAATAACATTTGTGGGGGTGAAAACATGATGTTTATCATGAGGTGGAGGCAGGAGGGGAAATACAAATAAGGTAACAGTACAACAAGGCGGTCTGTCTGGACCAAAACATCACAGACAGAGAAGAGGAAGGAGAGAGGTGACATTTGAATGGCAAATTATAGCTGCCAGGAGAAAATAGCTCACATCAACTGTGCAAATATCAAGTGGAGTCGTTAAAATACAAACGATTCCCAGGACAGCAGAGATAAGACAGACGATTGGCCGTGTGCTAATGAAGAGATGAACTGACAGACGGCAGACGAACTGAGGCAAAAGTGGCGCTCAGGAAAAAATAGAAACACAAATCCCCAAATGCCCAAATAGACAGACAGACAGACAGACAGACAGACAGACAGACAGACAGACAGACAGACAGACAGACAGACAGACAGACAGACAGACAGACAGACAGACAGACCTTACAGCCATGAGAAACATGAAGCTCTGGCCTCCTCAGCTCTTCATTACTTTTCTATGGTACGAGAGCTGTCATTCTTCTGCATGCAAAATATGAATTCTGTCGTCTCAGAACTAAATGAGAGCCTCTACAGCTGCATTCACAACACTGAATCATGATGCTGTACTTCAATGAAAAGCAGCTCAAGGCATGAAGAAAAACAAGTGGAAACTGAAAGAATGAGGAAAAGGGAGTGTCTCACAGTGATGGACACTATCCTGGTTTCAAACATAGACCGGTATGTCAACAGTAAAGAGAAATACTGGCTTTTTATCTTAGTCTGATTGTGTTTGCCAGTCATGAGGAAATAGAAACACAGCCTCACCTGAGAGGAAGGCAAACTGCCTCTTGAGGTCAGGGGTGATGTCAGCGGCACGAAGGGGGCTGCTGTCCAACTGCATGATCTCATCTGAAGAAAAGAGAGAAATGCAAATGTAACATCAGAGCTGAAGATGTGCAGTTTGGAGGAAGCCCGGAGGTAATTTCTCAAGTCTGTTCGATTATGAAGTTTCTCTAATTGCCATGTTTAAAACATTGGTTCCATGTTGCATTTATAGGCAACATAAAGAGCTGATTTTACATACACATTATAGAGAGACAGGATTATGACTTCCAAAAAAATACAACTATGGCTGTAACATTTCAAGCACATTAAGGTTAATGCTGATCACTGTGCCACTGGAGACCTGCTGTTGGATCCCCACAGATCTGTTCTGTTCATTAGGATTAAAATAATCAGATTTAAGGTTCATCACCTCAGTAGGAGATGGAGATTCTTGCTATACCAGGGATCAAACTGGAGGTTGGGCAGAAACTGGTCTAGCCAGCGACTTTTTGGCCAGACGGCTCTTTACCTTATGTACAGTGTGTCATTATATGCTGGATATTGTAACAGTAATGTGAATACAGGAAAAGACACGATATTTCCATTGTGGTCCGAGTGATAAGACAACCACAAATATGCATATTTACTCTGACACAATGAGTGCATAAGAGAAGTCTGTTACACTGAGTCACAGCTGTGTGTGCCAGCTGCTAGGCCTCCTGCATTCGCATTAAACGTATACAGTGTCTCTATGATATCCAGCGAATGCATTGATTTGCATTCAAGGAACTTTCAATACTACTCGTTGAATGAAAACTGGCCACAGCTCAGCTTGAACATGAGAGGTGTGCAGCAAAGGGCAAAACAGATCAATACAGAAAAACTGGCAAAGTGCAGCTCTTCTGCTGCAGGACTATAATGTTACTGTTTAGCTCTCACACACCCTCCATGTTTACATAACCTAAAAAGGTACATGTCCTATTATTTTACATTTTACAAGTGGAATATGGTTTCAGATTCACTGCTGGTGTGAGAATGTGTCTGTTTACATTTGTGGCATCTATACTTGATATTCATCCTTCCTAGAACAAACAAAATCAGCCACACGTTTTACTAACAGCCTCGTGTTATCTGTTTTAAAAGCAGACGTCATACCGAGACGCCGGAGGGAAATCAGGTCTGTGAGAAACTCCTGAGAGGTAAAGTCATTTTCAGTATCAATCCTTGAGGCATTCTGATCTGCAAACATTTGTGTTAAGATGTTTTCTGTGAGGGCAGCTCCACACTGGTGAGTCTCAGAACCTGGAAAATAATTGCTCAGTTCCTTGGTACCTCTGCCAAGTGGATGTTTAAAGATAGGTGCATATTTTATACCTAGTTCCAGCCATATTGGGCTCTGTAGGCGCCTGTGTCATTAAAGTTAAGAGGACACATCTCAGGACGGTCTGGATGTAGTTCAGAGTGAAGAAAAACACGAAGCTCTGATCTCTTCAGCTCTTTATTACTTTTCCATTTTCGACAAAAAAGCAATTCTAGCACACAGAGCCAGAGAGCTGCAGTTCTGCGATCTTAAAATCTACCATCCACAAAACTTTATATTGATACTGCACTTCATATATATGACAAGGAGGAGCATCTAGGGACCAGAAAAGCTCGAAGATCAAAGTGGCAGTCAAGGGTAATGTTGACTTTTCATCTTAGTCTGACTTTGTTTGCCCTGTCTTCCTGAGGCAAACCAGACAGAAGCACCACATCACTGTCACGCTGGGAAACGAGCAGCTCAATACAGGTCGATGTCTTTCTGGATCGAAAATAGTATCTTGTTTTATTATTTATAAAGCTCAAAACTGTTATTGATTAAAAGACGCTTGAAAAAACATTTAGGACAAGCAGTCAAAAATGTTCCCCATGCATTTTCATTTTTAACTGCCATGAGAAACAGTCCCCTTGCGTACAGCACAAAGACATTTCTAACCCCCTCATGCTGAGAAAGGTGGGAATTCAGTGGGCTTTTGCTCCTCCTACAGAGCTTTAAGAGTCAGTATAAAGGCAACAAGTGGAGACTCTAACTTCTTTTGTCTGATTGTTGAATTTGAATGTTAAAAAAAAAGACCGAAGACCCACACACGGCCCTAAATGAACGAGAATATCTAGAACTATACTGACAAGATATAGTAAATGAATACACACTGTCCGAGCTACTTTCCCTGTGTGGCATCATACTTACCCTGTGATGAGTCGTGACATCAGGCTCAAAACTCATCCACCTAGTCTGTCTTCACAGTCAGTCCATCTCAGAGTGTCACAAAAAATATCCATCATCATTATGTATGTCGTTCTCCTCTTAGTCCTGCATGCTATCCTGACCGTTTGCCTCTTTACGAGCACAGCCCCTTTACTTTGAACCCTCCTCTGACTCCAGGTTAAACAAACCAAGAAGGCTTGCTGTTTCTCTTTGTTTGGCGGTGAGACCTATCAGGTGACTTGGCCTGAGGGCATCAGTACACTGACATTCACTGCTTACTTCCTATCTCCTGCTCTCTCACACACACACACTGTTTGAGTACAGGATTCATTCAAGTGTGTCATCTTGGTCTGGCATTTTCAGCCTCCTGCCTCCTTTAAACCTTTTTCCTGTGAGACCAGCTGGTGCCATGCCTGTTGCATCAAAACAACATCGGTCAAAGGTTTGAGTTCATCAGGGAACTTAAAGGGCCATGCTGGTGTTTTTACATGTGTAAGCCCACTGACTCTTGTACACTACAATTCTCTTATCCTTCCTTTGCTGTGAGGCACCTTTTCGTATCACCTGACTCAGCTGATAATTACATTAATTTAGATGACATTCATTTCAAAGAGGCTTTCGTCTAAAGCAGGAAATAGCATCTAACAGCTGTGTGAAACGTAAATAAAACCAGAATGCAGACTCTTGCAAAAGAACTGTGTTTACTGACAGCAGTTTTATGAAGTGTTCCTGAGTCCATGTAGTAATCTCCTTCATACAATCATGTGTTCACAAAGTGGTGAACCTCTCTCCATCCTCACTTGTGAACGACAGTCTTTCCAGGATGCCCCTTTCAGACCCAATCATGATACTCTCACCTGTTACCAATGAACCTGTTTACCTGTGGAATGTTCCAAACAGGTGTTTTTGGAGCATTCCACATCTTTCCCAGTCCCAGCAGCAATTAAGCTGCTGTGCCAACTTGTTTGAAACGTGTTGCTGCATCACATTCAGAATAAGCATCCCAACTCTTTTGGAATCGGGCTTGTAAGAAGCTGATGAAGAAACCAGGCCTTTAACTTTATGATATCACCATGAGGAGAAGAGATGAGCACTGGGGGACTGAGCTCAGTGACATCAAAACACCTTTGCCAAGTTTTTGACATCACAAATGCGGCTGTTCACTGAAGCGGCATTTTAAATCTTGCAGGACAGCAGGAGACCTCAGAGGCTGGTACAGAGTTTGAGGTGGAATTCATTTACACTCACAGCTTTTTCCTCTGCTCCTCCACTGGCAATGCTCTTGTTTGTGATATGGCAAAGGTTGCACTAGTTCATCTATTATAAATGAAATGCTTACCTATAGAGGGTAAACATTACTGATCGCATCTCATGGACTGTGCCAGTTTTTGTAATACTTTTGTCTTGGGAAAATGATCTGACCTTAGAACCAAATCAGTTTTGCCTCTCTTATTCTTACCAGACCTAAAGAAAAGTACCTGCCTTCTCTTCTGTTGATTGAAAACCATTTCTGAAATCTGTACTGAACAGATATTGATTAGGGACAACTGGCTGAAATCTACAGATGATATCTGAGACGCCGCTTCCTTTTCCCCTTTCTTTTAATGTTACCTCAAGCACAGGTGTGCACACTTAACAGGAGTCAGGCAAGTGGAAATGAGACCAGATAAATGACCATACGTGTGATGTTTGTAACTTGGTAAAGCAGTGTCGCCATGTTGATAATGGCTACTCACTGCCTGAGGACACAAAGCTACAACTGTCTATCCATCTGCAGAGTGCTCACAGGCACTCACACACTCCTCGTGGAATCAAGTTCACACAGAAACCTCCATCAGTTTCCTCTTTCTGACCCAGCCTCTCTCAACCAGCCACACCTTGCCCCCAGCAACTCCCACACATATCAAATCAAGCCAAAACCCCCAACCCACTTTGTTTGCAGGAAAAGGCTATTCTGTTACTGAAAAATCCCCTCATGGAAGATCTGAGTTTCAGTCACTTTTTCCTCCACCATCTCTCCTCCTTTTTTCCTAGTAGTTTCATTACTTCCTTCCAAGCTGCCACCGACCGTTCACGGATACTATACAATCAATAACAGGCCCTCTGGCCATTACAATGAGAGAAGAAGAGACGGTTTCAGATACTACAGCATTTCTCACCACAGAGAGCATAAAGTGAAACCACTCATTTCAGACCTATACGTATCGATGATGTCACAAAGATCTTACAAAAGACAGAGAAATACGTGTAAAAGTACATATACAGGCCACACTGTCCCAACAGGAAAACAAGAATTATGAAGCTCACTGAAAATAATGGCTCATATTGCTTTTGATGTTTATTTTACTCATATTTGTTTGCATTGTATTGCGTGGTGGATAATTAAAAGATACCAGATATTTCCGTTTTAATGTTGCATTAAAATGAAAATCTGATCTTTCCCTGATATGCAAACTAATATACGATAGGTGAATCAAAGTGCTTTTTCTGCTGTTTACTGACAAAGCAGCTCTGCTAATGAGAAAATACACATCCCATTGTTCCAACAGTCCCTACGCACATACACATAAACAAGCACATACACACCACCGGCTGGTTGAAGCGCTAATGTTCTTTAAAAGGCTTAACAATGGGGATTAGCGTCCACTCACGCTCACGTTTGTTGGTGACGAGTCAAACATTAGTGGGTCAGAGTCACACACCTGGACTGCCTGCCACTACTGACACAGATTAAAGAGGACTAGGGCTGAAGCCTGAAACCCTGATTCACTGGGCCAGAAAGAGAGGAATGAAACAGATCTACAATCTATGGAACAAGCTGCTTATTAGCTTGTTAATGATTTAAAAATAACTCCTTCACTCAATGTTTCTTTCCTGTCCTATGGTGGTCTCTCACAAGACACCTGACAGTTCAGAGTTGGGGGGAGAAGGGCAGGGTGGACACCCACAAACAGAGATATGGGGGGAGGGCAACAAATGGGGATAAGGGGCTTACAGTCATGGTCATGGAGGAGGAGCGACACAGACAAAGTAAAGCACTGAAAAGGGCTGAGCAGTGACAGATGAGTCCATAATATCAGGGAGGAGGCAGAGGGGTGAGGGTTGACAGGAGGGTTAAAAAAAGGCAGTATTTAATGTGTTTAACATTAATAAGTGTGCTGCTCTGCCAGGTCTTAAATCGTGCAATAAAGAAATAGGAATATGGTTTGTGATCAGCAAAAAAATTTACAGAGTTTATGTTTTCTTTCTCTGTATCGAGTAGATTTTAGAAGTGAAACTGCACAGGAAATGAACTCAGAAGTACAGTGTTTTTCCAATCCTAACACAATGTAAGAGCAAATGTGGAGGGCCAGGCGAACTCAACGATAATGGAACCAAACTGTGGTTATTATGATGCAGGGGTAACTAACCAGATAAACAAAAACTGTTAATACAGTAATGGTGAAAGAAAGACTGTGAGAAAGGAATAGTCATTTTGTGATATGTGCACGAACAAGGTAATAAAGCATGATCAAACATGTGACACCTACCACACAGCCAGTGACAGCAGCGAGAAAATCTGTAGTATCTTTGCACCTCCTCCAGAGAGATGCGTACATGACCTCCACTCTCCTCCACTGGCCACAAACACACATCCAATGCTCCCTCTATCTGTTCCTCTTCAGTGTGATCATCCACCTCTTCTCCTGTCTCCGCTTCTCTGGTCTCCACTGACCCCGAATCAACCTCCATCTCACCTTCCTCTTGAGTTTGACTCCCTCCATCTCCCCCAGGACTCCCCTGTCTTTGCTCCTGACTTGTAAACAGAGAATCTCCGTGTTCTGTCCTCACAAACCAGTCCAGCTCCTCTGTATCTGGATGTTCCCCTGAGCCTACACTCACCCGTCCTGCTAAACTCAGCTCTGAGTCCATGTAAAACCCAGAGCCCAAATCAACATCCTTCTCCATCAAGAAGCCTGTATCCGTCATCTCCTCTCCTCCCATCCCGCTGTCCCAGTCTTCTTCTTGTTCACTGCCCTTCTTCTGCAACACGTGGTCCATGCAGCTTTACAAAAGGTATCACCGTAACGATTTCCTTCTCATCCTGACTTCACCTGTCAGCAGGCCCCTCGCTCTCTTTTAGGCTGCAGGTGCTCTACAGCCTGGAGGACGTCACTCAGTAACTGTGAGGACTTCCTATTGCAACCTCAGGTTACCGTCCCCGTAGACAAAAGCTACAGTGTAGCACTCTACTCCACCCTCCCTGCTCACCCAGCTGCCCCTATCCCTCCCCTAAAAGGACAATTACCTGACCCCTCCCGGTTGAATAGCACTACCTCCAACCTGCTAATGTATGACTTAGTCTGACCTCTGAAAGGGATCCAGTTCTGACACTGTGAGACTAGAAACAGAAATAAAGTCATACATGCGAAGTTATGTCATGCCACGTTGTATTGCAGTAGTTATGTAGGAACTGCAGCTCCCAGCCCTTTGCCCAGCGCTCATTTACCTAGACCAACAAAGCTCTGGCTCCTCGTCCGCCTTATCTCAGGAGATGTGGACCAAAAGTACAAAGCCTCCATTCTGACCAGCCCATTCAAACACTGCCTGCATCACCATTTAACCATTCACAGGCTATATCCATTCAAAGCCCCTATTCTTGTTTACACCACTCAAAAGACCCCATTCTTACAAACTTACTGAAAGACTCAATTCTAAGGAGACCTCTCAAAGAGAGACACTGTTTCTTAACAGAATGTGGCAATTTAGATTCCATTTCAATGAGTTGGATAAAAGATATAACTCAGCCAAAACAAGCTAACAGACACCATTCTGTCTTGAGCCATTGTCTACTAATACAAGTTTAGTGTGTTAAGAGGTTTGGCCAAGAGATGTTGATTGTGTGTGTACATGTATGCTTGCATGTGTGTCTGTGCATGGGTATGAAGGCCAGCATATCATGCTGTGGGTGTTGTGCATGGGTGGGGCGTCGTTGTTTGCTTTATGACCATGAGCACGCACGGGGTTATCAGTGTCATAAACCTTGAGAGTTAAACACCAGAGCCACTAGGTCGCAGAAGTGCACAGCTCAGTGAGCAAGAGGGTCAAACAAAGGGACAGAGCGTGGATCAACTCACCATCTGAGACTAATTTAGAGACACTGAGTTTTCACCAAAAGCCAAAGAGTGAATACATTTTTCCTCTAACTCAGATGTATCCAATAGAAATTGAGTCTTGGTCAGCACAAAATGCCTTAAAAAGAAATAAATGATTGCACGACATGGCTCTTTTATTGCTTTCCTTGGTTTCTTTGCCCAGTTAAAGGGCAAATCCACCATTTCTACTCAAAGTTTATTCACCTGTACTGTGTAGCACTGTTGCATGAGTGAAAAAGCTAGATGGAGCCTTTTGTGGCTTTGCGAAATTTACTAAATTACCTCAAGTGATGTTACCTGAGTTTACATCAGTTAGGTTTGAAGACTACAAGCTTGAAAATGAAAAATATGTGGAAGTGTGCAATTAGAAAGATGTTACCACCTTCCTCATCTTTGCTTGAGGCTCGAGGCTCGAGGCTCGAGGGCACCTTCGGGTAGTATAACACACAGGAATCTTAGACAGAGCTGTCAGCAATGCATTGTGGGTAATGTAGGCACTAGGTTTTGACAGGGAGAATGTTTGGAATAAAAAACATGGCATGTCTGACAGTGCTGTCGCAGGTGGAATATCCTGCAGTTATGATGTGAGTAACCTACAAATGTCAGCACGCACACTAAAACTATTCTGAAAACAGGTCAAACAGATCTCTTCTTTCTCAGATTTACATACAGTATCTGTGCTCTGTGGCCTCAGCCGATAAAACCAAACAACTGTCAGAACAGCAACATAGTTCCTGTCTTGTATGACTTCACCTCATGGCTAATGACTTAAACAGAGCTGGCAAGAAAAAAAGATGTTCCCTGGAACCGCACTGCTCAAAGTACAGACAAACAAAACACAGGAACAACATGAACATATGTCTAGTCCATGTGTGCCAGCACATATATACCTACTGCACATATATGTAGACACACACACACACACACACACACACATACATACGAGCCATAACTTATAGGCACGGCAGTAGCTTTGAACAGGCAGCGACATTCATCCAGGGACAGGACAAACAGAAATATCTCAGGACGACCTTGCAGAGCGATGAGGCTGCCACACAAAAGCTTACACATACACATATAGACACAAAGTCAGCTTTTAGACAGAGAAAAATACACAAGTATCCCTTAACACAAAGAGAGACAAAAATACCATCCATACATCTCGGGACTCACGTGGCTTAAGTGGAACCATTGGCATCCCACTATCCCACTGTGACGCTCTCCACCTGGCTTTCCTCACCATGCTTCTGTCCCTGCGTGTTACAACAACCTGGGAAAGTCCTTTTCTATGCAGTGGCACAGACCAAGGTCTCAAAGTGGCAGCAGCCTGGCTGAAAGGACACCAACTTGAAAACTCAGCAGCTTTAATCAGCAGTTCCCACTCCTTTGCACCAGCTCGTCTGCTGGTAAGGTGCTGTGCACAGCAATTTCTGCATTTGCTGAAGAATCTGTTACTGCAACGGAAAAATATCAGTGCAGCTGCTGAGATCTGTATGTTGGAAAATGAGGCATCTGTTTAAGCTGCGCAGTCACGCACTCGCACAGACACAAACTGTTGTACACAAAGACACAGAAACAGCCCAGCGTGGAGCAAGGGAAGCCCACAGGAAACACTGTGTGTGGGGCTCTGGGCATGATGCCCTGCGCAACACACACACACACATACACACACACACACACACACACACACACACACACACACACACACACACACACACACACACACACACACACACACACACACACACACACAAAAGAATGTAGTCATATAAACTCTGGAAAGTTGCACATAAGCATGCTGAGTGCCTATCGAAACACTCATTCATACACACACACACACACACACACACACACACACACACACACACACACACACACACGCACACAGTCTCTTTTCCTCTTTTGGTCTTACCATCCCAGTCTCTCCAGGAGTTCTTGCGGCTTCCAGGGTTGAAAGGGAAAGGAGATCCAGAGATGTCCAGGTTCTGGATCAGATGACTGAGCCGGTTCATAAGGCGGTAGGATGCCTCGCCACCCTCCCGCAGAAACTCATGCAGAGACATGAGAGCCGGCTGCTGGTCTCACACACTCAAACAAACTCTGTCATCCAGAGAGACCCCTCACTGCACCTGCAAAGCTCCGCTGCACACTCTAATAGACTCCAAATCTCAGCCCCGAAATGCAGGCATGGGAAAGATCCTCTTTGCTGTAATGTGGATGATCACTCGGAATCAAGAAGACATGTTCTCATACGCATCCTTTGAGGAGATGTCTGTACTGGCTACACACAAGACAAGCCCGGTGTCCTCTGCAGAGCCACATTGGGGACTCGAGGAAACAGCACAGCGCAAAGCCGGCAGAACCAAAAAAAGCTGAGTCACTGTCTGCACAACCTCTGAAACAAACACTGGAGGTGAGAATGGGCCCAACTCTGCTCTGCACAAACACTCACACACTGATGCACATGCATACCGCGTCGCGAGCACTGCTATTGACAGCTCAGGGTATAGGTTTCAAAGCAAGGATGAGAGGGGAGGAGGGTGGAGGGGAGCAGAGGGCAGCCGGTAGAGCACAAATCCCCTTCTGCTGCTCAGGCTAATTATATTCCTCCACTCCTCAACTAATCTGCCTTTTCTTTCTCCTCTTTCTACCTCTCCAGATTCTTTCATGCATTCATTCTGGGTAACCAGGAAAGAATGCAAAAAGCGTGAAAACTGCAATATTCAAATATACTTTAACACTAAAACTTTGTTCTGGACATAGATGGCTCTGGGTGTGTTGTTGCACAGTATGTGATCAGTAACTGGTGGAGAGGCATACACAGAGGGTCGTCTTTGATGGGAGAGAGGAGGAGGTTTCTGGAAAGCTTTTAAATGCGTGTGTTTATGTGAGTGTGTGTTTTGGTTGTGTTTGTGTGGTTAAAGCTGGCAAGCAAAAGGCAGCTTGCAGTTTATAGGCTTAGAATAGAGATGAGAGAGGTGCTGCGTTCACACACATACTGATGAGACGACTGCAGGAGGATGTGACACAAAACATCAGCTATCTACCCATAACCCTCCATCTCGGCATCACTTACCTATTATGTGTTACATCTACAGCCTTTATCACTGTTTGCTCCCACACTGACTGCGCTAACCCTACCTGCACATGTGGACACCTATATACACACACCCACAAAAGTTCATACAATCTGCCTGTCCTGTCTTCCCTACAATTCCAATGCAGTGGAAATCGACAACCAGAGACTGATAAAACAACAGGACAAAGTTTACAGGTATGATTTACAATTACACTGCAAACAGGCTGATGTTTAACATGTGTAACGTCCACCACGTTCACTATCTTAATAGAGTGTTTGCATGCTAACATTTGCTAATTAGAAGTAAACTGAAAGCACAGCTGAGGCTGACAGGCTTTAGTTTTGCAGGTATTTGATCATTAGCCAAAGTAGGGAGCAGATTAAAATTTTGACCTGATGATGGTGCTGGATGAAAAGTTAATGGATCACCACAGTTGTCACAATTCATCCTGAGAGGGAACATGACCGTCTAAATTCATGGAAATCTGTCTGTAAGTGAATTACATGTCATCAGAATAAACTGTGAAAGCTGTATTATTGCAACACACTCCTTGGCCCTGGCTACTTGCGTCTCTCTGCTGACAGCTGACTAGCTGGAGACTAATAGTGACCTGCTGCATCCATCTGGCCATGCACCTGCTCCGCCTTTAAGGATGAACCGCACAGCTCACTTAAGCAGTTGAATGAACCCCTGACCTTGAGTTAAAAAGGAACGTGACGCACATTATGTTACCAAAAAAGTCTAAAGTATATCTGGCTTATAAGCAATCTTCCTTGTGCTTTCCATCCAAGCAATACAACAGAGGAGCAGTTGATCTGAGCAGCAAGCTCAGCTCCTGCCGGGCTCGGCGGCAAACACATCACTAGACAGTCTCTCTCTCTCACACACAAGCAGAGAGGTGTGAATACATACAAGTCACACACACACAAAAACTTCCAACTGCAACATAATCTGTCACTATTATTGCAAAATAAATAAAGCAGCCCCCCGCCAAGCATCACTGGCTGCAGATGAACACATTCCTGCTGGAAAAGCTGAGACCTGTGAGTCACTGGACTGGATGTGTCCCTTTAAATCAACTGGAAGTAGGTCAAATGCCCAGTTAGAGAGTGGAGGAGAGGCTGTCTGTGATCATGGCTGCAAGTAAAAATTATTTTCTTGACTGATTAATCTGCTGTTGTTTTTCTTTCAGGATACTAGAGCTTAATGTACATCGTATGTTTTCGGCCATGCTGAGCGTGTGGCTCTAGCGATGCTGGTCAGTCATCCACCACTTTGCACCAGACTGAAATAACTCAGCATCTATTAGATCGATTACCATGATATTTTGTACAAGTATTCATGGTTCCCAGAGGATGAAGCACACAGATGTTGGTGATCCCCTGACCTTTGCCAGTAGTGAAACCAGCCTGTAAAGTTTTTCACCTGTTAGTCCATAGTTTGACATACATCTACTGGATGAACTGGACTTAATACAGACATTTATGGTTCCCAGATGATCAGCCTATGACTGACCTTTCCTTTAGGGTCACCATGAAGTTCACATTTATGCTTTTGAGTAAAATATCTCAGCAACTCTCAGACGGATTTGGTGCTCAAATCATGTCCCCTTCAATATGAATTACAGTAACTTTGGTGATACATTTAATTTTCATCTAGTACTATCATCAGGTCAGTTGTGAAATACAGGTTTGTGAGCAAATAGATGAAAAAATGTCATTGCCTTCAGCCTCAAATGTGTTTCATGTTTAATGCTGATTCACAAAAGGTGGTAAATAATATTCTTGCTGCTCTGTCTGACCAGTAGTCCAAAACCAAAGTTATTTATTTAAATAGACTGAAGAAATGCAGATTTTGTCTGAGCACAGATAAGATGTGATAAACAGCTCTGCCCACTCACTGCTGACTGCTGAGATGGGTGGATTGAATTTATTAAAAAAGGAAAATACACTCTTCCTTCTTTGATTTTACATCGGTTTAAAGATACTGCATATGGACTCATGTTTATAGCACAGCACAGGCAGAAACCAGGAGCTGATACAGAGGCAAGGTATGTTTGCAGGTTGCTCTCTGGGGGAGAGGGAAAACGACAGGGGTTTGTTTTCTACGTTTTACAACACGACACCGCCTTTTCAGCTAAGGAGAAGCGAGCAGTTTGCCAGATTAGACAATGCAAAATCCTTTTCATCCTCAGTTGACTTTGTTTCTCCTGAATCTCTCTTTCCCTCACTCTCCCTTCCTCTCTGCTGTCTTCTGTGATCAGTGTCAGTGTCTTTCCTCTGAGCCGATTACTGCTCTCATCCTACTGCCACAGCACATTCCCGTCACATTTCCTCATAAATAGAGTGCTAGCGATGATGGCATGTTAAGTATAATGTCACACACTTAATGGCTGCACATGTAGAAAGACAATTTCTCATTTAGTTTTCATCATTTTGGAGCAGAGCTCATAATTCTCCTTCAGAGCTGTAGTTTGTTCAGTTTTTTTCCTCTAGCTTGGGCATAGCCATGGCCCCTCCTTGCTCAAGTCCACCCACTCACTACTCTCACTATCTCTGGTGCTAAGGAGCAGAACATGCAACTAGAGCACAGTGTGTTGTATTAATGATTGCAAAGAACCTCGCCATCATAGAAGCCTCAAAAATCATGCAGTGTTTTTCACTGTATAGGCAAATATTAGACACTGTTGCTTCTCCCTCTGCATTGATATTGTAGCTGTACATACACACACACACTGGCAACAAATGCAGCTAAAAAGAAATATGATCTGAAAACTACAATGCAACATGACAACATGAGCAGCTGTGGCTCCTCTGAATGAGCTTAGCATCACTGACCCCCAATGAAACAATATCAACACGACATAAAATGAATGGTGTGCTGTGCAAGAGTATGTGCATGTGTGTGTGCATTCATGCTTGTGAGAGTAGCTGTGTGCTGGCAGTGGGTGGATTAAGAGAGATCTCTATAAATGGATCAAACGTCAAGAGAAGGAGACATCAGAAATATAATTCGATCAATCACTTTAGTGACATTAGTCTGATAGAGGAGAGAAATCTGTCCTTCAATCAGTGACGATAAATCATGAGCAGCAACATCAGGACATCACATCTTAGGTCTGGAAAAAGGATTCTCATGTCAGCTAAAAAAGGCCTCAAAATAGCTGTCTCTTCCATGACTGCGCAATGAATTTGCACTGCAATCGGAAACGAAGAGCCTAAAATATTTCCACACAAAAGACAATATATCAGGAACCTGATAGCAAATTCTAAGAAGTGATGTGACATGTTGGGAGTCCAAGATATCTATATCTATATCTATATCTATATCTATATCTATATCTATATCTATATCTATATCTATATCTAAAGTCTGGCTGCGTTACAGATAACTTCAACTTATGACCTACTTTTTGTCTTACTGGATCAAACAATATGAGTCAACATCACATTTTCCATGACAAGTACACTATGAACTCTATGCCTCCTCCAGGTATTGGCTTACTTGCTACAAACATCTACATACCTTGAGGCAGAAATGACACCTTTTATTTGTTCTAAATTCAACCAAGCAATACAATACATGCAATACTCTCTCTTATTGTTGTTGTTGTGTACAGATTAGTATTTCATCTATATCCGTCTTTCAGACAAACATGCACAATGCTCTGAAATCAACAATACAATGAGGACTGTAGCTGGTGTTGAGTGTGTTGTTGTCACCCACCTATGCTTTGGGTGACTGTCCTCAGTCTTTCCAGCAGCTCCCCCAGAGCCATCTCCTCTGTCTTCATCCACAGGATCATCCTCCAGAGGGACAGTGGAAGACCAGCTGCCCAGCCAACAGACACTTTTGCAGAAAGAAGAGACAGCTTGCCTGCTTTTTGCTGAACGGTGCTTCGGAGAGCGGATGAACAGGATGGGAGAGGGGGACTGTTGCAGTGGCAAGCCCAGCCGAGCAGAAGGGAAGAGGGGGATGCAGGAGGGTAAATTATCCCAGGATGTGACTGCCTGACTGCTGTCTTGTGCAACACACGGATGCTTAAGGAAAGAGATCTGGGCGAGAGAGGCTGTGTGCAGCTTGGAAGTGCTGGGATGCTTGTGATAAATGGATGCTTTCGAGGATGGAGAGGATGCTGCAGAGGTGGATGAAGGAATGATGCCGATGAAGCTGCTATGGCTGTGACAGCCCCAGCTGCACTGACGGGTCCTCAGCAGAGGGATGCAGAGCACAGGATGCCGGCGATGGAGATGGGGAGGAGATGGAGCAGGACGCAGCCTCATTCGCGCATGCATGCTTCAGCCTCAGCACACATGATGGTGCAAACCTGTGCAGACCTGGCAGACAGAGAGGGGGAGGGGACGTGAAGGTCAGCGTTGCAGTTTTGTGCAACAAAAGCTGATCCAATAGTGACACCCAGTGTGGAGGCAAGGCATAACAGCTGTGTCATGTAACAGTTTCATCTGCAGAACATACACAGCACTACTGAACATGCGTCACTCATGCTGCACTGGCACCATGTGACAACACTTGGTTATGACAAACATGGCTGGGTTGCTTTAAAAATGGGTAAATTCCAGCTGCATGTTTACTCCACTGCAATACATTGGTCTTTTTAAACAAATAATGGTTTATGCCCTTTTTCTTAACAATTAATCCCTGTTTATCAGGTTTGAATGGTGAACTGAATTTACTTGTACTCAGCTGATCATATAATGATGCACGCATTAAAGACTGTTATTTCTAAAACACACAGACCATCCGATTGTGGCAGATAAGTGTGGCTTTTTTGAAAGTTTGAACGTTTTTTTGAAGTTGCACAATTTCAGTTGGACACTAAGCTACACAAACTAAATGACAGTAGTATGAAACAAGGAATGATTCATTATTTATACCTTATAATAAATAATGGATGAGTGGCTGGAATAACTTTGAGGAATCTAAACTGTTTGATGTTCTGTTTAGGACTGTTTTGTCTTGATTTACTCAGTCTACATTCAGAACTGAGGTCAGCAAGAGGCAGTAAGTCCAAAAGGTAAACGGCTACAGACAGCTGGAGCACAGACATTTTCACATTCCATAGTAGGAAAAGCACAGGTTTACTGATAACATTAACAGAGGCTCTGTTCTATTCAAGTGATGCAGTCAGCCATGAGTTAAGCAGCTATATGGAATTCAGCCATCAATGATTTCATTACTTCAACCAATGTGTTTCCCACTGCAGGGCCGCCAGTTCTTATGAGACACTCTCTCTCAGGCTCTAACGCGACCCAAACAAATCTTATGTAGAAATAAAAGGAAGCCTAGAAGCAACTGTTTCATAAAAAAAAAAAGAAGTGGTGGACTCAGACTGTCTGAGGGGAATGGGTAAAAAAATAAATAAATAAAAGGGCACCCATTGCATGTGGTGGGGCACCAGCAAGCAGAAAACCATGATGCATTTACAGTGAAAATGTTTCAAACCCTGGTTAAGACAAAAAATAATATATTATGTGACTCAGATTTAAAGAAAACTACCACATCTCTGTAATGAAAACAAACAAGGAACTATTAACCACTTTAAGCCCACCATAAAGGGCACTTTATTTTCCAAACATGCCTCCACTTGGTCCCTCTCTAGATCTCCCTCTTGCTGCTACTCCCGCAGAGTCTCTTCCAGTTTTTCGCTTATCATCTTCACTGTCCTTCCCATGGTCCCTCCCCAGGCCTCTCCCCCTGTAGCTCATCCTCCACTAGTCCACTAGTCCTCCCCTTGCTCCTCCTGTAGCTACTTTTTCCAACTGTCTCTCTAGATTTTCCCTTAGCACCTCCTCCAGCTCACCCCCTGCCTCCTCCTCTAGGTCTTCCCTTTGGTTCTCCCCTACTGACTCCAATTGCACTTTCATTGACTCATCCTCCCGCTCTTCTTCTAGCTCCTCCTCTCACACTTTTTCCACCTCCTCATCTAGTTTTTCCCATTATGTCTTCCTTATCTCCTCCCCTTACTGTTCCTCAACCTCTTCCCACCCAGAGCTCTCCCCCTGGCTCCCCCACCCATGGAACAGAGGAGACTTGTGTGCTGTCAGATGATCCTACCAAGAACACAGTAAGAAAGCTGCAGAGGGTGACCTCCTCAAACCAGCCTCAGACTTCCAGTGAGCCTCCAGCCCTGAGCTGGACTGGATGAGGAACATAAGGCCTTCAAAAAGGAGGAGAAACCAGTTTGACAGCAGGTGGCACAAGAGAGCTACAGAACCTGAAGGTAAGCCTTTCCAGGAAGTGCCTTTCATGCTCAATCATGATACTATCACCTGTTACCAATGAGCCTGTTTACCTGTGGAATGTTCCAAACACACCTGTTCCACAACTTTCCCAGTCTTTAGTTGCTCCTGACCCAACATGCTACGCAGTGTACACTTTACACAGTGTTTTACACAGTGTCCCAACATTTTTGGAAAGTAGACAGGAGTGGTGCATGTGCTCAGAAACAAACAAACAACAACAACAACAACAACACACACACACACACACACACACACACACACACACACACACACACACACACACACGGACGTGCTCCAGTTGTACTCGGTTAGGGTTAGGGTTGAAGAGCTGCTGGAGCTCAGAGAGAGATCACAGCTGCTGTCCTGACTTGTTATCACAGCCTCCACTGGCACCTTAATGAGTTTGCTGATGTCAGCGTTGTTGTCGCAACCCATCCACTTCTTCTCAGGGGGCTCACTGTGAATGCTGGAATCTATTTGAGGCACCTTTGTCATCACAGCCTCAACTGACACTTCACCAGGTTCGCTGATGTCAGTGTTGTTGCAGTGACCCATCCCCTGGCCATGCTGGCCTTTGTTTCGGGCCCCTTGGTAATCACAGCCTTCACTGGAACCTCAGTCAGTCTGTGACAAGACCAAAACTCTGATCTCCTGCAAGAAAATCAAATACATGCAAATGTAACAGTAATAATATTCTGATTATTTTTGGTTACACTGAGTATTTTCTAGAGTAGTACTGATACTTTAATGTAACTTTCAACCCATGATTCTGATTTAGCACACAGTTTACCTGCAAAATCATATTATCATTACACTGCAAATAAACTCCAGCTGGTCAAGACTTTTTATCAAAACATGTGGAAAAGCTGACGGTAACCTTCTGTTTCCAACATCCATTATCTATACCGCCTATCCCTTTCGGGGTTGCGGGGGGCTGGCGCCTATCCCAGCTACAATGGGCGAGAGGCGGGGTACACCCTGAACCGGTCGCCAGCCGATTGCAGGGCCACATTCAAGGACAAACAACCATTCACACTCACACTCACACCTACGGACAATTTAGAGTCATCAATTAACCTAATGCGCATGTTTTTGGTCTGTGGGAGGAAGCCAGAGTGCCCGGACAGAACCCACGCATGCACGGGAAGAACATGCAAACTTCACACAGAAAGGCCCTGCCTGACCCGGGGATTAAACCGGCAACCTTCTTGCTGTGAGGCACGCACACTACCTGCTGCGCCACCGTGCAGCCCTGTTTCCAACAACTCTAATCAATTTGTTCCAAGATTTTTCTACATACAGTTACAGATACAAGAGTCTGCATCTTGAACCAAGAAAGAACAGGGCAGGTTGCTACACTAGAAACAAGAATGTTGAAATATTTCAAATAAAATTATTTGCCCTATTTGTCCTCATTTATTGATTTTTTTAATGCTTTTTGAGAGAATATTAAAATATAGTGAACTACATACAAAACGAGTTGATAAGAAATTTTATGCAGTGCAAGAAAAACAGCTGCAGCTTTCACACTTACCTGAATGATCCCTGGAGTCTTGAGAATGAAGAGTCTTTAATGTCTTTGTGATCTCATAGCTTCCTAAATGAGATCAACACCAATATTTGAGATAATCTGTCGATGTGAGTAACCCAAACTCATGTTGAACTCTGCTTATGTGCCGAGTCACAGAATACAAGCTGAAATTACAATGGTGACAAAAAACTACTCATGATGCACAATGTGTTTGACAATGGTAGATTTCACATATATTACATACAACTCGATATTTAGTTGCTAATGTTTTGATACAAAATCATCATTCAGTAAACCCTTTGAAGAACAAGCTCACCTGCTCTGGCCTGTTGAGCTTCGTCTCTTTGGCATCTCTGCGCCCGTCTGACACATTCAATCTCATCCTGCTTTTTCGGCCGTGGCTTTTATGAATGAAAAGAAATGAAAAAAGACACACAGCAGCTTACATATAGCTATGTTTAGATATACAAACAGGAATGCACATGTCTCTCAGGGTCACCTATTTACATGTTGTTGTTTTTTTTAATCAATTCTTAATATTTTCAGCAAATTAATATCAAATTTTTAAACTTTTAAGCATCTACCTATTAGAATTTGTGTGGTTAGGTTTAGTTTAAGGAGTCTGCATTGTGTCATATTAACCTCTTAATTATATATTTTAGAGATTTCCAAAACTATTCCATTAAAAATGCAATAAAAAAATAATCTAAGTACTATTTAGAAGCACAGACATTCTAACTCTACCTCGACCTCAGTGGTGGCAGTAAGCAGAGTGTGGAATTGTAGGATGGTAAAGCCACATTCAGAAGGAGCCATTATCATAAAGGACTCAGGCAATTTGATGGGCAGGGGTTAAAAAAAATAAAAATAAATAAATAAAAAATAAAAAAGGGTACCACATTGGCTTTCTGCAGTGGGGCCCCAATGTGCAGGGAGGCAGAAGTGGAAAGTGACAATGGACTGCTGCTGGATAGGCAGGGAATAACAGGCAGGAGAGGGTAGAACTGAAAGGAAGGGATAATGGCAGAAAATAATATTAAGGCGTTTATAATATACATTGACACAGAGGACAACTGATTTCACTCTTTCTTTATTACAAGCAGAATGACAATACAGTGCTTTGCCCTCATTTGCTACAGACAGGCTGGCAAAAAGTCAAACAGGTGAACTTTTAAAATCTTTATCCAAAAAAAAAAAGAAAAAAAAAAGGAAATTCTCAAAACCTGTTTAGTAATACAAACAGTGCTGTACTGAAGGTATGATATGAGGCGTGCTGCTCAGAGCACAGAAGTTGACATTTCAGACCTTTGCCGAGCTCAGGAATGACAGGAGGAGCACCTGCTGTTCTGCTGATGGACTTAGAAAAAGCAGTTTGACATTCTGATCAGCAGTAGAAGGCTGGTGCGATAAACCCATTTGAGACAGGGGCTGACACCTACAGACAGTCCATTCCTTGTCAAGTTATTTGGTCACTTTTCTTTTTCTCACCCATTACAATCTTCTTAGAAAAATAACTTGTGAGGAGGAGTGAACACTTATAAACCCCCAGTCGACGGACAATAGACCTTGTTTTAGGGGACAAAACGGATCAGTTGTAGAACAAAGTGCAGTGTGTAGACCTATTGGTAAATCTCTAATGAATCATATAACATATACGTTGCTCTCATTTTGGTTACAAACTTGAACATACATTCTAACAGAGTTAAAATATAGTATTCTCTCTGGGATACAAAAGTAGCAAAAGAAATATTCAGAATGGACAACACAAAGATGACAAGTAGTAGTGAAGGGTTGAGCTGCGGAGGACTCGGCTAACAAACCGAAGAATGACTACAAAGAGTTCCCCATGACATTACAATGTAAAATAAACCTTACAGCATTTTCGTGGTAGGATGTGACATGTAGAATGTGTCTGGATACAGTATGGCAACAGCACAGTGAGGTGGGACACTGCATAACAAGCACCAAGGCTCTTTTATTAATCTACTGAGGTCAGGACGTTGAACCCCCAAGTCCAAACATGTGCGGGGGCTTGTGGGCTTTGAGTGGAAACTGAAAAAGACAGATCCAGACCTCTAAGCAAACTGAAAAATCATCTGTGCCCCTGTAAAAAAACAAAACAAAACAAAAAAACCCGAACACCTGTTACTAAAATCTATACATGTTGGCAGGTGGTGATGTGTATGAAACTGCATAAACATACAAAAATGCTTCAGAATCTGACATTCAAGACTTCTAGAGTCAGACACTCGCTGTGCAACACGACAGATATGCTTTGGACAAAGAGGACTTCAGATGTTAGAAATGCAGAAAAGAGGTTCATCCATAATGAGGTACAATCTTCAGCTGGAGGGCATGATGGACAAATCAGTTCAACATTCTATTGATTTGATTGTGACATCGCCGATTCAAGTGTCCCTCCTTCTTACAACAGACCATATATAATACTATAATCTCCCCGTCTCTCTACAATACGTACCAAAAATTCTTAAATTACATCCATACACCAACAGTGACCGCGATCAATCATTTTAGAACAATACAGAAAAACTTGGATTAATGTAACACGGAGAAACAAAAACCTTATAATGCGACAACATGACATTAGCATTCTTACATTAAACTTCTGCATAACACAGAGCATGGCAGCAAACACACAAGCACAATGCAACAGTGAGGAACAGCACGTCATTCAGGACATCCATAAATAAACGCTCCATCGGCCTCGGGCTGCTGCTGTTACCCGACGCGGCCACAAGGAGGCAGGGGTGGGCACGGTGTGCTATTGTCAGGAGAAAGAAAAGGTGTCATGATATGCTTCATGATGAATGATGTATGGGACAAGAAAGGAGGACAAGGAAGACTCGAGAGGACGGATCCGCATGCAGCAGAGATCCGACATGCTACACTGGCATGTGAGGGAAACAAACGTCCACGCAATCGTGAGGGTAAACGAAGAAAGAGGAATAACAGACACACTGTACCAGACACGTATGCTCTTTGAACCTCCCTGTCCACTGAAAACACGTTTAAACTCACCTAGAAATATATTCCACTAAAAATGGGTGTCTATGAATTAAGGCAGGGTGGCTAGAATACTGCACATCCCTCTTCAGATTTTCCCCGTTTCTCTCCTTCAGCTGATGGGTGTGTGTGAGTGTAAGGCTTTGTAATACACCACTTTTTTTTTTTTTTTCCAAACACCTTTCTCCTTTGGCTCCTAGCCTGCTGCTGTGTGGTTTACCTGTAAGGCAAAGGTGTGTCACATACAAACATACAGTAACAGGCAAATTCATGCATACACTCGCGCACATGCACACGCACGCACGCACACCTAAAGGGCTGTGCTTGACAGCTGCCCCTTACTTGGCCGGACCACATACTGTACATAAATGTTTTCAAGAAACATTTACAAAGAAGAAAAATAAGGACACGGAAGTGGAGGAACAGGCAAGAACGTGAGACTGAACATGAGGACAAGGAGTACAAAAAGGCCCGACTATTGACATGTTGAACCCGGACAGTTCCACAGTGCACATGTTGTTCCCCTTTTCTCAGACTTCTTCAAGTAAGAGTTTGGGTAGGAACTTTGATGACACTACGACAGGGACTGCAGTGAAACAAAAAGATGTGACTAAAGGATGAAGATGAAGCGTCAGGACTAGAATATCTAAAGGGTTGTCCACTCAGATGTAGCCCAGAAAATGCACATGGTGAAGTCGTGTGTGAACATGTTTGTTTGTATTTTGCTCTAGAAAGCCTTGATCCTTGAGATGTAGATCTTGGTTGCACATCGTGGGATGTACTTCATGCTTCAGCCCGCGAGATTCGCATACACATAGTTTCAAAGTCTTCATCTGTGTTCACACGGAGGTCTCGGGCCCGGGAGCGTAGTAGGCAAATCCCGCCCCTGAGAGTCGGAGCATGCAGGGGCTGAGAGAGCACAAGTCTGCCCCTCCCCCTTCCGCCAAGTGGGCCAGTAGTTTCTGTGGAAGGGGATCAGACCTGCGGAGCATCTCCACGGCGGCAAGGTGGAGGTGAGAGGAGTCCGTGCTCGTGCCTTTGTAGGATCGACGAGAGGACAGTGGAGTCGACTCGGCCACGCCACCCCGCGACAGTTTCTCATGATCCTACAGAGAGATGGAGGACGCACCGTCACAAGAAGGTCCACAACACAGAGGCAGAAAAGGAAATCCTAATTATTGCACATTAAAACACAGAGGCTGTGATTGAGAACAGATGTTAGACGGCTTGATGCATGATCAGACAGCAGGGTGAGACAGAGGATTAACAGGTTTGTTTTAGATATCCAGATATCACGTCACATCATGGACCCCTGGATTAAATCGACTGATCTGGACAAAGACATCCATGAAGTGTGGACACTGGACAGAATTTTACTGATGAATGATGAGAAACCTCCTGCCAGTTCCCATTATGATTAATAGATATATTAGATCAAGCATGCTGATGACATAAAACCCACTTGCTATTCCACCTTCCAACAGCAGATGTCACCAGTGCAAGATGACACTTTGTACACAGATACACAGCACATGGTTTGCCTCCTGCCCGGACAACCTGGATTTTTCCAGATCAGTTTCTCCCGTGACATCAATAATGGTAACCTTGACCTTGCCTAATAAAATATGACCTCAGTTACAAACTAGTTGTTAATCAAGTCTGTATGGACCTCTAAAACCTGACATCTCATATGAACCTTGCTGTGAACCTAAAGCCTCCAGTTTGAGCCCCTCAACCTTACATTCACATCTATCTCAAGCTACAGTCCAGGACCAAAAGCAACAACAAGAATACAACCTGCTGGAGCCCACATGCCAAGTGGCAATGGATTTTAAGTAGCCTGGGTCTAATAAAGACAGGATAAAACTTCTCCTTTGGCTTGTACCCAGATGAAGATAATTGCCGTCCCTCATGCAGTGAGCAGCACAGCATGCTTTGGAACCAGCACTGCAGAGTTAATTGGAGATTGTGATTCCTGAAAGTAGGTTTGATGGAACGAAATGTCTCGTATAGCCCCCTCCCCCACCCACAGAACGACAGCATGCCCCATGCAGTGCAGAGCAGCAGGAAGCATCATGGCAGCAGCATTAAAAACCCGACTCCCCACTGTCAACGCCCTCTGTGTGCTGTTACCATGGTGACTCTAGCCCAACTAGGAGGGGTGCACTCTAGGGCATGCTGAGCAGGGTGCTGTGGCTGTGTGACATGGAGTCATAGGTCCTGGCTGCTTTTTCTCCACAGGTCCTATCAGGGTGGAGCAGGTCCCTCTCATTGCTTCCCTCTCCTCCAGCAGCGCCAGGAGCCCCACAGCCCTCTAGGGCCCCTGCTGTCCTTACCTTCTGCGGATGATGTTAGAGGAAAGGAGGTGATAATGGAATCTGCTGACAATGTGTCTTGTATCCAGATATACTCAGCAGCAGTTTTAAAGGTACACCAAGCCACCCAGCCGAGTGTGTATCCAGGCCTGTGTCTAGATTAAGTTGAAGCTGACTGCGGTTCACACCTGAACGCTGCTCAAAATTGGTTTCAGGTGACCGCTTTTGATTGGATTTCACTTCCCTGCTCACATTTGATTTTGTGGGTGAAAAACTGTGACCACTGCTAAACTGAAAAATTACACATTTTACTCATCCATGCAGCCACGCAAAAGAATTGGTGTCGCTTTCTGGTAACTTACTAAGAAACTGTTGCAAATGTTGCATTGGAGCTTTGTTCTTCTCTTCACACTGAAAATCTGACAAGGCACACTTTCACTGCAGTGGTGACACGTTTGCATCCCTGACCAGCTCTGCATGTGACTCCAAATTCAGATTAGATTCCAGTGTGGCCTCAGCCGCCTCAGGCTCAGCTGTATTTACCACCGATCACCAAGGACACATTACAGTGCTAAGTTTGAGCAGTGCCACAGATCTTTGGCAAAATGAGGTCAGCAACACACTAAATTTAGGTGATCTGATAGTTAATACATGGTCTGGGATGTTTCCTTTAATTATTTTCTCAATTAATTGTCTTTCCCAGAGCTCAAAGTCGTATCTTACTTCATCCAAGTCCAAAACCCACAAATTTTCAATTTACAATGATATAAAAGAGAATGAAACAGCAAATCTTCAGATTAGAGAAACTGGAGCTTTTTGATTTTTGCTTTAAAATTATTTAAACAATTATCAAAATAGCTGATGATCAATTTTCGGTCAGCTGACTTATCGATTAATCAACTACTCCTAAATAAATACATGATGCATGACGAGGTCACATGGTATAGTGCATGCAATTGCATTTCTTACACAGTAAATATGAAACATGAAATACATAATGGAGACGGTGGCTTCACAAATGGGAGGAAAAATGTTCAGAGGAAGAAAATACACAGTTCTAACCTGCAAACCAAACACTGCAAACCAAACACTGTGCCACTATTGTCATCAATAGCGCCTGAGTAGTTAGTTTCACACTAAGCGAGGTGTTGAGACAGTGATGAGTGGTTTGCACTGACACATGCCACCATTCATACAGAGATAAGAGCTTAAAAGAGAGAGTCACCTCCTCTTCCCGCTCCTCTCTCGTCTCTCTGGGCCAATCAGAAACTCATTCTGCTGGAGGACTGAGAAAGCATGAAGATGGTGGACGGCTCCACAGTAAGGCACGGGCGAGTGGACTGCAGTTACCCCGAAAGAGCGAGCGGGTGCAGAGGGAAGAACCACAGGCACACAGGAGCAGTGGGGTTAAACGAGAGAGGAGAGGAGACAGTAATGAAGAGGGAGGGAGAGGGGAAGAGGAAGTGAAATGAAAGGAAAAGGGAGAAACGAACGAGGGTGTGAATTTTGATTATGGCGGTCCATTAAGGTGCAGCGAGAAAGGAGAGAAAGGAGAGAAGAGAAGAAAGGGCACAGCAGGAAGAAATCCGTCAGACCTTTCATTCATTTTTCCATTCATGGTGAGGCTCGCTTCCCAGGAAGGTGAGGCTAAGCCACAGGGAACAGGAAGTCATTCTAAAACACACCGTCACTCAAAGCTATTAGGGATCCGAATGGTCTTCCTGGATGATTAATAGAGTGGCACAGATTTGCAGCCTACTCATACAGTCAAAATATTAAGTACCAGCTAGGATTTGAGAGAATTCTACTCGTGATATCAGGTCACTTCAGGTTGGGAACTGAAATGTGCTGCTAAAAAAAAAGCACAAAGTCTTAAAACTGATAAAGCATTAATCTGTCATTGGTTAATGGTTTTAGCAAAGCATTTAGTTAACACCTTTAGAAGTCACTGCAGGATGCAAAATCTAAACTCTAACGTGGGAACGAGACGAGTTTAAGAGTCAGTGTGACTGTGGAGTTACCTGTGCACGTTCAGTGGCTGTGGGGCACATGGCCCTGCAGAGGACCTTCTTGATGACATCTGGCAGCAGGCTGACCGTAATAAGCAGGATGATGCTGAGCCAGGCCGGTCCACTGGACAGCATCTGCATGAACACGTAGTACATCCTCTGGTAGTTGAGGAAGGGCCTGAGCAGCCAAGAGGAAAGACAGAGCATGATCGGATTTTCAGAAACATCCTAATCAACACAAAGGTTAGAAATGCTGGGGAAAAAAAGAAAGCGTCTTATACCAAATGATGCCTCCCCAGAGAAGAGAGAAAATAACGTAGAAAAGGAGTGACCCCCAGATGACAAAGTGATTGATCCAGGTCCAGTGGTGCGTGTCCAAGGCAAGCTGAAACAGATTACACACATAGTAAACACTCACCCAGTCAATGAAGTCAATGCCTTTGCCTCTAGGCTTTATTGCTGCCAGTGTAGTCAATCATTTATGTAACATGTTTGTTAGTTGTTAGTGTGCTGCAAGCTTGCCCACGCGCACGATCGGGCACACGTGCAGCGGCGATGAACTCATCTAAATGGAGGGATTATGCAACACAACAGAGACTTCTGGAGACGCGCGCTCACACACCTTGAGCGTAACGGTGAACACCAGCACAGTAAAGACAAGAGTCCCAAAGGTCCAGTTCCCAAACATCTGCGAGGGAAGAGAGGGAGACGGGGGGTTAGCAGCCACATCAAAGACACACCCTGCATCCATGGATGAGTGAACATCCTGCGGTTTTACTGTGCTCGCATGAGCGCAAAAAAGGAGCCCGAACACCGACCATCACGTCTGATGAGGTGAGGGGCGATCTGTTTGGAAAAAAGTACTCTTTTTTTGAGCTTTGGGGCCAATTCACTGAGAATATTTTCACTTCACCTCTTAGCATACATATTTGTCTACCTGCTGAAATCCTAGAAAGGTTTAGGCAGACATCGGGAGCAAACAGATGGGATGAGAGTAGCGAGGGAGAGACTGAAAGAAGGGGCGGAGGGAGAGAGAGATCAAGACGAATAAAAGCCAGGAGTTTATGTAATAACCACAGCTGGTTGTTGGTACCACAGCACCTATCTTTACTAGAATTCCTTCATTCATTAATCCTTTAAGGATGAGAAAGAAAGAGAGAATTTCCATTTGAAAGCTCTGATGCTGGAGCACTGAAATTAAGAACCAACCAACCCCAAAAATTGCTGCCACAAATTAACGGACATACAAATACAAACACACACAAATGCACGAACACATTAGACAGAACAACAAACAGATGTTGGATCTTAATCTATAGCACTAGCAATACTCCGATTACTACCACAACGAAACACAGGGATAATGTGTGGGGGAGCGTCTAAGGTTTCTACTATGTCAGTGGAGTTGTTAGGATCAGGTACTGTGCAGGATTCAGGACTTTACAGAGATTAGGGGAATAATGGAGCACTGGAAAACTACACATTCAAATGAAAGTGCATGGATGATGTGAAGTGAGAAAGGATGAAACTGGATGAAACGGTCAAACTGAAAGCTTAAACGGTACGACAGGAACTAAAAAAGCGTGAAAGACAGAGAGAGCTGACAGGGAGGGAGACAGGCTTACCATCTGTGTGTTGGTGGTCATAAGCTGAGGAGGAAGAAGAAGAAGAAGAAGAGGAAGAGGAGCAAAATAAAGAGAGGAAGCAGAGAGAAAGAGGGGGAAGAAAAGAGAAAGGAATCAGGACAAAGGGTAAAATGAATTTCAGGATGTTTCAACTTAAAAAACAGGACCAAAGGCAATCAAAAACAGTTGACATGATACAAATTAACGATACAGAGAAAGATGCTATTGCGTTGTCGATATGAATGGAGAGATCCAATGTTGCTGACCTACAGGGGGGCCCGGATAGAAACCTTACTGTTAAAGATCCATAATAACAAAAACATGACCACAAAGTCTGTAACATATAACTCCTCTTTCATGAGAATCCAATGGAGATGGATGAATGTTCGTAAAGAAAGCGCTAACTTTGTGTCCGTAATCCTCTTTGAATTTCCCTACAGGACACCTCAACACCCCGCAGAGTGACGCAACTGTCTCTTTTACAGATGTCACTGCCTCCGCTGACAGAGACAGAGGCTCACCTGGCCGTTGCTGGTGAAGGTGGTGTTGTCAAACAGGAAGTAGGCACCAAAGAAGAAGATAACAGCATCAAACACACCCAGGCATGTCCAATACAGGAAGACAGGCCAGCGGAGGAGGGAGTTCTTCGCTATGTCCCTAACGCAGGAAGAAGAAAGGAGAGTTGAGCAAAAGCAACAAACATTGTGTCGTGAAAGTCACAGAAAACTTTTCCTCTGACCTCACCTGTACAAGGAGGGCTCCCTCTTGAGTGTCTCCACTGTAACGTGCTGCTCAACCAGACTGTAGAGCAGGATGGGGAGTGAGGTGAAGCTGATGTTGTACAACGTCAAATAGGCGGTGTCGTACAGAGGCTGCAGAGGGACAAAAATAATAAAGATGGCATCAGACATTTGGAAAAGAAAGGCCATCTTGAAATTTAGAGACATGAGTTGATTTTTTTGGCCACCTGGGGGCAGCAGAACAAGCTGAAAACTGAAAACGATCACCTCATAAAGTTATTATGAGAATGTGTAACTGCCAAATTACAAATAACAGACACAAGGCAGCATACACTTTCATTTTGAGCCTCCTTTTAGCTTCGGTTTGGTCTCCACCAACTCCTGGATAAAATATCTGGTCTTTCAGCTGCTAGTAGTTGTATTTTGTGATCAGCCCGTTGCTAACTTTACCAGCTATTTAGTGCCGGGCTGGTACCATGAAGCTGTTTATTAGAGTTGTTTGCTCTGCTGCGGCCGGAAACAAGAATGATCAGAACAGAGTTTGTGGGCTGTAAAATCGAAACAATCAGCTAAAAGAGGTGGAAATGCTCATTAGCGCTGAGGGAACCTGCAAAGTAGAGGTAATTCTCTGTGGGTTTGTCTCTATGAGCGTCACCTTTCATATTACACATGTGATCGTGACAAAAATATGAATTAGTGCAGCTGTAAAAATAATTTTAAAAAGCATTCATTGCTATGTGAAGCTGGTTTAATGCATAACACTGTGAGGATAAGTAACGATGGGCACATATATATGCTAGGCTGTGTGCATGCAAGCTGCAGCCCTAACAGAGTACTGAGTACTTACCTGCTGGGAGAACCCACAGAAGAACTGATAGAGGAACTGAGGGAAGATGAAGCATACATTCTGGAAAGATTTAAGAGGAGAAACAAAAACAAAAACAAATGGAGAAAGTGATAAGCTTGTGACAAGTACACGTGAAGAGATTTGAAGAATCTAAAAATGCCACTATCTACACATTTCTGTTTATGCAGAGATTGTGTGCTATAAGCTCACTGAGTGGGCCGCAAAGAGCTGGCCTGCCAAAAGGAAAAAATGAATCAGTTGGCAGGGCACCGCATGCTGTGGAAGCCGCCCACACTGATCATCGTAGCCATGAATCCAGGAGAGAACGTTGCACCAGGGATTCATGAATCGGGTAATCTGTCAGAGTCGCTGCAAAATCTGGTTCTTTGTAACTCAGTGTTTCACTGGGAATTACGATAAAGTGATTAAAATGTGTGAGCCAGTGGAGTACACAAGGCATTCGTCTTGTACCTTGTAGAAGAAGTACTGAACAAGTTCAGCGATTCGGATGTAATAGTAGTGGCCATGAACAAGCAGCATCTTCTTCAGGTGCTTGAACTTCGGGATGGCATAGTCACTGTTCCTTGCTGCCTGTCGACCTTCTTTACCCATGATGCCTTGAGGAAGGAAAGATGTTGGCTGTAAGGAATTAAGCTCAGCCAGGAGTGTAAAACAAGACGGTGGTTTTCACCTGTCTAACTATAAAGACTATTATACGGCAGAAAAGTGAGCCAATCCTGGCTTATCACAAATATACAGAATATGTTGGCAGTGAATACATGTTTATTGGCTGAAATTTGTGATTACACATAAATCAAGTTTAATGTTAATTTTGTTTTTATATCATCTTCATCAGATTTGCTTTTCTCCCAAACATCAATATCAGTATGGGCTTTAAAAAAATCAAACTCAGACTCTAATAGAAACACTGTGTTTATATATTAATGGATGAAATAAGCTCACCGATGCCCACATGTGCTTCCAAGATCATACTGACATCGTTGGCTCCATCCCCGATGGCGAGGGTTATGGGGTGCTCCTTCGAAGCTTTAATTAGCTTCACAATCTGCAAAAAGAAAAGAAATCTGTCACCGCTGCTGCTTGTCGTTTAGGAATGAGCCTGGAGTGTATTTGTAGAGTCAAATTCAGGTCTCTCACCTGTGCTTTCTGCAGTGGAGCCATGCGACAGCAGAGCACAGCGCTACAGTTACGACAGATCTCGAGAAAGATCTCCCTGTAGTTGCCGGGACCGGCACCCTCCTGGTTGGGCTTCAGTACTGCAGACAGAGTGGCCCCGTCGATGATCAGACCAAAATCCAAGCAGTCTACTGACAACCTGGAACCAAACATCACCGACCGATCAACAGGGAGCTTTTCATACATACTTTTCAAGGAATAATGCCATAAATGTGATGGCTTCTTATATATCATCATTTTCTGCTTTTTCATGTCTGACATTTCAGTAAATTGATTATCTTCAGCTTTCAAAGAGCTGGTTGGACAAAACAAGACCCCTGAAGACGGTCTCGTTTTGTGTGATGGACTTTTGATGCTGTATAAGCCAACCGATTCATCGAGAAAATGACGAGCAGACTAATCAATAATAACGGACACAGGATACTGTAGACATGCACGTGCATTACTCCATACCCAGAAATAGAGCGCTGTCTGAGAACGGTCCTGTTTAGCTCGAACAGGACATCGTGCAGACTCTGCTCCTCTGTGCGTTTCTTGGTCAGCTCCAGGATCTGGGTGCTGCGGCGGAACAGCTTGCTGGCATAGCAGGTAGCCGCTGCCGTCTCCATCTTGTCCCCTGTCAGGACCCATACCTTCATCCCCGCCTTGTGCAGTGACTCGATGGTGTCTGCGGCTTTCTCCTGCAGCCTGCGCGTCAATAAGTCAATAAGAGTTTCAGCCTCCACTGAGGTAGGGAAAAGCATCCATCAAAACTTCAGTCAATCCATTAGCAACTGGTGATAACTTATCAATGCATGACCAGCTGTGTCCCTGCCCATCACCAGTTTATCTACTAGGGAGTCAAACTGTCAGGCAGCTGATCGATCAGTTAAGGAAAACTACCTTTGCGGGTCAATACTGAAATCAACTCTGTTGGAGCACATCTCATGTTCTAACATAGCAGAAAAGGAAACAAATGGCACAGAGCTCAGACTGAAGCTTTCTGCCCTCTGAGCCTTCACAATACTGTGAAGACGACTCATTAATCTTCCCTTCAGTCGCCTCTGCTGCTGCACTCTTTTGAAATCTTTCCCTCCCTTTGTCTCCCTCCTTCCCTCCCGCCACGGGGACCAACCTGTCCTCCACCGCCGTTGCGCCCAAAAGCACAAAGTCCCTCTCAATGATGTCATAGGCCTGCGCCAGCCTCTGCTCCCTGTCCTGCAGGGCCAGCTTGGCTTCAGTCAGGTGATGACACGCCTCCTCGTATTCGGACTGCGACAGCCTTCGGTAAGCGACACACAGGGTCCGTAGCCCTTCCTGTGTTGAGAGAGGGAGGGAGGGGGATTGGAGCTGCGAGTTCATATGTTGGGTAATAATTATCTGTGGGTAAATTGAGCCATTGCTAATATAAATAACTCTCATACTGAGCTGCTGCTAAGAGACAGTTTGCTCTGGTTGAAAAACTACTGCACTGAATAATATTCATGCCTGACTCAGCATCTCATCAAACCTGTTGCATATCTGTCCCAGTCAAACTGTGCACTTACAACAGCGTTCTGCTCCACCCGGGCTTTCACCTGCTCCACCTTCCCTGACACCACCCGAGGAAAAATGGACGAGTCTGCCCCCTTACAGAACAGCAGGTACTCTCCTGAGATCCCACAAAGAAAACAAGCTGTTAGAACTAGTCAGATGGTGGATTTATAATATGTTTTAACAAAGCACTGGTACCTGTGTGACCTCTGTGTGTGAGCATACGTCTTACCTGAGCTTGACCTGACGATGACGCTCATTCTCCTCCTCACGGAGTCAAAGTTCAGCACATGGAGCAGCTCAAACCTGAAGGAGAGACAGTCTTGGCATGAAGGAAGTTCTCTTTGTTAACTTTCTCATGTCTGTTTCAGATTTTCATTCATGTTTCTGTCTGTTTAGAAGTCTTCTGTGTTCTGTAATGAGCACGGACCCTAATGTGTTGTGGAAAATAAGGCATCAGAGACAGAAAGCCAAACAGACATCCCAGTGTTTGGCCAGGCTTCAGCCAGATTCAGATTCCCTTTAACTGGTAAAAAACCAAACAAGTGTGAGACTAGTCAAGAAGCTTTCTGCCTTTCCGTTCTCTCCAGTTTGCTGGATGCACACCCCTCCCCTCTCCAGCTCCCTTGCTTCCTTAAAATAGCTCACAATTGACAGACCACTGCAGAGTGATGGAGAGAGAGGGCGGTTACATGAACACTTCCTTCAGTTCAAAACATTAGACAATTTCCCCCAAACCACTCTCTAATGGAATCTTGCTGCCCTTCATTCTTCCAGACCAGGTCGATCTGATTGAGCGCTCTCTAGAAACAACCCTCCACCTCACTCTTTTGTGGTTGTAGTTTTTTCTAAAGTCTGTTAGCACATGAAACACAATCCCACAGCTGTTTCTCTCCTGGCAGCTGATGCGCAACCACAATTCCATCAGCTGAATTACTCCTGTTGTATCTCCTGTGGTGTAACCACAACAAACCCTCCAGAGACCAACCTTTCAATCTCATCGTCTTTGTTGAGGATCTCCATGTAGTTGTCTTTCAGTCTCAGATAGGTGTAGCCCAACCTGGCAACAGAGAGTGAGGGAAAAGATTAAGTCTGATAGAAAATATCCACTTACACTACGCTTTATTACTCACTTGGAAAGGTTAAAGGTGCTTTTAGTGCAACCTGAGCAGTTACAACAGTGTCTCACATCTGTGAAAGCAATACGTGAGGGCAACACCCCGTGATTTGGCATGTTGGACCACGTGTCTTGCGTAGGTCTAAGGCTGCATTCAGACCAAAAATAGCACTGTTTAAAAAAAAAAAACACACAGATCTGTGTTGGTGTGGGCATGCTGCTCCAGATACCACTGAGAAGATGAAATACCATCCAGGTCCAAGTCCAGTTTGAATACTACAGCCGTGAGTTTTAAAGCTGATGTGGTGACAGTTTAGAACGCTATGAGCTAGCACAAGTTTTCACAGCAGCGATGTTTGCGGCATTAAGGCTTCAAAGTATGACCTGGTTCAGCTTTTTCATTGGCTGACCCCTTTGTGACGGGACCCTCGCTCTGCCAACATAATAGCTGGTACAGCAGCATTTGTCTGCAAAGGATTTCTAACCAAATATTAAAAACAGCAATTCATTAAAGTTTAATTCATCCTGGGCCTCTAAAATGTAGGGACGAGGAATACTGAAGCGACAGTTTTTTACCGTTTCATTCCCTCCACCAAAGCCACCTCATCCGGTGAGGAGGAGATGTAGAAGGAGGTGGGCCGGCCCTGGTGGATGCCCCTCTTGATGCCATCCACCGTCTCCTCCTCCTTCACCTGCACGGTGTGACACAGACACAGCGCCCGGAAGAACAGATCCTCGTGTTCCTGCAGACACAAGGCCTGACATTATAATCCTTTTTACCTGTTTTCAATGAATGCAGCACTTAATTTCAAAGGTGCATCACTGATATGAAACACAGAAGCGCAGAACTTATTCAGAAGCTCAAATTTAGTCTGTACTAATCCTGAAGTTCTTTGTCAACATTTCCCAGAACTGCATAGCAAAAAAGCAGAATATCCATGAAATCTTCAATTCTAAAGTTTTGTGCACATTTTAGTTTTGGCTCCTCTTCCTCTCTCTGGTCAAATGTGGTGGCTAAGCCGCTCATGCTGACTACACTTTATTTTTCTATTAAATCTAAACAAATCACTGTTGCCACTGCCAGAAGTGCAAAGCTCATCACTTTTCACTTTACCAGGGCACTTTTTGCCCACGTAAGACAGGAAAACACTTAAGAGTTCCACAGAAAATGTCGAGTTTTCATGAACTGGATACATGCTGTATCCCTGCTGTGTTTATCAGCAGTGGAAATGAGCAAAACAGGTGTTTGTCTATAACAAAATGCCAGAGATAATTAGTTTAATAGTCCTCCTGTCTGACATCGTGACATGTTACTCTGGAAGCGTTTTCCAATAAGTTTTCCTCACTCTCGTCTCCAGCTCTATTTGGTCGCAGTCAGCACAGCCAAGAGTCTATTCAGGCTGGATTTAGAAGCCTGTTTGCTTTGTCAAACCCACATACTTACTCTCCTGTATCCTCCAGGTGAGGAATCAATCATGTCTATACTGGAGGCAGCGCTGAGGATTTGGCCGTTGCAGATGGCATGCGGAATGTAGACGTTCCCATCGACACAGCACTCAATAAACTCCATGTTGTTCTCCGTCAGAGTGCCCGTCTTATCAGTAAACACATACTCCACCTGGGAGGGAAGGAGGAGAAAGGGAAGGGTGAGGGCACGTCTGCAAATAGTGCAAATGCAGATACTGGATGTAAATGTGTGTGCATGTGTGTGTGTGTGTGTGCACGCTCTTGTACCTGTCCCAGCTCTTCATTCAGGTCGGAGGTGTTGACCTGAGCTCCCTCTCCCAGCTCCTCGTCGAACATTTCCTCGTCCCAGGTGATGAAATAGGAGCCCAGAAACTTCTGCATCTCCACCGTCACGTACATAGACACCGGGATGATGTAATTAAATAAGACCATGAAGGCCAGGAAGTCTGTGAAAGCTCGGATCACCTGAAGCACGGGAGGAAGGAAGATAATGGCTATGAGGTTTTAGAGAAATGAGATTTGGGACCGGGTGTCAAGTGGATTTAAGCTAGAGGCTGGTGAACAAACCACATGGCGCTGGCGCTCGTTCTCGGTCCTGTGGTTGTACCAGGGCTCGTCTCGGTCAGGAGACCACTGCCAAGCGTATTTCAGAACAGTGTTGATGACCGCTTTACTGATCAGGATGCACAGATACACGATCAGGAAGGCATTCATCGACCTGCAGGGAGTGGAGATCAGGAAGAGGAAGCAGGAAATGCTCAAACAAACAACCATAAATCTGAACCATGCAGTGAAAGCAGTGGAGGTGCTGATCATACTTTTCTACAGCAGAGCGCTTCTGAGATTTAGACTGGTAATTCAGCGCCATCTTGGTCTCCATACCAGTGTAGACCGCAACAGCTGAGGGGAGAGAGTACAGAGAGGTAACAGGACAATAAGCCTTTTCTCAATCAAAAACATTCAGGAGACGTAAAACAGAAATGAATCCACATGCTGTTACCGTAAATGTGTTGTGTGTTCTTCAGTGTGGCTCCTCTGAGGAGCAAGTTCTCGGCTCCAAGTGGTCTGCAAGAACAAAACAGAAACCTTCTGTCTTTATTTCAGAGGCACCATTAAAGCCATTTGATTAATTGAGAAAAGGTAAAAGGTATACCTTGTAACTAATACTATGAATGAAGTGCACTCACCTGGCCACAGGCTCTTCTTTGTCCTTGTAAATATTGATTCGTCCCACGAATCTACAGGAAAAGTCACAGCAAAAGAAAATCAAGAGAAGCTACAAGGGAAGAACGCTTCTCAGAGGCTGTAGCTGATCATATGTGTGCATCAGTGAGTGCGTGTCACACTCACTTGTAGAGGTCAGGCTGCGGTTGTTCACATTCAATAGTGGCATGTAGCGAATCCACCTCCTGCTCCGTTCTAAAGGCCATGGTATCTGGTACAGCATAATAGGTCTGAGATAGAAAGGTGGAGGAAGGGGGAAGAAGCAGAAGAAGAGGACAACAGAGGAAAATGTCACCGACAGCCACTAATGAGAGCAGGGTTCATTTGACTCTTCAGCCTGGCCTCCTGCAGATTCTCTAAATGACTGAGAGAGCAGGGGAGGCGGGCTGTCACAGACCGCTCCCCGGGTCATCAGGGGACAGCATGCTGGGATGGTGAGCACATCAGGGGGTCATCCCTGGGGCATGTATGAGGAGGGCCGGTGGAGTACACTGTGGGATATATCTGTGTGGGTGTGTGTGCTCAGCCATGCGTGGCTCGTGTGACTGACATCAACGAACATCAGAGGAGAAGTGAAAAGGTGAAACGCGCTGCGTGACCAGGTGTCACCTACGCCTTCACGCCTCTGTGCATCTGTGTTCACGTGTTGACTGATAAGTGCACGACCGCAGCTTGCAATTACTTTCATTACTGATTGATCTGCTGATTATTTTCTCAATTAATCGTTGTCAGAAAATGTTAGAGAGCGCTGAATAATGCATCACAGTTTATTTAAGCCCTGACTGAATAACAGCCTAAAAAATATTTAGTTCACACAAGACAAAGAAAAGCACCAAATGATGATACTAACCAGGGAATGTTTGACATTTTTGCTTAGAAAAGGACCTAAATGTTCATTTTAACTATAAAACAATTGGTTGATTGAGAGAAAATGAATTGGCAGGTGTTTTGTAAATCTGATTATAGCTCCTCAAATGTGTTTTTTCAGCATCATTTTATAGAAATCTGAACATCTTTTGGTGTTGAACAAGCAAATTAATTATGTCAAATAATGACAACATTTTTCAAGATTTCATAACATTTCATAGGCCGAGCAGATTAATCAAGAATGAAATCATTAGAAGTCATCAATTATCTGTCGACAGATTAATCATTTGATTCACTAATTGTTTCAGCTTTGTGAGCCTTAATGATGACTATGTGGAATATTATTTAAAACCAATTAAAAACTAACAAACAAAGCCAAAAAAAAACATACTGCAAAATGTTTTGAAATGGGTAAAATAAGAAAAAGCACAGCGACAGTAATTGATCTATAAATTCAAATGTGTTCAGTACACAGAGCATTGTGCTGTATTAATCCAGGACTGGACATTCAGAGTTAATGTTTGAAAAAAATCAAATTAAAAAAATAGGACTTCTTTTTACTTTTTAGCCCTTTAAAGGGCCTGAAATTTATCCGATTTATTTTTTTTAAGCCTTTAAAGACCCACTGAATCATAAGGCTTTCCTGTTTTGGGATCAAAGATGGTAAATCTAAAGACGAGTTAAAAATACGTCTAATCCACATCCTGCACTCGTCCTGGCACCTTGTGACTAGACTCCCCGTCCAGGCTGGTGGTGGTGACGTAGCAGGTCCCATCATGGCGGCTGGAGGAGAGCAGGATGAGGTCACATGGGAAAGTCTCGTCCTCCCTCACCACGACGATGTCCCCCACCTGGCAGAGCGGGACAGACACGTCACACACACACACCCCTTAATGGCTTCCACATCAATAATAAATGAAGAATTCTGACGAGAGGTTCACATAAACACAGAACACAAGACAAAGAGGCAGACCTGCGGGTAATCGTCTGCTCATCCTTTACCATTCCTTTTTTTTTTTCCTCCTTTTATTTTTTTTTCAAAGGATTGAGAAGTTGCATAACGGATTATGCGAGCGGAGCAGCTTAAGCTCTGATAAATCCCATCTCCACGGTGACCATACACATGACACACGCTCTCTGATTTTGCATGATTAATATATTCATCATTATTCCTGCTCCCAATTCACACTCTAATCCTCTCTGTTTGATCTACGGGAGTGAGAAACCTTGGTACAGAGAACGCTGGAAGACACACAAAGAGAGGGAGAAAGAAAGGACTGAGAGAGAGGAGGACGGCGACGGGGACGGTAAAAGACCAAAGGAGAGTATGTAAAACGTCTTTCTCAACCAATGAAATTCGGGGAAAACTACTGCTGTGGCAACATAAACTCTAAGACTCTTTAACCTTTAAGGCTGGGCAGCTGTACTGAAGCTGATCCTCAACATCTCACACAGTCTCTGCACACTTGACAGGAGCAGCAGACGCAGCACAAATCAGACGTACCTGCACCCATTAAATAACCTCCTCCGACACAATGGTGAAACAAGACTATCTATGCATCTCCATAGGAGGTGCTGAGCTAGACACACACATTACCCAGCATGACACCTCCATTTTAATTCACGCTGGGATGAGAAGAGATAGATTTCTGCTGAGTAACAGCTCGGCGAAGCTGATTCATGTCAAAACAACAAACAATACCGATGGCTGTCTTATTTACTTTATCATATTGCTGCCATTCTTGCAGTCTGTCCTGAAAATTAACACTGTTGGGAGTCACTCATTTCCAGTGTTCAATCAGGGTTTCCAAATGACATTTCTGCAATTTAAGAGCATTTTAGCACTCACCACAGTCAAAGAATATCAGAAATCCAGTAGGGACAATGAGGACTATAATTATAAATTAAGTACATGAGTTTATCGAGCTTCTGAACTACTGTGGCTAATGACAGCAGCCATGTTTGCTACAGGTCTAATGGTGCTGACTGAAAGTCCACAAAAAAGGACTGAACTTGTGTATTCAGGAGAGCAGCACCTAGAATTTGCTGTAAGTTGCATCTGTGCCTGTTCATCAATAGAGCAAAAGCTAAGCAAAACATATATTTGATGCACACGTGTTCACGGGGGGGCATGCTAACTCATTACAATGGACACGGGCAATGTAGTTTATTTTGAGCTGATGCCACACACACACACACTGCCCTGCTGTGGGAAAAATAGTCCCCAACAAGTGAACCACTTACTACTGTCTGAAAAACAGTTTCTAAAAACTACAGTTAGCAGCTGTTTTAGGAGATTTTTTTTTTTTGCCTTTTAGAAAAAAAATTAAGAGGAAAAAGTGTATATTTGTGACACATTTTGAAAGGTTTACATGTTCAGTGGGGATGAAAAGGCTTGGAGTTGAGGGTAGATGTAACAAAATATATAATAACACCAGTCTGCTCCTTCGGTCGTGGTTGATTTGGCCCCTGTGGTTATTAGTGGTAACTGCAAGTGAGTACAAATAATACAGGACCAAGAGTTTTGCTCCTGTTAATCGACCACTGGGGCAGCAAACATGGCATGTGCAGGTCGTCTGACAGAAATGCAAAAGAGCAAACTGGTTTCCAAAGCAGCCGAACAAAATGTCACTTTGTTATAACGTAAGACCGAACAGTGCAATCAACACTCATCTGAAACGGCCCGTGTTACATGAAAACCCCTCCGCAATTTGAATCCAACGTGGGAAAGGCAGACTCTATCAGTAACTATGACAACGACTATATGGAAAAGCAATGCCAGAATGTGTGTAAGGTGGAACGTTATTGCCAAAAAACTGATATAATAGAGGTCTATAGGGACGGATTATAAGGCATTTTCAAGAATTAGACTGAGCCGCACTACCAAGCAGTGATCTGCTGTTGCATCAGAATAACGTAAGAGAACATCAAGAGATGACGACAGGAATATCCTCACTCATGAAACACATCGGTCCTGTTCATTTTCCAACAGGCTCCCGCATGGTGCACCAGGAGACACTATAATTGTTCCTCTACTACAGTTTCAGGGGCAATTAATTGGTGGGAAAGAAAAGAGAGAGCAAGAGAGGAAGGAAACAAAGTTCAAGAGGACTGCAGAGAGAAAGAGGGAGGGGTGTGTGAGAGACAGTTATAGAAAAAGTGAGCTATGCAGCAGTACCGTAGTGTTGCTTTGTGGCCTCAGGTGCTATACTGCTCTAATGAGGCCATTCTTACCCGTAGCTTGTGACTCTGCGTCCTCACCACCTTCCCCTGCTGCACCACGTCCACCGGACACTCATTTATAGAGCAGTCAGCCTTATGTCGGAGCCAGTCCTCATAGCCCTGAGAGGGATGCAGCGAGGGAGGAAGACAGAGCAGGATCATAAGGAAGAGAAAGCCAATGCGTGCGTTAGCAGGTGTGGGGAAACAGAGAATATACATTACTGTGCAGAGAATCGGGGCCAGAGCAGAGTGTGAGATCAAGAGAGACGGAGGGGGAGAGGTGAAAGTCACACTCTGTAATTAATTAGCATTGTGCTCCCTGAGCTTAGTGACCTGTTTCCTGGATTTCTAGCCAAAGTGTCATGTTTTAGATTTATGTCCCAGTAAAGCTCAGGCTTCCTTAGCCAGAGCAGCTCCATCTATCACTGATAGTACCCCATCCCTCAGTAGCAGGACACAGTAGAGAGGATGCATCTCCCAGGGGCATGGGATCCTCAGCTAGAGTGATTAACAGAGGAGACCATTCATTATCATATTTCTCACATCACCAGACATATTCAATGGCATGTCCTCTCGCTGAGAGAGGAATGTGTATATATACAGATAATAGAGCTGCTGATTGGTAGAGAGTGTGTTATTGTGTGTGTGTGGAGAGGATGGGGGGTTGTTGAGGGCAATATTTCCCGGAAATGCGAGCGTGTTTGTGTGTGTCCTACCTGTTTTATGGCGGTGACAGTGATAACAAAGAAGAGGGGCAGGCCGCTGGTGACTGGGCTGGTGGGGGTGTCGATGATAAGCTGCAAGGGAGAGGAGCAGTGGGAGGAAGATGCAGGGGGTGGAGGATGAAAGGGGGACAACAGGAAGGAGAGGATGCCAAGTAATGCAACACTGAGTAAGGAAGTGCAGAGCAAGGGAAAGCTTCTGTAATAAGGAATCAGGCTCCAGTCGAGCAACATTAAATTATCCAGGTAATCAAATCTGCCTTGACTTTCTCCATCTGCACTTACAGGAAAAATGTATTCGGGGATCATTAACTTTTTTAATATTTCCTTTTCTATAGAGACAGTGCATGTGCAGATGTAACCAGTGATAACAGCAGAGAAAAGAAGGAGGAGTAAAACAAACTGTGCTGTTTGTCCCATGAAGACAGCGCAGTATTTCACATGCTACTGATAAAACACACAGCACACACACCAGCTAAGCCGTGCTGCATTCTGGTCCATTGATGCACCTGCTGGTGAAGACACTGTTGCATGCTCCTCCTCCTCTTTGATGAGTTTTTCCTTACTATTCAATAGTGGTGCAATACAGTGTCTTAAGGAGAAAGCTGTTTCTCTTCGATTTTGATTTAGACAGACTGAGCGGCACAACGCTCGGTATTTAAGGATAATATGACGTTAGCAGATTCAAATTATGGTAATCCTCATCAAGGTAATGTCAGACACAGGCGCAGGATTTAACTGTTAATCTTGGATAATTACTCTTACTTAAAATCAGGGAACAACAAGGGCAGGGTCTAAACTGTCAGCAGCTTGTTTGATTGGCTCCCGCTCATGATTGCTTAAAGACAGCAGCTTCTATGAGACACGATAAGAAAAGCTAGTCAAGTAAACTCACTGACTACTGAAATGCAGCAACAACTACTGGATGAACTCTCACCTGGACCAGGAATATGACCAAGAAGTAGAAGTTGGCGATTCTTCTGAACTGCTCAAACAAATTCTTGGGAATGAAGTTCCAGAAGGTGTACTGCAGGACACAGTGACAGCAGCAGCATCATTAACACACACGAGGGGAAGCGGTGATGCACAGAGTGACGCAACACAAACAACAGTGCGATGTGTCATCTTTAAAAACACGGCCACAAAACAGATCACTTGGTTGTCTAAATCCGAAAAGAAAGAACAGCGTGATGATGAATGCAGTTCCGGCACTGACTCATGGGCCGCGGCTCGCTCACCTTGGAGGAGACGATGCGGTTGTCGGGATAACGCTGAGGGATGTAGGCCTCAGCTCCCGGAGGGGGTTCTTTATGCCCGATGTACACCGTCCGACTGTCCACCCAGATCTCCTCCCCCACACACTGATGGAGAGAGAGATGGAGATATAAATAGCAAAACAGGTAGAGAGAAAAAAAATGGGTTCACTCTCAGGAACTGAGTCTTACTATTCATGAGCTACTTCAGGCTTCATGACCACACTGACTCAGTTAAATAGCTCACTTTGTCATCCACCCTCACTAACACCTTACAGTCATATTAACATCTCTGCACCACCACTAAATGCAGACAGTCTGGACTATATATATGTGTGTGTGTGTGTGTGTGTGTGTGTGTGTGTGTGTGTGTGTGTGTGTGTGTGTGTGTGACGCTATGTTTAATCCTGGACAGCAGGGAAAGCTTAATTAAAAAAAAATAAATAAATAAATAAAAAAAATAAAATAATAAAAAAAAAAAAATATATATATATATATATATATATATATATTTTTTTTATTTCCTCTTTTAAAATGAAGCTTTCCCTGCTGTCCAGGATTAAACATAGTGTCACACCACACTGCTGCACGACTTCGGTCATTTCCTTTAATTAACAAGCTCACAGACAACACATGGGCGGCCGAGGGCTGAGTGTGTGTCTGTTGATGTGTGTCGGTGAGATGGGCTCTGAGTCACACGTGTGGATTTGTCATTTATCTTTTCACTTCTTCCTGCCGGACCTCTGCGCCGTCTGCTCCATCCTTCGATTACTCTCTTTCTTGTCCACAGATACGAAGCAACACTCATTCTGTTGGTTTTACTCCAACAGTCCAACGCCTTGATACAAAAATACAGAGAGCACACGGGCCCGCACGCAAACCTCCATCTCAGTTCATGTCTCATCTATATTGCATCTACAGTAAGTAGCTCCCTGAGGACGAACAGAGAGCATTCTGGGAGTTTAACGCAGCACATATTTTTCCAAGGTGTCCTTTATTGCATGCTATTGTGGGAAGAGATCTCTTCAAGTAAAAAATAATAATAATACTCGAGTCCAGAGACCACAGCATTCAGCTGTTTGTTTCCATCTGGCTTCCAACATGGCTCCTCACGCCTTGGCCTGAGTGGGCAGTGTGAGCGTAGCCTTTGGCAACGCAGCCTGCCTGACACAGCTCAAAGCACAAGTGTTGACCATTAGCAGAAAAGTTCTGGGACAAGCACTTCAGTGGGAGCAGTGCTTCACCGCTTAAAATGTCCTCAACGTTTTGGCAGGGACGTCGCTCCTCACTGCCAATGAGCAGATCTTTTAACGCTCTGCGTCCACAGGTCTTCTCACTGACCTTCAAACCCAGAAGCTCTAGGAAGTTTTAACTGGAACGCTAGTATAAACTTACATCCGTCAAAAAATCATAGAGTAAAAGTGTGGTATTCTGGAAATGATGATGTTTAGGAGAATTACATGGGATAATTGAAGTGATACGTGAGCACACGTACCAATCACAGGTCAAAAAACAGCTAAATTTGGCTGAATTATCAAAGCCTGAGGCAGTGCTCAATAAAGAGCCCAAACAGTCGGCTGTTATCGCTGAGCTGAGCCAAACGATCTGGCTCACTGAGAAGACGCCCCATCATTACGAGCGACATCTGCAATGAAAAATCTGTGTCAGAACAGCGGCTCGCAAGAGCGAAAAGTCACAGATTCAAACTTCTCCACAGCGATCTACAGGCGCTTGGCAGTGAGATGAAATGGAGCCAACGTGGTCCGCCAATTTGAGACCCCTCCAAAACATTAGGGGGGGGCAACATGAAGCAGGGAGATACAGAGAAATGGAAAGAGAGGGAGGTGGAAGACGAGTGGCAGATCGAAGGTGAGCGAGCAGCACGAGATTGAGACAGATCGTGCCACATTTCAAGATTTCATATCTCATGAGCTACTATTAGACAACAGCTAACGTTTTATTCAACCAGCTCCAAACCAAAGCGCTACTTTACTGTTTGATATGTGTACATGAAAGAACACACACCTAAGACACACTGATCGAAGCCTGGAAGTAAAACGCACACAGCAGCACGACATTATCCTCCTGATAACAGCATCTGAGCTTCCCACCAGGAGCATGTCAGAGGAAAATGGCCGCTGCGGTGCGTGAGTGCGGCCTCTTCCCCGCTTCCATCAATCGTCCCCTCATAATTCTATCGGCACCGTTTTGTCCCTCCGCTCCCTCCACGTCCTGGCAGAAAGCATCACGCTCCGACAGCGTGACTGTGGGAGAGCGATGGGTAAAAGGCACAGAGAGAACGCATTGTGGTTTGTAGTTATCTGATCATTAATCCTCACTGATCCGTATCAACCCCCGGCCCACTGCTCCCTCTGCACTCGGCCGCTCCATCAGACAAAGTGGCTGGCTGGTTGGTTGCGGGACATGGAGGCTTTGTCTATATTAACAGCACTGACACAGCCTCACGAGCAGAGAGGGTGGTCTTACATCACCATCGATCATCAGCAATGACAAGATGGATTTGATAACAGCAAATATCCCACCGATGCAACTTCTTCCATGCTTGGGACGGAGCTGTGCAGCGGTGCACTGTGTGGGCCGACGCTTTTGGACTGTTTAAAGTCTGGACCCAGAGAACAGAAGCAGGTCTGCTGTTTTTAAGGCTTCGATAGCCTCTCTAGTTCCAGACTTTTCGTCCGTCCCTCTGACGTAACAGGACGTATGGACGCGTTTATCTCCATTGCGGAAAAGCGACCCCTGACCCTGGCAGTGCTGTAATCCGTCCACGCTGTCCCCATGATGTAGCTCCTTTCTCCCACAGAGGTGTAATAAAAGGTATAGACCATTAACCGGCCTGATTAAATGATCATGTCTCCCCCTCCTCCATTGTCCCGCCACGCCGCGCTGCACTGCAGCAGCACGTCGAGCAGGTATCCCTCATTAACTCACAGATCAAATTCCTGTGACTGAGCTCTTCCTTAATGAACTGCTCTTGTTAACTGGACAGCGGACGTAGAGACAGACAAAACATGACTGCACAGCACCCGCCAGCAGGATGTGAGAGATTTCAGCTCACAGAGCATCAATGTAACAGTCAACGTGATGGGAAGATAGACAGCGTGAAATAATGATTGTAAAAAATGTTTTTTGTAACCTGTTCGTCACACATTAAATATATTTTCCTTATGCTGTTTTCTATTGAGCGTGTGTCAAAAAGGATCAGTTCTACACAGCGTCCCAACATTTTTGGAATCAGCAAACAGCCAAATGAAAGAGAACAGCTGCTCAGAAAATCCTTCCCGTGGAAAATGAGGGCAAGCAGATGAAATTATTTCAATATTTTTATTAATAGAAGCCGTGAAGCTTGTCGTAGCATTGAGCAAAGATAAAAGGAGCCTGGAGACCTTGATCAGCTGAAGAGGAAGCGGGCTACCTGTTCAACATGCACTCCACTGCTACTCATTCGCCATTAATCACCATGGCAACACAGTATGCGGCGAATAGACTGAAGATCAAATGTGTCGGATTTTCTCATTAATTTAATGCTGTGAAACTGTTCTTGACAAGAGATTATAAGGCTTTAGGACAAAATGTGAAGTATTACTCGTCCTGACAAGATACTGAAGATCTCTGCGTGCTTTTATTTTGGTTTAACCAGGACGTCTCAGACTGTGGTCTCTGTGGGACACTTTTTTTGGGGGGGGGACCAAACATGAATCAAAGAGTAAACATCAAAAGCAGCAGAGAGGAAGAAACTGATGAAATAAAGAGAGAGGACGTAGCTGACGGAGAGGAAGCACCATCCGCTGTTAGAGTCATTCATCAGGCAGTGATATTTTGGAGAAACTGTGAGATGCAGGCAGGAAATAGATGTGTTTTTGGTTAGACAATGTAAAAAAAAGAGTGACCCTCTGCCTGCGCATACTGTCTCCACACTGACGCCAAAAGCCACCATCAACCCATGTCGCCAGTAACTACATACCTGCAACAAAATCAAAGGATAACCGAGAGAAGATTACTGAAATGTGTATTCTGTTGTTGCTCCAGCTTCCTCTCCCACTTGACTTGCTGTGATCCAACTGTTACATAAGTCTTTAATCCAGCTGTGCTACTTCTCCTCTCCCTCCCTCTCTTCTCTCCTTTTCTCCCGCCACCGTAATCTGAATCCTAAAAAAAAAACAACAACAAAAACCCTCTTTCTCATTTTGTCATGCGTTTAATACAGGCAACATGCTAATACAGGCTTGAAACTGCGTCTTATAATGAAACCTCTGTCTCTGGGGCACGCTGTGGGAGACAAAATAAGTCTCACGAGCCAGCACGCCGACGCACGGCTGTTTTCTCTGATACACACAGAGGCCAGCGGGCAAAGCTTTACCCAAACACAAATCCTGTGTGTTTTTGTCACCTACAGCCTCTGTCTCTCCGCCAGGGCCCCGTCTCCAAGGGGGGCAGTGGACAGGAATAGACTGCCCTTTACTGTTTGTAGCGGTGAGCTAATGTGGCAAACAGCAATCCAGCAGGTTGTGTCCTGCTTTTCAACACCAGCCGGGAACTCAAAGAGCTGTAAAGTTGCTAAAAACCTTTCTAAAGCCCTTCAGCCCTCTGGGACCTGCTGGCACCCTTTAGATCAAAAGGAGACCTTTCTCCTTTATCTGCGGAGGTTGTGAGAAGTCTGTGAGAATAACGCTCATGCATTCATAGATAAGATGTAAAGGAGGCTGACGACAGAGGGGGACATGGGTAAATCCAGCTGAGGGCAGGTGAGAGCAGCACCGGGCTGATAGAAATCGAACTGTTGCTATCGCGAGAGGCGCTTTTGTGAAAGTGACGCCTCACAAATAAGAGACACGTTGAAGCCTGTGTGAAGTGTCGTGTATCTTTAATATAAGCGGCGCTCACACATACCAGCACCCCTCTAATCCAGACCATGACCTCACGCAGTTCTCACGCTTCACGCCAGTCCGAGGCATCACGACATCGCTATCGCTATTATTATTAGCAGATGACAAAAAGGCACCCGAGAGAAGGGCGTGGACACGCAAAACACTTGACCCAAAACACACACACACACACACACACACACACACACACACACACACACACACACACACACACACACACACACACACACACACACACACACACACACACAGGATCTGTTCAAATCACAGGAGGTCATTACAGATGAATCTCATTATAAAAAAATCTCTTCCCGTCATGTCCTGGCCAAGGGTCAGCTGAGACACCAGAGCAAGAGCGCACACACGCATGCACACTCACACACATACTTGTACTTCTATACTTGTCAGGACCCTCGTTAACATCCTTAGCGCCTTACCTTAACCTTAATCATCATAACTAAATGCCTAATACCCTTAGCTTACCTTACCTTAACTTAACCCTAAACTAATTCTAATTCTAACTTAACTTGAAAGTCTTAATGTTCGCACAACCCCATGAAGTTGTGAGGATGGGCCAAAAATGTCCTTGCTATGCAGCAAGTACAAGTAAAAGTACACACACACACACACACACACACACACACACACACACACACACACACAGACGTATTATTGTATATCTTATTACATGTAGGCTTAGCCTTTCTTTTATGCCAACACAGTGAGAGAAGTTAAACAGATTTAGGTTATTACGCAACAAAATGTCCCACTTAAACTTCACGCACTGGAAAACACCATGACACCGTATTTTTCTTTCCAAAAACAATTTACCGTACTGTCCAGGCTCAATTCAGCAGCAGTTTCTCCTGAGTGAGAAAAGAGGCTCATAAGCAGGACAGAAAGCACTGCCTTCAGAAGATGAAACGCCTCTCTCATTGTACTCTACAGTCACATCACAGTGACAGCTCATCCACCAGCGGCCAAAATGAGAGAGAAATCATTGAATTATCTGAAATAATAAGCAAAAATCTTGTCATCTCAATCTATGCGATACTACCGTTCTTTTCTGGATGTCCACAATACTTTGAACTCGTCTGCTTCTTTGAAACCTTCACTTATTGCTCAAATGATTTCACTTTTCTTCGGTGTCAGACGTTGTCTTCCTGTGTTTTCATTACAGTTGTTAGTCTGTGCACGAGCACGCAAATAAATCCAGAACTTATACCCCACAAAGTCTTATATGTTGTCTTTTAGAAATACATTACAATGCAGTCAATAAAGCAAACCAAAGCACGAGCCAAGCAGAAGACAAATGACGAGTCAATGACAGGATGATAAGGGAACAAGATATGAAGTGAAAGGCTCATAAACTTGCCCAGTGGAGCAAAGTGGACTAAATCACAAGTACATCCTTTCATGGCTGGAGAAGCTTTACTAATTCAGCTTTTTCTCCCTCTCTCTTTTTTTTTCGGGGGGATAGCAAAATTACAAAACTATGCGAGGCAGTGACCTTGATGGGAGTTTCCTGCTCTCTCTGTCCAGAGAACAGACTCGGGCGCCTCGCTTATCACATATTAACCACCTTTCATGTTTGCTCTTCTCTGTAGCCTCATTAGGGGAGCAGCTGTTCAGAATATGGCAGGGTTAATAGAGGGTGATACACGCGTAATAGAGGGCCAGATATACATCAACCATGCCTCCGATTCTAAATCAATATTGGGATAATTGAATTAATGATTAATTCCTTGTCTGCTTCAAAACGTCGCCGAGCGAGGATGCAAAGGGAGAGGGGTGAGAGATGAGGGGCGTGTTCAATGACCCCATCCATCCATCCCTCCTCCTCCTCGCCGCCTCACCCGTGGATCTGATTTCCCCTGATATTAGCCCTGCTGGAGCATCCGTCAAAGTGCACACTGTCACCCGCCTGCACGCAAATACACACCCACATACACTCATTGGAACAAGGCTGGTGAAGCACAAACATATAGAAAAATGCACACAAACGCATGCACACACACACGCTCACGCTGATAGTTATCTTCCCAGCACCTGAGCCGGTTTTAGGTCAGGTGAAAGGGTCGCAGACTCTGCGGAGAGGTGACGATACTCCAGAGGTGCCCAGTCTGATGAACATCACCACACCTGTCAGAGCTGGTTCCTATTCTGTAATTCTGCCACCCACCAACCAGCTGCTTCCTGCTCTGGCCGATAAGCAGTGACTGCTGACGGCGCCCGCCTGATCAGAACAGAGCAAGCAGTAATGTGGTTAGAGCTCACCGTCATCTCCATATTATGTGGACATTTCCTGCTAACACACAGATCCCTGATTACTGATAATGATGAGGCATCTTTAAGTGCTGCTCTTCTGAGAGTGACAACATCTTTAATGCCCCTCTATAGCTCAACCTGCACAACTCACGTCCCCATCAGGCTGGAAGTGAGTGCAAGTCAGTGTAACATTCCCAAAGTAGTGCTGCAGAGTGAGTCCCTGCAAGGCCTGTCAGGTCTGCGAGTGCTGATTGGGATTTATATCCCCTGCAGACCAGGCCAGCAGGAGAACCAGGAGATCATTTAGCATGCATGCATGTTGTAACTCACTAAAGCAACGTAACTGGGCCAGCCAAGTTCATTTCTATTCTACACATTCACCAGCCATCACTGCATCTGTGGCCACTGGCACATTCCCCATTCAGCTCCACAACAAACACTGTAAAGCCCACAGTGCACGGCCTGCCAAAGCAGATGAGTAAAGTGTTTATCACCTCTGAGGGCAGCGGTGTGCAATTTCACTTCCAACACAAACTGAATGCAGATTTTAAAAGAAAAAACAAAACAAAACACAGCTTCAAATTGAATATGTAACATGCATTACATGTTGTTGCACTTGCACACACACACACACACACACACACGCACACACACACGCACACACACACACACACACACACACACACACACACACACACACACACACACACACACACAGCTACAGTTGTGACAGTGTTGACAGAGGGGGGCCCTTACGTATCTGCTGATGATATTCCGGAGCAGGGTGAAATCCATCCTTTAGACGGCTCCGGAGGCGACTAAACTGTGCAACAGAGACGTTCAGCTCTCCTTGGATCTTCGTAAACGCTACCTAATGTGGATCTTTCCACCAGCATCCATCGCTCACCGCCGCCGCCGCCGCCGTGTCTGTGATAGCGAGGAGCAGCGGTCTCTCAGTCGGCTGTTCTGATTTTCATGGCATCCCCGGGAAGAGCCATGCAGGAAAGAGCGATTTCAACAAGCCGCACTCGCCCTGCTGGCTACATCTCAGGAGGAGATTCGGCGCATGCAAACCTGCAAACCTCTGGGCGGTGTTTCCGTTGACTCCTCGCCTGGCAAAGGGCTTCAATCTTGCAGGAGACTTTCCCTCATGGAGGCTGTCTGCGTCCCGCTCTGTGCTACAACGGTGGCCCTCGATGGAGCGGTAACGCGAAACGTCCACAGCGCTCAGCCGTCAGATGACTACGCTGCGCATGCGCACCGAGCTCGTCTCTCCTCTCATGGAAACTCAGAAAACTGCCGCTGGAAAAAGAAATGATCGCCTCCACATGCAGAAGACTCAGAGTTCAGAAAGCAGGGCGATCGATCAAGACTCGTGATTAAAAATCAGAGCAAAACTACAGAAGCCAAAGCAGAATCAATAGAATCCGAGGTTGTGGTTTGCCAGTCGTATGAGGAATTTAACAAACTTCGAGTCCTTAAATGCCGATCAGCATTAAGATGGAGACCAAGTTGCTCAGATCATTTAACAAAGTAAAACAGTAATACCACAGTATAAAACACTGTATTTCAAGTGAAATAGTTGCAGTACAAGTACCTCACTGGTGTACTTAGGTACAGTACTTGGCTAAATGTACTAAGTTACTGGGCCCAGTGCATTGCAGGTCTCTCTCTTTGATGTAATCATCACAATGTCAGTAGATGTATGTTCTGAATAATATCCATGACACTTTAACCTCTGAGTATATTTAGACCGGGATATTTCACATGCTCTGAATGCCAGCTGCTTGTTTCCAGGACATACTGGGACTGCACATGCAAATAGGCTCTCTGTCATGTTGGGTTGCCATGTTCCGAAAAATCCCTTGAGCTGGTGTTGATGCTTTCTGTGTGGTCACAGTGCAGTTATAATCTATTGATGAATGCTCATGCTCTAATAAGTAATCAAATCTGTTGTTGTAACTGTGTACTTAAAAGGGCCTTTTAATCATCAAGTCTGTGGTTGTAGGGGTTGATAAGAGGGTTATAATTTGATTTTGGTCCAGATGATAACAGCCATCTTTGTAGATATAAGTATCCAAACAATCGAGAGGAATCTTCATAGCCTTACAACCTGAACGCTGTTCTTATTTTTAGTGGATCTTTAAAGAACCAGAACATGATTTGTTGAAAGTCATTAGACACAGCTCATAAATAATCATCTGGAAGTGGTACCTGTTAAGTTGCCGTGCTTTTCCAGACATGCTGTTGATCAGATTTGTGAAGCTATTTGACATTTTGAGAGGGAGGAAATCACACACCAACTCAAAAATGTCAAAGATGACATAATAAAGTCTAAGACTTGTTTCCACTGAGGTCCTTTACGTAAAGAGAGCAAAGATACAGGACTCCAGGTGATTTGTTGACATCATATTACCCATAAACCAACAGAAAACGCATCAACATATCATATCAGATATCAAAATGACTCAAGTTAAAAACATTATGAGACACAAAATAATACATTTACACACAAAAATCATGACCAAAGATCAAAGCTCGCTTTTTACGTTATGTAACAGAGTTCATGTTTACTACAGCTACACAACAGCAATCCAGCCATTGCTGTCACACAATCTAACTTCCAAAAACCGCACAAAACCTAACTGCATTTATGAGCAAATCTAAAATTAGCTGCGTCTCCATCTAGGGGGATCCTGTGGCTGCAGGGTGGCAGGGCGTGATGTCTGGCCCAGACGTTTCATTTGCGGAGTTATGACTTTCAATTAGCGCAGACTCTATTAATAATGCAGAGGGATCCAGCACTTCCAGCTCTGACCCACTAATGCACGATGCTGCTGTTTACCTCCCTCAAGACCCCAGGGCACTTAGTGTCTAATGATGAATGCGCCTCAGTGGACAGATTACAACATGCTCTTTGTTTATGAGGCTGTCTCAATTATATGCATGTGGTGTTTTATGTCATTGCCATGTTGTGGAGATAGGAGTGCCTCTTTATTCCCTTTTCACTTATTTGTCACACCTAAAGCACAACAGTAGTCAGAAATGTCGGATAGCTTATGCAGTGCCACCCAGCAGATATAAAAATACCATAATGTATGCCATAATAAGACGACCAGAAAAGCTGACTTTTTGGAATAAATGAATTTTAAATCCTGGCTGATAAAATGACTTTTTCACTTCACAGTCTAGAGTGTTTGCATGCTGAAGAGGCTGCACAATGAACTCAGAGCAATGAAGTTAACCATCCAGTCTCTCACTAATAAACGATCTGATCATGTACCAATCAGCCAGTCTGATTGTATCTGATTTCTTTTTTTCTACGAGAGCAGCTGGCCTTGATTTCCAAATGGACTGGTCTGGAAGAGCAGCTCGGTCAGAAGCACACGCTGGAGGTTGATGTTTCCACTGCTGTTGCTGTGATTATCACATAGCTGACTGACTGTTCCATCCGAGTGGAGGAACTGGGTCATTGTTCATTCTTTCCTTCTGTCTTTTGTGTGAGCAAGGGAGAGCTACATATGGGGCAGTGGGTTACTTTCCTCTTTTTGCCTTCAGCCTGGTGTGGGCAGAATCTACAAAGTGTGTATGAGAGCACACAGTTTTCCACAATAATGAGACATAACAATGAGTGTTAATCGAGAAATGTGAAACTTATTTACTTATTCTCTAGAGACACAAGGGGCACGCTCATGACTGCAGATGACGGTGGGTGGTACAAAATGACCATCCCATGATGATCTTTCAGGTTTCTGTTACGATTGTGGTCGAGCCAAAACCAAGGAGTGAACCCAAAAGTGCAGACTTGACACAAAAGAGGTTGAGCAAAAGCACGTCCAAGAGTTTTATTAACAAAAGGTCAGGCCAACAAAACCCAGTCAGGAGCAAAATCACAAAACACAAAAGGTGAGGTCAGAAAAAACAAAAAATCCATATACCAAAAAAAGGAAAACCAGGATTAAGCCAGAATACTCGCAGTAGTAACGGGGAACAAGAAAACCACACACGGGGATGATCCCACAAAGACAAATGAAAACCAGAGACTAAATAGAGGGGAACTGAATAGACGCAGGTGGACGCAATCACACAGGTGGGAAACATACAGGAAGTAAATTAAACAAGACACAAGAGGGAAGGCTACCAAAATAAAACAGGAACTAAGGCTACCAAAATAAAACAGGACCCTAACAGTTTCAGTGTTCATTGTTGATGAAAGAAAGTTTCAACTTGTTTTTCCAACTTGTGCATTAATTCGCAGGACTTCCAAGAGCTCCTGGTTCACTGCATGTCAGCTGGTTTTGCTTGTTTGAATAACTTCAAATTTACACCACAAAAGACAGGAGTCAACAATGTATGTCTTGTATTATTAACTTATCTTGTGTCTCTGTCTGGTGGAGGGGCCCTGTATCAAAGTCTACTTTTAAAACCTTTATTATTCTTAGTTTTTCTCATGCAGTACCTGCACACATATTCCAACATTGGAGCACTGCTTGGATTCCAGGTGTTGGGACATAAAGAAGGCTCCACATGTAATCTGCTGTGTACACTGTTTTTACTGGAAACTTGGCTACATACACAATGCACATGAGGCGGCAGGTGGGGGGCTCACCTGGGGCCCATCTGATTTTTCTACTAGTAGAATGAGTATAGTTACTTGTTGTAATATTGTAAAGAAAACTTAGGACAGTATAGGCTCAATCACCAGTCTATATGTCGACATTGTTTGTTACCTTAAACCTTAAACTCCCAATGATGTTTTGCATTGGGGAGCAGGTTTATAGTTTAGTTTTTCCTTGTATAATTTAATGATTACAGCTCTTGTTGCAGAGCGAGCAGCTGATTCTGCACTATTGTCAACCCAAACAGTGGATCCTATTATGCTGTAGGTGTGAATTATCCCTGTATGAACCTCCCTGACTGTGGGAAATAAAGAATATGGGCCATGGGATGATGTCTGTGAGGAACAGCTGAATTTATTTTGGATATAGCTGCAGGGCGTGGGATTTACATAGATTGAGAACAATATGCTGGATGATTATTTATCATTCATCAAGTGTAAGAGCCGTGAGTGCAAAATGCTACAGAGCTGACTGCTATTATATCAGTGGAGTTTAAAAATGTGAACAGAGCTGCTTCTGTTTGCGGTGCCTGACATAATCAATGTCTATCAAAACTGTGGAAATTTGGCTGGTAAATGTAATGCAGATTGGCCTCACACTGGTTTCTAAGTAAAAAGTGAAGCTCAAGAGTCTTGTACAAGTACAAGTACAAGACTCTAGTGTAAGTGGGGGTTTTTTTTTCTGTATCTCAACAGAGTCTGACTCTTTTCAGCATGTCTGATGTTACTTTCATAGTGAAGATATCTGCAAGCTGCTCAGTTGATGTCATAATGTTGCATCATGAACTCTGAAAGTGAACGGAACGGTTTATCACAGATCAACTGAAGGTAAGAGCGTGTTACTTCAGAAAATGATGGACCTACTTGAAGGCTGGTCGGGTGCAAAAGAGAAGTAAAATCAGGTATTTGGTGCCATCTAGTGGTCATCACCCAAAAACACATCAGCAGCAAATTAGTTGCTTCATAACTGCAACATACAGCATCTCCATGGCTCTGCTGGTGTAGATTCAGGTAATTTAGCAGCTAATTAATTGCTTTGATTAGTTGTAATTGCAGTACTGTTAAAGCGCGAGTTTACCCTGTGTCATGGGACAACAACTTAACTGAAGGTGATGATTAGGCCTATAGTGTTTTGTCTGCTGTTTATTAATTGATGAAGCATCAACAGATTGATTTGTTGTTACTTGACTGAATGAGCTTTTGAGTGTGTTTGGTGTGCAAGTGATTTCTTGAGTGATTTAGCTGATGAATCAGCGAATGTGCATTTGAGGGGACCAACTTACCGGTTTATGTGTGACCTCTCCACTCATGTCAGAGGTTACTGAATGCAGTTTGTGAGAGTAAGATGGTGTGAGCGAGCACAGCACACACTGCAGGACGCCGGTCCCTCTCTGAGCAAAGATAATAGGTGTGTTTGTTGTTTCTGGCGGTGCTGATGTGCGTCACATGCCGTCTCTCTCCATGCCCAGTCCGGGTGCCAAGAGAGGGGCTTAAACCTGCGTCTGGAGATGGGAGCTGTGGAGATCCCAGGGAGCGGATGCTTGGCACCGTGAAATAGGATTTGGGGAGGACCGAAGCAATGAAGCGAGAGGGAGAAGAGCAACTGCCAAGTCCTCTCTACGGATTTGATGCCCCCCTCCTCACCCCTTAAACACATTCAGCTTGTGCACGCACACACACGTGTGCAGAGAGGGAGAGAAAGAGAGGGGGATTGTGGATGGAAAGGGAGAGAAAAGCAAAGCAAAGAGGGGAGTATAATAAGAAGAACAGGGTTTGGAGCAATAACATAGTGCAGTGAGAGAGACAGTGACCTGAACATGTGTTCCTCACCGTAACCAACTCATACAACTCACTAATCCTGCCAGAGCTTTTACCAGGTGCCTCCTGCCTGCCTCTGTGTGTGTGCTTATGGATTCCTGCATGTTGTAGATCATCCTGTAAGTGACAGACAGAGGTTGACAAGAAACAGAGAGACACAGGAAGAACAGCAGTGGGGGGGATGAAGGGGCAGGGGCCCTCACATGGCTGTCAAAGGGAGTGATTGATTTTCCGCCCCCTGTTATCGAGGCCAGCAGCCACAAGGACCCCTAATATCCCCCTGTCTGACACACAAACACTATCAGCAGCTCAATACCCAGAAAATAGGCCTATCAAGTATCATCTGTCTCTCTCTCGCGCTCACGTGGTCATAACAAATATATAATCAGCATAGTTGGCTCTGTCTGCACTGCGCAGGGAGAGCAGAAGAAAGGGAAAACACAGTTGGCTCGGTTTGCCTGTAGCTGTACAAGAAAGGGAAAACAAAATCAGTTACGAAGCCGAGCACAGATGATTGAGGAGCTGAGATGACTCAGAAAAGCAAAGTGGACGCGTCTATCCTTCCGGGCATTTCTATTTCATTTCGCATGTTTCTGTTTATCTCTGACTGTGCTGATATCTGATCTGAGGAAAGCACCTAACTCCACAGCTGATAGATTCAGAGCTGGACTGCTGTAAATGTTGTTCAAAGAGGGAAAATACAGAAAAGGCAATGCATCGCTCTTTTCCTCACACGTCCTCTGTCTCTCCCTGCCTTCACCTCGCTTTGCCTCTCTTACTCTCTTGTTCCATGCCATTTCAAACCCGCTCCTGAATGATTTCTTCTGTTTTTTTTTTTCTTTTTTCAATTTTATATAAAAGACTTGTACAATTTTGCCATTACTCATATTATTGCCAGTGGCTGCAAGCCGAGTCCTGGCTCCATTCCTCAGGGGTAATTGGAACCTGCAGGTGTGAGAGGGCACATTAGCATACACAAGCCTTGCACAGCATACTGCTTCAGCCCTAATGGCAGCACGAAAAATACATCTATCACGCTAATGCCGAAGAGATGGATGTGTACTGTAGTTTACACCACTGGGACCAGTCATAAAAATGTGATATCCTGTGGTGTTAGTGAGCTTGTGCACTTATTTTCCAAAGTGTGTATGTTTGTGTGTGTAGCTGAGCCACAGAAGAAGAGGGGAGAGGGCAGCGAGGCAAAGTGATACTGAGCATGCGATACCGTCTGTCACAGGAACAAATGTTTTATGCATTTCATGTCTGGTCATTCTGAAAATATGTTCCTGTTCGTACCATGCCAAACGAATGAGTCACACTATGTCGAGTCTGGCATTCTGACTATTTTTATTGTACTCTCATCTACACAGTGCTCTGTCCTTGACAGCACATTGGGGAATTTGGAGTTCTGCATCTGTGTTAAAGGTTAACCTGCAAAGATACTGTAGCAGTTTAGTGCTGAATGGTAGAACTAAGAATTGAATTTTGATGCTCTTGAATAAAGCATCTACACCAAAGTTCTGCATAAGGAACAAATTCAACATGATTTAGCTCGAAAATCAACAAGTTTTTTTTTTTTTTTTTTTTTTAATCACCTACCTGACTGGGTGGCCTTGTCCAGAGTGTTTAACACTGTTCACTCATGCTTCTTTCTTGAAAAGAGGTGATTAGACTGTAGTGCACTCAAATGTATGTGTGGATGTAGAGAAGTCTAGTTAGAGCTAGAATAAAAATTGTGATGTTGTTTCAGTGTTTTTGAGAAAATAGGATGGAGAAGGAACAGCTGAACACATTAGAGGCCTACTTTATCCATTCATGGAGGGAAGGTGTTTGAAAGTTGTCATTTCAGGTACAACAGCAACACTGGAAACAGTTCTCAATACTTAAAAATGTCAATATCAGCTCAAAGTGTTTGCATTACAGAGTTATGCTGGCTAAATTATATCTCTGTAGATGTAGTTTTAAAGTGACTTTGAACGGTAAAGCCTGTAAAATGGCATCAAGAAGGAAGAGGAGAATACCACTATGTTAAATGGGAAGATAATTAGAATTTTCTTGTCCTTTTTTGGGCATTTCTAAATTCATTGTTAATTCATCCTTCGTTGCAAAAGTTTCTAATTTACGTTCCCTATGTGAATTGTCTACAAAATGATTTCTAACTATGTTTAACTAAATGAATTACAGTAACTGGCTCAAACATTGCTTTCCTCAAGCCTGAAGGACACGTCAAAAGCGGTTTGCCAGAAAATCTGGCATCAAGTCGAGGCACATCCTCTATGGGAAACAAGCTTGACATCACATGGACTCTGTAACCTCCAATCTGTCTATTTATATGTTCTTAATGGAGGCAACTGACATTTTAACATCCGTAATAACATCATCACATTTTATTTTAACAGGCAGAAAAATGAATCAGAATGTCACTCAGGTGAAGACCAAGTTGGCAGAAAAAGATGCGAGCACTGGAGACATAATTGACGGTGACTCCTTTGAATGTGTGATGAGAAATGATGACGGCTCTGACTGATTATTGAGGAGCAGAGCTGGGGTCAGTTTAATCACTGAAAAGCAGAAAACTCAGGAGGTCAGAATCTGAAAACAACTGTGCTCATAGAAGTATTTTTTTATTGAGTAAGAGAAAAATACAAGAGCATTTGTGAGTGCTTGCCCCATTTACACTGTGCAACATATCTAGCATACATTTAGCCTTAATCGGCTTTACCTCTGCATGTTACTCTGTGTATCCAGCCTGCAAGAGGAATCGATCTTAACTGTTCAGGCGCCATCACGAGAGTTTTGCCTCTGTGTTCGGCAGGTGCTCACGGGAAAAAATACAAGAAAACTTTTTAATTAACCCACCCTAAAGTGCCATGAGTGGAATAAAAGAACAGCGGGAATATCAAATTTGCAGGTATTGTAGTGAAATCCAAATTGTCAGAAGTGATCAAAGGTTTATCAGGATATCAAGAGTTTCACTGTGTCCCACTTTGCCAGAATTTTAGAGAAATTTAAAACAGGGCAACCAATTTCTTCCAAGGAGGTGAAATAATGACCCATTTGGACCCCCGACAGTTTGTGCAATAGGGTGCATGCTCCTTCAACTTGCTAACCATAGTCATGTGTTATTACCATATCCACACACACACACACACACACACACACACACACACACACACACACACACGGAAACTTGCAGGGTCTTTCTTTGTCCTGCCTGCAGTCTGCAGTTTTTCCTCTCTATGGAACAGTGCTGAAACAGCTTGTTAAACAGTGACATCCATTGAGTCCCAGACCCCCCGCTGAACACATCTCACTGCAGTTAAGGCTTCATGGGAGCGAACCAGCCATCACTCCACATCTTCAGATAGGCTGTAGTTACTTCCCAGCGAGGCACTCAAACTGCCTCACAGAACTTGCATGTGCACTGTGAATACAGAGGGACACAGGTCAGACGGCCGCTGGAAGAGGAGGAGAAAGGCAGGAGAAAATGAACTGCGATCATAGATTGTTTGGCTCCCCTGTTAGTGTGGGCATGAAACACACCATGATGTTCCCACTTATATTCATAATAACAAGGATTACAATGCAGATACCTGTAAGGTAGCAAACTTTGGTTGTGATACACATAATAAATGTACTTTAATGCCCAGTGAAAAAGAAGTGGCTGTGCTGGGTTCTCAGTTCTGTGCCAGTAACTATCACGATGCTCTTTTCTTTACTCTGAACAAATGGCTGTAGCTGCTGTAAATATGTTTAATTTCAAGGTCTGTGATGTATCCCCCCACACACACACACACACACACACACACACACACACATACACACACAATATAAGCAGGATGCAGTGGTGGAATGTACATTTGCTTGAGTGTAATTTTGACATACTTGTATTTAACCTGAGTATTTACATTTTGTGCTACTTTACACCTCTACTCAACTGCATTTCAGTGGCAAATATGGCACTTTTCACTGCTACATTTATTATAGTTCATTTTTCTATAGGAAGTCATATTTCAGAGAAGACAAATGAGACAGTTATCAGCAGCCAGAGTTAAATGACAGAACTGGAAACATGACAAAATAATGTCACTTTGTATAGTCGAGTATTTGTTTTCTTTAATAATATCTAGATAGTGTATGTGTGTGTGCATGCACATGTATTTGTGTGCATGTGTTTTCCTTGCAGGAGGTCAGAGGACTGACTGTGAAGGATTATTATGGGATTAGGAGTGTCTCGGTTACCACGTTGAGATGATAATCACAGTGGCTGTCCTCTGATCTCTACGGGGATAGGAGCGTCACTCAAACCGGAGACACTCGGAGATGAGGGCGAGCGCTGCTGTGAGCGTCAACACGTGCGCAATGTTTTCTCCGGATCAGGCGTTACTGTTGCGCTCATGTGCGAATGTTTTGTGGGAATCAGCTGTCAGGTAGAGAGGGAGAGGAAAAAAAGGAGAGTTTTTGTTTCAGCTCGCCAGCAGATGAGTGAATTTATGTTTTATGGAAATAAAATATGGCCTTCACCTCCCTCCCTGCCTCCAGATGGTCCCTGTGGAGAGAGGGTGATTATCTGGCCCATCTGAGCCAGGGAACCTGAGAGTGTTGATGTTGGGTGGGCAGTGCGATGCCACGCCAAGCCTCCTGTCCCCAGGAGCCTGAATACGATCCCCTTTACCTGCCCCCTGTCTCCCTCCCTCCTTCACCCCACCACCAGCTAGACTTACTGCAACCCCCCCTCCCGTCTCCACCCTGGGATAGACTTTCTTCCACCTGACAAGCCTTGGCCTGGATTACTGGAATACCTGGACAGGTAAGTCTCCTGAGGAAGGTGTCAAGTGCATGTGTATGTGTCTGTATGGGAGGCAGAGAGGGAGAGAGGGAAAGAAAGAGAGAGAATGAAAGAGAGGGGAGTTTATGATGCTTAGAAACCTGTCAGGAGTAAACCAGCAAACAGGCACATCATGGCTGTTGGGAACTTGGCAGGGCACCCTGTTCCAAAGTCCTCTTTAGTAATCCCATGAATAAATAACCAGGGGTCACCAGCTCTGTTAATAAAGTCTTCCTCGTTTTGATTTTCAATCTTCTCTCCCTCCTCTCTCTCTTTCTCGTCCCGCCTGCTAATTAGGCCAGGTCTTCGGTTTCCCCGTCATGTGTGATATGAGTTTATCAGAGCGGCCTGTCAGGCTGCAGGGGTCAGAGAACGGTGCAGACTGCAGCCTGAGCCACGACACAAACTCAGCCGTGAGAGAGAAGCAAACTAGCTGACAGAGCAGAACCAAAAGAGATCCTATGTGAGGCGATTTGTTTTTCAGGTGCTCCTAAAAGGCTCAGCAGAGGACGAGAATTCATTACGGGACTACTAAATGATATTACAGTATGTAACTGTTTCATTATTACCACTAATGCAGCAGTAAACAAGTGCCACTAGACCTGCTATTTAAATCAAAACTTGACTAAATAAATCCAAAGGTCGTCTCACACCGATGTGACACTAAAAACACTTCAACAGGTTTTTCTATGAAGGTGTTCTGCAGGGCACTTTCTGTGTTTGAAGCCTCAAAGGAGGGGGCTCCCTGTGAACTCAGGAGTTCACTGTGTCGCAGCTCTAATTATTTTTGCAATGTCTTTCTTTTCAAAGCTGAAATTTGACACAAAAAGTGCAACATACAGTAAATACAATCTGCCTTCATTTGACCTTTTTCCAATCCTGTTTCCTGTTAGTCAAAAACACTGACACGAGGATGACAGTCTGATCATCACTTGAACTTCGCTTTCTTTCTATTTCAATTAGCAGGTTTAATTCTCCAGTCTGAGAACGATTCATGTGAATACACACTTGAGAGGTTGTTTTTTTTGAAGGAACTCAAAGGTCTTCTCAACGATTTCTTTATTTCTTGGAACATATTTTACATTTTTATTCAAATGCTTTGTTATGTCTCCTGTGAGTTGAATATTTTGTTAAGTGTAATGCAAATACTTCAGCAGCTGTAGCCCTATAATATATTATCAGTGTTGTGAGTGGATGACATTAAAATCATTGATACGATTACACACGCTGAGGAAGCCGGAGCCTTAAATATCTGTGTGTTTTTTGTGAATTGATTTTGCTGAATCAAATTTAAAAAAAAAAAAGTGTGTTTGCACCAAATGCTATCCAAACCCTGGCATTTTAAATACATTTTTAAGCAAAATTTATAATTTAGAAAAATTACACAATTCTCACGTCTCACTCAACACCGCTGTAGATCAATGTCAACAACAAAGTCTGGGCGTCACTCCACTGAACTCAGTTTAATAAAACCCACCCTAGATATTTATAATGTTACCTTTATTAGGATTTTGTTCCACCGTTTACAAGGACAGAAACAGATAATTTCCCTTGATCACTGAACATCTTTTACTTACAACAGATTTGAGCCGAATCCAGATAAATTAAGCATTTCTTTCTTTTGAAGATTCGTTTTTTTCCCTGAGTGGAATAAGATGCAAAATTCTGCAATTTAGGGACAAAACGAGGGAACCAATGGAGGCAAAAAGTGTTCGTATGAGCACATGTAGCAGCATTGCTGCCTTACACCTTCAACTGGAATTGTATTATGTTGTGCAGCAGTTGCTATGACAGAATCATTTATCCATTAAGGCTCATTCATTGTCTCATTTAAAATTACCATCGCTTGTGTTGGACTCCTGATTAATTTTGCATCTGTCTCAATTTTCTGTTTTCCACCGCTGCAGCACATCACTGGGATACGCTGCAGTGCATTCAAAAGAGGGCAGTGTAACCACACATGCCGTGTTTGCTTGATGCTTTCCTGTATTTCAGTATTGATCTCTCACCAAACCTTTCCAGAAACATCTTGTTCGGTTGTTTCAAACTGATCTGCTGTTTGTCAGGGCAAACTGGCTGGAGAGAGAGAAAAAAATGAAGTATGAGTAATATAATTTCAACAGTCAGACTGAAAATCACAGTGGTCAAGCTGTGAGGAAAAAGCTGCTGTAAAAAAAAAAAAGAAGCTATAATTGCTGCAACACCCACTGACCCCTGTGCAATGTGCATCAGCATACCCAATGACTACATGTAAGAAAATTGCTTCATAGTTAATGTATTATTGTTTCAGTGATCGCGGAGAGGTTGATCTGCCTGGCCCTGGGTGGCATCATTAACACAGCCTGGAGTAACACGTTTAAATCAGATGGCATTGTCACAGGTGTGACTACTGCTGTTCGTGCATGTGATTAATGTCCCCTTTTTTGATTAATTTCCTACGTCGGCTGAGAAGCCCTCGCATTTGTGATTAATGAACCTGCAGCCTAATAAAACAGAACGGTGGTTTGGTACATATTTATGTGCATGTGTGTGCATGTGTGTTCCCTCTAGGACTGGAACCAGTGTGCAGTATCCTTCAAATCCCTGTTCTGTCAATGGTCACAGCCAAAGGTCAGACTAGAGGAAATCAACACTGTCTCACCGTGGCGTCATGACAGGGACAATATATTGGGCTTTTCCTCCTTCAGTAAATCTTGGAGACAAAGACAAGAAAGCAGACAGAGAAACTGGCAAAGCCCTTGTATGTAAAGTTAGCGGCAGGCTGATACATAAATCCACATACACTGACACGGCTCTGGTCCCATGGGTGTAAGCTTCTATCTCAGCCTGAGGGCTGGGAAGGGTGCGACCAAGATGCTGCAAACCAGAGCCTCACACTCTACCTCTCTTCACAAAACCGAAGAGGAAAAGGGTGTACGGCTTGGTTATACTCACTGTTGACCTTTTGATGTCTAAGTCAATATTCTTTTTTTCCCCACTCTCAGGCTTCTTCCCTCTATTGCCCCACCTTCCCCATCTCCCCGGTGGTGACAGAGAGGGAGGACACAGGGGTCTGTAATTAGCTGGTTGACCCCGGGGTTGGGTTGTGTGACCCCGGCAGCCGCGAAGCGCAGATCCAGCCTGATCAGATGAGTAGTTCTGAGAGGGATCAGTGGTTGAAAGACAGCCGCCTCCGCACCTCAGCCAACCCAGTCACATTAGCCAGCGCGGCCGAGAGGGGCACAGTTACAGGAGCCCAGCTGCCGAGCCCAAACAGAGTCACAAACACCTGTCTGGGTAGAGTACAAACATACAGACACATGCTTTTCAACATCCAGAGACACCGATGTGGCTACAAAACACACTACCTGCCACCACTGATGGTAAAGAGGAGGGGGGCTGAGGGGTAACCTGACCCAGGCAGGGGAAAGATAGGGGTGGGAGGGGATGGGAGGGGAGGGAGGAGCAGTGCTGGCCCTTGGTCAAGTGCCTTGTATTCCACAAACAGGCCGCATCCAGTTACACTATACCTGAGACGCAGAGCCTGAGGAGAGGATTCAAAGAAAAGCATGTGGACCCTCCCTTTGGTGCGCCTTCTTTGGCTAATGGAGATTTGACTCTCTGAAAAATAAATTCTGATTTCTTCTCTGAGCATGTATCCAGGGATTTAGTGAAAATCAAGACATGCTCCATTCTTCTGAGCCAGTTCATGTGTAATTATGTTTTTTTTTTTTTTTTTTTTGTCCAGCTGCAGAAGTATTAAAATCATTGAATTGCCCTCGCAGAGGTACCTACGAGCAGGTTGATAATGTGGCTCAGCTGTCTTTGCTGCCTCCACTGCTCACTACACTAATTAAAAGCAGCGAGATGGGAGAAAGGGAGAGAGTGTCATCAAGGACACGCTGGGAGACGTACACCTGAGACGGCATAGTCACCGATGCTCCGGGCACATCATCATGACCTGAACGCCGGCGCTGTTTGAAGTTGTGACAGAGAGAAAGAGAGACAAAAGTGTCTGGATCTGAAACTGTTGCCTGTGGGGAAATAAAGAGATGGGAAGAAACAGAGAGGAGAGGAGAAAGCACATGAAAAGAGAGTGAGGAGATGGAGATAGGTAAAGAGATGGGCGTTAAGAAAAATGCTGCAGATTGAGAGGAAAAGGAAAAAGCGAAAGGGAGAGTCGTCTCTGCCTTGTCTGTGTGAAAGTTGAGGCATCCTCTTTAGGATACTTATTATTTAGTCTCACTTTCCGTTGCTCGGGCCTCATTCATCTCTACCTCTTTACCTCTCTCAAGTCATCATGTTTACACAAGCTGTTACTGCCATTTCCCTGTTGTCTAACCCTCCGCTTTTTTTCCTCCTTCTTTCCCCTCTTTCTTTGTCTTTTTCCTGCTGGTTGGAAATCTGCAAGGCTTGCTCATCGGCGCCAGCCTCTGTTAATCCCCTCCCAAAGCACCTTAGCAACGCTAGGAATTTAGAGATGCTAAAAAAAACACACAACGACAACGACAACAACTGTTCTTAACACTGGGCTCATATTGGCAAGAGTGGCCACATCTTGAGATGTGTGTGTGTTTTCCATAAGTAGTTCAGAACAATCTGGAAGGGTGTGATAACCAGGGATCTCTCAAGAGTGTGTGTGTGTGCACATGAGTGTCTGTCTGAATTTGTGTGTGTGTGTGTGTGTGTGTGTGTGTGTGTGTGTGTGTGTGTGTGTGTGTGTGTGTGTGTGTGTGCACGCAGAGTGGGAGTGTATGTTTATGTGATATAGTTCCTATAACACCAGCAACCTGGTAATCACTGCATGTAGTCACCTGAGATGCTCATTATCTAGTCCCTGTACACGTTCTGTCTGTGTTTGTTCTCAGCACACACCACACACTGCCGGACCTGAGTCTCACAAGTGTTTGTCTTTGTGTGGCTGGTTGCACACACCTGAATGAGTCAATGATAGACCGAGAGGCTGAGCAAGCGAACAAAATCAAAATTATAACAAAAAGCTTCTGTTATTATGCACCTAACTTTGATGTTAGCCAAATTCCTTGATGAAAAAAAAAAATCAATAAAAGCAAGGTTACAACGCTCATAGCAATTACGCTGGTAGTTATTTTTCATTTGTTGGCTTTGTGGTTTTCACACATCAACACAGATCCCCCCCCCCCCAACCTCTCTCTTTCTCTACCTAAAATCAATTACTTAGGGGCAATGGTAAAATAATTGAGGGCGCATTTAGGCCTTGAAATTAATACATAGTTTAAATGTTAAAACTTTTCCATAACTTCTCACTTTGAATTTTTAATTTACCTCCCTAATTGAATATGGGGGGAAAAAAATGATGGAAAGCTCAGTATTTTATTCTGTGGCAGCAATAAGATGCAAGAATTTATTTAATATGTATTCCCTCTTTTTTTCCAGCAAAGCTAAAACAACAGTAAAATAGACTGTACAATGTAGGTGTTGAGTACATAACAAAGAGCTGTCTCACAAGATGACAGTTAATCCATGAAGACAACTGTACTAATAGTAGCACCTTTTTTTTTTTTGAAAATTCTAAATACAAATGACATGTAGATTCATGCACAGGAAAGATGTTAATTAGAACCTAAGAGATTATCTGAATAATAAATGTGTTTCCTTTCTGCTTCTCTTGATAAAAGGCAGTCCAGACAGTTTCCGGACAATAAACCTTCTACTGATGTTCTGGTCCCTAGTGCCAGATCAGCACGTTTCTTATTGGGTTGGTCAAACAGCATATTAAATACACTCAAGGCTGTAGAAATATTCATTACAGGCATTTTGACGGATTTTACAAATCTGAAAATGCAGCGGGTTCTTGGAAAACATGCCAACTGAGGGACTAAGAGTATTAAGACAGTGAAGCTGGCTCCAGTGAAAGGAAACAGGAAAGGGGAGCTGTTGCAGTCACTGCCATTTTTTTTTTTTTTTTTTTTTTGTCACTGTTTTTGCTGAGATGTAATATAGAGCTGTTTTTCCATATGTCCGATCTTCAGGTAAGCCACATAAGATAAAATAAACCTTCTACATACTCTGAAATCAGACATTGTACATGGATACAAAACATTAGGCAATAGGAGCGAGGGGTTATGTTATTAAGGGGTTTAGATTAGGTAGCATCACATGGGTAAGAGTGAATGGAGGAAATTTGGGGCTTTGACTGTCGTTGACATTTTCCAAAAGGTCTTTTCGCCCACAGAATCTGTCTTCTAGTGCTCGTTGTAATGATGGCCTGCCAGCAGAGGAGACAAGGTGCTATCTGTTAAACACAGGACCCCACAGTGATCCACGGCCACGGGTGATAGCCACGGCGGACACGTTGCTGGAAGAGAGTGACAGACAGAGAAAGAGGGAGATGGACAAAGAGGGGATATTGATTTGTGGGAGTATCAAATGTCAAAAGTCAATAAATAAAGAAACAGCAGAAGCAAGCAAAGACATGCTGGGCTCAACATGTACATGCGTATTTTCATAGATACACACACACACACACACACACACACACACACACACACACACACACACACACACACACGTGCATGGTTCAGTCAGCTGAATACTAAATAGACGGCAGGTTATCAATTAAATTACAAATTAATCAAATTCATCCCATACCTTAAACAGTCTGATAGCTGACAACAATCTAATGGCTCCAGAAACAAATTGAGTAGGGTTATAACCATTAAGAACAATTTATCTGTGCCTCTCGGACATATTGTTGTGACATACAAATCCCTCACTTGTTACAATCTGACCTATCTAAACGACCCAGTTTGTTGATCACTTGACCCTGCGGAGTTCAGAGGTCAGCCAGTTCAAACAGCTATCAGTGTGCAGCAGGCACCATAAAACTGCTGTTTCTTATTTGAACACTTTGACCCCTCATTAACCCCATCTCTACCGCACTGAGAGTTATCACCTGCCACACAGGAGCAGAAATCCTTTACAGCATCTGGTGGGTTCGTACGTGTGTGGGCCAGCGATAGGGAAACGCTGCAGGCGTGTTGCACACCGTGCTCTACTGAGTGAATAGCCGAGTTAGTGAGAGTCAGTAGGTGGGTTCACCTGTTTTTTATGCATATGCAAGCTGAGTGGGAACGCTGAAAATTTTAAAGAAATCTAGAAATGTTACATGAAAGTTTTTTTTAACACCGTAAATAAGAGTAAAATGAGACAAAGTGCAATGGGAACAGACTTAGCAAGTAAATCATGATGTGCATGAAGCATCAGACTGAAACATTCACTGAAGAGACAAAAATAGCAGCAGGTAAAAACATCAGATCTGTGTGGAGCGATGAAGAGACTGTGATGTTCCTCAAACATAAATGTCGTATTTCCATCATGTACTGTGTATTCTTCTGTCAACACATCCTCATACCTAAAAGACTAAATAGGGACTGGGAATCCAGGAGCAACGCCATTTTTGGAGATAATGCTAGCTGTCACTTCCTGTCACTTTGACTGGTCATTTGTCATCTTGTCAATTGTTTATCATCAGAAACGCATAAAAGTCTTGACAGGAGGCAAAGGAGTGACATCATAAAATCAAAGTTAGTAAATGTTGCTGCTGCTAACTGTTAGCATTCAGATAGCATACTGGAAAATGATAATCATATGATGGTGCATTTGAGAATTTATCAACAACTGGGTAAAAATCAAAAAATCTACAGGAAGTCTTGTTGCAGCCGGGCCTGGAGTGTATCTACGTAAATCTATGATCACAAAAAATAAAAAAAATCATCTCTGTTTGAAGTTACAATTAGGTGTGAGGTCTTCTGTTGGTTTAATCTTAGGGTTAAGGAACTTTTTAGGTCACGCTTTTGCTAGCTTATCCAAAAAGTGATGAGGCAACCCAATGCGAGTCGTCAAGAAAGTACATCAGTCAAACAACCCTGTGTGACTGCAGGACATAAGGCACCGCCCCTGGGTGACATCCCAAGTTTACCAGCCGTGTTGAAACTGAAGTTTAAGCGAGTTACACTAAGTTGAATGGGTTGAGACTCCCCAGCTAGATGGGTGGGGACAGCTGGTATCCTCCAAAAATGGCCAATTTGTTGTTGATGACATCACATTCCCATTTCCTATAGGTTGATTGCCGATGACTCCGAAAACACCATCAACAGTTTATCTCAATAAGCCAACCACTAATAATGACACAAAGGTAGTGGAAAGTTTCTTTTGTCGAAATTCAGGTCAAATTTGTGCTACATTTGAATGGAAACCTAATGAGAGTTAGTAAGAGTGAGAGTGTGTCGGTCAACCAGTGAACTAGTCATAATGTGTAAATGAACAAGACAAACAGTCTTCATCAGTACTTTGACAGCAGAGCTTTTGAGTAAAATGCTAATGTCTGCATGTGAACATGCTCACACTGACAATCCTAACATGTTGACAGCTGATGTCATGTGGGACGGATGCTAGAGATGGAAAAGATTCCAGTTAACAGCTTGCGTGTGTTAAAACGATGGCTGTAAGAGTTGGTCAGATTATAATACTAACAACATAACACTATATCCATTATATTTTAATTATATTGAACAATGTTTTCTGGCTAATAATTTGGCCTTATTTTTAAATGCCATGTCAAATATATAGGACCATTCGGAAAAATCTTAAATTAACTAATCGTAATCTATGACTTAAACGTTGACATGAAACCAATGACGCTATTCACGAGTCAACACGATGATTTGACATGAATATGGCATAATGTTACACAGGTATGTTTACCATGTTCACCGTCTTAGTTTCGCATGTTAGCATGCTAATATTTGCTAATTAGATGAAGATGTTGCTAGATGAAAAGTCAGTGATTACACTTCATTCTGAGGTGAACATAAATGTGTGTATCAAATTTCAGAGCAACTCATCCAATAGCTGTTGAGACAATTCATTAAAAAGCACAAATGTGAAACTCACGGAGGCTCTCAGATACATCATCTAAGAACCATGAATGCCTGTACAAATGTGTGTGTCAATCCATGAGGGAGCTGTTGTGACCTGCTGGTGGCACTAGAGTAAACATCAGGTGATTGCCAAAGTCATTAGGATTCATCCCCTGTGTCACGCTGCCAGCATGGCTAAAAAACACAGTGCACAGATGGACTTTCAAACTATTCTTCGCAACTTTCACCCCTAAGCACAAACTTTGAGCAAACTTTTATAATGAAGCACATGCTTTAAAGAGTGTCTTATTCTTTTGGCTTTGTCTGAAAAAGGGGGTTTTGATATGATGAAATGTTCTGGTGAGTTGAAAATGAAATTCAGGTAATTCAATATTGTTTTAGATTCTAGCTTGTTGCATGTACAGTTTGGACGCTGTGTAAAACTTAAAACAGAATGTGATAACATGCTAATCCTTTTTGACGTACAGACAATATATTTACCGTTTTACTTCATCAGCTTCATTGATTTTTGTAAATACCTGCTTACTCTGAAGTTGATGCTGCAACACATTTAAAACAAGTTGGGACAGGAGCAACTAAAGACTGGGAAAGATGTGAAATGCTCCAAACACACCTGTTTGGAGCATTTCACAGGTAAACAGGTTGATTGGTAACAGCTGATAGTAGTTCTACACAGCGTCCCAGTTGTTTTTGGAATCGAGGTTGTATGAAGTGAGGAACAGGAAGGCACATTTTCAGCATCCTTTTATTCTAAATTCCTCATTTTCTTCCTGGACAGCCTACGTTTGTTTGTCTCCATGCATGAAAGTCTTTGTGGAGCTACTTGTGTTGAAAGAGAAAAAAGAAGAAGAAACTAACAGTGAATACTGGGCCAGAGATCTTTCCTTCAAGTACACAAAACTGGAGGCTTGTAGAGGACACTTAAAACTTATCATGTGACCCTAACCCTGCCTCTGATGATCGGGACACTGGTATCAAGGTCTTTGTCTGACCTGAAAAAGGCACATGGAGACCCTGAGATTGAATTTTTCTAAGTGTTTGAGCAGACAGTCCCACGTCCTTACACCAGAGACATGTTAACTTGTTGGTGTGTCTCGTGTTCATATGCCTTTTCGTGTACTGTAGTTTGATGTCAGTCCAACAGGGGAGTCAGCATGAGTGTTTCCTCTCCAACGCATCTCTGCGTGTGACTGGTGCTGCTCATTCTCATGCGACCCACTACACCTTCATTATGATGTGCTGGGGAATGAGCTGCAGGTATACTGATTACTCATCCTTGGGGTCTTGTCTGATTGTCTGGCTGCTGGTGTGTCTTGCCCCCCTGGGCCTAAAGCGATGTTCCCGCATTCCGAGATCACAGCAATTACTTTTGTGAATACACTGTTAACAGAGCTGATGGCCAGAGCCACAGAAGTAAAGTCCACATGGACTTGGCAAAAATGGCACACCAACTGGAGAGACTTCTTCACAAAGTACTATGGTTGTATAGACGGCGCAGAAGGGCAAGACCTGAAAGCATAGTACAACAAATCTGCAGCCAGAGGCAGATGGTGGCTTCTACAGTTGGGCTTGTGTTTGTGGAGATAATACAGGTTCGATCATGTCATTCCACCTATGTTGACTGTTTTAATTTGCGCACAGTGATATAAAAATACACCTACAGAATTACTGTTATAGCAGTTTCATACTGGACAAAAACCCACTAACATCTGGATTTGTCTTCAGTGGGAAAGGGTGCAATCGACATTCACTCCTGGGTGAAATGACTCTGCAGTAGTGATGGGTATTTATCAGCTTCGGCTCTGATCGGCAGTGATAGGACCATGACACGGCACGATGACGACGCGTGTTGAAGTTCTGGACGTTGGCATGTGAATATTGCCTATTATCAGACAGAACTGTCAACTCATTTCACTCTTCTCGTAAAAGATAGAAAAAGTAACTACTGTGACTGGCCTGCATACTGCTTTCTATTGTTCAATGTTTTCTGGTGTGTTCGTGATGTTGAACGTCACACAGCAGAAAAAGGCAAACTCATCTACTGGCAATGGGAAAAACAGTTCTACCCACATTTAAAAAACCTGCATATATGTGCTAATTTAGGTGTAAAGTGGAATTATATGCAGCTGTTGTAGGTTTCATTAAAATTAGTGGGATCAAATACAATGAAGCCAGTTATATGATATCAATCCACTACTTTTTCAGTCATATTTCTGTTACACACCACATCATAACGAAAACTGCATTTTTCAGAGTGAAACATGAAATTATTGCAAATGGCAGCAGGTGTTTAAGAAACTGAAGGAGGGTTTTCACAGATCAATACAGACTGCTGCACGGGCATTTGTGATACAACCACATTTAAATTTGGCACGTGATGCTACCTTAAATGCATTTACAGGAGTTTTCATTCAAACTGGTTTACATTTTGCAGCAATCTTCTGCACTTGTGGTGCATTTCCACTTCAGTCTGTTTTTACTTTGCCCTTGTTGACAGAATCACCTCATTTCCACCTGATAGACGTCTATTGTCAGCATGACGCCTAAGACTCAATTTCCTGCAAAAACACCAGCAATTTGCTTTGTGCTGCTTCATTTGAATGAAATCCCCACTTGTTTGCACCTCTCCTCCCATATGTGTGCCGCGTGCCATCCCTGCACCGAACACAACAGCACCAAGCAGATGTGCAAAATGCATTTTACGGACAGAAAAAATCTACTCGTCGTAGTTCTGCTTGCACCAGTTGTAGCACTGCTGTTAAATCAAAGTCTACTATGTGCAACTTTAATAAAATACCTCGGTTATAGTCCTGTTTGCGACAACAGACATTTGTACACTAATACTTTAATTTGCTTAAAATGTTTAGCTGATGAATTTCACTGGCTGGCATTGGGTTGGGGTGGATGGTTTGACATCTCACTCTGTCTGTTCACAGCCTGTCTGCTACCACCTGTCAACATTGCTTTATTGGACACATCACCTTTCGCTAAACTTAACCAAGATGTATGAGTTACCTAAACTTAAGGCTGCATAAATAGATTTTTTGGCCACTTGGCAGCAGTGGAACTAGCTGAAAACAACACTGACACAATATCTCCTCATAAAGTTGAGGAACATTTTGGCAAACTGTTGCCGACTGCCTGAAGGAAGAATTTGGCTCTTTAGCTGCCAAACACTCCACTTTATTCACGGGCTACAGTCGCTAACTTTGTCTGTCTGCTGTCAGGTGCTGGTAGGTTTATCAGAAAGTGTTGAACCTTGACTAAGGAAATGAAAATGGTAACTTTCTTTATTTGTAAGGAGCAAATATCAGAGGGAGAGCAGATTAAATATATATTCACTGTTAAAGTTTAGAGAGCTATTCACTATGAGCACTTTGTGTTTGCAGTGAACAGTTTGCAGATTTTGAATATGAAAGTTTCCTTATTATATACTGATAAAAGTGTAATTCAGGCAGCAATACTTTTCCTACAGAGTCTTCTTCACAAAGCCCCTTTACAGGAGACTAAATTTGTAATAACTGTATATCTTGGACGTATTTCACTCATATAGAATCAAGGCTGCTAATTTTCAGCAGAGTTTTCTGCTCGAGCACGTTTCTGTGCAGCTGTTGTTGAGGACACTGTGGACATGTCCTCTGTAATATTTTTTAGAATTTGGGGGGTTTAGACTCAGATTGTGCATGTCGGGTTTTTGAGATTCTACTGTTCATATTAACTGTCTTAAAATCAAAATAATAAATGTATTAAAAGCGGTTTCATGTTCTCCATGCTTGCCCAGAATGACACACCTGGCAGAGAAAGTCATAAAGATACTGAAAGAAAATTAAAAATGAATTACAATTAATTGTAAAATGTGATTTTAAAAAAAATAGACATAAGAGGATTGTGCTGGGTGACTTTGGACTCATGACCTCAGTAAAATCCAGCCGCAGCAATAACTGGGGGTCTCCTCCTCTCTCCATTCAGTGGTGGACAGTGAGGCCACTCAGTATGCTACACCCCCACCTCTCTAACTTCCATCTTCGTCAAACTTATTCTTTCCTTTCTCCTCCTTCCTCCAAAAACTCCCCGGTTCCTGGGGAGTGGGTGGTTTTGTGTGGCCCCAGCGCTGTCCCGTTTTTATCACTCCTCTGACGGGTTACCCCGGTCCCCCTCGCACCTGCGCCGCTCCCAGGTCCCTACAGGAATGCGCTGGGGCTTGTAATCGCCTTTGTGGGGGCCATTGAGTTGTATGGCTGACTGAAACTTCCCAACCTCACAGCGCGCTGGCCGCTGAATGGGGCTCAGCGTGGGGCGGCTCTCCAAACCACGGCCGCTGCCAAATTCCTACAGTGGCGCTCCACAATCACTCCCACACAGGCCCCGATATACCGCCAGGCAGGAGGGAGGGGGAGAGGGAGGGAGAGGGGGGTCGGGATGTGGTGGTGGTGGTGGTGGTGTATGTGCGTTGGGCAGAGAGATGGAAAAGTCTACATTTAACTCCAAACAAGACAGACACTTTTTTGCGCTCCATCGCCACTCCGGGTGAACATGACACAAACATTTCTTGTGTTTTTGTCACTTTTCGATTAGTTGTTAGAGTGAAAACAGTGATTTCAGAGCAACAACAAAAACAAATATAGAGAGATTTTATTTTAATATCTCACCTCTTGTCAAAAGTTCCACTGCAGATGTTATTCCAACAACGGAGAAATCTGAAAAAATAAAATCAAATTTAAAAAAGCGTTTGAATGCTGGACAAAGTTTGAAAATAAAGCAATTTCTCATAACTTTCAGGACATTTGTGCTGCGTTTCGGTGCATTAGGTCTGTGCGCCGGCATATAGCGTGGTAGCTGTGGGTAGATAGAGCAGCACTGCAGGATTAAGAGGCAGCAAGATTGTTAAACATGTCAACGTGTAATTGCACGATAAGGCCCTTCCGAGGAATTCATTGGCCCAGTTGCTTTCTCTATTCCGCGCTAATCTCGCCCGGCACATTCGCTCTGTGCAATCTGTCTCCATAATCTTCTGTGACAGAGCGGGCGACGAGAGCAGGCTGCCTGGTAATTTTTTTAGGAAAGGAGGGGGGGACGCGGAGAAAATATGCAGAGGCGTGATAAAGTGACGCTAATTATCCCCATTTAGGACAGGGAGTGCAAGGGATCGGGGCTTTACGAGCAACCGAGTGTGCGCTGGAGCTGATGGCCTCCTAGCACAGAATATATCAGTGGCTACAAGATAAGAGTATCGCACGGTGGAGAGATTTATTGGCCGGTCAGCTAAACACAGTCGCGCGCGCGCACACACACACGTACACACAGAGAAACGCGTCACACACGCGCGCAGCAACCATCGTCGCCACATAGCGTGTACACGGTGCACCCTACACTTACCCCTCTTCCACCTCAAGGTGTAATTTATTCGGGTTAAATTTGCCAGAACGCTCCTCTTTTTAGCCTGGCGATGCGCCGTGACGCGCTCCGCCTCTCCGGGCTTTCAGTGCTAATCCGCATCTCTTCACATCAACAGATAAGACGCAAAACACACGAGGAGGCCATCCAGTGCCATAGGCTGCGCGCTGCGGTGCGTTGAGATGTCTCCATAGATGCGGTTTCTTCTGGGTTTTGGAATTTAAACTAATTTCCAGACATTGTTCCTCTGATTTCTCTCAATAGATTAATGCGCAGCCAGACGTTACACGCTCCACTATGAGGCCTAACAGGTTTAATTGACATACCATGCAAGTCTTCATCAGTGTGAAATAGGCCCTTTAACTATGTATTTGAGATTAATTGATTTTTTAAAATACCTAAGTAGGCATAAATTTCCCTCATTTGCATGTGTATGGCTGGTCTGCATGGGGCCTACAGGCAATAAAAAAATGTACATGTCAAACCCAGCTGTCAAAAAAATGACGTAATCTTCAAGCTAATTTTCCATTCTTTTAAACGGATTAATAATCCGTATGACATGGGTATGTTTTCTTCTTAAACATGTCGAATCCACAACGAAGGTGTTTTTTTTTTAATCAAAGGTATCAAAACTCACAGTCATATAAATTAAACATCTAGAGCTTTGAAATTCTGATGAGTCATCATTAGCCCCATAAACTGGCCACTGGGAACTTCAAGTCCAGTCTGTGCAGCACTTTGGCTCTATGGTTTTTGTGCGCGTTCACAGCGCGTAAAGTCCACTAAACCTTGGATTATTTCATGCAACTGAGTTTTCTATTTTGAAGAAGTGGAATAAAGATTTTTTTTTTCTTTTTTTATTCCCTCAGATTTCTTGCAGTGGTGATATCAAACATGAATTTATTGTTCCCTTTCCCTCTCTGACTCTATCAAGTGTCAAGAGGGAGAAAAAACTGGAGCTCACAGCTAAACTAAAAGATGATCGGAGCAGGCAATGAGGATTAAACCTCAGGTGAAATGATAGCTATTACAAACGTGATGTATCAGCTTTGAACACTGTTCCTCTGATGAGCAACACAACCAAAATGCATCTGAGAAATTACGATTTTTGCGATTTGACCCACGTATTTGTCTCTGAGGTCTGTTTTATTGTTGATCAGCAGGTAGTTATCAATTTATGAATTAAGCTTTGTAAGCTTTCAGTTCACGTATTTTTTTCTCTCTCTCAAGTATAAACAATGAAATGCCAAAAGACAGATAAAGTGGATGATTTAAAGAAGTCCATGTATCGAGGGCAGTGGATGTAAAATAAACCATTTCAGATGAAAGGTCACTGAAAACCGGGTCTTTATTTAAAAAAAAGAAAAAGAAAAAAGGAATAAGAAAAATAAATCAGTGCTTTTATCACTGAGCTGTTCATTATGTGTTGTTGCTCTTTACTTTTTTCGTCAGACTCATGAGTTCTGTCAAGTGTTTAATACTGAAGCAGGGAAATTACATCAAAACTTCACGCTGATTGACAGAATGTCTGTGTATCAAAAAGCTATGGATCTATTTTAATGACTGACTGTATAACCTATGTTGATATCCATATTCGCCCAATATATATTTAAGAAGTCAAAAGCGTACCAACTGAATCCTACTGGCGTATCACAGGTGGTTCAATTTTCGTTGAAGTGCATTTCGTTATTTAAAATCGGACAGGATTTAATCCAGAAAATGAAGTCTGACACAACTTTGCAATTTGTTAGCAGAATAGAAATATAGTTACTGATCTATAAAATTAATAGAAATTAATTAAATTAATAACGTATAACATTTTTTGCTGCTTAGATTTTAAATAACAGTCACTTCTTATGAGTCGTTACAAGGGAGAGGAAATGAAATTGGTTGATGGCATAATTTAGATAAAAGCTTTTCCTTTATCCGTGAATAAATGAGGACTTCTGTCTAACAACACTCAACGGTGGTTTGTGACATGAGGCCTTCACGTCCTCTATATAATGTTTTTGTTTTTTTGAGAAAATGTCCAAAAACGAATGTGTAAGGAATCATATTTATACGAAAGGACAATGTGAGCCAAAAGCTTGGCCTGCTTTGAATATTCAAAGTGACTCTTGAATATAATTTGGCCTGTGCTTCACTGAAATAGAGAAAAAGCTTTTTTTTTCTCCCCTAATTTCTAAATTAATTTCTCATTATCCACATAAAAGTTTATTCCGTAAAACAACATCACCCTACCAGAACGGTTCCCTCTTAGGCCTGCAGACGGTAGCTTTTACGCACAATTACGCACAAACAATTAGGCTATTTAAAAGCTCGTGGGATCTGTGTCCAGCAGCGGTGTCAAAATTTAAACAGGTGGCTATTATTCTAGAGAGGAGGCTCCATGATAATCTTGTGTCCTAAAACGTGGAAAAACACTCCTGTGAGAACATCGAGAAAATAATCAATCTAAGACCGTTGTCTTAAGAATCAAAGCAACATCTTGTGAAATTTATTCAATTCTTCTTCATTGCAATATCAGGGCTTTTCACTGGCAGAAAAGCACTTAAATTACAACAGCAGTTGCCCGTCATCCTTTGAAATATTAAAATTATTCACAATTTACAATAATTAGAGTGTTACAATAAAAAGAGATGATTTCCAAGAATTAAGACACAGGCTTCTGCAAATGAACACAAATGTTTAAAGAATGTGAGTTTCCCATATCTTTTAAAGCACTTTCTTAAGATTATGACACGTTATCTCATTTTCAATAACTTACAGAACCCCCCAAATTATGAGACAATTGAACCAAATACCCCCATGTGAACCTGGCGTACGCCTCAACTAAGACTGTGAAGTAATGGACAAAAAGATGATAGTACAATAACCAATATCTCAGCATCATATTCGTTATATAATTCCACTGGTGGCTATTCAAAAAAGCCGAGATGAATATGCTATTTACCCTTCATTTACAATATCATAAACATTCTGTACAAAATGCAGGTAGTTCTCGGGACGGGGGTTATTTAGAAAAGAGGTAAATATTTGGTTATGTGTTCGTTTGCAGTTTTCGATTATTCTGTGAGTTCTAAATGTGTGTTAGAGGGACCGTCCCGTTCACTCCAGCCGTGGCGCTCTGGTAATGCTGCGGCAAGGCATGGAGTCTACTTTGCATTGACGGGTCCCCCGGCTCTCCGGTCGGTAAATACATGCTTATCATCTCTCTCAAGTCTCCGGGGCAAGGGCCCCGTGAGTGTGTGCTGCTGACGGGAGGGCTTACACTCGGCTCCGACTTCACCAGCGACCCTAACGTCCCCATGGCAGCTGAGGAGGAGACGCCGGAGCCCTGGTGCTGTGTGTAGGTGATCCCGCCGTAGCCGGATGGAGAAGCGTTCATGTAGCTCTGAGAGTTTGAGATGGGGCTGTACTGCAGGGTTGTCATGTCGTAGCGGTGCATTGGCTGGGGGTTGTGTGAGTGATGGTGGTGTGAGTGGTGGTGGTGGTGCGCTCCGCTCCCCGGGTGCTGGCTGTAGGCTAGCTGAGCCTCCTGCATCATCGCTGCTGCCGCGGCGGCTGCAGCCACCTGTCCCGAGTACGCACCGTTCGCCCAGCCGTTCATGTGCGCGTAGCCGGAGCTGGCAGAGCCTCCGTGACCCCCGGGGCTCTCTAACCTCTGTCCGACCCCGGATGAACTCATTCCGACCCCCAAACCAACTCCACCGCCCCCACTGGGCCCAGAAAGCAGTCCGCCGGCAAGGGAATATTTGTCCTTTTTCAGCAGCGTCTTGGTCTTCCGTCTTGGCCGGTACTTGTAATCCGGATGCTCCTTCATATGCATGGCTCGCAACCGTTTCGCCTCGTCGATGAAAGGACGCTTCTCAGCCTCGGACATCACCTTCCACTCGGCACCCAGCCGTTTGCTGATCTCAGAGTTGTGCATTTTGGGGTTCTCCTGTGCCATCTTCCTCCGCTGTCCACGGGACCACACCATGAACGCGTTCATCGGTCTCTTCACCCGCTCCTGATTCGCTTTGGACCCGCTGTTCGGCCCCGTTTGCCCCGTGGTAGTGTTCGTTTGGGGGCCGGGGGAATGGAGGTCAGTTTCCATCATCATGCTATACATTCACCTGGTTTTAAACTTCGCCACCAACAGAGAAAAAGTCTATGTCAAGATCTGACAGGCGCGCACAAGATCGGGTGCGCACAGGATGGCTGGGTTACAAAATTAATATTCTAACCCCGGATGAATCAAATACGAGATAAAAATTAATCCGAAAAGGGGTAGAAAATGTTCTCCAACCAGTATTTCACCCTGTCTTCGTCGGGTTGGTTCACATCCACTGTGACAGAATGCGCATTTGAGCCACTTTCCCTGTCGCAGTTGAGAAGTTGGTTAAAGCGGCGGCCATATGATGCGCACTGACAGCGGTTAAATGAGCCACAAGCGGCCAATGAGGCTCTAGCAGCAGAATGATTTGCATGGCGCTTGGTCAGGTGACTAGAGGACCATAGAGGAAGAACACACCGGAGGAGGAGGAGGAGGAGGAGAAGGAGGAGGCAGAAAGGAGGGTCAGCACCACAAATAGCACAAGGCATTTGAAATTTCCAAACACGCTCTCAGAGACTTCATCGAAACAAAAATAACTAAGATTTCTTAGCAATGATGGAGCGGCCAAAAGGTGGGTGCAGTCTGTGATTACGATGAGTCAAACATCTCGACATTTTTATTCTCTTTTTTTTTTTTTTTTTTTTTTTTTTTTTTTTTTTTTTTTAAATAGGCATGTTTGCTGAATTAAAAAAAAATCTCTTTGAAGTACGGCTTCCATCAAATAGCTTTTAAATTCCCAGGCGTCGATAAAAGTTTGGGCGAAATGATTTTTTGCCGTCCACCATGTCTCTATGTTTGACAAGTTATTCTCAAACTCACTGTGCGTCCTAGAGGCCTAAACCCAACTGTATTTTCAGACGCTGGAATTAAACTGCAGCACGAAACAAACCCATTCACTCTGAGACGACTTTATGCCCAACCAGCGCCTCAAAATCAATTTTTCACACCACCTCTCTCTCCCTCTCCCTCTCTCTCCCCTCCAGGTATGTAATTAAGGTATGTAATAATAGCAGGTGTCAGAGAGAGAAATTACACACACTCAATGCAGAAGATGATTTGAAAGAGATTTGGTAATAAAAAAAAAAAGAAAAGAAATTGTTGGTCTAAGAGGAGAAGCCCCTGAGGATGGATAGCCATATAATGACGTGAAATAGCCGAGGCAAAGCGCCGTTATCGCCGTCTGCTGGTGGTGGTGAACGAGCCCTGGTCATGCCTGTGTGTGTGTGTTTGTGTGTGTGTGCAGCAGAAGATGACAAGAAAGGCCACATGTAAACTGCTCTGCTGTTGTCACTTAAGCGGACTTTTTTTTTATTACACATCCGAGTGGAGAAAATCACGAGAGGGAAAACGGATCTATGTGTCTTCGGGTCCGCCGCATATGTAATTCAGATTTCACAGCTGACCTCCCCTGAAAAGCCCAATCAACCTCTAATTGAAAGGGAAAACGGAATACCACTTCCCGCGGCGAGACTAACGATTTAATCATTCTATCGTTCTTTGCTGGTTTTTATTTTAATTGGAGCTTAGCTTGATATGGCTCTCTGTTCAGGGCCTGAGGGAGCGGGATCACTCGGACGGATCCATGCGTCTTTGGTAATGGGGTTAACGGGATATCACAATGGTCAATAAAACGTTTCCAGTGGTCCGGGCCATGTGGCTTAAGGCCCGAGGAGGATGACAATATAATGCTGGCACCCGGAGAGCTGTGAGGCGGGGAGTGCCAGTGAAGCCATCACAGCAGAAAGCAAATAAACAAACAAAATGCAGAAGAAAAATACTGACACTTCTTATCATAAAGATACACACACACACACACACACACACACACACACACACACACACACACACACACACACACACACACACACACACACACACACACACAAAGCAGAAGTAGCATATATTTTTAAATGTAAAAGTAAAGAGTAATGCTGTAGTGACCAGACCACATAAATAATACAAGCCTATATATGACTCAAACTTCAGACTTTAAAGCACCGACCCCTACGTTCATTATTAATTATCAACACACGTCACAAACAATTCACCCACAATCAAAGCCAAATAAATGCGATGAAGGTGATCAAACGTATGAAATAAAAAGAAAGAGCCGTTGTCACGGTGTAGATTTAAGGCTCGATCGGGAGAAATCACGAAATTATGATCATCATCATTATTATTTGTTCTTGTCATTGTTGAGTGGATTTAGGATTGCAGGGGATTAGCCTTTACAGTGACACTGGGACCCCGGTGGCCCCTGTTTACTCTCTCTGTCATCTCCCATCAGTCACTCCTCTTATTAACAGGCCTCCTCTCTGTGCTGCTCGCTCCTTTGTGCACGGCCTCCGCAACAGGATGCGCGTACTGCGATGATGGTGCAGGACCGGAGCCAAGGGTCACCCCTCCCACACACACACAAACACACACACATATACGCCCCCCGCCCCCCATAACTGAATAAATAAGAGAATTGTGAGTAAATACAACACTTCATGCACAGCGGCCAGGGCGCGTCATTTTGCTTTTTAATCTGAGCAAACCTCCCGCACCCCCCGCAAAGTGACCATCACGCACGAAAACCTCTCGGTGGACTGTAACCCAGGTAAAGGGGGGGGGGGGGGTCCCTTTAATCTGTGATCTTTTCTCCCGAAGCTGTTGAGCCAGAACAAAAATTTCCGCGTGCGGTGCGTGGCTGCGCGCGTGTGCACAAGACAGCACGGGTGGAACTGGGTGGCGGTGGCTTTTTTTTTTTTTTTTTCGGGGGGGGGGGGCTGCGATCACCTGCTGATGACCTGGGCGCACACTGGGTTAAGCAAATGAAAGCAATTATTTCCGAGCTTCGCCCTACACAAAACATAAAGATCTGACAAAGCCCGCACCACCTCCACCCGCCTCCCAGCCCACGCCTCCTGAGAAAGTAAACACACCGAGAGAATCATCTAAATATTGACAGCCAGCAAGCCGCGTGAAACAATTCACCCATTAATACGCACTTCCACATTCTAATGCGTGCAACACATTTTTCTCGTTAATCCAGCCGAATAAAGGTGGCACAGATAACCACTCACTCCCGGGCAGATCAGCATCCGATAATGTCACTTCAGTAAATTAAACCGAGCCGGTTTGGAGAGCAACTGGTTGCAGCACCACGAGCTGCAGAGCTGCGCGCGCCGTGCAGCCAGACCCTGGTGGATCTCACATGTCCCAAAATAAAACGACAGCCTGCAGCGAGAAACATGCATTATCTGCACAGCGGAGCGCAGACGTTCCCAAATAAAGGTTGCCAATAAAGACACTTATTTTAGCACGCGCAATCACTGAGATCAGATAGCGTTCAAGTTCGCTGCACCCTCCTATTTTTTTCAGCATGAATTCCACCTCGAGCTCAGACAAAAAAAGATTTTACGCACAAAATATATAGAATAACAGTGCATCTACAGGTGCAATATTAGTATAAAATGTCTTTCTTGCGTACGGAACTGTGATGTGCAAACTTACGCATGTTCCCCTCGTTCCCTCTACTCCAGAGCAAGTGGGCAGATTTCTCCCTCCATACTCCTAAAGCCGTCCTAAACCCTCCAAAGCTTCATGTAAGACCGCTACTCCCACTACAATCTGGCCGCTCGAGTGCCAAGGCCATCCATGCCCGGTGCCCAAACCCACCACTCAACACACACTGAGGGGCAGAGACAAGAAGAAATGACATTTATTACACACTCTAAAAAAGACAATTCCAAGTTATTGTTTCTCTCTGCGAAAGGGGCTTGCTTCTAACATAATGAAGCGTCTTTTGTGTGGCACAGAACAATACAAAACAAGTATTCTAATAAATAGCCACTTTTTTTTTTTTTTTTTTTTTTGGCTCTCCAGGATGAATGGGCTGGAGCGGCGGGGATCTGAAAGGCAGCTGTGCCGCATTCGGGGAGGAGGGGCAAGGACTTGAGGAGGAGCCCCGCAACCCCATCGCCTCCTCCTGGATACTGACTCCCATTACTGATCCTGGAACAGAAAAGGACGCAAAGGGAGGAGGTTGTTGTGGAGGGGGTATTGACTTTGGAGGCTGTTTTTACTCAGGACATACACTGTGTCCAACAATGTGTTCCTCAAATCATCGAATATTGCTTCATACTGTGAAGTCCACAGTATCCAATTAGATTCAGTTTATATGAATCTGCACAGCTTGCAAGCATGTGGCTCAGACAGCTTCTAGGTGGGGGAAACACACACTTTTAACAACACACAGGCACACATACACAGGCACACAACACTGTATAAGACAGCTGGGCTCATGAAAGGTTTCTTATTCAGACACAGGTTCACAGTTCTGAGACACAGCACTGTCAGCATCTGTTTCCCTCTCTCTCTCTCTCTCTCTCTTTCAAACACACAGGCACGCGCGCACACGCACACGCACGCACGCACACACACACACACACACACACACACACACACACACACACACACACACACACAGGTTCAATCTACTTGCAAACTCAGTGTTGATTACCTCACATATTAATTTCTTCTCAATCAAAGCCTCACATGCCGTTTGTTGTGCAAACGCCGGAGCACAGGCTGGCTGAGCAGGCATCTGACTCCCTCCCTGCCTGTAGCAGGCAGCCTCCTGACTTCACGGCTGCCAGGGCTGACAGACTCCCTGACTTGTAGCTGATGTAGCTGGCAGGTGCTTCACACATCCATCTGCTCACCGGTGGAGCCAGGGTGGAAAAATTTGTGTCTCCTATAAAAGTCATTTCCACACCTCCTATTGTTTAGGAACAAGGGGTGGCAACAGTTCAGACGCTTGGAGATGCTGTAACTACAAAAGTGGTCATTCATTGTTGCGCAATGACCTCCTAAGGGCAAGCGTTTGGTTTCTGCATTCCCTCCAGAAAATGTTAAAGTGAGAATACATTTCGTAGCACAGGGGGATGTCACCCCCTATTCAATTAACAACAGTTCCCTGGCATAAAATCTCACGATAACCCTTGTGGTATTTCTGACGTTGTCTCAATAAGCCAGTGAAGGTAAACTCACCTTTTCATATACTTTCTGGCCAGGGAAAAGATTGCATCGCCACAAATGAAAACAGCCTCTACATCCTGCCATTTTTAGATGATTCACCAGAGATTACTTTGTCACTTAGCGAGATGTACTGCATCAAATAAGTACTACACATAAACCACGCAAGCAGGAGATTGACACAAAGTGGTAAACCTAAGTAAAAGGCGATGTCGAAACTATTAAGGGGGAGGGAGGGAACAAGAAGGACTGTGTGAGAGGGAGAGAGATCAGGTCAGGTTCAGGCCTAAAAGCGTTGAGGGAAGAGTGAGCCAATTGGCTAAAAGCAGAGGTCTTAGCTCGGTTCATCTGATCTCTTTTGAACACACAAACCTCCATACCACAACACTCAAAAACCCCAGAGACCTCAAAAACAGTGAGAGGCAGCACACACACACACACACACACACACACACACACACACACACACACATCACATCAAGTTGAGCGATTGATGATCCTCCCGCAAAAAGACTGTATGCAATTTTATTCACTTTCAAACAATGATTCTCTATTTTTGTGGAACACATGCAGCACTGAAAACTATAAGGTCCACACTTGCAATGAAAAGCATGTAATCTGGTGTGTTTTCATGCCCTTTTCCACAATTTGAACAAAATAGGAAAGAATAGAAGATGACTTTATCATCACCAAAGTGGAAAATTGTCTGTAGCTCACCAGAAAATGAAAGCAGCATAAAAACAGAATTTCTTCGGCAATTAAGGCATCAGAGCCCCAACAGAATGTAAAATAGAAAATGGTATTAAAGGTAGACATAAAATTATATATAAAAAAATGAGTGTAATGAGAAAACCTAAAATGCTTTGAGGTTAAATGAGGTGCAGTGTTGAGAATATTTACAGCTATGAATGGCTAAAACTGGTTTATAATGTATTTTGGACTTACTAACATATTTCAGTAAATAGCATACTGCAGTGTCCTTATTGAGTTTTAAAGCAGGATGGTAACCCCAAACTGACAAACTGAAAGTGCGATTTTTTGACAGCGAGAACATAACATGCCATTCAAATCTGGGGCACTCTTGTCTACAAGCAATTTGTTCTTTTGTTGCTCCATGTGCTCTATTTTCATCTTCTTCTCTTGGTGGAATTGTAAGAGAAGAGCGTATAAGGGCTTGATGGAGTGGTGAGTCAGAGACAGGATGACACGGACAAGTGAGAACGAGAGTAAGGAAAAAAAAAAAAAAAGAAGGAGAGAGGGAGAGAGAGACCAGGGAGGCCAATGTCAATCCCACGGCAAACAGCAGTGGATAATCATGGGCTTTAGGAAAACACTGTGTCCATAATGCTATTACCCAGGATTACCTACTCCAGCAGAGAAGGCGAGACTCTCTTCACAATGTGCCACAGACCTTTCAGATAATCATCTTATCACAGATGACAAACCCAGAAGAAACATCCCATTATTCAAGAAGGGGGGAAAAATCTACAGCATGTCTGGATGAAGACATATTGTAAGCCTAAATTATTCGAGTGGAAAAATATCAGATTTTGAAATTAGCACGCTGGTCGCTTCCCCACTCTCCCTCTCCCTCTCTCTGACTCTCTCTTTCATTCTCTCACTGTCTCTTTCTCCCAGGGCACTCTTTCCTTTTCCCGCAGGGCAATTAGAGACAAGATTTTATGCATTGTTCAGCTTATCAATTAGCCATAACACCTTCCCCTCTGATTGGTCTGTAATGAACGTAATGGTTTTAACAGTGAGGAGTTGCAACTCTTAGAGGTGCTGTGCTAATGGTGTCGCCACGGCGATGGAGTCACAGTAACAGCTCTGTGGAAAAGCAGGAAGGGGGGGGGGGCAGCTCTCTCTAACACATCTCTAATTAGAGCTTACAGTCAGTCATTACTGATGTAATAGGGTGTAACACTAATGGCTATCAGGCAAGCCCCCACAAACAACAGAGGGGGGTTCTTGTAAGGTGAGAGGAGCAGAAAATTTATGGAGGAGGAAAAGAAAAAAAATCAGGAGATTATGGTGAGGAGAGGAGGTGAAATGGAAAGTTGGGAGGGGGGGTCAAGGAGTGAGGAGAGTGATTAGGGGAAAGTGCACCAAGCAGCAGAGAAGGTTTTTAAGTACAGCAGTCAGACAAGGTCAGGGCCCATTAATGGAAAATCTTTCTTTGATGATAGTGAAATCTGTCATGTTGGACACCGTCCACATATAGAGACTGACAAGACAAAATATGGATGAGAATTAAGGTGGTGTGAGGAGCCGGGTGGTTCAGGGGAGACAGAGAGAGAGGCTGAATGAGTGCGAGGGAGGAAGGCAGGTCCACAGGCTCCTGGTTAACCACTTTGGCCACCTTAGACCTTGTTAGCACTGATGCACTCTGCAGCCCATTCAGCGAATGATGCATGTTTCTACACTTTTTAGCACTAAATTGCAGTGGCTGCAGCAAAACAGAGTGACGCCGGTAAAGATCAGGAAGGCGACTGACAGGAAACCAATGCTGTGGAGAAATGAAAAGTGAGAGCCTTGTAAAGAGAACTACGAGTTCTCCTCGCCGCCTCTGTCTCGGGGGAAGAGTCTGGGTAGCTTTTTGTCATAAAATGAGATTTAGATAACTTTTATTTGAATGTTTACTGAGGTGAATGACATTACTGCGTTCATGATATGTATTTTAACATTTAAAATATCCTTATTTATGTGTAGATGGGAACTAAAGTGATCTAGCAGGAGCTACTTGGTGTCCTATCTATTTGTTTCAAACATTTCTCTGATCCGGCACCATCTTCCTGGGCACTGGGATGTGCCTGAGTTCATTTTTTATTGGTCATTAAAGTGGACCAAGCTAACCCGAAGAAGCCGTCTCTTCACGTTTATCTTCACATTCTATCTTGTCAACGGTTAACCGTAACAGTAACCAGCGTGTTGTCGGGTTGTCAGAAGTGGAGTTTACATGAAAAGGGACATTAATGATTTATTTCCTAAACAGCATCATCACTCGTGGTAAATTGGCGTATTGGTTTTCACACCAACAAGACTCCTTCCCAAACTGTGGCTGTGTGGTTTACACTTGCATTTACTTGAGCACTAATCAGCCATTTGAGAAAACAATGCAATACTGTATCACATTATCACATACACACACGCATATCAGACACGTGTGTGTATGTGGATAGGCTGTCTTATATTTCAGTGTGATAATAAAGTTGTTCTATAATCTACAAATCTTGCTTGAGTTTTTGTCCCCCAAGGTCATGATCAAAGAAAGCAAAATTAAATTAACAAAATAAGAATTACTAGCTAATTTTTAAATTAGTGTGCACAAATAGATGTTTGTCCAACCTGTTTTAATGTGAGCGAGCAGTGGTCCTATACACAAACCTTTTTTTTGGAGGGTGTGACAACAAAGCGGCTCTACGGGTACACAAGGCATCAAACTAGTCTGCAGGCTTTCAAGTGTAAACTGGAATCTGGACACCATGACTGACATATTGGTATGTTCCTGTAGTTTTATTGTTTGTTTGATGTACCTTCTGGGAAATCAGAAGCACTCTATCGATACATTAGCAAAACGTAAAAACATTACGTAACAATAAAAGTCACTTCGCTGCTAACGGGACTTTTCCTCTGCAGGTTAGCACACATCCGTCCACACCAACAGTTAAACACAACTCTTAAACTGAGGTTACTGGGGAAGTTGATTTGTCTCAAAAGCCTTGTTTTGCAGCTGTAAGTAGGATTTTTGGCTGACGGTTATAGCGACACACTGTGAAACTGGTATGCAGTTGGTCTGGTGTTTCCACTCCACCATTTAATATCTCGACTGAGATGATACCAAAACATGCACCAGATACTGTCTACAACTTCTGACAATGGAACACTGAAAAAGGACAAGTGAAGTGTACCATGCCATGGGAACATGACAACGCAGTATATCAAAGATTTACACAAGCATTGGTCAAATTGGGGCACACTCAGTAAACCAATTGTCGAAACATAAAATTCAACATCTTATGCATTCTGTCTCTCAATTACAGGAGGATTTGGCTCCTCGTTTGCTGCTACTTCAGCAGGGATATGGAGCTGAACCTTGGAGGAATATTGTGCTGTAACCTATTATGTAGCTTTCCTAACGACAATGGTGGCAGCTTGGCCTTTGAGGGAGCTGCAGGACTTCAGGGGGGCTCTCTATCCCTGAACTCAGCCTTGAACGTGTGTTTGAGTGTGTGTGTGTATGTGTGTGCGTGTCTGTGCATCTGAGACTTGGTTGGAGGGGGCTCCTCAGTTGCCTAACTGTAGTCCCTTACCCAGAATTTGAAATAAGGTCATCGTCCCCGGGAGGCCCCAAGTCAAAGCCTCTCTTCCTCACCTGCCCTTTAACTCTCCTCATCGCCTCCTTTTCTTAATTTAACTCTTCACCTGGGCCCCATGATTCCTCCTTTCCTTTTACTTTCTTATCTTCCCCTCTATTTCTCCTTCGTTTACACTGAAACAGCCTTCACTTCTCGTATGTTTCACAGATAAACACTTTCCAAAGAGGGCATGAGAACCAAAGAAGAAGGACTTAGCAATGACACAGCCTCTTCACTTGTGCTTATAATAAACATTGTGCTTTACCTCAACAGTTGGAGCTCATTCTTGTTTGTGTTTGTCTTGTCCTCTGCAAAAAAAGAGAAGCCTCCAGTAATGCTATTGGGCTGTAAAACTGTAATTTGATTGGAGAAATGAATTTTATGGATTAGCAAAACAATAAAGACAGAAATGGCATCATTAGTAGATAAGGCAGGTAATAAGTGTGTTAAAGCTCGTGGTCTGTGTGTGTATGTGTGCGTGCGTCTGGAGCGGCACAGATGCATATCCAATAGGACGCAGAGTGAGCAGGACAATAACACGCGATTCTTATGCTAATCAAGGAGGCCATTAATGTTTACATTCAAAATCAGGCCTTCCAGAGAAATACATTCACTCCCTGTTAAACTGGGATAATTAGTTCCCTCTTAAACCCATATTCCATTAACTCAGGTGAATCCATCTGAGTTTCATCAAATTTCTGCTTCATTTTGCATGATAATGCAATTTAGAAGCAAATGACATATTCAGATGACTCGCAGAGGGACAGCCCCGATGAGAAAATAATATATGCGCAAAAAGCTTTTTGTTCTGTTTTACATGTATCTGTAAATATTTAAAAGTGTTTCCCATAATTCTGTGTGACTGATTTATGCATAAATTTAATCTTTAACTGTAAACAGCTTATTGGAGATTAGCGACTGATGTATTAAAAGCTCCCTGCTGTTTTCTTTTTTTGCACACTTTGTATATATGACACCTTATATTACAATGTCACCATGATGCTGTAAGGGTGGCACTATGTGAATTTCCTCATTTGAAGAGGCATGCATCCACAAAGAACCCCCCCCAGATCAGCAGCGAAATAACCACCACCCTCAGCTTCCCTTTGCTGCATGACATACTTGTGTTTCAGTATTTTCACGACAAGGGGAAGGGAGGAAATGTGGATGTAAACGTCTATTGATCCACATTCATGCATGCATAGGCACATGAATGTACACACCAAGCTGAGAAACGGGCATTTTTTCACCATAATAGTTCAGCAGCATTCAGAATCCAGAGCCGTCCAACTTTGCCACACCAAAACACAAAAGCCCAAACAGAAAACTTGGCTTGAGCAAGTCACTTTTCCCATGGTGTGTCAGTGTGTGTGTGTGCGTGTATTGTGTGCATGTGTGTAAATTAACTTCACAAAAAAACTCCCAAAAGATCACAATGTGTCTCATTTTCCCTCCCGTATTTTACCCTTTATGCTATATCTGTGTTTTTCTATATTCCTTTACAACGCAATTCACTGTGCTTAAAACACTTACGATTTATATAGGTAGGTAGCTTCACGTCTCTCTCTTACACACACACACATACACACACTGTAATGGATAGGAGCTGGCTGAGGGCGTCTGTCAGGGGCGACTGTTCTAATCAGAGCAGTGGGGAGAGAGATAAAGGAGAAAATAATGAGTGTGGCATCAGGCCTTTCATAGCGCAACAAAAGGCCACGGGATCAGATAGACAGACACAATGTGGAGAGGAGAGGAAGAGAGGGAGGAGAGAGGGAGAGAGAGGGAGGGATGGGAGGAGGCAGGGTGGGGAGAGAGGGAGAGAGAGAGAGAGAGAGAGAGAGAGAGAGAGAGAGAGAGAGAGAGAGAGAGAGAGAGGGATGGAATGGGTTTGCTAATAAGCCTTCTTGCACTGTAGGTGATGTGGGCAACAGTAGGCAACATTATGAAATGCAAGCTTATGTCTGGCTTCACTTGAAGGATGCCATTGAGTGGGGCGGATGGAAGTTTCTATGACAACATCAGTCATTTTAGCACAGAGTAGTCCTTCAGCAGGAGCTGATTATAAATGCATTTTCCCGTACACATCCTTCCATTTTCTGTCTCAAAATACTTTGTCGGCCTCGTGCCCTCTTTCTTCCTGCTGATTAGTGCCGCTTCATTTACTGTGTGTGTGATAATTTCCAGTCATCCTTTGATTATTAATGCTTAATTTACCCAGATTACACTCCTTTGATTATTAATGCCTAATTTAGCCTGATGACTCCAATCATTAGACAGCGCCCAAACTGAAAGCAAACAACCTCAGTGGTCTTCCAATGTACCGATACAGCCTCTTCTACAGATAATGATACTGTTCAGAGAAGCCAGCGGGCCTTCGAGTGTTAAGTCAGTGCCCACGTTTTTACCCAAACTCCCATCAAACTTTAAAGAGAAAAGAAATACTAATTAGAAACTGCAAGCTAGGAGAAATGAGCAGGCAGACTCAGAACAGAAAATCCTATTCAGAGACTTAATGAGCTTGTCGAAGCTGAATAATTGATTTCTAATTCTAGCCTGCAGCTGTTGACCCAACCAGGGAGTGTTTTGAATGGAGCTGAAATATGTTGTGCTCTGACTTGGCACTGTTGGCTTTCTAGTAGGAGAACCACTACCAAATGGCCTCATGTCTTCCTCACAGTTCAAGGTTTTATTTAGACGCAGACAAAGTTTTGACGTTTAATTGCTTGACGTCGCTGCACAAAACAAACAAAATCGGGCTCTGCCTTTGAAATTCATCACAGGTAATTCCCTTGACAACTTAATCCTCCTTCAGATCTTGTTTAATATTTTAGACGGGACACAGTTTAATAAAAGGCTGTTTGATTCTGAGCTGTGAAAGCCCAGTGAGGTAAATTCTCCCAGCATATAAAGCGTTGGGAACCACAGTCCATATCAGATTGTAGGTGTTTTATGTTTCGTTCATTTGCTGCGGAGTGATTCTTTGTTGCCCTGTGTGGACGATCATATCCTGGGGGCTCTGGGGCAGGAGCAGCACAGAGCACCCTGTGTGTGAACCACAGCCGCCCAGCGTCCCTGTAAGATGACCTCACGGAAAATAGGCCTAATTATTGCCGTGACAGCCCATGCTATCATATTCTGCCAGATCAGTCACTACATAGGAGAGGGGGGGCGGGGGGGAGAAAAATTAACAGAAATATATACCACCGTGCCACCAAACCCCCCCTAAACTGAGCCCATTTATTTTTAATACCCTAATCAGCAGGTCCCAAAGGGGGCTTGGCTCTCACTCACCCACACAGACAGACACAGGTGAGTACAGGTAAGGCAGCAGAGAGGGGAGGAGCGGAGAGGCGGGGTGAGGCTTGAACTGGAGTTCTGGTCAACAAATAGAAAGTTCGCCCGCTCATGGTGCATCCTCTGGAAAAATAACTGGCATCAGCTGAAAGGGTCTCCACACACAACCTCAGTTTCAGGGATACTTTTGGATTGGAACCTTTTTCAAGACAGTAGATGGAGGGATAACGTGGACTAGAGATGAGACAGGGGGCCAGGAGGACATGGTAATTACAAGACACGGAGTTTAAGGTAGACAGCAGTGATTAACTGAAGGACTGTCCTATTCCTGAAGCCATAGTCATTAGGGCTGGATCATTATATGATAGATTTCAGGGCTATTTGCCTGGTTTTGTTCCCAGAGACAGTATTACGAAAGACACCCTGGGAATGGGACATACTACACCAATAGCTACCTCCGTGAGAAAAACAAGGCAAATATCAATGCTCTGTGCCAAGCTGTGGGCGACACTGTCAGACATCACAACACAGGAGAATACAGCAAAACAAAGAGTACACAGTAACAGCAAGTTTAGACAATGACACAAAGTGTTCAAAAGGTTTGTCTTTCATTGGTAGTGTGTGGAATCACCCTGTTCCTTTTACCTGTGCTGGAGCTTTATTCCACGCACCTGTAGAAAGGAAAATTCTAGTTTGTTACAAGTTGAGTAGAATATGTGTAGCTTTTTTATTATTACCTTTATTTAACCAGGAAGTCCCATTGAGATTCAAAATCTCTTTGACAAGGGAGACCTGGCCAAGGTAGCAGCCAGTCAGAACATATTAAAATGCAACAAATATGACATATTAACCAAACAAACAAACAAAAAACATACAATATTCCACAATAAAACAACAAGAACATCTATTAAAACACAGTGGAGCGGACCTCTCAAGAAAAACAAGCACATGTCTCCGTCACCACATTCTTTATGATACCCTTAAATGTATTATGATATGAGTGTTTCTAATCCAAGGTCCTTCTGCAGATTATTCCAAGCTCATGGGGCATAGTAGGAAAAGGCAGTTTTCCCCAAATCAGTTAAAACCCGGGTTGCATTGAGTAACCATAAGCTTTTGTTTCAGATCTGATAATACTGTGCTCAATTGGGTTCTTTAGGGATGACAGATTTGGGTTATAGAGAAGCCAACAGTGTAGTCAGATTATCTAGATCTATTCATTTTTGAGGTAAAATTAAAGGTGAGTGCGCCTGTGATGTCAGTGATTGGTCCTCACTGCACAGGAGCACTGGAGACTGTCCTTCATAGAGAAACGGCAGCATGAGAACGCTGTTGTCAGCAGAATGCTGAAAAAAAACATGTAAACTTACGTTCAAATGACGGCGCATTCTAGTGGTGAACGTGCGGAGTGTCGCGTGAAGACGTTATAGAGCCACAAAGCGTACACAAGGTGGTGGTCGCGGTGGATGGATCCGCCAACAAAACTGGGTCTTTCCTACAGAGAATCAACGTTGGCTCTTTTAAACCATGATGAGAACTGTCCCCAAACCTTAACCAAGTGGTTATTACTGTAGCCATGGCAACAACCTTACAAAGTACCTTACATATGCTGTCGATACAGGTGTCAGATCAGAAAACGGCGACACTTGTCATTTACAAGCATGTTTCTTGGTTAAATTTGGAGGATCTGTTGGAAAAGTGCGCGCAGAACAACTTCCAAATAAGTTCAGCTGAACTTCGCCTTCAGGCTTCGTTTAGAATCTGTATGGCAGTCTGCCTGCCCCTTTCTCTCCCTGTCTGACTTCTTTTTAGCGTTGTTGCTGTGTTCCCAGATCTCAGCAATGAAATCATAAATTATAATGTTCACATATTCAAAAGAATAATGATAAAAAATAAGATGCAGGTTGTTTATTGGATCTTTAGAGTAGAGCAAGAATCTCTGCTTTTAAGTCCCATCAGGTTAAAGGATTTTATTTGAAATTACAATTTAACTTGAAAGATCAGACTAATAAACTAATAAACAACTACACAATCTTTAGACCAGGAATGAAGCTGTGAAACTTTGTCAGCACAAACACAGACAAGAGTTGCACGCACACATGCACACACACACACATGCACACACACACACACACACACACACACACACACACACACACACACACACACACACACACACACACACACACACACACACAAAATCAGGCAAGAGTAATAAGATAATAAAGTGATTAATTCCACTGATTACAAAATCGGCCTGCTTGAGACAACTGTGCTTTCATTCGTGGGTTTCTGATTGTGTGTGTGTGGGTGGGTGTGTGTCTTTGTTGCTTTTTGCCAGGAAAGAAAAGAATACAGTAGTAGCCCTTGTAACCCAGCCCTGCCCTCTACCCCCAGCCCCTCTCGCTGTCACTGGCCATGTGTAGTGTGTAATAGGCACTGACAGTCGCTGTGCAGGTCAGTAACCCTGTGGCCCTGTCTAATTGAGGCTAAGGATCCCAGCTTGTCCTGCCATCTATAATTAACCACATCATCTGCAGCCGTATGAAAGATTCAGCCGGACTGGGAGTGGCCGACACATGATCCTGCTGTTGGTGTTTACTGCTCGTGTGTAGAAATGTGTGTGTGTTAGTTAAGGCGTCGTAGCCACAGTGACAGGGACAAATCTTCTGATTTAGCCAACAGGTGTTTGTATGATAAGGTTTTTAATGATACGCATCAATGCAACACCATTCTGTTGCTCTATAATGCAAATGTACCTGTGTGCATTTAACCCTAAAACTGTAATTTATGTCTCAACCATCCTGTTGTCTGGAATATTAAAACTAAAGCTACCTGCACAGAGATCCAGTGAGTATGCAGTAAAACCACTGTGTATCCTTTCTACCGACCCCCTTTTCTTTCCTCCCTCCCCAGCTTGATCTCTGGCATGACAGAAACTTGAAGTGTACTCTGCCCCTTCAAACACCTTGGCTCTGCCTTCCCCTGCCCTCTCCTCCTCCTCCCCCGCCTCCTCCTCCTCCTCCTCCTCCTCCTGTTCGCTCAGCTCTCCCAGCTCACCCTACCCCACTTAGCTCCTCTCTCTTTCCTGTCGAAGCCTTTGAAATACGGCTTTCAAAAATGCTGCTTTTTGAATTAATGAATCATTTTTCGCCAGGTGTCGTTGGGTGGGGGGTGGGGGCAAAGGGGAGAGAGAGAGAGGGGGCTAATAAATACAGAGTGGAGAGAGCCTCACCACTACCATCCCTTCCCTCCCTCCCTCATCCGACACACCCCCGCCCTCCACCTCCCCAAACACACACACACGCCTTTGCTTTCCTCCCACAGCCCTCCACCCCCATCCCTAGATGAAAGGCCTGGCTCGTTCCTGTACCTTTAATTTAAAGCTGAAAAGGAAAACGAGAGCGGGGGTGCGAAACACGCTTATGAATATGGAGAAAATTGAATGAGAACCGTCCCTTTGAATAAATCAGTATGAATGTCCCTTGGCCTTGCTGGGAGGAAGGTCGCAGGAGACCCTTGGATATACAGATGGAGAGCAGCTTGATGGACCAGCGTGTGTATGTGTGTGTGTGTGTGTGTGTGTGTGTGTGTGTGTGTGTGTGTGTGTGTGTGTGTGTGTGTGTGTGTGTGTGTGCCTGTGTAATGTACTATATGCCTGTCCTTGTAAAGTGTATGCAGATGTTTTGAGAAGTTTGGATGGCTCATGATGCTTTTATTGTCAGTTGTTGAGTGCAAAATGACTTTGCGGAATGAAAAAAAAAAAAATTCTTGATTAACTGAAGGCGGTCATTGCATCCTCAGACAGATGATTTGAATAACTGATCATATGGTGGCTGTAACAGCACATTATGACTGTGCCCATATGGAGAAGCACACTGCAGATGGGATGCGAGTAAAGCCTCGCAGGCACGCGGCCTTGGAAAGAGAGAACAACAGAATACTGCAAGCTGTGTGTATAATCTTGGTAGTAGTGATCATATGCAGTTGTTTTGTGCATACAGGAGCTTGGTTGGCTGTATCACATTGAATATCGTGGTATTAATGATTTTCTGACGTGTCAACTTATTTCATGAGAGGAGAAACGCACTTGCTTGACAACATGCGAAGACCAGCGTCTAACTATTAAATGCAAGATGAGACATATCAGGATGTGAGTCAGCTCAGGTGGATCATATTGTGTGTTTGCTTTGTGATAAATGATCAGAACAGCATGTTGGATTGCTGGGGAAAAAGAAAAACCTTGTACATCTTTAGAAGCGAAGAAAGGTACAAGCAAATGTCAACCAATCACAGCTACAATGATTAGTTGATTGATTAGTTCATCGACGGGAAATTATTCAGCAACTGTTTTGACAACCGATGAATCACATGAATCAATTTTTCAACAAAAAGATTTCTCCAATGTGAAGATTTGCTGCTTTTCCTTGTCTTACATTGTTATAAAGCGAATATTTTTGAGTTTGGGGTTGTTGACTGGACAAAAAAAAAACACATTTGAAGAAGTCACCTTGGGCTTGAAAAATGTCACTTTGAAAAATTATCTTCTGATGTTTCACAGACCGAACAGTTGATCGATTAATAAAGTAAATTGGGAGATAAATAGAAAATGAACATAATGACTGGCTGCATCCCAGACATGAGGGGACAAACGTACTGTATATCATCATAAATATCATGAAGAAGACATGAATACCTGTCACACTGTGCTGTTATTTTGAGGCCATATTACTAACCTCTGTTGGAGACTTGCAATATGTTCTATCATAGCAAAGGAGAATAGAATCATAACAGACGCACTGCTCTCTGCGCTGAGCTGGTAAATCAGCATGTAGCAGCCGTAAACAGAAAATAAACAGAATATATGGCCGTCTGAACTCTGAATGCTTTTCCCAAACATGCAATAGGCTTTGAGATTAATACATGAGGTTTTCCTATATTCCAACAAGCGCTTGGAGTGCCGGCACACAAGAGCGAGGCTCTCAACTGCATTCCTGCATTCTGCAGCAACTTCTCTCTGGTTTGTTTTTATTTTGTGCAACATACCCAGGCTCAGCTGGTGCACAGCTTCCAAGCCACTCATAATGCTTTTGTTGAGAGTTCTACAGCACAATATGATGCATGGGAATCGGAAAATAGCCATTTGCTGAACTGGCTGAGAAACGAATGATTACACTCTGACAGATTATTTCAGTCACTGATGATAGAGGGCAGCTGTAATGGCATATCTATACTGTAAAAAGCAGTGGGTGCCCAGTGGTTAAGACGAACCATTCACCCACCGCACTCCTCGTTCGATTCTGGCCAAGGACCTTTGTTGCATGTCATACCCCTCTTTTCCTACTCATCTGTTTTGTCTGTGTCAGAACTGTCAATAAAGGTGAAATGCTACAAAATAATCTTTGAAAAAAAAGAAAAGAAATGTAAAAGCAACAAAAACAACAGCACAGGAAAGCAACAAGGTTTGCTAACCTGTATGAGCTGTGACAGACACACGTTAAAAAAAAAAAAAATGAGTAGAATGAAACTAAACTATCCAACTATCCTTTTATACCAAAGACATGTAATTTCTCTCAGGGTCAAATCACTCGTAAAAAAACTGGAAAACATCTTCAAAGAAAGTCAAAGTGTTGCGCTGCCATCCAAGTCAATGATGCATGGAATTTAGGACTGCAGCGAAAAATCTTTTCCATTAATCAATAAATTCTGTCAATAAATCATTTTGTTGTAATTTCCTACAGCCAAAGACGGCATCTTAAAATGCCTTGTTATATCTGACCACTAGTTCAAACCCAAAGATACTTACAGGCATTAAATCCTCCCATTTAAGAAGCAGAAAACAAAGGAATGGTTAGCATATTTGCTTAGAAAACGGCCTAAACGATGAATCAAATTGTCAGAACAGTTGCAGCTTAATTCTCAATTGATCGATTAACTGATTAAAAGACTAATCATTTCAGCTGTAGTTGATTTGTTTACCCTCAGCCAGTAATCTACTAAAACACAAAGCATGAAGTGTGTGTATAACTGACATCGCGTGCAGGGAGGTGTCAGACATTTTCGTCAAATCGATAAGCCGGTCTGTCTTTTTCTTAATGCCACCGCTTTTCACACATACTTGTTCTTGTTTAAGACGACAGAAAATGAGCAGCCACGTTTATTTATCACACTGTTCCACAGATTAATTATCTAAATCGATTCTTATACTGGCTTGAGCAGCTCAGTGAGTATATCTGAATAAAATCAGGCAAAGACAGGAAAGAGGGGAAGGAGGTGGAGGACAGAGGGGGAGCAGATGATTGTAAGGACAGGGAGAAATTGAATTCCCAGCTACTTTGGTGAACAAGGAGACACTGACTGACACTCATGAGTTAAATGCTAATTGAAGGCAGCAGAGGTTTGGATGTGAGTTCTGAGAGCACAGCCTGAGTGGCACACGGCCTTGGACGGAGAACACCAGAACAGAAGGAGCTAAAAGCGCTGTGTATACTCTTTCAAGTAGTAGGTATGCGGACACTCTTTTTTTTTTTTTTAATAAACGGAGAACAAGAGATGGATTCTATTTATGTACATACATAGATTCACAGACAGCGGTAATATCAATCAACCGAACAGTGTTCTGATCATCTAATTTGATCTAATGTAATAAATTCAAGCAAGGGAATAAATGATTTATGATCTGGTTTGGGAGCGAATGTGTCGGAGGGAGAATGAATGAGAATGAGGGCAGATGCCAGAACCACAATTTTAATTCATAAGCCCAGATCTAAGATGAGATAAGACAAGATAGAACGGGGAGTGTCGGGGATAAATGGGGAGGTTTTGGGAAGAATTATTTTTTTTGAATAAATGAGGCTGGGGTATCCATTTTTCTATGTTTAAAATCCTGTCAGTCATCTTTTGTTCTCCCAAAATATGGGATCATTTCCACTTTGGTTCAGAGAAAAGTTGGGTATCCATGTTTACTTCTATACTTGTACCCGGCCCCAAACCCCTGCCATTAATAATTTGAGATGTATTTAAATATGGCACAATACACAATCTCTTGAAAGACACAGAAAATTCAGTCATCCTGCTAATAGGGACATCAAATCAGAAAACACTTCAATGAGATGTTCAAGAGGGAACAGACTAACTACATATTTTATTTTGGTGCAAGGTATTAAACCACTTATGTCTATTTTTTCCTACTGCATACACTAGAGGAAAAAACAGATGTCGACCGATAATGTCACTGTCATTTTCCGCTTGCTTGTTAAAAACTGGTCAGAGGGCTTTCTAAATATCGGCCTGTGTAGCCGAGTGAAAGGCTGCAAGAGTCTGACCCAAGGTTAACCCAGTTTTTGCAGAAGACACCAGCTCATATTGCTTCAAACGGTCATCAAGGCTGTACGCTCACAAAGACATCTGCACTGTGCAAATCAGACATTCCACTTGAAACTGTGAAATTTTATTCATCTTGACAATTTAATGCTCCGTTGAGTAATCATGATATCAGCTGACTCATTTCAACTGCCACTGAGATCATAAAGTCTGACTCTTTTGGTTCATCTGTCTGGTGAAGAGAGTCTTGCAGGTCCAAGAAACTGAGATATTCTTTCAAACAGTTGATGCGGGAAAAACAGTGATTTAAAGTGACAAACAGTGGACTTGAATTTGACAAGTGTCAGGAATCAGGATCCACTGGTGAGCTTTGTTTCTGCATGTGCAACATTGTCAAATATCTGCTAATCAGTTAACCGACCAAACCTGATGGACGTACTGAACTACAAGGGAGTCAGAAAATGAAGTTCCATACTTAAATGGAAACGGAGAAAAGGGTAATTGAAAACATGTGGAAACGGTGGAACTCATTTAGTTGCTTCCCTTTGTGGGTGTGACCCTCTTTGTTTGCTGTACTTCTGTAACATTCCCTCAGAGTATATTCTGAATATTTCTAGAGAAAAGGTAACCACAACTACAGAGTAAGATTCAGTGCTGCGGGCATCAGCATGGACTGTATTTAGGTTATCCTTCAACACAATTTTTTAAATCCTGGTTTTAAGGTATGGTACGGTTCAGTCGGCTAATGTGTGAGAACAAGCTTTGTCATTATTAAATATTAACACAAGGCCAGTGCAGACTATTGCTATGAGGCGGAGGGTGAATCCTGGGCTCGGGTGTCTCTGGGTGGTGTATGCACCACCCCAACCTCCACATTATTAATTTTCACTGCATTGTTCATACTCTAGTGTATGAATGATGATATGAATGTCATATTACTTCCAGCAGTGGCACTGAAGGGTTATCATTTACAGCAGAGTTATCCAACATTAATAAAATTCTCGGAGACGGGGCTGTCGCCGCGGGTCTTAAATTCCCTCAGTGTGAATTTGTGAAATGAAACATGGTCTTGCTCTTGTGTACTCCAGGGTGTGTCAATACACTGTGACATCACTGATGGGTGTGGCAGAGCACACGTCTACACGACCAAAGTCAACCCAGAGCAGTTAGCTTACTTTTAAAGGCAAAACCAGTAGCTGAAATGCCGACTGATCCATCGACGGAGCAAATAGCAAGAGTGAAGAGTGGGCCAGCATAAAACAGGACATGCAAAGCAAGAGTGAAAGAAGTGATCAGCGCTAAGAGGACAGATCCCTGCAGAAGCATGTCTGTATACGGAAGCATTTCCTGTGCTCATGATTGCTAACATTGCTGGTGCAGTTTGAGCAGTTAACAGCAGTGAATTAGCAGAGATGATACGTTAATTATGTCCCCGGCTAGCTGTCCAACTTCACCTCGGACAGACCCATTTCACAGTGCCTTGGCAGGGTAAACACAGCTGTAGCTCATAACTAATATTGGTCGATTTAAATTAGGTCTTTCACAAAGCAAGAATCACAGATAATGACAATTGTGAGTGCTTGGTTAGACGCTACCTACATCAAACTCACCCGTTATTCATTTTATGCAGAAAGGAAATAAGAAAAGGAATACTGCCTTTATTAGTTCATCTTTTCGGATAATGTGTTTATTTATTTTCTTTAAGAGTTAGAAGATTGATATCACGCTCATGCATGTGCAGTATCTATGGACCTAGATCCATCTATCTTATTGACTATTATCACTTTTTTTATGTGAAGCAAAGTAATAAGATTGTCCACAGACAACAGTGGTCACATCTTAAGTGTTGCAGGGTGCAAGACAGATTTGTCTTAGTTGAATTAAATTTTGCTTTGTAATTCTTACATTTCTTGAGTTACATTACGGTAATTTAGGTTTGTATGTTAGTTTGTTAACTCAGATGATACTTAAGTAATCTTCATGTTTGTGAATTCTTCCTGAATACTGAACTGGTATATTCCAGAGATTAGATTAATATGCAGAATAAACGGTTCAGTGTTATCTCTGTGGGATTAAAAGACTTTTTGAGTTAGAGTTGTACATACATGTAAAGGTGACAAACCCCTGAAATGCGCAGTTGCACTGGGGACGGAGTGTGGAGTGTGAAACACCGTAACTGGAAAGTGGTATTGTTATATTTTCTTTTGACAACACATCTTTATTGATTCTCTCTTTTGTCAGGGCGTCACATGCACGTATGCACACACACAGGCGTGCTGGTACGTTGTTACAGTCAATGTTAACAGTTTGCACAAACTGTTTGTCAAGACTTTTCACATTATAGCTGGCCTAATTCCTGGGAGATGTGCTGTTCATGTTGTGTTGCATTTCATTGATTTATCAGCAGACCAGTGTTCATTCAATACACCTAATCTGTGTCCAACAGTTGATTCACTGAACTTTATTTTACTAATGAACCAATTGTTGTCACTGAACATGTTTACACGCACACTCGAAAGCAGATTACAAAGAAAAACTAAGCTATCGCAAATTAAGTAGCACGCATACATGCACTGCAATAACCTGGTAACTGTGAAATCCACATTATCCATCAGGCTCTATCAGGCATCAGGCAATCTCAAGTGTCGGATTTCAGAGCTCGAGCCTCACTTGTGAGGAAACACCTGGTCTCACAAGCTTTTCCTCCGGCAGTCAGTGATGTGCACAGGTGGATGTACAGGTTGGAGGCTGGCAGATGCATCCATCTTTACTTATGCTGTATTAGAGCTTATATACACTTAAATGGACGTTATAAGTTATGGCAATCATTCACAGTAGTTTAGATTTGCAAGACTAACATAAAGTAGTTATTTTGATGTGTAAGTACAGAATTTAGAATCCTTGTTAATACAATATTAAGAGGCTGTGCTGTGTGCTTCATGGTTGTGAGCAGAAGATGTGCTGGAGACAGAAGAGAGAGAGAAAACAATTCAGGCGAAGAAAGCGAGGGATGTGAAGTCTGCTCTGAGAGGAAGATGAGGGGCCAACAGAAGAAGAGGAGGGAAAAGTGAGGGGACTGCTGAATAGTGTTTACCAGATGACCCAGGATAATGTCTTATCAGCTGTCTTTTACTATGAAGTGCAGTAATTCTTTCTCAAGGTAGAGGCCAGTAAAGAATGACGTCTCTTTTCTACCTTTGTCCAACACCCAGGTCATAATAAAGACCAATGCAATCGAGAAAGAAATAATGTCTTATAACATTCTCTCTTCGAGCAATGCTCACAGTAAAGAGATCAAACAATCTTGCAGCGTGTCGGCTGAAATGTGCAGAAATGCTGTATTGTGCAGATTGAGCAAAACTTCTTTTTGAGCAATGCTAAATGTGATACACATATTACTGATTACAACCAGTACAGATGCTGTCACATATGTACAGACTGAACCACAACTGACCTCCAGACTAGTGTGAATGTGACATGTGCATGTACTAGTTATTAACGCGTTAACACAAATCAATTTTAATGGCATCATTTTTTTTATCGCGAGATTAACGTTCTTTGTGACCTAGTGAACTTGTAGTTTTTTATAAGATGCTAGCTACTGGTTTGTGTGGATGTCAGGTGTGAAACGCCGAATTGGAAAGTTTGGTTTCAAAAAGTTGCCAGATGGTTCGACCAAAGTTATCTGTGTGTATTGTCGGTGTGAACTGAATTATCACCGTAGCACATCCAGTCTGAAATACCACTTGATGGCCAAACACACGGCTAATGCGAATTCTCCGCTGCATCCTTGTCAAAACCAGGCGACAATGGATGGTTTTCGACAGAGGCGTATGGATGCTATTATGTTCAAAGGAAACTTAAGAAAGGAAAGTTTAAGCCATGGTTTAACTGCACTATAGCCTGAGTCCTAGTTTACAATGATGTGCACTTTGTAACTTTATCTTATAGCACCCTGTTTTGATCCCTTAGAAAGGCTTGCTGAAGGGGCTTTTTTGTAACCAAGTATTTATTTTTTTTGTCATCTGTTTATTGACAGTATTGTGTGAGATTTTGCTTCAAATGAGAATGACTGCTCAAATAGAGAATGTTAGTGTGAAATATAACACAACAGGTTTTCAATTAAAAAACATTTGCACAAAGCAAGCCTATCCACTTTTCCATGTTGATAACAGTATTAAAATGATAATTCAAGAGACATTTAGAATAGATGAAAATGTGTGATTAATTTACGATTAATCACGAGTTAACTATGACAATCATGAGATTAATCGCGATTAAATATTTTAATCGATTGACAGCACAAGTATGCACACATCTGATTTAAGGTGAACACAGAAACTGTTCAGCAGATGGATGTGAAACCAATCTTCTAGTGTCAAACTCTGCATGTACATCATTCTGTACAGTAAAGCTCAAATATTCAACTGTAGGAAGAAGAAGAAGAAGAGGAAGAAGAAGTCTAATGCAACAGTCATGTAATAAATCCAACCTTCAAGATTGTTTCTGATTAAAATGTTTTAGAGAGGTGTTGATTCTTTTTTATTTTCATGCTGGAGGCTGCAGTTCGTGGCGCTGTTACACAGCACTGCTATAAAGAAAGGTCTCTGTTATTTGGCCTAAATCATTGGTATGAATAGGATCTGAATAATAATAATAACTGCCATTATAATGCAATACAACTGACACTCCAAACACTCCTGCCAATCAGCATGAAAACCCTCACTAGATCCACAACCTGTCATGAGGCCACCCTGTTTAAAACCTGTATTACAGTCTTGTATGATGATACATGTTGCTTTTAACAGGCTGCTCAAAGATCTTACAAGCACTATTGAGACCATGTCACTGCAGAGCCATGCTAAGTGAAGACAAATGCTATTTCTTGCTGTTCACTGTAAATATTTCTGTTTATACTAAAGGCTATTGCAATTTTCTGCACTCTTAAAAGCACTCAGGTCGAGATTGTTTTTTTAATAGGTCACTCAGAATGTAATGATAGACTGGGTGTGTAAAGGGACTTGAGCCACGCTCAACCCATGTGAACAGCAAGCAATCCTGTCAGTTTAGCTGTGATGCAATCAATGTCACAGACAAAATATCAGTTAGAATCAGTGGCCTCTAAGTCCATTTATGATATGGAAAATATGGGAGTCAACCGTTCTCCTGTGCTTCTGACACTCATGTTCTAGCATGTGACTATTAGAGGAAAAAGCCAAAATCGTGGTTATATGGACTGACTTAAGTTGACTTAAATCTAAACGTAATGCAAATCTTATATGATTACATATGACAAATAGACTTGATTGGCCTGACTGATTGAGACACATTCAATACCAGAACGCACACTTTATGTAGACGTAAGACACACGGTCCCATCTCAGGTGGTAATGGGGAGTGCTTTAGCACTGCAGCATGGTAAGCTTCTGGACTGCTGAGGCACACTGACAGTGTTACAGTACTTCCCCCAACCACTTGACAACCAGCTGAAAATAGCAAAATGAAAAATTTCAACCACAACCTGAACCTTACTCTCTCAACAGCATGTTCTTACTCTAAAGATTTGCTTACCCTTGGATTCACTTAACTTTCACCTGCCCTTTACAAGAACCTGATCCTATCTGTAGCCGCTCCCTCTTCTGGCCTGGTTTAAAAGACTGATACTGTTCACGTTCTACCTCCTCTCCATGGGACTCTGGGGCAGTAAATGTGAGCAGGAGATAGTAATATGGGGTTCTAACTGTGTTCACTGTTATGTTTATTAAAATGTAGACCAGCGAAGTTACAGCACTCATTGGGGCTGGTGCAATAAAATGTGACTATATTACAGCAGCATGAAACACCACTTTAAGCTTATTCCTCCTCGGCTGTTGTAAATGCATACTGCACACAAACTGTGCACAGCGGTGAAATGCAGAAAGTGGCCCCCTTTCGTGTTGAATGTTTACCTGTTTGTCAGGCAGAAACCTAAAATGGTGCATCTCATTATGTTTACCATTTCAACTAGGCGCTGACAGCACTTGGTTCGATTTTAAACTTGCATATCAGTGATCTTTCAGCAAGTGTCAGATTTTGACTTTCTGAACAAAATCCAACCGGCAACATAGCTGTCAAATTTTTGAGGCTAATGGCCAAATGTCTTACTGTTGCCATGTAAAATCATTGTAAGGCACTAATGGCCCTTGAGCACTACACATAGTTCACAGGCTGTATGTGGAGAGACAGTAGGGGTCAAGTGCACTGCTAGGCCAATTAGTTTTCTAGCAAAGTATAAATGAGACTTCTTTAGGGCACAATGTTTCTCACTACAGCTTCTTAATGTTGGAAAGACTGTTCTTCTTCCTCTGCATCTCAATTGTCCATCTTTCACAGTGCTAAAAATTTATATCGACTTTTCCTGCCTTCCTCCTGCTGTTCACTCAAAACTATGTCAAACATGACATGAAAAGGGACACTGTAGTACATACAGTAAGCCATAATCACATAATAGTACTGACAAGGACACAAGTGAACTGAGACCAATTTCCCCTCTGTATAGGCGCAAACATTCGGGCAGCATTCAGCGGCGTTACATTCCAGGTAAACATTGCAAAGGGCACAAATAGATGGGGGTTACACCTAAGCATTTGGTCTCATGTTGTCATCCTACAGCACACATTTATATACGCACTCAGAGACAGCAGGTTACATGGGAAAAAAAAGGTACATTCATTCTGAGCGAATCCAGTATTGCCTTGATTGTAAACCAAGCAGAAATGTTTACTTTCATCTCAGGGCCGTGCAGCTCTCACTGCTGCGCTAATTACAACCTTATTAGCCAGGAAGGACTCAGGTGGCGCAGAATCCTTCAGTGAGGGACATCTGTGGCTGACAGTGCCTGCAAGTCCGTGTCATCCAGCCTCGATGGCTAATGAACAAACACAAGGATTTTCTCTCAGATTCATTATCGTCACAATCAATGAATTCCAGGTCCTTTTGGTTGTCGCTCTCAGCATATTATCTTCCCATCAGCCTGTCAATCACCCCGAGCCCACAAACAAACCTCGATCTCGACACAAACGTAGATGCATACTGTCTAACACACACAAACACAGACACACCCAAACACGCACAAAAGGCAAACGCACACACACCCACAAAATCAGATCAGCTAATTAAGATGTGGCGGCTGAGTGGGAAGTGAACTCAAACAGGGCTGGACAGATGTCTCACTCTAGTGACTTCAAAAGGGAAATAAAGAACGCAGGGCCATGTAATGTGATTTAGATATAATGCTTCCAGGTCAGGGGTGATGGCTAGACCGCTGGGCAGTGGGAGAGCAGCTGACAAGCGTGTAACTAACCATGACGGATGGGAATTCAATGGAGTGCCTACACTACACACTTGGAGCTAGACGGGAACAAATTACGTTGTTGACCACCTTGTCGGCTACAGCAGAGGAGAAGTTTCATTTGTTCATTTGTTCCTGGAGTATTTTTTTTTCTTTTTTTGACGCATGTATGGGCTGTAATCAAGTCAGATAAGACAGTATTCTGACCCTGCAGCAGCAACATCCAGTCGCTGCACAATGATATAATGATTAATGAGAAAAAGATGCACTGCCAGTCTTCCTGCATTCAAAATGCGTGACAATGATGAGGCAGTCTCCAGCCGTGAGTCGCTTTAACAGCGAACGTTTGAAGCTGAACTGAAATTATAATATATATTTATATTGTATGTTTGACGTGTATGATGGGCTGATGTTACCTGTTGCTTAGCCTCATGTGTGGTTTGAGCGCTCTGTATGTTACTCTGTGTCATGAGGCCAATCACGGAGTAACACATGCAGTGCTGAGGTAACAACTCTTTACTGTGAGCTCTGACTGTCTGGTCAGCTGCTATCACCACAAATGGACTCATGAAACACACACACTGCCTGTTGTCAAGCCCATCTCCTTTGTATGATGCAGGACATACACAGCACCGATGCCTTGTTCACTTCATATGGGATGTATGGTCATTATCAAGACGAGGTGTGCTTACAGAGTTGGTCAGGGAAAAGTGAAAGTAATGCTAGTCAGTCTGATTGCAAGTTAAGAAGCTAGTTTGTCAGTTTGCTAGTAGGGTTGGGCAACTGGATAAATATATCGGCTACTGGCGATTATTGGAAGTTGTTTTTTTGGGCAGTTTTTGTGATTTAATTTTGCTAAATTTAATGGTCTGCCTCCAAAGAACAAGTGAGAGGTGCTGTTTGGTGACTGGGACTAAGCCAGTAGCACAAAGAGGCAGCAACAGCCAAGCGAGGCAGCAGGGAAAACAGTTTGTAGAGCCAGAATATTTCTCATATAAGTCTGTGAACTAAGGGTTTATTTTCGCCAAACCAGAGTTGGTGATGGAGCAGTGGAAGGACTTACCAAGATGTGTGTTTTAGGATGAGTTAAAAAGGCAGTTAAGCTTGTCTTGAAAGAGAGAAATCAGACGGCCTCTAGTTATATTTTTCTGTTTAACAAGGAAAATATAATTATTTAGTTTTTTATGTTTTAATCAGAATAATAAATGAACAATATGTGAACTTGCTTCTTGTGCATATTTCCCTGCTGGTGGGTTGTACAAATATATTAGCAATCGTCAGGTGTTGGCCTGACGGTGGCCAGTTGGCCAAACTCTTACCAACAACTTACCACAAGGACTACAATCACTATGAGTCCTCTCAAATGTTAAACATTGCGAAAGCACCTTACATTTCTATTTATACAGAATGAGCGCTATGTGAGCGCTGTTAAACCATGATCTAAAATAATATTATCCTTGTTGAAAACTATCATCTCTCTCAAACCAGTATGAAGAAATATCATTTGGGAATCCTCGGCTCCTCGAGAAACGCAAAAGACAAAGACATTTCTGAAGCTTCAGAGAAATCAGAGGTGAGTGTGTAATGGGTGGCGAGCTGGGACGAGCTATTGAAATACAAGGAGAGCATGCAGACGTCAGTAAGGATGAGGTGAGGGAAGAAATTAAGGCAACGAGGGGTTAAAACATTTTGCCTATTATGCTTCCACTCTTTGGTGCAGTCTGAGAAATTAATAGGAGAAATTAGCAAAGCAATTACCACTTTTAATTGGACTAATTCTTCTGGTCCTGTCACAGCTGCATCCAGAGGTACACTTTTAAACCTCCCCGTACATGTCTTTTTCACCCTTTCACAAACACTATTATTAATTTCACAAATTTCCGTGGACCTCTTTTAGCCTTTGACACCCGAGCCATCCAGGGTGAACAGCTGACAGCTTCCTCTAGATTATTATCCCCCGTTAGTATCTCTCTCTCTCTCTCTTACAGAGACGCACGACGCCCTCTACCCCTCTGCGCCCCATCACTTCTTCTTCTCTTATCCTTCAAGGAAGGAAACAAAGGCACAGTCCTTTGTGAAAGAGGAAGACAGCTGCAATTAACAAATGAGCTTTAATGCGGTGTACGAAATCTTTTGGACAAACAAGCCTGTCAATGCAACCTCGTCGCCGCTTACTGTATGTTTGACCTTTTAAGTTTGACTCAACCCATCTGTGCCATTCGAATAAAGGAAGACCTGCTCATTTGTCTGTTGTATTTATTTAAAGAGGGACTCCACCTCTTTTTTTGCACTGTACACAATCACATTGTTGTTTGTGTAATATATTAATACCAGTGATTTTTTTTTTTTTAATTGTACAACTAGCTTGTATGTACCCTTTAGAGTTGAGCTGAAACTGTGGTCCCTCCTCAGCTTAAATGGCCAAGACAAGGTCTTTGTACAATTACCTGATGTTTCCTGTCTGCTATTGGACAAGGCCAGCTGCAGCCTCAGATCCAGGAGGTGCAGACCCAGCCAGAGGTCCAAAATGGACACAAATCAGGTCATCACATACTACGCTGTGAGGACGCCACACAGCTCTTTGCCCTCACATTGACTCGGTGCGTTTGAAGCTATGACGTGGGGTTCAACATAGCTGCCATATTGCCCCTCAAAAATGTAACTACACCGCAAGGAAACACATTGGGACAGAAAGGAAGCATGAGTGGTCAGCAAGGAATGCTTGTGTTTTCCTGAGTCATAATATCAGAGACATCTCTGAATATAATGCAGTCCAGTACAACATCACCTCTAGCATGAACAGTTGTATTGGACTGTACTGAGAGTGTAATTAAAGTACACATATGATGTACTCGGTAAGTGTTGTGGTGACAATATCATGAGGTGAAATCAGGCGCTGAACAAGGGCAAGGGTACAATGAAATGTCAATGATTTCGTTGTTAAATTTGACAAAAAAAATTGACCACAGCAAAGGCGGAAACATCCAGAGAGACTCACTTGCTGTTGCTCAACAGTACTGTCGTAGTGATTCATTGATTAAATTGATCCCTGAGTATATAGTATCACTTGAGATGCAGTCAAACTGTATTTTTCACACAGGGAGGAGAGGCGGGAGCATCTGTTGCCCCTGATAGCTTTGACTTATTTGACTTTTCCTGACACAGAACGATGGGCGTCTGCTTTGAAGCTCCTCAGATACGTTAACCCAGACCCTCGGCAGTGATTCCCACTGGGGCCACTCACAGAATGTCCTGCCCTGATGGGCTGATGGGAATCAGAGGAAATCAATAAGCAATGATAGACTTCTGCTGTCCACTCAGCTAATCCAGTTAGTGATAGCTGTGGATTTAATCGAATGGTTGCGTACACTACAGACACTCAGACAAGTGTATGTGCGCGCACACACACACACACACGTGCGTGCACACACACCTTCAAGTACACTTAACCCCATAACATTCTTATGGATAAGATCTGCAGATCTTCCACACACACTCCACACTGTCATTTTGTTGAGACAAGCAGCAATTTGAGAGACAATTCATTCAGCGGTTAGAGGAGAATCAGTCAATTTAATAAATCCTTTGCTCATAGTCCAAGTTGGACTAGATTGCGGGAACATTTTCATTGGAGCTGAAGATGTGGAATAAAGACACATTTTGTCCCTATGATCGCTCGATAAAGGATCTCTTTTTTGATATGGAGATCAGTACAATGCATGGCAGTGTATGGGAAGCCGAGCAGAAATGGACTTCCTTTGACAAAGACGATCTCTCCACATGCCGTATACATATCAAAGTGACATAAACCCTGATAACTACACTCAATACATGAGCCACATATGTTGCAAAGTATTTCTGGGTTAATACTTTAACCCCCCCCTCCCCCCCCCCCCATGAGTGAATAGACGTTATGAAAGCAGGCCCCAGTGGCACATGTTTAAAGGTACATTAAGAGAGCACATCAATTGTAGATGACATAATCCCCAGTCCTCTTTTCAGTCGCACTCTCACTTCCTTAATCTCTCCGTTCTTTAACCCTCATCTTCTAAGAGGCTGAAAGCTCCCTTCATCTTCTCCTCAAGCTAGCAGAGAAACCGCAAGCTGCCCGGGGAGAGAGGAGCAGAAGAGGTATTACTGAAGTCTGATTAAATTAACACTGTGATGCAGATTTCTTGCCTTTTCCGACTGTGTGGCGTCTTTGAAAATCAGATGAACTTGTCACATGAGGGTTTGCACATGTACAATGTGTGCGCTTGCGTGTGCATGTGCATCTGCTTTTAATTAATTACTCTCGGCTGTGTCATTAGCAGGATCCATGACTTGGGATCCTGATTTGCATTGGTGTCTTTGATAAATAAATAAATACGAGATAATGGGAGCTAATAAAAGCCGGGAGTGTTCTTCTCTCAACCTCGTTCACCCCCTCTAACCCTCTGTAACCCCCAGCCCAGCCCCAGCTCTCCACGAGGCAGAAAGCGGAACCATCCCCTGTCGAAGTACTTTAATTACAAGGTTCCTACATCGAAATAACAAGAGGTTTACACAAATCCCACATGGGCTACTCAGTATTCAGAAACTATTCTTGCTATCCCTGTCTCCCCTCTCTAATACAAATGGCGTACAACAATGTGTGAGCTACAACAATGCACATCCTGTTAGAGTTAAAGTTAAATAAATTAAGAAAAGTTCACTTTGTCTAACCTTACGTCCAATTTACCTCCTTACATGTGAACTAGATTCTAGCTCAGACACTGATTAAATTCCATCTATCTGAAGCTAATTAATCATTTCCATTATGTCTAATATTGTCACAAGAAAGGTGCTTAGTTGACACTCTAATTCATAGAATATGGCACCTCTCATGGAGTGATCAGTACAATATGCCAACAGTAGCAAGAAATAGAATCTAGCTCTATGGAGAGTATTAATTATATTCAATATAGACATTGAGCAAGACAATATATGAAGATGATGGTATGAAAAGGAACTAACTTGAAATATAGTCATTTATTATGAAAGATCACATTCAGGTTCAGAGCTTTGGTCAAATGAAGTGATTTTTCACCTTTTTAAAGGTGAATGAGAAATTACTGTCAGTCACAAACATGGCCCTCTGCGTACCCCTATGTATGCTACAGACTGTTTGTATGTACCAAACTGAACATGAATCCCATCCCACCATCCAACCTTTCTCCCCCTCCCAGAATTTTGCAGCATCGTCTTATATCACATTTGATCCTAATTTATCAAAAAAAATTGGCCACCATATGGAAATTGTGCAATTTTATTACTTCTGGCCATTCAGTGCCTGAACCAGTGCCATTGTCCTGCTTCTTCTTCATTGACCCCATGCTGCCTCCGCCCATCTGCTCCAACAAGGTGATGTTTATCTCCAGCAGGAGGAAATTAAAGCCTTGCTTCATGAGCTGCAGATATGCAAATCTTACACAGTGCAAATAGATTGCAGAGCTCACACAGTGGACGGCGTGCATTGGGCTGCCCATTGAGGCCCGTTGATTTGAAATCCAAATCAAGACACGCACAAGACACACATGTGGCTTACTAGAAAAATGTGGACTTTGAGATATCAAGGAAAATAAATAGGGAGGAGAAGATGAAGAATTAATGGCAGACCTAAAAATTAAAAAACAGATTATTTATTCAGCTGGTCCATCATGGCAGATATGGTTTAATAACTCTTGTTCGACCACAGGTGAAGGCTTATCTGAAGCTCTGACACACGCAGCATGGAAATAAGTTCCTCTGATATCGCCATTACATGGGGTATGTATTTTCTTGAACTCACAAAATTGGAAAGTAATAGTGGCCATGCAAAATGCCTTGCAGTTGTCGAGTATGTAATTTTGATATGCATTAGTGTTATTGTCAGGCGGGGTATATGGGCTGTTTCCTTGTGTGATTGCAGGTCTGGCTTGTATTGTGGGAGGGAAGCAGACAGGAGAAAATAGTATTAAACCTGTCCTTGCCATTCCAATCTGTCTGCATGTTTCTCTTTATCATTCTGCAGTTTCTATCCACTTACGCTATAATTAAGTTTCCTGACCCCTGCCTTGCAGCCTTAACTAGGCATTGGGAAATATACAGCCACTGCAGATCTCTTAGCCTGATGTGCTCTCTCCCTCCTCTCCCGCCTCCCTTTCTCTCGTCTCCATCCCCGTTTCTGAAAATCTCTCTCTCCCACCATCTCTTTCTTTCTCTGAGTCTCCATGGCACTGTAATGGAATAAGAATTATTAATCGAGTAATTGTGTGGAACACATTAGTTTGCATTGAATTTCTCTCTCTCATTTTCGATGCTTGATTATCAGGCTGTTGGGCAGACTCTACCTCCTCCCCTTCACCTCTCTACCCACCACACTCCAAACACATAACACATGCCCACGCACACACACACGCACGCACAGATCCACCGAGCTAAATCACACTACCCTAAATGGCATAATCTGCTCCCGTTTCTCGTGTGCATGCATGGACACACACATGTATGCTCACACTCATGCACGCGCAGCGGCTTCAAGTGTGTATTTGCATCACACCTGATGCTTGATGTGTGCGCAAGGTGGTGGAGGAAAAGGCTACTGGTGATGGGAGATTATTGCAAGGTCCCTTTAACCTCCAACATGTCTGATCCAGAAGAAAAGCCAAGCACACAGCAAATAACCCCCAGCATATGTACAAACATGAATTACAAAAAGAGGAAAAAAAAAAGCCTAAAACCCCTAACATCAGAGACAGACGCACTGGCACTGACATTCATCATAAAAAATCCCTCTTCAATCATAATTAGTCTAATTAATTTAAATCAGTGTTGGATGCCTATCTAAATACAGTGACAACACAAAATGAACATCCACCCTGCAGCACATAGCCTCAGCCTATACGTTCCCATAGTGAAACACACCCTCGTAGGATTAGAGCAGAAGAATAGGGGGATTATTATTTCATGACCTTTCAATCCGCTGCCTGTCAGGTTGAACTAAAGCCATATATGCTGCTGGAGGACTAATCTCCTTCTCCCTTTGTGTCCGCAAGGGATGTGTCATTTCTTTATCCCCTCTATACAGATTTACTCCATAAAATAAACTTCCTAGCCTGATCTGATAAGAAGCCATCTCCTTACCGGGATAAGGCTGTGGTGCCTCGTCTCCCTGCTTCCCCGTAGCCGTATTTTTGGGTGTCAGATAACTCAGACGGGGATGGGAACAGTCAGGAAATGCCACTTTGTCTGTCTGGGAGCAGGTGACAACAAAACGACAGTGACTCTGATTAGAAAACACCCTCCTTCTCACCCCCACCACCATCACCATCACTCTCTCTTTCTCCTTCTAAAACCACCAAAAATTACATATTATCAACACTTACCAGGTAGTGAATGAAACACTAAGAAATTTGTATTTGCAGGCTCACATACAGACATGCAAAACTTGCCACGTCACAGATGCACACTTATGCTGCTTTTGTTATCGTCCCATCTTAATTACTGGTAAGTTATCAGTGCTTCAGATGTCAGTGTGATTGAGCCCAAGCCATGATCTGCTGATCTGACCGCTGCTGTCTCCGTCCTCTGTCCCTGTCTTCCCTGCCTCACCATCTGTGTTACTATTTAACGGACATGACTCATATTTTAGCTGCTTCCTCAGACTGCAGGGCTCCGACCATTGGGCTGGATATCAGATTTGATGTACATAAATATTTCAGGCATTTTTATGAGGTGTGTGCTCCCCTGTTGCCTAAAGGTCACAGCCTACAGGTGGCAGAAATGAGAATTATGGATTGAAGAAGCAGAGGTTTACAGCAGCCGCTGTCAACAACATTAAGCACCGCTGTAAAAACACTGAAGAGAAAAAGAAAATTTATACTTGGCCCTGAAAAATGAAAAATATGGAAGCCAAAACTACTGAAAATGTGCTTGGTGCTGCAAGGACTGCTGCATCAGAAGGTATTAAACCAATTTTGTGATTTAAAAAAGTTGTCTTTTTAAATTGCATTGGGGGTGGGGGTGCCATGCCTAATCACCAACTACACAGAGCCATTATTAGTCCACACTCCACAGCCTTTACTATTTAGAATAAAAACACTCTTGAAAACAACAGAGGGGAACACGTGGACCAAAAATAAAATAAAATCTCACAAACAAAAAATCATGTCATGCTGTGCAACAATCAGCAGCAGAGTCGATTTTCGGCAATTAAATACCAGCGAACTGAGCTGCAGCAAAAATAAATATTTATCTGGTTATTTTAAAAGCAGGGAACCTAAAGAAAAAAAAGGGTGAGGGATGAGATTGTGTTTGGCCTGATCAAATCAAATCACCACTAGATTCTCATAACACTCCTATGGAAACTTTTTTTTTTTTTTTTTTTTAAGTATGATTGTATGATATTGGAGGCGGTGGTTAATTGATTTCGCTGTGATATAGTTTGACTAAAGAGTGCGTATTCACGTAGTTCGTTTCTCCTATAAGAGAGACTATTACAGCCACTCAAATTTACCAATTCATCCCAATTGCAGGTGTTGCAGTTCATTGAGAGCTATGCAGGCGCTGAATTGTCCTCCTGCTCCGGACCTCTCGCCGCGGCCGGACCTTAAAGCACCTATTCATCTGTGTCCTTTTGATTCCGGGCTCCTGTTCCTCCTTCGCTTGTTTCCTCACCTCCCAACTCTGCGCGGCATTATTGCTCTGATTGGCACGGCGCAACATTTCTGCTTGTCTGCAAAACAGGATCCACACACACAGGCAGTAACGTCGTCGGGGTTTTTTTTCCACCCCTCCAACACGACGCAATTGAAAGGCAGGCGCAATTTTGGAAAGCAGTGCGTATTTACGCGCACGCCGGATCACCGAATTGCTTTTAAAAAAAATAAGCGAACGTGAAGGAATAAAAAAAAGAAAAAAAAAATACCCCAGACAATCATATAAGAGACAAAAATGTCTCTTTTAAAATGTCAGAGTTATGGTGATAAGAATCTGAGGATGCAGGGAGGACTTTGGTGAGAAGTGACTAATTACCCTGTGGACCGTCCTGATAGTGGAGAATAATTAGATTCACACAAAAGACCCTAAACCAGCATCTGAATAACAAGAGCAACATTTTCAATAGAAAATTTAATTTGATTTTGTTGCGAGTTCCCTCCGTGCACTCGAGAGGGAAAGTGAGAGAAAAGCATTATAAGGACAAATAAAATAAAATTAAGAAAAAAGAAAAAAAACGTGACGGTTTCATGCCTGATTTGGTTGGAAAAAAAGCTGACAAAAACCCAGGGTAATCAAAAGACTGCACGGTAGACTATATGTTCACAATTAAAGAGCGATTAGATAGCAAAACATATTGACTAAACATGCCTTCAATTAAAAAGCCTGTCTTATTATGAAAGCACCGGCTGAAAGTCTTGCTGTGGTTTGTTCTAATTTTATAAGAAAACTGTCTGAATCTGAATTTCATCAATGACAGAAAATAATTTGCAAAGCCAGTCAAATTGTGAAATAAAAATGAATAATACACATGTAGAAATCTGAAGGATTCCAAAGATCAGAAGGCCACAAAAGCACATTATACTGGCTGAAACATATTAAATCTAAACGGTAGAGACCCATGATATAAAAAAAAAACCTTCACAGTTGAATTTTGTTATGAACAGAAATTGCATTGCAAAATGTTAAAGAAAAGAAAAGAAAAAAAAGCCCCCAGTAGACAATTTGCAATGCAGACAGTGAGGTAATAAAACAACAAAAACAGGGTTAAATTGATGACTCTATCACACAAGAAAATTATTCTTCCGTCACTGTTTAAAAGATCTTTTTATTTTTTTCACATCAGAGCCGATATAGATGGGCATATGCGAACTATGTAGGCCATACTACATGCAAATGGTGTAAGAGTGCTTTAGAAGATTAGAAGATAGACACCCGGCCCACAGTGGGCTGAGAGGAGTGGGCTCTCCTCCAAGACTGTGTCCTATCTCCTCAGGACTGGAAAAAGCATCCTAATCCTTTACCTTTCATAGTGATCTAAAGCCGATTTAAAACTGTCACTACCCTAGTTTGTGTTTATTTCATGTTCATCTGCAGCTCAAGGCAATACTCTGCACACCCACTTATGACATGAGCAAAAAGATGTGTGTGTGTGTGTGCGTGTGTGTCTGAGGGAGATGGAGAGCAAGGGAGTACATAATAAAAAGAGAGAGAGAGCCAGAGAGAGGGTCATGGTGCATGCAGCCAACTGACCAGCAGATGAGGGAAAACCCGTGTGTGTGTGTGTGTGTGTGTGTGTGTGTGTGTGTGTGTGTGTGTGTGTGTGTGTGTGTGTGATCTGATGGTGCTAATTGTTCTATTTTATGTATGCAGACTTGCTGTTTGAGTCTCAGACATCCATCTCTTATTTCATGCTTCATCTAACAAAACCAAGTAACTCAGCTTGAATTCACTTCCAAAAATACACTCCCCCACACAAACAGATAGCCCAGAAGACAGATGAGCAAACACAGTCTCTCTCTCTCTCTCTCTCTCTCTCTCTCTCTCTCTCTCTCTCTCTCTCCGTCAAACACGCACACACACAATAACAAAAACCATTGACCGCTGAGCTGGCAGGCCTATAGGCAGACCACCTTCCTCTCCTCACCCTCCTGCTCCTCAAGGCCTTACTGTATTATTCTGTAAGGAGCAAGAGCCCAGTATTGACAGAGCTAATCACTGGAGGCAAGGGCTCTCTCTCTCTCTCTCTCTCTCTCTCTCTCTCTCTCTCTCTCTCTCTCCGTCTCACACACACACACACACACACATACACGCACACAGAATGATTGACACACAATGGCAGCGAATCTATGCAGTGCCCCCCTGTCTTGCTTTTTGCTTTCTCTCTCCCAGCTGAAAAGACAAGGGGGGAGGTTACTGTGTGGTGTGTGAGCGTATGTGCATGTGTTGGCAGCAGGAGGAGGGAGGTTGCGGAGTGGGGTGGTGGGGGGGGGGGGGTGGTGGTGGTGGTTATGAGGAGCAATGTCCAACAAATCGAGGCAGATCCAGAGTAGAAGTGAAGACGGAAAAAGATGAGCTCGTGACTAGTGCTGTTGCTATCCCTACTCCTAATCCCCACTCCCCCACTCTGTCAGGTGCAGCAGCCAATCTGGAGTGAGTCTCAACCCCTCTCATATGAATATGATCCCTGCGCTGGCTGAAGCCCAGCGGACCACTGATCCTGTTATCATCTCACCGGAGAGACAGAGAGGAGAAAGGAGAAGGAGAGCCAGGGAGAACAAGAGAGGGAAGAGGGGATGTGCGTTGTTTATTCTTTATTCGGGCCTCCTGTGTCCTCATGCCAACACTTTGTCTACCTATAACCCCACTCGCTAGACTGAATTCCTCCATAATCTTGAACCACATGGGATCTCCTTTAGTTATTATCATTATAATATGGCATTTATAGATCAGTGGCTTGCTCTGGCCATTAATTGTTAAGGTTGGTGGTTCAATCCCCTGCCCTCCGAACACATAAAAAAGAGAACGAAACAAGGGGCAGGCTGAATGTTTCGTGAATCGTTTACGCTCTGAGCTGATTTGTTGGTATGGGAATAAAAATGTACGACTCGGGAATCAACTGGGCAATATCGTTGAGATGGCGAGTAAAATCAGTGGTGAGCAGAAGCTTTCTTTATCAGACAATTTTCATCAAAAATTGACACAAAGAAAAATCCATCATCGCAGATCTGGACCATTGTCTCTCTAAGGAATCTGACATCCTCTCCATCTTGTCAGAGATTCCAATTTCCAAAAATTGAGTGCAACAGGTTCAAGTTTTTAGCCACCACATGTGCAATGAATGCTTTTAATTCTAATGCAGCATAAACTGGCTCTTTGTTGCTTGCACAGCTTAGGATTTTATCTTATCCTTATTCTTGTTGCTGCAGCTTGAACCCTTTACTGTATTCTGTATTGCCAGAGCAGCAACACTTTAATCTCTTGAATTGTCTTATTATCTTATGTTTTTATTGTGTTTATATTTATATTGTTAAGTTTTTGTGCTGATTTGCTACTCAAGAATTTCCTCTTGTGGGACAGTAAAGATCTGAACCCCCAAATTCCTTCCACTGTGGGTGTCTGGGGAAGAAAATGTCCTCTTGGACAAAAGCAGGGGGTTGGGTGATAATTGAATATTATGAGGAAATTTATGCTGTCCAAACAAATAATTCTGAACAAACTCTAAATAAAAACCAACAAAATTTGAAGCTTTACACATGAGGAATTTATAATGTAAAACATAATAATCAGATTGATTAAATTCTAGGTGATTTTTCGTATTTGCGATACAGTGATGCAAGTCAATATTCAAAAATATCCTCATTATTATGGTGACAATGACTTCGACCACTTCGCTACATCTTCTCATCTTCAAGAATGAACGTAACAGAATCTTGATTTATTTATTAATGTTTTGACATTGTGAGGCCAGTCGTTTTCTTGTGCTGAAAACGTGTGCTGGTTGCCCGAGGTGACAGGAAGCGGCGCAGTTAATTAAAGAGTGGACAGCACTCCAGACTCCTCTCACACACTCCTGGCATTGTCATAAGCACCACTCCTACAACACACTCCCTCAAGAGTCATTTCCCTCTGTTTCTCAGGACGTGGAGGGCCGTGCCGTGCACACTGTGCCGAGTCTCTCATGGACATGTGCACGTGTGGACGCGCACAAGTCCGCAGCAGCCATCTCTGCATTGACTCATCCAGATAGCCAGCGGATAACACTTTCAATTCAGCTTGATGTTATCGTTTTTTCCTTTCTCAGAGAAATATGAACCTGTCACATGGGGCGCCTTACAGATTTGTTACATAGTTCCACGGTAGATAAATCCAACAATAGAGGCCAAGGCCTTGCTCCCTCTGCATGCACAGTTAGCAGGGCTGCAGCACTAATCAGTGGGAGAGGATCACATCTGGCCTGACAGCAGCTGCATCACTGTTTAGAGGAACTGCCAGCGTGAGAAACACACAGGTCGATTCCCTTTTCTCCCTGGACAGAGTGGGTGTTCTTCTCATTCATTTCTTCTTTCTCAGTCCTTTTCTTTGAGCTAGCCAATTAACCTGGGAGCAGTGCACTAATGAGTTCCCTCTGGTGGCTCTGCACCGCTCAATGGAGAAGAGGAAAGGGTGAGCAGAGAGGGGAGAGAGGAGAAGGGTCAGGGAGGGATAGCACAGGGCTGCAGGGAGGGAGAGGTGCAGGCATGGCAAAGGCGAAGGGGGGTAAGAGAGTTTTGAGAAAAGGGTGAAGAAGGGCTGATAAAGGGGTGAGGAGAGAGGCGGGGCGAGGACAGATGGGTTCAGGGCAAGGAAATATGGGATGGGTTGATGCAGGAGAAGAGGGGACAGAGCACCATCCAGTTGGCCACTACGGGCCTATCACCAAGACATTGTCAGCCAGACAATGGGCTTATCAGCCTCCTTTTCACACCAGTCTGATTAACTGGGAGGAATGGGAGGAAGAAGAGGGGAAGGGAAAGGGTACGTCCTTGTACCAGCCCAGTAAATGTCAGAGAATGGGCCAGGCACCCGGCCTGGCCTCGTGGTTTGAGTGTACATCACTTAGAAAAGGGGACAGTTTTAAACCAACTGTAAAACCCACATCTTCCCCGCACGTCTGCGAGCTGTGTTAGCATCAGAGGGAGTTTCTGCCATAATAAATCTACAACCTTTGTAAATGTATCTCGCTAACCAGATTAGCAAGGACGCGATAAGCACCTTTCAGCGCCATTAGCTACATCTGCGCGTTATCAGTCACAGACACAGCACGAAGCAAGTAAGGCATAGTAGACAGCAAGTTTAGAGACGACAGACATAACAAGAATCAGCGCTTGAACAATCATTTCTCAAAAGAATTATCAATGCAGGAGGTAATGACAGAAACAATATTGATTTTTTAGAAATCAGTAAATAATGTGATCTGCCCCAAATCTTACATTTAATAATCAGAACAAATCAAAATCACACCTGTGAAAAAAAAGAACAGAAAGAAAGAAAAACTAAATTAAACTTGCCTTATTTGTGAATGTATTCCTCTTTTGTTGCTTCTCTGTAAATGATTATATATATGAATCAGTATTCTGAACTGTAATAACATTATTTGTGAGCAATCAAAGATGTGTTAGTAGCTATACAAAGCAGCGTCAAACTGGCCTTGCCTGCCAGCCGCACTTTTCAAGCTTGGCGAGAGCCGTAGACCAACAAATGACTAAGAGCAGGCTTCAGCAGAATTGTTTGTGTCATTGTTCAATTAGTCTCCCATATTGATCCCGGCTTGTTTGTTTACTTGCTTACTGCTTTCCATTTGTACGGCCTTGACAGCCATCTGTCACACAGAGAGACAGTGAGAGAAGGGAGGCAGGAGGTGACAGAGAGGGAGGGGGAGTGATTTACAATGTGAATGCTGAGATAAAGGTGGATGGAAAAACTTCCAAAAGGGTTACAAGTGGAGACTTGATATAACATAGGGGAAATAAGGATGACAATGAGATCCTTTGCGATCAGAGCTTGAAATGTTTTTCAAAGTAAGGCTTTTTAGGAAATATAAATTCTTAATCCAATGAATCCATAAAAGCTTGTTGCTCAATGACGCCAATTCAGTGAGGAGTGTTATAAAAGCAATGCTTGGAGCAACAAGTGGTTGTACTCTTCTTGCTCTTCATTTCCTTCTTTTTTTCCCCTGCATTTCTTTTTACAAAAGAAAGGATGCAGTAATTAGAGGGTACACCAGGTGGAAGTACACAGCTCAAGAGCCCGGCACTAGCTCGCCCTCTCCTCCACAGGAAGATGGGAAGAGGGAAATGTGGAGGTGGGTAAAAGAGGGTGAACATGACTGGAGAGGAGAAAGTGGCTGAAGAATACATCGAGGTAAAAACAGGGAGAGGGGGAGCAGCAGCCGGGCTTAGGAGCATATTGGGTCAAAGAAAATAAAACGTGTCATTTAGCCAAAGAAAGAAGATGAGAGCAGTGTGCAGAGCGAGGATGGGGGGTGTGGGGGGAGGGGAAGGGCCGTCTGGGTGAGGTGAAGGGGAGGTGGAGGCGAGGTTAGCTGTTAAATAAGGTGGGGGTCATAAGAGAGGGGGTGGATGTAGGGGGGGCCACCCACAGTACAACTTGGCCAACAAAGCTGCTTCTGTCTTGGCCTCCCTCCTCCACAGACCTCCTTGAGTGGGCAGGATTCCATTAGCAAGCTGCAGAACCTGGGGTCTATTCAGCCGCCCGTCCAGGCCTGAGTGAGTGTGTCCGCCAGCGCATGCACACACACACACAATGACCCACGCACGTGCTCACCGAGCGCACACACATGCACTCATTCACAGTCACTCGCTCACACACATACACAACACCGCTAATTAATCCTCAGATTACCCAGCCAATTATTACCACACTTGTACTAATTAGAAATTATTTAAAGCATTTCCCAATTAGGGTTTACATGCTCAGTTGGGCAGGAGTCTGCCTCGATAAACCAACTGGTTTTATAGCGGGGAAAGCTCATTCATATACACATGCATGTGCGCACACACACATTTCTGGATCTCACTGTGGTAATCAGGCCGTCTCAACGAGTCCCTCTGTTAGGACGAGGGGGATGAGGACAGACAAGAGGAAGAAAGAGAACGAAATAAAACAACAAAAGACATGCTCCTTCAGTGCAGCAGCAATACTGTAGGTCGCTCTTGTTAGGGCTGGGGACAGTGATTATTAGAGGCCACAATAAGACCTGCCAGGAAACACATGCCAATTAGGTTACCAGGAGAACCACAGGCCCTCATTGCTATGGGAAACCCACTAGTCTCTGCACCACACAGCCCCACAAAACACACACACATATGCACGCACGCACGCACCCATGGCCTCGTGCGCTACCTTTTTCAACCCTTTGATTACGTTATGACATGGATAAGGGGAGGCCAAGGGTAAAAAAAGAAGGTAGAAAAGAGGAGAAAACACTGCAGCCCAAAGGCCAAAATGGCTATGGTGAGAGCAAAAGGTTGAGGCGAAAGGAAAAAGGGGAAGTTGGAGATCAAAAGTTGGCTGCTATGACGGCCAAACTTTGAAAGTGTCCCTGCGGATTACAAGTGTGCCTTCTGGTCAGCGCAGCCTTCGCCCAGACAACGACGGAGGGAGAGAAAACACAAGAGGGAGAGGGGAGCGACGGAAAAGCAACAAACAGGCTGTGGCAGGATAACAGGGGCGGGACTCCAGGGAGAATTATTAGCTGAGAGAATTACAGGCTCATCCATGGGTGACATGTAAGCCTCAGAAACACACTCAAATGTTTACAACAGTGATATTTGCTCAAGCGCGATGTTATCAGGCCTCGATGTAATACTCAAAGCTTTTGTTCTGACTTGCACGGCAGCACTCACCACGTCCACAGATGCAATAAGCAAGAAGCAGATAGCGGCTCAATGTTTGCCAGCGATGTTTGTCCTGAGAAGCTGTGACATGACCCGGGCAGAGCAGAGAAGAAAACTCACTCCGGAATATTTGCGCTGATGTGATGATGGCTGAGATGTTGATTAATGTGCACGGTCCCTGTTATTAAATAAACAGGGTGAATACACAAAATATATTGAATAAATTAGAGCGTGAACTGATCTCTACTGCAACATCCAGCTCATTAGAATGCATGAGGAAACGATGTTCTGATTGCGACAAGAGTCACTCATTAAGCCATGTTTGTCCCCCGCCAGAGCACCACTCCCTGCACGCTACCCCCCCTCTGCCCCAAACCACTTACCCCTCATGCCTGCCACACTCTCCACACCAAATCCCTCCCTACTGCACACTCTGCTGCTAAAAGCTCCCCGACCGGAACATCACCCCTTCCCAATGGACGTCACCAACAAACCACTAACCCTCTTTTCACCTCGACCCCCCCCCCCAACACACACACACACCCTGCACGTATCCCTCATTTTCCTCCTCCTCCTCCGTCTCCTCTGCTGGGATCTGTGTCATCATTTTAATTAATTTCTAATCAGGCGAGAGTAAACTAATCAGGGGAGGCGTTAAACAATGACAGCTCTGCCTGCTCAGCCTCACACTGGGGGCCGCCAGGCTGCTCTGCATGCCGAGAGGAACTGCACATTGATAAACAACTCGGTGTAGACGGGGCTATCTACACCCATCTCCTCTCCCATACATGTTAATATGGGCCGCAATGCAACACATATGTGGCCCATTTGCATTTGCAGATTGGACATGTCGCAAGCAGTTGATTGGTACAAGATTAAATTACCACTATTTTACATTTATACCACCGTGTGATCACTTTTATGTGCATTATGTGCAATGTAAAACCATGCGGATTTGAGACTGAATAAACGTATCAGTTCATGGACATATGATGGAAATGCATGTAAATGATCAGAATGGACAAATAAATAACCTAACCCCGTCTGAATGGTACAGTATGTATCTGCTTAGAATGGGTTGCACAAAGACTGCAGTTATCTGTAGGCAGCCAGATCCCACCAAGGCTGAGCCATTGTGAAAAACAGACAGAGGGAGAGGGAGAGGGAGAGGGAGAGAGAGAGAGAGAGAGAGAGAGAGAGAGAGAGAGAGAGAGTGAGAGAGAGAGAGAGAGAGAGAGAGAGAGAGAGTGAGAGAGAGAGAGAGAGAGAGAGAGAGAGAGAGAGAGAGAGAGAGAGAGTTTTTGGGCAATACATTAACTGAGACAATGTAACAAGAGAGCGTTGATTAACCTCTTTCAGGCTTACCCTGTGCCCAAAATAACTTAAACCAACATAAGTGAATCATAATTGGCATAATTCGAACTAAATGATTGCATGACAATGTAGCTGATGACAGTGACAAAAAATTTGTTCATGAAGACCATCACACTGGATGGCAAAGGGAAATTTTCAAGGTGTGTTTTGAATCGTGTGCGAGCGGCATCAGCGTGAGTCCTGAGGTGCAGCCTCGCGTCTGCAAGCGGAGGCCGGCTTCAGCGCAGGCGCTGGCGGACACAGACGGGTTACAACTCTGACTGTTCGTGTCGGTGTTGTGAGGAAAGAGGCTTTCGTGTCTCTCTCATCAAAGCTTTGTAACCGGACCTGATTTCTCCTCCTGCCAGCGCCATGGCAACCGATGACCATTGACCTAAGGACCAAAGACCACTGGCAAAGTCACATGACACACAAGCGAACAGATGAGCGTGTGCAGAAATACCCACTCGCACAGGCGCAATCGTGACTTTTTAACTTTGTGTGAAGTTGCGCGACAACAAGCAGCAGAAAACGAAAGCTGCAGCGAAATCAAAGTTTCAATCACATGCACTGCTGGAAATGAAGAGGATATTTGAGTGACGACAACTACCCAGAGATGGAGTGTGTTTAAAAAGATTTTTTTTTTTTTTTTTGAATATCACCCCCTCCCCTCCATCACCACCTCCTTCCTTGCCCTCTTTGCCAAGTATTAGATTCCCATGCCAACCGCTTCCCTGGGATAGAATAAGGATTGCGGAGGTGGGAAGCTGAAACCCTTCCATAACATGTCAAACAACGCTGGAATCCAAAACGCAAGAGAGAGAGAAAAAGGGTTAGAGGCAGATTTTCTACGGGGAGAAAGAAACTGTCACATCATCAGATTGGTTATTCTAAGTGGAGGGATGTGGGTATGGGGGCGGGGAGGGAGGGGCGGGGTGGCAGAGGCTTGGGCTGGCAGAATCTGGCAGCGATACACGATGGCGGTATTTCCACTAAAATAATCAGCCCCCAGGCAACGGAAGGGGGTGTTGGGGGGGGGGGGGGTGTAGGGAAGAGAGACACAGAGAGGTTAGGGATTGTAGGGGTAGGAGAAGGAGATGGGGTGGGTGAGGGAGAGGGAGGATATAAGGGAGGGAAATAGCAAGATGGAGAGAAAGAAAATCTGGGAAGCTAACCAAGGAAATCCTGCTTCTCAGATATGCAGCTGTGGAATTAAAATTGGTATAAAAACATGAGAACAAAAATATACTTCACACTTCACAAGCCTATTGAAGGGTGGGGGTGGGGGGGGTGGGAGGGGGAAGATGTGCCACTCTATGCTGGCACTGATACCTCAGGCACAAGGGGTAAACAGCTATTCTCCTCACTTCACTTCGTCTGGTGCAGTGGTTTCAGGGTGTGAGTGAGTAAGTGTGTTTGTTGGGGGGGGGGGGTTGGTGCCTGCAGGGGTCTCATCAGGCCACAGGGCGAGCTCAAGAGAGAAAACAAGAGCCCCTCAAAGACCAAGAAACGCAAAATGCCCCATGAAACAATTTCTACACTTCTGCGTCCCCTCAAGCACATCCCAACGAACAGCGAGGCATTGATTCATGATCAAACGACCGTGATCGTCACTCAAATTCAATAATAACAACCTTCACAATCAAAAGCGCTCTAAATATACTGTACCTCCACTTCAGGCCAGGATTAGGCCTTTCTGTGCGCACATTTGTGTTGATGTGCTGCATTACGGAACAAAGAACTATCAGAATCGAAAACAACCATGCAAACACACAGATAAACGACAAATCAATTAATTTTAAACGTGATGAAATAAAGTGTACAAACAGCACTGTGTTTGGCCGCTGTAATATGAATGTTATTATAAAGAAATTCTGCACAGGAGAGCGAGATTCCCCACTGTGTACAATACACTCAAACACAGAACCAACACAAAGAGCAGGAGGTGTCTGCGCATCCGTGCGCACTCCCTCGCAGATGCATTAACCGAAACTTCAAAAGGACTCAGAAGAATTTTGAAGTTACATTTCACTCAGAAAAACCAAGCAGCCTCTTTCATGGTAGAGAAAGAAAAAACTAATTAATGACTGTGAGCTCTGAGAGTCATGTTATCAAATCCAGCCTATTGGAGTGTGACGCCACTAAAATAATACAATCATCAAGCATAATGAGTGAGTTAAGAAGTTTCTCTTAATGCATGTATGGGAGTAAATGGTTGCAGCTGGGCATTGTGTTATTTCATCACTGTAGAGACTTGATCTTAATACAAATCTCTATGTAATACAGGCCTATTCATGCAGCCTGCCTTTTCCCTCTAGTTCAATTATCTTGTGCTCTTTTGCAGAGATATTCAATTAACCCCCCCCTCATAGTTTTATCAGAAAATAAATTTTGGGCAATATATAAATAATCATTTCAAAATGCTGCGTGCATGCAGGCGGGTGCATGAGAATGTGAATGTCAAAGCAGAAGAAAGTTGGGCAGTAACATCATTTTTTTTTTTTTTTAGAAAAAGCTAAATAAAATGATCTATTAGAAGAGAAATGGGATATTTCGGATTTTGAAACTATATTTATTCCTGCGGGTTTCCAAATTAAGATATTCAACGAGGCAAAGAAGAACTCTCAATTACAAGATGAGAGCGGAATATTGGAAATAGAGGGACAATTAAGTGACCATGAAATCATGAAAAGAAAAAAACGTAAGCTAGACAGAACAGCAAATCCACCTTATTCAGTGAGCGGCGTTTTTGTTGGAGTATTCTCCACTGAATTTGTCAGCTTTCATTTCATTTCTCTGACATTCTCTCTGTCTGACCATCCAAGTCCTCTCCTGAGACAGATGAGTGGAAGCAGAGTTCCAGAGAGAGCTATCAGGATTAGGATAATTAATATCATCTCATTTCACTGTGATCCTCTCCGCGGCCCACTGCACACACAAGGACAGGATGCAGCGAACATTGTGGCTGGAGTATCCAGTCGGCTGTCAATCTAGGCCGCACCGCCGCCCCCCCTCCACACACACACACACACACACCCCAACTCTCAAACGCACCCTCCTCAGCGGCTAAATTGCAGTTTGAGAGACGACAGGGGAGAGGCAGCAGTGGCAGCGGTGGTGGGGGGGCTGCCGGGCCCGAGGGACGCCATACAATGGAGCGTGCTGCTGACCAGCGTTCAGGTGAAATTGAATTGGAAATCTTCCACGGCTGGTTAGCATAACAAAGGGCCTCGTGGCTTTAGACAAAGGCTGCTTCTCTAATGCACAAAATCAATCTCTCTACGGGCTCGGTGCATTGTTCCCTCCCGCCATACAGGTGTTCCTTCAATGGTCCTTAATCAAAAGTGTCAAAACAAAGTTAAGAGTTATCTCTGCTCCTCCGCAGCTGCTTCTGCAGAGCAGAAAGAGGGAAAGAGACCAGACACTCAGGATAGCAAACAGCTGAGTGAGTGCATGTATAGGATGCTGAATACATTTAGTACATTATGCGCCGCCGTCCGTTTGTGCTAAAGTTGAACCACTGAGGAAGACTAATCTCATTTCTGTCTGAGCCCTGTCCAAATGTGAGCAACTGCCACTCTCCGGTGCGATCACTGAGCGAATCTAGTCATGGAAAGGAGGCAGAAGTTTGGCTTTGTTTGCATGCTTATTTCAAAGAGGAGGAAGACGACCAGAGTGTGGAAGCAGTGACACGAGGAAGGAATCGTTTTAAAGCTTTTCTTTTTTTTAACAGACGCAGCCTCCCCATCATTTCTAGCCTCGACCTTCACTCTGAGGGTCTGATTGGTAATATTGGAAGGAGCTACCTCTCTCCCTGAAGGTTGTTTGACAATGGCAAAACACAAGTACAGCTCTTCTGAGTACCTGAGTACCCCCCCACCACCACCCAACTCCCTTATGCTCCAATACTATAACACTCGACCCGCTCTCTCTCTATTTCTTTGTAGGCCCAAGACCTTGACTTGTTCAGGGTAGATTAAATGAAATAACAAGAGTTAAAACATTGAATAGAGACCTCAGCCCATGGCCTCTTTCTCTTTCACTCCGTGTGTGGGCTAACTGATTCATCCACTAAGAGACGGTAAGTGTTGTCATTCCTCCCTTGCTTTATGTACTCTCTGTCCTGCTCCAGCGCTTGTAACGCGATATTTATACACCTGAACTTTAAGTGCTTTATATGACACTGTGGTCGCCATAAAGCAAAGTAAGTACGGGAAAATAGATCCAGTCTTAACTGACTGCTATACATCCTTCAATTTATGTATTCTCCATTTTGTTCTCATCGGGCTTCTTTAACCATCCAGCATCGAGAGCTGAGCGAGAGAAGGCTGCGCGCATTATGCTGCATGTACCATCGGTTCTATATGGAGGATGGCTGCATTTGATGGCTGTTTGTTTTGATAAGGTGAGGATCTCTGTCGCCGCTCTGTCTGTGGATTACCATGTAAATAATAACATAAATAATCTGTAGACTAATCCCATCTCCTAATAAGTAGCATCATAGACTCACCGCCTCCACTTGACAGGCGCCAGACAATCCATCAGTGCACACGCCCTTCAACATTATACGGCAGCACGTGGTTTAAAATGTCAGCTCGGTGACAGGGAAATCTCTGCATAATACACTTTAAACTGACATTTTCCTGATTGGGACAAGGGGACGGTAATGTGGATAAAATCGTCTATCGTGGCAGATCTAATTTTATATCACGTATAGTCATATGTGTATTATGACATACTCAATTTTCTTTAAATGGAACCAGATGTAAATGTTTCCAGCTTATACCTGACAAATCTGATCGCTGCTTGGCAAAATCTCCTGCAATGGCCTCATACAAGCAGAGGTATTAAAAGGATAGTTAGAAGAAGTAGATCAAAAAGCAGTGGAAAGGCCATAAAATGCCATAGCCCAAAACTAACTGGGACTAGACAGGAAGTTAGAAAAGTGATTTCTTAGTGATGACAGACGGAGCTACCTGATCTGATGCCTTGACACCCAAAGCACCACCTGTTTGTCCCGGGCCTGCACTAGCCTCTACGATCACCTTCCTTTATCTACATCCACACTGAGATGAATTTCAAACATTTTTTTTGGCCTCACATTCAGACTAAGTCGCATTTTTTCTCCTCAAAAAGGAATTTTTTCAAAAACTTCTCAAGTGTGGATCAATGTTAAAATGGCAGATGTTTATGGTTTCGGAAACAATGAAATAAGCCTGTCCAGACATGGCTGGAGGCTGTGTAACTCCTCTAATTCTGCCATGACTCATTTGAGAATATCTGATCACACAATGCAGGTGTTGTCATTAAGCTGTACTTACGGTGATTTTATAAGATGACTCTGCAGTCATAAAGCTGTGATTTGACCAACATCTGATGAACAAATTGTTATTTTGTTTTCTAAAGGTCTGTTCAGACAGAACGCGGGCAACGCTTCAGCGGCAGAGCGATTTTATAAAGTGAATAGAAAGATGCAAGTGGGCGCAATTGAAGGAATTCTCCTGACAGCGCGAAATGCGGTAAAGGCGCAAAAAGCATGTACTTATCCAGGGGCTTCATGAATCTGCTTCATGAACAGAGAGACGAGGGCGACTGGAGAGAGTCAGAGGTTGAGCTGAACAAAAACGCACATGTAGGCCTAGTCTGTTTCCAGCTCGCTTACAGCTAACGCCTATACAGTTGGCATATTACCTGTTGGGTGAAGAAACACAGACTGCAAACAGGTTTCTTTTTTCTACTCCTCAAATGCAAAGAATTCTGTTTTTTCAGTTTACAGCTATTCATCGAGCCACAACACCAGCTGTCTGAGGCTAAAGTGTTGCTAAAGCAGCAGTTACATTACTCTGGTGGAGTCTAGCTCGGTCTGAAATCACTCCCTCACTCACTCTCTCTCTATATATATATATATAACTATACATTATAGTTTTGTGTAGAGTCCCACTGAAATGAAGTGTAATTAACTGCAGGCCTACTGTAAGATGCGACACACAGTGTTCATTCTTGTTAGTGTACACACTAATTTTTTACACTGCCATTGGTCTAACTCATGTTAATGGTGTCTTATCTTTTTCTGATTTGTAATCACTATTGAATATGTTGTCTAATACCATTATTACAATTTCACAGTTGGCCCCAGTAAAACCCTCAAAGGCAATCCGCCATCGTCAGCCTTTACTGAAAGAGTGCATAGCTATACAACAATGCAACACTAGCAACTCAGTGTTGGTGATCACAGACAGAACAAGGTTTTAACCAGCTGAGACTCAGCAATGTCACTGGGCTGTGTCTGCTCCTCTCCTTAACACCGAATGGCTGCGACGCTCAGGCCGAGAAAGGACAACAAAGGAAAACATTTAGTCCTTCATTAGTCAGCATTTTTGTATGGATGAAGATCTAAACAATGATCTGAAAATGCTGGTGTGGATAGAAGTTGGTGTTTTTTGAAGCCGTAAGCAGCGTTGGCTTCCTGTGAACGCGGTCTCTCGCTCTTCTCACCTCCACTATCTCCAGCCAGCCATCCACCAGCCCTCAGCTCAATCTCTCCCAGCCTCTGCTGCTCTGGCCCTTGGGAGGACTCATGCAGACCAGTTGATTAAAAATCACTTAGTGGTGAATACAAACAAAGCTGTCAGCCTTTGGCTTGCCCTTGGGATTGGAGTGGGGTGGGGGTGGGGGGGGGGGGTAGAATGAACAAGAAGAAATGAAGGAGAAGAAGAGGAGAGGAGACACTTAGCGGATTGAGTTAGATCTGAAAAGTTGGCAAATGCCTCAAACAAGGAACAAGCTGGGATTGTGAAAAAGTCTGATTATTATTAACTCTTATTATTACTGCATTAACATATAATATAGCTCTCCCAATCTTTTGTTAGCCGCATAATCGGACGTTTAGGCTTACTGTCAGACAGGTTTCAGTCACAGCCCTGATGGTTCAATTCCTTTTATATCTGAAATCATATCGTTTTTTTTTGTTTGTTTGTTTGTTTGTTTGTTTGTTTGTTTGTTTGTTTATGTGAAGGATGCTCGATTTAGTAGACCAACATAGAAACCCAGCGGTGAAAAGTAATGGATGACTGGCATGGTGGATGGGTTTATACAGTATTTACTACTGAAATCCAATGACCCTGGTGCATTTCCCAACTCATGCCAGGAATATTTCTCTTGTACAGAAGGGATTTTTTTCACTAAACTTCCCTAAACTGCTTAAACCTCACCTTAAAAGACCATTTCATGTGTTAAGTGCTCTGAATGTTTTTAACCTTGTTCGAGGTAGGCCAGTAAAGTAAACATACTGTCTGCTTTATTTTAAAGTACACTATTGTGGTAATGCTATTGCAAGTGGAAACATCCTTGAATCTTCCTTAGCGATGCGCTCATGGAGGCACCGACACTGAGAGGTGGATGTCCAGGGCGATGCAGTTAAGAGGTTTCTTTGGAAAATCAAACCCAGCAGAGCAAGCGAATGTTTAGCATGTGTGCTTTAAAAAAATATAAATCGATTATCAAAACAGTTGCTGATTCATTTTCTGTCCATCTACTAATTGTTTCAGCTCTGTTCTTCACATTATTCACTTGAACAAGAATCACCCTGTGATCGGGTTTGTGCTTTTGCTGCCAAATATCATACTGACAGGTGACACAAGAAGTTGACTGATCAATCAGTGCAGCAGCACACAGTTAACTGACAGTTGTATTGATAACTGATCGACTGTGTTTGCCATTTTTCAAGCATTCCACTCGTCCAGCTTTTCACCTCTGTGGCTTTGTTGCTTTTCCTTGCCTTATGTGATTAACTGAACATCTTTAGGTTTGGATGGTCGGGTGAACAAAAGCAATTTGGCATCACCTTAGATGGGCCTTTTTCACTATTGTCTTCAAACTATCAAACTATTAACGGATTGATCAAGAAAATGTCATTAGATTAAGTAATAATGGATATAATGGTTAGTTGCAGGCCTACATAGATCATTTTATTAATTAAAATCCAAAAAAATCAAAACATACAACACTGAGCTGATACGTGTTCTCGTCAAACAGAATACTGAGCACTACGAACAAGCTAAACATGAAGTCGTGGCCACTGCACAGCATCGCTGCACGAGTCAGTCAGAGGTTTACCGCTGCAGAACCACAGGAGGCAGGAAAGGATCAGTTGGTTAGAGACTACATGTGTCAACACATGATGGCTGTTACTGGTCTGATCGTATTGTGACACCCACGACAGACATAATTAGTGAGCACACGCACACACGCACACACGCACACACACACACACACAAATAGACACAGTGTTGTGCACACACATTCACATACATGTGCAACAGACACACATACACAGCTGCCACTGACAAGGTAAGGCAGCATGGCTCCAACGGTCTGCTGGCCTTCACTACCAGATGGTAGTTCCCACTGGTTCTCCTGGCGCACACACACGCACACACACTCACACACACACACACAGAACAGACTGTCCTCACATATCTAAACCTGCATTAATAAGCAAGTCAACATTACTTGAAGGACTTACTACTTCTATGTCCTTTAGCAGGTACAACATGTTTCACGAGCCCTTCGAAAATCTCGACCTGCACAGTCAACTCTTTGTTGACATTACTGTAGGTAAAGGAAAAACCCAACTGAGCACTTGATTGATTTGCATTATACCCCAATAACTGCAGGACCACACGGGGCCGACATCCTCAGCATAAGGGAGCAAGGTGACAAGTGTCCCCGAGGAGGAAAGTTGAAAGACAAATTGAGAGTACAGACAGACAGACAATGAAAGGGAGATAACAGGTATATGAAGAGAGGAAGAAGGAAACAATGAATATGGAATTCTCCCAGGCTGCAGGAGCAAAGTCACCCCCTCAGTATCCCCACTGGGGCCTTTAAGGGTCAACTGAAAGCTAAGAGGCACATTGCTGTCCGGTACATTGCCTGTGCAGATGACTGGAGAAAGGATGGAAGAGACACAAGCTTGTTTGGATTATACATACATTCAGGTACACAGGTGTTATACGTTCTCTTATGTCGACCCCTCTCCCTGCCGTTACGAGTCTCCATCTTATTTTTTGCTGACCTGCATGTGGTGGGGTTGACAGAGGTGAGCACACAATCTCCCAACGCCCAAACACAGAGAATTGGATCACCCCTGGGCTGACCTCCCCAGAGCAACGCCTCGCCTATCTGCACTCCGTGCTGTCGAGGGGACCGTTTAGGGCAGACAGTGACCCCTGCTTGGCCCCCAGTTCCGTGGCGCCTCTGCCTCGGCTGCCAGGCAACATGACAACCTATACAAGGCCCTGTCAAACACATGATTGACACGTCCCCGCCCATCTTGACCAACATTCACACCCGCCCGGGCAAATTACCCCAAAACCCAGACAGACGACCATATCTTAGCTCCCTATTTGCTCTCCTGTCATCTTCCATATGTTACACACACACACACACACACACACACACACACACTCCATTCTGTTATGGATTAATTGTGTCAAATAATGTAATGCTGGTCAATGCTGCAGGTAATAAGAGAGTTATATTTTATCATGTTTGCCTCAAGGTGGTGCAAGCTGAACCAAGGCCGCAAGACTGGCTCAGTTTAAATGGAAGAACTGGTTACGTGGCGACTGAATCAGAACAAACAGACTGTGTGTTATTTAGTCACTTTTAGTTTTCCCATCCTATTGTGACTGATGTCATTACTGATGCAGGACAGTCTGATCACGCATCGCTCTTCATAAACCACAATGTCTCCCATGCTTTTGCCGTACCTGTGGTGGAGACCGGCGTGCACACAAACAAATTGCAGGCGCACATACAGAAAACCCACACACACACACACACACACACACACACAAACACAAAGAAAGAAAAAGAGCTACAGTACTCCCGACATCAACAGTGGCCTAGATAAACACAATAGACACAAAAGAGTCACCCCATGAAAATAACCCTCCATCTAAGCATCACTGCACTTATCTACTCATAAACATAGGGATAAATCAATTCAGTGAGAAACACATATTTTTTTTCTCTCATTTGAAATTACAGCTGCGGGACCAAAGCTAGCATGATAGCATAGGTCAAATTCACTAACCTTTTCTCTCCATGGCAACAGTCTACCTCTTACACAAAAAAAAAGAAAAAAAAGAAAGCGGTAGTGTGGTTTGTTGAAGTCATTGTGAGATGTTTTTCCATGACCTGTGAATGTGTGTCTCATGAGTGTGTCGGTGAGTCTTTGCACGAGGGGCACAAGAATACGTACATGTAGATGTGTATAGGTACATGTGCATACGTTCGCGTGAGGGTGCATCTGTCTGTCTATGGGAGTGCGTGTGTGTGATGACAACCCTGTTATCACAGCATCTGTATTAGCATTGCAGCGTCTCACCGCTTTGTTTTACTCTGACCTGTATAATCAGTGTCACATTAGCAACACAACAAATCAAACGATGTGAGTTCCCCCCCATGCAACCTCTCTCTCTCTCTCATACACACACACACACACACACACGCGCGCGCACACACATGCTGCATGTCCTCCTTCATGCTCCCAGCTGGCCTCCATACTGTGTCAAACAGATGCTAATTAATATGATAACTAATACCTATTACACAACATACAAAGCCCCAGAACCACTAATTTAATTTCTCTTTATTCAAAAGCAGAGAGATGAAATTTATGAAGAAAAACTCTTCTTCCCGTTCATATCACAGCTAATACAGTACATACCTGAGTAGGTGGTTTAGATTTAAGTATACTTGAAGACTTATTAAAAACAAGGTCAGTTATTAAATCCAGTTAAAATTCGAACAAAAAGCAGACCGTGGTCACTATTGTCAAATTTGAATTTATCTAGAAAGGGTTTCCTCTCAAAAAACTATCCTGGTCCTATTTCAGAAATAGGACGGTAATACACAAGCATTAAAATGATTTGGCGATAACTATTTTGACAATAGAATTAAGTGTTTAAAATTGGGAATTGTGCTGCTTTTCTTGAAGTGTTAATGAAGTCAATATCTTCAGGCTTCGCAGTGCAATTTAATGATGTCACCTTGAGCTTTAAGAAAGTGTGAAAGGCTTTTTTTGTGACATTAATAAAAGTGATTAATCAAGAAAATAGTCTGCATAATTAACAATGGAAATAATAGTATATTACAGAGCTGCAACTAACTAAGAACCAAATTTTCTGTTATATGGAAAAAAATAAAATAGATTTTTGTTCATAGCAACATAGTTCTGTCCCATCTGATGCTAAGGTCTTAAACTCCAGGCTACTTAGATATGAGATAAGGCACTTCACAGATACTTGTTTTTCTTTTCTCAATGTTTTGACCTGAAATGACAATTGAAAAGGGAGATTTCAATTAAACAACATCATTAAAGAGTTAAACAGTTTTGGATGTCTGAAAGTTAAAGTGTGAGGAATTTCCTTTGCATTTCTTTCTCTTGTCGAAGATGATTTTCAACAGATGTCAACCGAGGAAGATGAAAAGCTGCTTTTTCAGGCAATGGTGAATAACACAGAAACATCTCTTCAGGAAAATGCAACTTAAGAGTGGAAACTGAAAATAAAAAAGTACATATCGCCTCTGTAGATCAGCAGCAATGCAGGCCCATGTTCTCCTTTCCTGATGTATGAGGAGGAAAGTCAGCATCCGCTCAGCTCCTTCTACTGTAAACCCTCCAGTGTTGGGGGGGGGCAAGAAGAAGAGAGGAAGGAAGAAATCGAGAAGAGGGGAGAAAAACAGAGGAAGGAAGGGAGAGAAGACAGACAGAGACAGATGGGCAAAAAGACAAGTGCGGAAAGACAGACGGGAAGAGGGAGCTGAAAGGAGAAGGAGAGCAGATAGAGGGATAGATTGAGCGAGGAGAAGGAGGCGTACTGTAGGAGATCCAGCTGACATTAGCGGGTGAGTTTATGAGATGTGATGATTAGCCAAATCCTGCTAATCAATGACACATTCACATGGGTTCCTGCTCTGTTGCTAAACACTAATTGGTCTATTCTGCTGCAAATAGGGGGATGCTGTTTCCCACTTCACTGTAAGCAATGCGAGCTGACATGGGGGCACATATGGGCACACACACACACACACACACACACACACACACACACACACACACACACACACACACACACACACACACACACACACACACACACACACACACACACACACACACACACACACACACACACACACACACGTGCCAAACGTTACTTGCATGCACATACTGTACATCTGTAGCAGATTCTGGTACATAAAAGGTCAAATTGAAGCTGATTCAATTTGAGAGTGGATGAGGAGCAGAGGATGCTGTTCAACTCACTCTAACAATAAGGAGAGAATGGGATCCTAGAGCGGGCCAGTTCACCCAGCACGGCAGAGGGGGGGGGGGGGGGGGTGCTGGGGAGCCCTAAATTCAATTTCACTTTTTGTTGAGTATTTAGATAATGTCTCCTAATGTAATGCCGGCCGTGAGTGGATCCACAGTGTAGCTGTTGCAGTCATTAATCACAATGCAGCAGCAGCGCCACCAATGTCTGAGGCCAGGCACTGCATCACTGAGCGGCTGGCTGAAATATACCTGAAGACTGATACAGGGGCGATACTTGAAGCTTTATGCTCATCTGTTACAATTATTGACTTCACCTACAAATTATATATAGAGAGAGTTTAATACAGTTGTTTAATGGTTATTAACATATAGTAACATGTGCAAATTATCCAGCACTTGTTGATTTTTGGCTATATGTTTATGTGTATAAGTACACTGACAGTTAGTACAAACCTGCCAGTTCTTTCTTTGTGTAAATATACTCTGTCAATACATCTGATTATGATCATTCAGCAAAAGTAAGTTTCCTAAAACCTGAACCAGACAAGCTGATTCTATTTCATGAAGGACTGACTGACTAAAGGCAGCATGCTACTAAAAAGGATCACAACCAGCTGATGAATATGATGAAAAACATACATTTTCATTATTTTTACATTTTTGACAAACAATTAAATGTCAAAGATTCTGTGGTACCAGCCTCTTCAGTGCTGTTCTTTCAGTTTTTATCTCACTGTAAACTAAATATTGTTGGATTTTGAACTTATTCAGACAAGACAAGCAACCTGAAGATGACACCTTGAGCTTCTGACATTTTACAGATTTTACAGTCAACTGATTAATCAAAACAAAAAATGTGAAAATAATCATTAGCTCCACTCCTATTATTTACAGTACTTCCATAAAATACAAATACATATTCACTGGCTACAGAGCCCCTCACCTTGGCGGATGGTATTGTCATAATATTTTCACATACACATCTCTCAATCTCTTTCATACCGTACACACATGCACACAACACATGCGCACACACTCACACAGAGCGCATCCAGACCCACAACACGATGAGTACGGTCAATGCAGGGTGTATTCCTCTCTCAGTGAGTGCCGGTGGTTAACAGTGCTTTGCGTTGAAGAGGAGGACAAGAGGAGGGTTCACTCAAACACATGACTGTTACTACCTAAATATTAGTGCAGGGACTCTCCACCTCTCCCTCACACTCTCTCTCACTCACTCTCTCTCTCTGAGTGTACCTCAGCATGTGATACTGTGTCTGTGTACACGAGCGAGTGTGTGTGCGCGTGTGGATGTAATTATGTGCAGAAGAGAGGCTGTTTGGGGTAAATAGAGTTGCAATTATTCTTTTAACCTGTTAGATTGTCAGCCCCACTAACACACAGGGCCAGGAGGAGACAGAAAACAGAGACAGACAGATAAGTAGTGCATTTAGCGAAAAACAGTGGCACGCTGTTTAACTCGAAACGAAATGCCAAAATTTCTCGATGACATGTATTATCAGAAATGTGATTTTGTTTTTTCGGTCAGAATGAATGGGTGTTAATGATTAAATGGCTGCAAAAGAGACACTAACACGTGCCATTCAATATTTTTTTGTTTGTTTTATTTAAAATGACAATAATTGTAGCACCTATGGCCCTCGACAGGAACCAAAAGCAATGGATGAAAAGATTTATGTGAACATATATTTTGCTGTTGTATCTCCAAACCCCTCGCATGTACAGGAGTGCTTAAAGCAGGTGCTAATATTACGATTAGAAGTGATTTGATTGCTGTGTGTCAAGGCATAATATCATTGAATTGATTTAATTTGCGATACACTCGCTGTTGACAGCTGTTTAACCGAGCTGAAGCGTAATGCTCCATCAGCAGCAAATGGAGTAACCCATTCAACACCAATACTGCCACGTTAGAGACAGGAAGTACATTTTATTTTCCCCTCAATGGCCTCCTAGCAAAACTGATAACTGGCTTTTGAATTATTACATGTTCCTGCATAGCAGTCAGGTGGGAGGAGGGTGTAATTCAGGCTGGATTTTGAATACGCTCTGCATTTAGCACAAATTATGTCATCTTATCATGTAAATAAATCAGAAACTTGTCGACCGGATGTTTGAAAATGTACAGATCAGTGAGGAATCAAAGGAAAGCGCATAAATATGCAGCATCAAAAGTTCAATTCTGGGTGAAGCCTCATAATCTCAAATACATTTTTCCCCCCTCACTCTCACTTGCTATACTTTGCACATACACACACAGACACACACACACACACACACACACACACATAACACAGGCTAATAATGTTATCGGCTCAGATCACCAACTCAGCAGATCTCAGCCGCATGTCACCTATGATAACTCCACGCATGCATGCACACACACACACACACACACACACACACACACACACTCACAGATGCAGAGTTCGGTGCCCCTTGTCAATAGGACGTTAAGGGTTTTGGCACTAATGACCAGTGTACAGATAAGAGAGGAGAGGTTAATGTGTTGCTGTGGGTGATCAAGATAAGGCCGATCCCTTCAAGCCTGCAGACAATGAAAGGGTGAGAAAGGAAGAGAGTGGACAAAAAAACCAAAGGTGCAGGCGGAAAACATGTACAGAAATAAGCAAAAGCCTTCGCAACAACACCGGACTGCTTGTGTTAAGACGCACTGCTGCGTGTAAACTGCTGTTTATTGTATTTGATGTATCAGTAAGTGCAGATTGTGTCCATCAGGGCTCACATAAATATGCAGCGCAGCACAGCAGAGCACTGAACACTAAAAACTCAACAGCCACCACCAACCAATCCAGATTTTCACTGAAGGGGTTATCAGTGCAGCTCAAAAGACAAACCAAATATATGATGCTGTCTCGCTTTCAAAAGGGCTTTTGGAACTTTGTTTGTGTTTGTGTGTGCGTGCGTGCGTGCATGCGTATGCTGCATCAACAGTATTTGTGTGTATCTCTGATTTGTTTGTTCAGTGTATTCTTATAATGTAATCAGGGGGTAGATACCATTTGGTGTGATTGCTATTTAAGTACTGGTTCAGCCTTAAGAGAAACATGTATCTATACACACACACACACACACACACACTCACAGAGGCACACACAGACACACGCACACACCTTCCTCCATGTGAAAGCGACATAAAATGGCCGCCCCATCCCCCCCATCTGTGTGGCCAGCTAGGTCGGCTGACATTTGGACACTTGTCAATCATCTCTTTCAATAGCCAAGCAGCAGGAAAAATGGAGTCGGGGGGTCAGCGACTCAGTGTATCGCCATGGCAACAACTGCACTGAAGTTCATAGCCTGCTGGGATAGTAGTTCTTAGTGTGTGCAAGTTTGTGTGTGTCTGTGTGTGAGAATGTCCATTTTTGTTTCTGGTTCCAGTGTGCGCGTGCGCCGCCTTGTGTGTCCAATTGTTCCCCATCAGCCAGAGGCAAATACTCCTCCCATTTTAGCTCTTCCACCACTAACCTCGCCACCTCACATGCAGCTTTAGCCTTTTCTCCCTCCTTTCCTCTCTCCAGATTTCTTTTTTCTTACCTCCCTCCTCTAACCAGTGGGTCAAGCAACATGGCCCCGCAGGAAGTACAGCATCCAAAAAAAAAAAAAAAAAAAGAGAGAGTACTTAACCTTTCACCATGATGGCCTCTCCCTCCTTTTGCCCCTTTGCCTCTCACCACTTTCCTCTTCCTTGCCGGTGTGTGTTTCATTGCAATCCCACACTTGCACCCGCTCTGCATCTAATTGTTTTCTCTTCTTCAACAGTTGGGCTTTCATCTGTTCCCCAGCGCTGCATTTAGACTTTGTTGTTGAGTGGGTGAGAAGCGTGCATGTGTTATCCCATACTATGGCTCGCATGTACATGCGGCCCTGTGTTCTGCCAAAGCACAAGAGCAGGGTTACTGAGCACGCAAACACAACCACAACAAACTATGTGGAGGCTGCGCCGCTGGTGGTCTGTTTATGGGATGAATACGAAGGACAATTTGTGTTCTCAGTCAGGGAAAATAGCTCAGATTGAGCCTCGGAGGACAATCCACTGACCCGTTTACCGAACACTTATCGCAGAGAGGTTCACCAGCACTATTCATCTCCTGGGGCTCCAGCAGCCACACACAAGCAGGCAACCAGTCCCTCCCAGACTTTAATGACAGCACAATGTGCAGTGACAGCAGCCACACAGAAATGAATTTAATACAATGCTCTGAGAATAAATACCTCTCAGGAAAATGTTGACATGCACAACATTTACACAGCAGTTTGTAGCAGATTGCAGACATTTGTGGATAGTTTAGTTAGAGGGCTGGGTGCCAAACTTGTGCTGCATTAGATTTTAGCACAATTGTTTCTTTTTGGTTTAACAAAAAAAAAATGCCTCTTGGAAAAGCAAAGCTCTGGCCAACAGAGTAAAAAATAAACAAAAATAAAACAATTCACAGGTTGCTAGATGCATGTTAATTTTTCGTCCTTCCACTTACTGTAACTAGTGACTTTAATGAATAAAATCTGCTTTTAATAGCTGGTTGATGTGGATTAACATGCTCCATTACCCCAATGTACCAACAGTGCCAGAATCATCATACTGCGTGCACACACAGAAATACACACTGCATGACACAGACAGCAACACTGCTCCATCCAAATCTCCCTTTGACAACGCCTGCAACACACACACTTCTTCGTCCAAAACTCTCCCTCTTCCCAGTCCCATCAATGGACAAGGCCTGACTGGAATGGTGTAATTCTGAGGGATAATTCATGGATAATTTTGGGATAATCTCCAGCAAACCATTCGGAGTGTTGCCACCCAGTTTGCCCACAGCCTGATTACGAGGCTCCGAATGCCAGCCACTTGTAGTGACCAGCACCGCCAGCAACCACTTTGCTGCATGCAAATAAACAAAACAAACAAGGACCTCCAGCAGGGAAGCATCCAGCTCGGCTCGCACTGATGTTAACTACTGTAGGTTAATGAACAGACACACACACATAGGAGAGAGTTCCACAAATCCAAAATACTAACATAAAGAAATCTCATTAAATGCAAAAGATGCACGTGGAGAGCATACACCCTCCCCGCACCCCCGACCCCCCCATACACAGCTGAGAGGCCTTTCATTATGTGTGATTGCCATCTTGTGGTAGGAGTAACTATATGATTAAGAACAAGTGCATAACCCTTTCTGTGATGTGCAAAATAATATTCAATTTTACAGTCTAACTCTCAGCCAAGGTCAACACATGCAGGCTGTTGAGGCTAATCTGCCTGCTGGTATTAGGCTGGTGAAAACAACATATTTGAAACACTATTAAATCATTAACAACAGAGCATTAATAGCACTAATTTACTGGAGCGTGACACCTTAAAAAGCTATTTAAAGTTTTCATTTCTATATTCACATTGTTAAGTTCTCTAATCTTTTGCATAGACACCATGTATACAAACAGGTAGGCGAAGTGGAGGAATATCAGCACATACCTTCAGCTTTATGCTGAATTTAGTCTTATGTTGGGAATGCATGGCGGGCTGCAACTCTATGTTGATTCATATGTTGATAAATACTGACATCTAGTGGTTCAACCTGAAAACTCACTGTGTCAGGTGGACAGGGATCACTCGATTTGATCCAAGTCAATACCACCACCTCTTGACCAATGCCCACATGCAACAACAGCAAAACGAATGCTTAAGACAATTTTGAGAAAGTGTTTTGGTTTATAACCATTTCCTGATTTTTCTTAAACCAGTACATCACTTAACTTTATTCTAAGAACATTTATATTGCATGAATATTTTAATCTTCCCATATAAATCATATGCTTGAAAAGATCTGATCTGTTGCACAAGACGATACAAAGTGATAACTACTGTAACAACACCATGGCAAGCTATATAACAAGTTATTCTGCACTGAACTGAATTTTCTAAATTTGGCAATGCATTCACAGTGAGCCCCCCCCAACACACACGCGTGCGCACACACACACACACACACACACACACACACACACACACACACGCAGGTCAAATCTGTTACTACAGGGAACACAGCTGCACTGTTGAAAAAGTTCACTATTATCAATCAAAGTTTGCCATTTTGAGTTCACAGTCTGTTTGATATTCTGTCTCAGTGACCCCTGCACTGCTGAGGAGTTGTGCAAACAGAATAACTTTGACTTGGCTGCTAAACTATGTGGTTTACTTCTAACACCCCCACACTGGCTGCACATGCAGACCAAAGTGTTCCAGTCTGTGCAGGAGCATGCAAACACCCCTGACACACTCAGACAGACACACAAACTCAGTGCAAGTTCACCCAAAAAAGTGCTGTTTCAGATTTACTCACCATCAGTAAAGCCCTCTATCTCTTAGGCAGTGAAATCAAATCTGAGGTGTTAACAGTTTCAGTTTAGCATTCATGTCCTCAACATGCTGTCACAGAACTCTGTCCAGGATGTGCTGTTAGTCAAAAAAAAAAAAAGTCAATGCTGCAGCACAGTTTCCCGAGGTATCCAGAAGAATGGCCATCTCCAGTCCTACAGTTTTGGCAGAATCACTCACCAATGAAATGGTAAAAAGCCTGTAACATGAACTGTAAGAAGCAGGAAGCAGGGTCCCCCCTCCCTCAGTCAGTCCAGCACTCCACAGAGCACTTAAAGTCCAGTACGTTTTTGGTCCCGCTGTTTGAGAATGTCGACCAGAGAAACTTGCTTCTATCAGAACATGAGGACTCAGCTGAAGGATCATCTCGCAGAAGCAGCCTTGACCTGTGCGATGATGGACGATAACGGTGAGAGATAATCTAGATGGACTGATGCATCAAAGTGGCATAAAAAGCTCACCTGTTTTTCTCAGCCACCCATCGTGTCTCCAGGCAGTGAATGCACTCCTGTCAGTTTTATACCACCGCAGACACACTGGTCTCCCCTCCTCTCTCCTCTTCCCTCCTCGCCTGTTAGACGCTGACTGCTTTGCTCTGCTCTATCTCTGCACTTGACCACTCCACTCTATCAGCTCCACCACTCTCAACTAGATTTGCACCGTGCAAACCTATTCCATTTTCATGATACTCTCACTCACTTGCCTTCTCCCCCCACCGCTGCCCAACCAGTCACCTGTAGGCTCAGAGGTACTCAAAACCATTTCCCAATCTCCCACCCTCATCGCCTCATTCTTATCCTTCCTATCATCTACTCCTCCTTTTCCCATCATTTTTACACCTAACTCCCACTCTGTTTTCACTCCTACCCACTTTCAGTCCTTTCACTCTCTGCCTCTACCCAACCATTAGCAATCTTCTTTGACACACTATTTGCTATTAGCCCCTAGTCTTCCTCCTCCCCTTTCTCCTATCCCTCCACTCTCCATCCCTGTCTCTGCCTATCCTCCTTATATATCCTCAGCCTTCGCTTTGCCTTCTCCCCATCTCCAGCAGCATGAATATATTATTATCTACACAATGGAGCCCTGCTTATTGTTTATGAATTACCAGCCTTGCGGCCAAACAAAGCCTATTTTCATAAGAAACCTCCATTTCATTTCAGCTCCAATTAGATTGGGGGCTAAAGAATAGGAGTCCTCAGGCCTCAGCCCCTAAGGATGGCAGGTCCATTCAGCTTCATTCAATGGGGCCTTATTGCTTTCCCATACAAAAGAGCACGTGGACGGGCTTTCAGACTGAAACACCAACCAAAAATGACTGGGAGACAGTACTGTACAATAACAAATCTTTAAAGAAAGGACACTGAGTGCTTATCCTCCCATCCATCACTTCATCCCTCACTCTTCGCTTTCTTCTTCTCCTCTGTTCGTATATTGTAAGACCTGGACATTAATGACAGACAGTTGAAAGAGAAAGGGAGTGAAAGAAAGAGAAGAAGAAAGAGGCAGAGCAGCTCAGTTTTTCACAATACATGTCAAGTCTAAATGATCACTGGCTGCTGAATAGACAGATGGAAGGGAAAAGAAGTGAGTCGTGTGTGTGTGTGAGTGAGCGTGTGTGTATGTATGTGTGTGTGTACAGCTGATTGATTCTCTGCTTTGAAAAGAGAGAGAAAAGAGTGAACGAAGAGAGAGGAAGACCTTGATGCTTTTTCTGAGCTCCACAATAGTCGGGGGGTCTGAGCTGTATTGTGGAGCACCCACAGTGACAAGCTGTCACTCCATCCCGCTCGGAAGAAAGAGGGGAGTGAAGAGGGGCTGGGGCAGGTCAGAACCCTGATAATACACGTCTGCTTCTTCCGCTCACAAGTTTCTCACCTACCAGACACTTGACAGGACGAGGAAGGCTCTTAAGTCTGTCCTGCTACAGGATAAATAAAGGAAAGTTGAAGCCTAAGAGTCACAGCAATGTGCGCTTGTGTACCTCCACCTGGAAAGAAGGTAACATCAGCTAAGAGACTCAGGTAAACTTCCCAGCAGCAAGGCAGTGGATGATTTAATGCTCTGCTTCATTATTGGGAACTGCGTGGCAGTCAGCCAGCCCAGCAGCGTGAGAGAGTCAGGCCAACAAGGTCAGAGCACCAAAGCGCTGGCCTGGCTTTATCTGCCGAGATCTGCTTCACAGGATGAATGTGAATTGTGCCTTTGTTCCTATGAAGGAATATTCAGCATGAAACAAAAGGCAACTGTTTTCATTACTAATGAGTGGACAAGGTGAGAGTCACAGTGAAAAGGTTGACATCTGTGCTTATTCATCCAACAGCGACAGAATAGGATCATGTCCCCCTCCAACACAAAGCTTGTCACGATTATCTGGGGGAGACAACAGATTTCAATAGACTGGTTTGTGGAATACACACAAACAACACACACACACACACACACACACACACACAAACATACACACATCCGCGAGCATGAATGATTGTTTTGTTAGGGTCAAAGACGAGATGCAATCAATATTATTTCCATTCAAACTGATTTTCTGCACTTCGGCATTCAGTATGAATGACATGAAAGCCATGCAAAAGTGCAACTTCAGTTCATACAGCCAACTCATGTGCAACATATTGATAATGCAGATAGTACCCACTCAACGTAGGCAGGATTCTTAGCTGATGGTCATAGCTACGCCACGTTGAACTGCCATCACATTTCTTCCACATGATACAAACACAGGAACAATGCGGGATATGAATAGATTGTGTTCTTGATTCTCTGTATGTGGTTGTTCGTGACAGACAGGAGACAAACTTTGTTTCAGATAATGCTGAAAGCAGCAAGACAACAGACAGGAGAGTTTGAGAAATCCAACATCAGAGCGCCTCCACGGAGAGCAAGTGATGATTCTCTCTGACCAATCAGTGGTCTGCAGCATTTTCATCCCACCTGCATGTAGTGTGACATGTTAAACAACTGTGCAGCGTCTGGGATGCCCCACAACACCCTGACAAAAAGACTAGCATGTCAGGCGCTCTCTCCAGAGCACAGTCAGGTAACCTTGGTGAAGACGAGGAGGGGGGTGCTGAGGTTGCTGCTGTCAGGTGGGACAACAAGAGAGAGGAAAAGTTTGTTGAGCTGTGGCAACAGTACCCCTGCCTATTTGACATTTCCTCGAGGGAGAACCATGACCGAGTCAAAAATGACAGCATAAGGGGCCAGAGCACTTCACTTCAATTTTGGCATCCAAAGTAAAATGAAGGAAATAAAATATTGTCTTTGAAATACTTATTGGACGTATTGGAAAAAGTGGCACTGAAAGTGTTCCATAAACCTCTGCTCAAAAAAAAAAGAACTGACTCACATAAAGTGAATGCAGCCATCTGTTATTGTTTACACCTGAGTGCTTGCTGCTGCATCAAAATCTCAGCTATGAAAAAGGTCATTACTCCCCAACTGCCTCTTCATTTACTGACACTGATAAGTACAACTGAACAGAGCCAACACTCAGGATATGACGTTAACCTACAGGACCTGAACTAGCAGCACATACCTAGCTTGGTGACAACGGAGTTGTCTGGAGACAGGTGCTGGAGATTCTTCTCTTCTTCCAGCTTCCAGTAAGAAAATTAAGCACAAACCGTGAGCTCACGTGACAAACGGCTCTTTAACAACAGGCGAGCTTGTTTGTGAGATGCTGCCTGCGCAGCAGCAGTAGAGTTTAAACAGTATGCTAACGCAGCATAGCAGCTAAACATGGCAGACGGAAACGGTTAACTCGTTCAGATGGCCCGCCTGTTTAGAACGGTGCGTTGGATTATTTGTTGAGTGTGTCACATGTGGGCGGGATAGCACAAGAAGAGCTCTTCGGTCCGAACTTGTCCACAACCTACTGCGTGTGTATAAGTTAGGGACTAGAGCTGGAGGGAAAAGCAAAGAGTTTCCTTCTTCCTCTGTAGTGTTGGAGCAGATTTAGCAGCAACTCAAACTCGTTTTTCCTAAACCACATTTATTTCAAAGGCTCATCTTTTAGCAGTATTTACATTATACAGTACAAGTTCAATATCTGTACAACTCCCTAGGATGCCTAGAAAGCAAGTCAAACGTGAAGAGGGGGAAAAAAAAAAAGGACACAAAAGATGAGCTTCCAGGCACAAGCTTAAAACACCAGACGAAGCCTGTGTCAGGGAAAGACGTCAAACAAAATCAATTAATAAAAAATTAAATAACATGAGAGGTTATGAAATGGTTCAAGTTCAGACCATTAACACCATTAAAGTACCATTGATGTATCATTGTAGAGCGGACCGTTTAATGATTGTAAACAGAGGGCGAGGACTTCTCTCGACTTGCAGTCACAATGAGCAATGCCAAAGACACTGATGATGGATGCTCAAGTGATGGCCACACTGAGTGTTGACTGTGTAATCTCCTCTCCATCGTACTTCAAGGAATGTTATCATGGAATATAATATGATGGTCGAGCCTGTTCAGCATCACGTCTCAGTGACTCCTGTCTGTTCATCAGAGGAGCAGTCATGACACTCCTCTTTGAGCAAACCACCTGCTTACAGATTCAATCTTAAATAATATGTGTGATTGTGTGCGTTTCACACACTACACGAGCCAGCCAACACATGTACGTGCTCTTTTTTTCTCTTTTCAAAGCTTCAGATGGAGATGGTGCGTGACATCCTCAGAGGTTCGTCTCATCCCAGGTTGGGTCATTCATGCTCTTCAGCACCCTCCTCACAACCTTTTCCAGATCCTTCCGTGCTCTCTGCTCCTCTTCCAGTGACCTCTTCATCTTCTTGTTATCCTGTGGAGGTACAACAAATCCTCTCAAGCATGTTGCTGTAAAATTGATTTATCACCAGTTATCATTACAAATACATTTAATTCCAGTTAGGCCACTCTTTACAAAGCTAACAATATTTAAATCCTACGGTCAAACCAGCTAATTTGAACTGAAAGTTGCATTTCAAATAAATCACACCATCATGAGCTTTCATAAAACATCTAACATTCACCTGTTTCAGCTCTTGAACCTCATCCCTCAGGGCGTACACCACATCCACCAGGCTCCTGTATGATTCACAGGTCAACACATCAGCGATGCAAACTAGACTGCTGTTTAAGTTCACTATAATCTTTGCAAAGTATTGCATTGCACTCATGTAAGGAATGGATCACCGGACCTATTGCTGTTATCCAAAAAGCATTTGAAACACACCAATGAGCCACACCTTTACACTTGGTGACACGTTCCTTCATTATGATGAACATGGGCACTGTAGTTTATTGAGCATAGTTGATTGTATGACCTGTTCTGCTGTCATGTCACTCGAACACCATGTGTATTAATCCGCAACAGAAAACAGTCCCACAAATGCACCAAATACTCCTATTTGAATAATGTTTGCAATAATATACAGTGCCCAGCTGTTTCACAAAAGTACTGAATCTTTATAACAAGTAAGTTATACATTTATGACCCCTTTAAAGACTTAAGTGTTCAGTAGGGACGAATGTGTTTTGGTGCCACAGATGGTATGAAAATGCACCAACACATTGTTAGTTTTGGTCTTTTGATGGGATTTTTTACTGTGTAAAGACAGTAATTCAGGACAAAGGAGAATCATGAAACAGATTTATCTATTATCTTACTTTTCTTCCCCTGCACTTTGTCCATTGCGACTGGGACTCTCCACCAGGACTTTCTTCTCACCGGGGATGATCACATGCAGCCCAGTTTCCGTTCGCGGTCCTGTTTCAAAACAGAAGAGCACTCAACGAGTGGTACTTTGCTCAGCTCACCTTGTACAAAGATGAGTTAGCACCGAGTCATCTTCAGCAAATTACTTTTTTAGACCACAGTCTGAACTTCTTTATTGGAACGAGTGACAGCATAGAAGAGAAACAAACATACACCACAGTTGGTAGTAGTAGTAGTAGTAGTAGTGTTAGTCATGCACAGACCAGATATCAGACAAGAGCCAGAGGAAAGTGAAAGGAAATGAGAGGCTGGCAAAAAAAAAAAAAAAAATTTAAAAAATCCATTCATTCATTACAATTCTCTGTCAATCCGAAATTAATGAGAACTCCAACATTTTCCCCAAATGACAGCTCACTCCAGACACAATCAGATTCACCAGAATGCCAGAATCTACCAAATGACAGATTTATTCAAAACTCATAATACAGCGTTTGGGACTTGAACACTTCAGCAGTGTAGAACAAATACACTGACAGCGCTGTTAGATAAGACATGGTCACATATGTGAACTGAGTACAGCATTAGAGCACACGGAGGACAATGTTGGTCAAAGACAGTTGGTCTCTTCACCCTGCCTGTCCCACAGTTTGACTTAGTTTCTTAAACCACAGAATACACCTGTCACAAAGTATAGCACATGATATAAGGACAGTGATATTCTTAGCTCAAATACTCATAGAAGGTAGAATGGATTTTTTTTTCTTGCTCCATGACAACTAGTATTTACAGAAAGGGAGACTATGTGCTCTTATATTTCAAGTCCACTCTGACAGTATTCTGAGGTTGAATGGGTAGTTTACATAGAAATGTTCCCATATAATTACTGTCTCTTGTTTCTTTTTTTTTTCTTCTTTACCCCAATGCTTTCAAAACACCGCAGGTGAGCATTTACACTACGAATGAGCATTTACTTTACAGTAACACTGAATACTCACGTCTACCTTTAGGACTATATCATACACACTCTAGGCAGACGACAAAAAGTACAGAATTTAACTGATTCTATCCCCACACCCACTGGCCCATTACATGATTGTGCAAAATAATTTAAACACTTCATGTTATAATTTTCAGTGTAAACTTTGATACAGACCAATAAAATGAAAAAAAAGAAAGAAAAAAAAAGACAAGAAATGATTCTTCCAGGGATCATTTTGTAAACATTGACGTACAGAATAAAATATAAATTAAAAAACACCTGTATATAAAATAATGAATACATCAAAGAAACCATTTCAGAAACAGTAAATCGTACTGTAACATGGACCAATATATTCCATTTGCACGGCTTGCTGTCAGAGGAGATAGATTCTAAGTGGAAGCCAACCTGTACTTTTAATACCAATACTGGAAAAATACTTCTTCATAAAAATAGTCATTAATGCAAGAGATAGCATGGGAAACCTCGCAGGCCAGACAACACAAAGGCCTGTCTGGCTTATGAGGTTGTAGCATAGGTGCTAGCTTGTCGTGAAGGGATGTTTGTTTTTGACATTAAGCTAACCTGGTCAAATTGTTGGAGTCTGGTTAACAGCTACACCTTAAAGGAGCAGTTCAACATTTTAGGAAATAGGCTTCTTCTCTTTCTCTCTGAGATTCTGTGAAGTACATATAAAGCTAGCAGCTGGTTTAGCTTAGCTTAGCTTAGCTTAGCATAAAGCCTGAAAGCAGAGGAAATGGCTAGCCTAGCCAGCTAAAAGTAATGAGTGGTTTTCTGTTCTCTTGGCACATAACTAGAAAATTGAAATATGATTGCACTTAATTACTTTCTGTGCACAATTGAGACAAAGTCAATGTCAGCTTCAAGTTTGTGTGTTAACTATAGAGACTAGAAATGGGGAAACTGTTAAGATGGCTCTGTCCAAGGCTTTAAAAAAAATCCACCAACGAGAACCTCTAAAGCTAATAATTAACATTAAATCCAGTTTAATTAATTTACATATTGAGCTTTAGGTGCTGGTAGCTGGATTGTGTTACCTTTGGACAGAGCCATGCTAGACGTCTTCACCTGCTTCCACTCTGTACGTTAAGCTAAGCTAACCTTCTTCTGGCTCCAGCTTCATTTTGAACAGACAGATCTGAGAGTGGTATTGATCTTCTCATCTGACTCTCTTTCCCAAATAATTGAACTATTCCTTCAATTAGTAGAAGGCATTAAACAAAGGTGTTGGATTTGACAGGACTGTAGCTGTGTTAAGCTGCAGTTTACAGTTTATTAGTGTTAGGCTATGCTTGGTTTAAACTAATCTTTTTACGATGTTAAAGCACTAACTTGAGGTCTAAAATAAAATATAAATGCAACCCTGTAGAACCACTGACAGACAGCAACATCACTGGATGGAAGATCAGACTTCAAACGATGATGCTTAGGAGACTACACAATAAACTTTTAAAATGAATGACTTAAAAGGGTCAGTTTACCAAAAATACAAAAGAATCCCAGACATTTTCTCACTTAACTCTAGAGATGGTATCTAGTGACGCAGGAAGTTGTCTCAGTTACTGTTACTGTCAGATTCCTGCAAAACACACTTTTGTTCAATGGTGTTTGATTTCAAAACCAGAAAATTAGAGGGTAAGTCTGAAAATGTATAAATGGTTTTTTGTAATTTGGGTGAACTGACCCTTTAAATTCACCCTTCTTCATCCACTAGCTTGACTCGAGAGTGATGCTTATGTGATAATCTCCTCTTCCTGTAGCAGACAGCTGCACCAAATAATGAACTATGTTTCACAAACTATTAAATCTACCAAGAACTTTAAGCATTTAGTAGCTTTTGGTCATGTGGTGTGACAAATTGAATCATGCTTAGCACTGGCAACATGAATAAAGATCCAAATTATGACAGAAATGATAGAAAATGTTAAGAATTTGGATACTGTACTTGCATGCTGCTATATTATCAGGCAGCGGGGGCGTATGTGCCCGAACCTGTGCGTGTGTGTATGGCATCTGTGCTATGTTTGAGCATACATACTCTAGAAACACATACTGGAGAGAAGTAGTACATGGTAAATAGAATACACTCGTTCCTGAATTACATCTGAATATCAGACAGGAAAAGCTCAGTCCCAACCTCTCCTTCCCCTGGTTATCCCTCCCCTATATTCCACTCCAACACCCCTGTACTCCCTGCTGAGAGAGTCTGCCACATTTATGGTCAAACAAGGGGAGTGGTCACATTCAAGATAAATTAACAAGAATTACTAAACACTTACTGCATGACAACTACACAAAGAGAGGAGGCACATAAAAGGGAAAGTGGCAAGGCAACAGGGAGATGCTTAAAACATCTTAAAACAAACAGTCTAAAAATAAATAAACCAAATAAGTTAACAAAAAAATGAACAAATATATCATAGAAAATAAATAGATAAATTAAAAAAATCTAGTTTCTTTTAATACATTGAAGGTAAAAGAGGTAAGCGCGCTGTACGTTACATTATAGTACAGCGTGGCAGTACTGTACGTTCTTTAGTTCTGGTGAGAGATGCAGCTCTTACGCGGCACTGAACCCATCCTGTAACTGTGGGTGGTCCAGATGGAGTCATAGTCAGAGTCCTCCGAGAGGTCAGAGGACAATTCTGGCCGTGACACGCTGCTACGGCGGCCCGGCGAGTCCATACAGGACCGGTCCACGTCGGCCAGCACGTGGTTGTGCATCAGGTCGGTGCCCTGCCAGGCTGGTCGGGCGATGAAAGTTTAGCGGTGGCATCGCGAATGTAGAGGGAGGAAATGGATGAAAACAAGGAGTGATGGTGCAGAGGGAGGAGGAAGCATTTGCAACACGCAACAAATGGTAAATCATATAAACCGGAGATGTGAGAGTGGGATGATAGAGCAGATTAGAATACATGGAGAAAAATTAAAACAGAGCATAAAGGAAACGAACATTGATGGGAAAAAGAAGGAACTCGAGGTAAACCGGAGCAATGCCAAAAAAGTGAGGAGTGGAGGAGAGACAGACAAACGGAGAAGATACTGTTAGAAAGATCAGTTCAGAATACCAGTGTTAAAGAAAGGCACTGAGTAACAGAATACAGGTCGCACTAACAAAGACGGCGAGCTCCAGTATGAGCCTCTCTTCTTTAGCGCATGCACATGTGCAGCATGAGTTTGATTTTGTGTTTTCTTACTGGAGTTCAGAGTCTGCCTGGTTTTGGCGCTGGTGCAGTAAGCCTCAATAACCTTCAGGATCTGGGCATCTTCTTCCAGAGCAGCTGTACCTGAAAAAGAGGCGAATGGGGGAAAAAAATTAATTTATATGCCTGACAGGGCTAATGACAACGACACATTGACTGACTGACACATACAGATAAATCAGTGTTTAATTCCGACACATGCTGCATTGTTTATGTTTTCATATTTTTAGATAATAATGAGTGGGATGATAAACATCTATGTAAGCCTTGGAAACAAGTAAAATATTCTAAATATTATCTTAATTGAGGTGAAAACTAGGACATTTTAGTGTTTTACGGATATTTGTCAGGACACCCAGTGACTAAGTATGAAGCAAGAGCCAAAAGGCAATTAGCTTAGCTTAGTTTAGCAAAAAGACTACAAGCAAAAGTCTTCCTTCAAGCACTCTAAAGCTCACTACTAAGTATGCTATATCTTGTTAGTTACATATTCACTAAAGAAATGTAAAAAGGCCAATGTATCATTTTCCAGGAAGTCCCAGCATGTAACAGTAGGACAGCTGTTTCCCTGCTAAGCTAAGCTAACTGTCCAGGCTGTATCTTTATAGTGAACTAACAGATATGAGTGTTACTGATAAGCAAGTGAATAAGTTATTTCCCAAAGTGCAAACTGTTCCTTTAATATGAAAAAAAAAAAAAAAAAACAAAAACTCTGGACATAAAAATTTAAACATACTCTTCCTCAAGGCAAATTCCTCCTCAGACTGTTTCCTCTCAGGCTTGCGCTTAGGAAGAAGTTTCTTCACACTCTTGGGACTTTTACTAAGATCCTTTACACGGGGGGCAGAAAAACATGAGACAATTGCATGGCAATTAGAAAATCGACATAACAAAAACAAATGAATAAGTCTTGACGACACAAAAACAAGGTCCCTCACTTCCTTGTAGCAAAGGGCTGCAGAGGGTCTTAAAGGGGGCGCAGGCCGCAAACAGCTCAGGCTCCAGGGTTTGGGGGTATTGGGTGGTTCCAGTGGGCCCCACATCATGGTGCTGGAAAGAGACGTCCCATGGGAGGAGGGGTGAGGCAGGGTGTGGTAGGTGGGGGCCACTGTCATGGCCCTCCCCTCAGCATGCCGGGAAGGGGTGAGGGGGTGAGATGGGAGCTGAGGAGCAAAACAAAAAGGTCAATGTAATGACATTTATCACAAAACAGACCGTTTTTATTCCTCCACTTGACTGCTCTTCATAAACATCTGATGAGCACCCAGCAGATGCACCATCATACACCATATACCATACACCACCATACATACAAACAAACGTTTTGCTAACACTGTTGCCAAAATATCATGTCCATGCCATGTTCACGGCTTGTTTTGGTGTGGCTCTAGTGGCTCAAAAACAATCAGGACATAATGATCTCAAAAAGATCTCATTCAGTTCTGGGTCACAATGGCGACAAAATGGGTGGGGGCGCATCTCCAAAACAGCAAGAGTACAGCTGTACACTGACGTGGTTAGATTACCAACCAGCCAAGGGTTCCCCAAAGTGTCTGGGGTCTGCTCCCCAGTTGCAGATACCCAAAATACCTCTACGGGGAAGCCTCCTCCTGCACGTGACACCACCCTATTGTCAATAAGCCTAAATCATAGAAAAACATTCCCCTCCACTGAACTCCCACAGATAGATTTAGACTATTTTTCACACAGTTACCACTTGCCACGATGGAGCCACCAACATGCAAGTGGCCTCTTGTAAATAAAATCACCATTACTGTTGATTGTTTATTCAAGGCATGAGGCCGAATGTTGATTGGTACGCAATTCATTTTAGTAAATTCAATTGTGCATTACAGCCATTCTAATGAGAGAAATAAGCCACTTCACGGAGGGTTATATGGGCATTTTAAATGATTGCTAGGCATTATGTGAGCCAGCCTCATTAGGCATGTTGATTTCAGGGTTCACGTGATAAAAATCTGTGTGACATTAGCATATACAGTCATAGTGTTTACACCATACTGGGTAGAAATGATTAAAGAGGACATTATCTGTATGTGGTATGTAATCATTAGCTCCTGACCGTGTGGCAGGGAACAGTGAGTGGTTTGTGGCTGGGTGCTGCGGCTGCAGTGTGTTTGATCTGTCTGGTCAGGTGTTCCACCCAGTCCTGCAGGTCCTGCTGGTGTGTGCACACCACCTGGAGACGGTCAAACATTGTACCTGCAGGGGAAGAGACTATGTTGTTAAAGGCATTACGTGGGAATAAATCACACTCATCATCTTGTTTGTCTCATGTCGCCTTACCATTGAGCTCAAAGGCGTTTTTATGGGCTTCACAGTCTTCTAGTTTGGTCACTGTCATGCTGGCCAGGGGCAATTTTCCCTGCAGAGGGAAATCATCGCATCAGAATCAAGACAACAGAGACTAAATCAGACTGATGTGAGACGATGTTTATCACTGACCTGGAATATAAAGCCACTCATCCTGGGGCTGGCAGACAGCATGAGGAGGACGTGAGGGAAGAGCATGAGGTAACGCTCACTCCTCTCCTGACAAACGATGGAGAAAATGATTAGGTGCAATGCTGTTTGTATATCAACACCACATGATCATTCATCAAAATGTTGGCTGTTGACGTCTCAGTTGTTAAGTCGCTGGAGTTTTACATCTTACTATGCATCATCAGGCTGACAGTGATGATTCTGTAACTACTAAGCCCTGAATATCGCTCTGTGGATATATATTATACTGTCAAACGAATGGTACGCTCCCTTCCTGTGGCTCACATCATGCATTTGTATATATGCACCTAAAGTGCACCTTTAACGCAGCATTTATTCTCAATTACAACCACTGCAAACCACAGGCTGTCACTGCATTTTGCATTTCACTCTGCGTGAGCTACACAGCAGCCAGCCAGCGAGGGCAGTTTAACACGACGGCAAAGTCAAACGATTGAATATTATAACATACTTTATGTCTTTTATTCCCCTTACATCCTCCAAAGAAAATTTCAAGATCTTTCAATCACCTCTCGAACACTCTGTTACTCATTGTGGCTAATTAGCTGCGACAGAAATAGAAAAACAGCACAGGCTGATCTAGGACTAGAAAACATGCAGCACAGACAAACCTCAGCAAGCTGAAGCTTAATTTATGTAGAAGCCTGCAAACACAGAGCTTGGCAATATACTGTAGCTGACAAATGTATCAGTATAAATGTTTAATTTCAGCTGATATTGATAATTACTGATCATCTTTACAGACAAATTTTTTGATAAACGCCACAAAAAACACTTTAGTTCTGCAATTAAAAAGTTATTTTTATGATTGAAATTAAGTGTAAGGATTTACAAATTAGTTGCGTCTCTTTGTCTTAATTATTCTTTTCTAATTGACAAGATTCATGTTATTGTCGCTGCTAACACAATCCAAGAAACTTGTATTCATTTTTACTGACTTGTTTTTCTGAAGTGGCCTGATGCGATGCTCTCATGCCAAGCAAATTACACTGCAGTGTTTCCTTACAATATAAAACTTTGAGTTTGAGTGAGGTACTATTGGATCCTAATGGAGGAAAGTGTGTGCAAAGATGTCCCTTTTGATAAATCTTTTTAAGAGAGGAGCTCTCCAGTCGTAATGAGGAGCCATTTAGAACGTGTTCTCATAATCACTGAATTTCATTACATTCATTTGGCAGACGCTTTTGTCCAAAGCTACTTACAATTAGTCCATTCAAACTCGACAGAGCTTTTTATCGCAATGAAGGTTTCGATGCACTTAAGATGCCACAATGAAAGGACTCATTTTGCACTTCTCAGTCATTGAGAACTCTGACTGGGAGTTAAGTTATTACAAATAAATTATCAGTGTGAGAGTTCAATGAAAGCTGAAAGATGGTGACGATCTAGGCTTTCCTGTCAAGTATGATTTACTAATGACTGTCATTTATTTATGTTGCTGATTTTGCTTTTCAGCACACTAAAGCAGTGGTTAACTGTATATGATGCAGCCCTGGATGTGTTTGTGAGAGGCAAATGTGCTACAGCATTAAAAACCTTACTGTTATAATAACATTAATCATCATGGCAGAGTATTGGGTTAGGCAGAATTTCATGTAGAAGCAATGCTGGTAGCAGTTTATATCAAGAAGTAGCTAATGCTGGTACCTCTGAGCCAGGACTCTGGACTAAGACCTGGCTCATGTACAGCACAGAGCCCAGGGTCTTAATGTCGTCCCCCTCCCACAGCCGGATGGACTCGGTGAGGATCTGCAGCTCCAGCTCCTTACGCTTCCGCACCTCCTGGCACTGAGCCTGACACAAAGGAAGCAAACAACAGCTTAAAGACCTCCCATTAATTCAATTCATTCCATATTAAGTCTGGTGACGTGCTACATCTGACAGGGGAGGAAGTGAGATCATCTTACAGACAGGTTTTTGAAAGACGCCATGCACTTCTGAATGTCTGGCCGGTCAGGATGACTCTCCTGAGAAGAAAAAAGAAAGGAAACATGTTGATTATTAAACACACATCATAACAGAAGTGCCCCAGACAGACGTTTAGATACACACCTCCATGTGCCTCTCCAGCTCTTTGAGTAAGGTGGGGTATTTATCAAGTCTCATGAAGGGTTTACTGAGGCCTGTGGTCAGCGTGAGGATGCCAGGACTGACTGCACCCCTCCCCTCCATGAACTCCCCCAACACTTCACTGCAAGAGGAGAGAGACAGACATAAATTATTCATTTAGCTTCTCATGTAACAGTGACGGCCTACAATGATGATTTTTCTATTAACACCACACACAGTAACTCACAACGTTTACAACCAACAATATTCAGAGAGGCTGAACTGGCTGCTGTTATCTCTTATTGGCTAGAAGATAAATTCATGAAGTCAGTCAGACCTCTGTTAAAGCTGCCACACGCGGCTAACTGGCATTCAGCTTGTTACAACTCACTCAATCGCCGCCTTTGTAATGAGGAAGGAAATTTAAGACTCGCTCCAATGAAAAGTAAGTGTTTAACCTCATTAGCACGTCCAAGGGATGATTTTCATATGCTACGAGACAAATCATGAGCGAAATAAGCCGTCAACGCCTTGGCCGAGCAATTCTGCCCTGGAACTGCAGCGGAGTGATGGAACAGTTGCAGACAGTCAGCACACCAAAGCAACCAACCCCATCAGCTTGTGGGGTGCTGCTTTCCATATCATGATAATGTAGTCAAGCAGAAGGCTTTCAAGTTCTCTGTTACTATTACGCTGCCGTTACGATAGGGATACATAAAATACATCCCCTTCTGACACACTGTAGGCGACACTGTGCAATTTGCTTTTCTCTTTCAGATTTGGCTGAACTACAGCCAATTAGAGGTGAGCAGGTATGCTTTAACTGCAGGTGAGATGAGATGGGGTGGGTGGAGATAGAGACAGGGACTATTTGCATATTCACAGAACCACACGTACTACAACACAGTAGTAGTACACTTTCTACCTTCCACTTTCTAATAACAATAATAATATCCTATTATTTTGTCCATTCTATTTATATTAATGAAGGCAGGGGAAATAATAATAATAATAATAATAATAATAATAATAATAATAATAGTATGCCTGTCAGTATAATGCCATACAGTTCAACCACACCATAAACCACAGCCTCTGCACTGATCATACAGCTGAATCAACAACTCTCTAAAACAGCTTCAGCAAAAACTGAACATCACAACCTGAATGGAGGTAGGATTCAGATCAGGCCTCAGACTGCCTCTGACTGTCTGACTGGGACACTTTTTGTAAAAAGCTGTCGGGTTTTGCGTGTTTCTGTTTCAAATTGGGTCCAAAATTTGGACTTCTACCCTCTTATACTCAAGATAAATTGCTTTAAAACACCCACACAAAATTTTTCTCATTCTCTTTCCTTCAGCCTGATTTGAATTATTTTGCTTTCAGTAGAAAAAAAAACACTGCCAGAACTGCAGTGGTGTTGATAATGAAAATCTGACTGCGGAGTCCACCCTTTGTATTCATAGAAACATTCATTATGCAGAAAGCGGTTTATAGAGATTATCCAAAATGTCAAGTTGTGGTGGAGTTTAAAAATCAAGTTTCTAATCAGACTGTACACAATGACTGGCGCACAGAAGAGGAAGTCTTGGTCCAGATATTGGTTACCCTGATATCCACTGGCTACACTGGAGGGACAAAATCTTGCCCATTGCCCCAGAGGCTAAACTGCTGTCAGATGATAGCTGATGGGTTCCAAGACTTAAAGATGTCTTCCCTGTGTAACATGAAAACCCTCTTCTTCCTTCCTTGTGAACTGCTGCATGGAAACACTGTAAAATGAGACTAAATATGTCGCTGATGTGTAAACGTACCCGTGCTGGGTGAGCACATTCACTGCAGAGGGGTGGTTGGAGCAGTAACCAGCATAAAGAGCCTTCATCTGTGGCATGAGATTGAGGAAGAAGCCTCCCACCCTTTGTTGGCTCTCTGGAAGCCTGAAGAGGAAAAAGATCACGCAGTGATAAAATGTATCTGTGCAAACTGTCATACACACAGACTGAAGTGTATGGAGCGCGCGCGCGCACGTGTGCGCGTGTGTGTGTGTGTGTGTGTGTGTGTGTGTGTGTGTGTGTATAAAACCACAATGTATAATACAGCCCCGAGTCTATGGTTTAACCCAACATCGCTGTAGTTCAATGAGCTCAACACTAGATGTCCCTCTGCTTATTATCAAACAGTGAGGAAGCTGCTGCAGCCAGCTGTGTGTGCGGGGAGGGACTAACTTGGTGCACTCCTCCAGCGATTGGACGAGCATCTGCTGGAAGGTACTGATCTCCTCAAGGTTGCCCAGAATCAGAGCCACGTCTGAGGTGCTCAGTCTGGAGGAAAAGACAGGATGGGTACAGGTAAACGGTGACAATATATTCAATGCATGACATGCAAAAAAAAGTTAAAAGGTACAAAGTCCTATTGATTGATGTTCCTATTATACAACAATCAAGCTGAACCAGGTCCTGCTTTCATCAAGGTTTACGTGTAAATGAGTCGCACTTGTCAATGTTCTGAAGAGGTCGCAGGTAGTTCGTCAGGAGGCTCTGAAGGTCCTTGGAATATTCGGTCTCTGTTTCTAAAATGTTCTGCAACACCTACAACACAGAGGAGACAATCTCAGCATCATTTATTTCACAAGTTAGTGCCACACACTTTGAGATATAAATCTATCAAAACATGTAATGTCACAATGTTGCTTCTATCCAATTTAAACACCTGAAGAAAGTACACAAACACAGTGTGGCAAATATGTGCACAGGGTTTATATATTATGCAGTGAAACATGTGTATTCTCGATACAGGTGCGTAAAGTGAGCCATATAAGTGCTCAGTGTTTTCACTACATTCATTCATTCATTTATTCATGTCTGCATGAACTGCACATCTGTATTAACAAACCAAATACTGGTTCAGTCTTTCTCTGTTTGAGATGGGGGGGGTTGGGGGGCAGTAATAGAAATAGAACAGAAAATAAAGAATTCACTTGTTTATCATGCTGTGAGGGCGGTTTTACAAACCACACCTGCCCTCAGCTGCAGGAGCATTTTCAAGGGTAGTCACGGGGCAAAGGGACGAAGCGTGTCAGAGGCCAACTACTTTTTATCCTGCTACTCCAGGTAATTACTTTGCCACAAGAGAAGTTACAAAGACCGAATGGAAAAAGGACAGATCCAGGCACAGATAGAAAGCAGGCAGGAATGAAAGCCCTCAAAGAAGCAGAGACAGAATCCTTGAACAGATGTCACAGAGGAGAAACAGAGAAGCTGGAAAGAAGAAATGTGAAAAAAGAGCGTTAAGCTGCGTCCTTACCAAGTTGTAGTACGTCTTGCTGATTGCAGAAGTGTCAAAGCCTTTAGGTGGACTCTTAAGAGTGCCAGACTTGGGGGACACTTGTTTGTCTGTGGAGACAAAAGAAATGAATTAGGGCACACAAGTCTGGCTGACATTACATCTAATGAGACATGAAAACGAGCATATTCAACCGTCACCGAGCCTTCACTAATTTACACATGAAGTATTAAATATCATATAAAACTGGCAGCAAAGATTTCCATGCAAATACTCTTACTCCTATAATGAGGACACAAATGCATCGTGACGCCTGATTCCCAAATCATCTGTGCATGACTGCTGATATAAATCAGTTCAAACTCTTTAAGCATGAATCATTAGCCTTATATTGAGAAACAGGCACACAGTTATTAGCAGCATGAGTCACACAGTTGAAACACTCCAGTGTTTCCAAACTCTTAAAACTACTTCCTAATGCAGAAATTACAAATATAAACTGCATAAAGATGCTATTGGCTGAAAAAAGAAAAGTGCTTTTAGTGGCTGAGCTGTTGCATTGCACATGTTTGCACTGCTCGATAGCCACAGACTTATGTGTACCTTTTGTGTATTGGGAGTCACACTGAGAAAAAAAACATAACAATGGCTCAATAATACGTTGCTTCAGCAGCATTATAGCTGTTTTCTGTTGTTTTCATTCATCCATGTGCAATAAGGCCTCTGAACTCTAAAACACCACAAACTGGCCCCCTTTATCTCATCTTATCCCTATTAATGATTGTTTTCATTCTTATTCGTGTCGCTCTTTTTCTTGTTTTTCCTACATAAAACTTTTATGGTGTTCCACATTTCTTGTGTAAAACCTACACTTTTGTCCTGTTGTCTTTTTACTGTGCTCCTGTTTTCATGCTGCCTGAAGTAAAACCATTATCACAGAACGCTGCTACCACTAAATAATATTGCCTGGGTGCCCGTCAGAATGCAAATATTTTACTCTCACTAAAAATGATCATCAAATTGTTGGAGTGAGTACATAAACGTCAGTAAAACAGAGGATTGGATTTTAAGCCGCCACCTCTTGCCACATGGCGTCTCAACCTGTTTTACAAGCGATGAAACAACAGAGCGCGGCAGGCCTGGAGAAGCAACAGATGTGGGGCTGTGTCACCGTCACAAGGCCAGATGGAATGCCTGTGACAATGCGGCTGTGATGCAGTGTACCAGTTGGCAGTTTTTGCCTGAGAGTGATGTGAAAACGTCTGTTTAGGAAATTATTTAATCTCTCAAGCTGCTCAGCGATCATTCACAGACGCATGCAGGGGAGGAGGACATATTTAAAATGATTTAAAGGATGCAACTGTCAGCTTTTGGAGTTTGAATCAGATATAGCATGCTATGAATCCCAACGCTGCTGTATTCATGTTGAAATGTCTTGCCTGTTGAGGTACCCACCAGAGCCTTTGATCTCGCGGACATAGTTGCTAGGAAACCACCCAGTCCTGCCACTGAGCGTCCCCTCCCACCAGCCGCCCTCCTCCTGGCGAGTCACACTGATGATGTCACCCTTGGTGAAGGTGAGCTCATCCTCGTTGGTCTGCTGAAAGTTGAAACGTGCCTTCACCAGCAGCTGCTGTCCACTGTTTTCGGACATGTCCTGACAAAGGAGGGGAGGGCGACACCGAGGAGGGGGAGAAGCAAAGAGGTAAGTGAGCAGCGAGCAGAGACAGACATTGTGAGGAGTGGAGATGAAATACTAATGAGATCAACAGACTTTAGCAGGAGGACAAGTGTCAACAAGAAGAGATTTCCTATCAAACATCCCTTCATCCGTATTGTGACACAAACCCAGCAAATATTGTGAAATATTTTCCACTCCTCATTTCCATCCCTCAGAGATTTCCCCATGTTGCCAATTAAGTATTCAAAGTGTGATTCCACTGCAGTTTATACAGCTACGGGTCAGAATCAAGCTTTATTTCCTCGTAAATTTTGCTATGACTCCATTACTGCTGTTGCAGCTGTTGGGACGAGACTCCATCATTCTGAAGGTGAAGTCAGGCTGAGTTTCACCTGGCAAAATTAAACCTGTGTTGAAGCAAGAAGCAGGAGCTAGTGTGGCTAGCAGGGTAACAAACGCGCTCCAGCTTGTAAAATACTGGTATACACTTTCATTACCCTGTTCATGTCCTTGCACTCACTGCATCCAAACAGAATAGAAAGATTCAGAGCCAAGGAGAGGTCAACTAGCGTCTGGAAATGTCTCGCCTGTTCCTCATTAATACAAGTGAGGAGTAAAATCCAGTGCGACTGCGGACATCTGCTTTTATCATTCAACATAGCTCTGCCACCAACCGGACAAAATAACAAGAATATCTTATAATATAATGCAATTAAATACAACATTGCCACAGGCTGTGAACTCGAACTAATCAAAAACGTGTTCATTGATTAAGCTCCACAAAGTTTCCACTGCATGTCATTATATGTGACAGGTGTTGTTATTGCGTCCGTCTTGTTTTCTGTGTCCCTACACCGTGCTGTTAGTGAGTGGTGACCTTACCAGACTGCGAAACTGGTTCTGCAGCAGCTTGGAGGACCGGCCCAGTGACGCCTGGCAGGACAGCGACTCAAACGACTTGATGCGAAGGGCTGAAGAGTGTCGAGCGCACACTGAATCACTGCCCACGCCGATATCTGAACAGTAAAGGGCAAAATATAAATACACCAGCGCCCACGCGCTCGTGACTGCTCTCGGGTCTTTCATAAAAAACACCCACTCGTCGCACGTATTTTGACTCACCTGCTGTCACTTTATTGAGAGCAACCAGACTGCTCAGCACCTTTGAGAAGTTCAGTCCCAGCAGCAGGTCACTGGCCTCGAACGGCTGTGGGTGAGCGAGAGGACAGAGAGGGAGGGGGAGACAAAGAGCATGAGCGTCAGAGACTCATTGGCAAGCGCATTTCCTTTTAAAGCTGAATCACTAATTCCAGCGCAGCGGGGCTGTGTCATCACTCAGTGGCAGCAGTGAGGAGTCAATCGATAGCTCTAGTTATCTTTGACAGAAGCAGTGGGCGAAACACACGAGCTCAGCAGACACACATATTGTATATCTGCAACACACACACAGACACTATTTACAGAACTCCACCAAACTGGTTGAATTATAAGCATTAAAAAGATACTGAGTGAGGTTCCCTCAACTTCATGAAGGGCAAGAGCATCAAAGGATAAGGTTGGCTATATTCTATATTTATTAATACCAACAATCTCATGAAAAGGCCCAAACCAGCAGCGAATTGATCATACTGGCAAGTGTTTCCTGTATAGTCTGATTTATTGGGCTAATTTACATTTTGCAATTAGAGTTGCAGCAGTTTCAGCGTGCTGCGGTGAAAACTGATGGTTATCATGTTCATGTACATTTTCTTAACTACTGTACTGAACTGAACTATTAAAAATATATATTTCAAGTTTATATCAAGCCTCATTTCTGTCAGGATGTAATATTTTGTGGAATCAGAATGAAAACCTTTCTGTTTTAATTCTTTTAAGGGTCATTTTAACTATCCATCCATCCATTTTCTATATGGACTATCCCTTTCCGGGGTTGCGGGGGGGCTGGAGCCTATCCCAGCTGTTGACAGGCGGGAGGCGGGGTACACCCTGAATCGGTCGCCAGTCGATTGCAGGGCGACATATAGAGACAGACAACCATTCACACTCACACTAACACAATTAGAGTCACCAATTAACCTAATGAGCATGTTTTTGGTCTGTGGGAGGAAGCCGGAGTGCCTGGAGAGAACCCACACATGCACGGGAAGAACATGCAAACTTCACACAGAAAGGCCCCGCCCGACCCGGAGATCAAACCAGCGACCTCCTTGCTGCAACGCACGTGCACTACCTGCTGCGCCACTGTGCCACCCTCTTTATCAGACCCTTAGAAAGGTCTGATTAGTGAATTAATCTATCAATCTATAATCTATGAAAGAAAACTGTGGAAGATGCCCACCACCACACAAAAATAGCAAATTTTAACGTTTGATTAATCAATTGTTCCAATCAATCGTTTCCTCTGATCCACAGATTTCCACTGCTCAGTGAGTCACACTCTTACAGTGGTTTATTTTAAGTCAATCCCACATACCCCGTCCCGGCGTCAAAAATACTCACCAGCACATAAAATGTGCTACCTCGATGTTTTCTGTTAACCAAACCAGATGAATCCAGAGCATCAAGTAACAAGGTTTAAAGTGAGGGTTTAAATCACTCGCGTTGACAATATAACACAACTGTACGCTGGAAACAGGTAGAATAACGGCAGCCTTATCCTCAGACTGCAGAAGAAGTATCAGCGCTGTCTGCGTCACTATCAGTGTGACTCTCACGACCCTCTCGCTTCGTATGAATGGCACTGATTGTATCTCTGTTGACGACTGTAGTTGTCCTCTCGCTTCCTGCTAACGGCTTCATGTGATTAGTTACTCTCGCTTCAGTTACATTGAGGGTGAGTGACTGTGAGATATGAGTCTCCCTCATCTTCCGCTCTGATTGCAGATATGTCCTAAGGGAATATGTGAATGACTGTGTTTGAGAGTGTGTGCGTGTGCGTGTGTGTACAAGCTACAGGAAGACTTACTGTCCTGAAGGTGTGTTCATGTGAAAGCGCCCACTTCCTCACTCGTCTATACTTTTGCTGGGACTCAAACTACCACTAACATTCAGTATTCATACTTAACTTTTCCCCCCACGATAACTGCCATCATGTGGTGCAGCTTTAAAGTCACTCTCCATTAGAAAAAAAAAGTTACCAGTCTCCACAGTGAAGCGTGATCCAAATTAAACCTCCATGCATGGAGATAATGGACATGACTAACGCTACAAGCTCCGACACGTCCGCTAGGCCTCGGTATCACAGTCAGGTAATGATCCCTCAGAGCAGGCTGACACAATAGTGCAACACCCCTCTGTGACTCAGTGAGCTACAGCAGCGTGATGAGCTGCTCCCTCACTTGTCATGCTGGAGGAAATCAGTGTTTACCTGCAAAGGGTATTACAACCCACTCCTCCAGTCAATGGAACATGCTTACATATCAGACATCCTACTAAGAGATGCCTTAAATATACTACATTGCACTGACACGAGTGCTTCTTTAAATAGAGATAGCATCCAGTACAGACAATGCAAAAGCATAATGATCCTTAACATGCAGACAAGGAAGCACATTTTAAGGCCAGACAGAGGAATATTCTTCACCGGCCGAGTTAGTCTCCTGACCTGTATCCAACTGATCATGTGTTTCAGTTCCTGTAGACCAGACTGAGGACAAAAAGCCACACAGACGAGGAAGGAGTGACGATTATAGGCCAACCAATGCTGGATTTACTCAATATTAGAGAATTTACTAAATCTGATTTGATTTATCAGCACAATTTATCGGTCTAGCTCTGGTGAAGATGGCTGCAGTACAGACATGAAAAGTGTTTGCAGCCGAATAGAAATACGCCTTTCATGCGCTAAAATCTGGAGGAAATGAATGATGAATTTCTATGATGGCTTAACTGAAGAGGATGCCAACACCCTCACATCAACGCTCAAAATTCAGGACTCTGACCTCGTGGTCGTAGCTTTAAATCCAATCTGGTTTAGTGAGGAGCCAACTGAAGCTCAGGAGATTCATCGATTATTATGCAGTAACAATTTTGATCGTCGACTTATCGTTGCAGTTAAGTTAAATCGAACAAAAGAGGCAAGTATCCTCTGGATCCAGCATGTCTGATGGTGAGATTTGTTGTTTTATTATTCCAAATTGTGTCGGTCATGGCCTGTTGTTTGGATTGTGATGGACATTTGATCTATTTTACTGAACATATCACACGTTAAACAGTGACTAAATTAATTTAAAAAACTAACCGACAGATGAAGTGATGATGAGAATGATCATCTGTTGCAGCCCAGCAGCCAACACAAGAACTGTCAGTGTCCAAATAGCTTAAACAGCAGCGTGTGTCTACTGCAGTAACTATACAACACAACAGCCTTTTGTCCCCCCATTAATCAAGACAGATGGACCTGTGATTATTCTCAGGGTAGGCGAGGGGTAAGGTTACTATTCCAGAGGGACCGGCGGGGTCATGGGAACTCTAATGATCACTTCCTGTGGTCAAAGACATCAGGGGTTGGGGGTCAGTAACAGCAGCTGTCCAAGTGTGAGACGTGGTCTTGAGTGTCTACGCTGAAAGATCTAAATGAGATCAATCGTGTTGAAATGTCCTCACTAGACACAAAGCAGAGCAAGAGTAGCATGTCGATGCTCGGGCCAAACATCCAGCTTAACTCTGTTAGAGAGAGGTAGGTCAGGACTGCAAAAGCACAGCGTCTGTCTGTCTGTCTGTCTGTCTGTCTGTCTGTCTGTCTGTCTGTCTGTCTGTCTGTCTCATGGAGAGGCCACGGCTCTAATCTGCAGCCATAGCTACCTGGGGTCAGAGCCAGCAGTGCTCCGGGCTCTGGAGGAGATCCATCTTTTTGCTCTACAGATGGCGAGCGGGAGCACCGCCATGTCCCAAACTACTGTAATCCTGCTCTGTCCAGTTCACTTAAAAAGGTCATATAATTGAACGCCCTCTTGCACGCAAGAAACTAACTTTGTGTGAAATTAAATGGAAAATTGGTGCCTGCATTGAGTACAGTCTCTGCACCGGCGAAGGCACAAGTCAGCATGACACGCAGGAGCAGTTATTGTGGGGAGTTTGACTATTTGTTACCCATAAAACTGCAGATTATTGCTCGACGCTGATGCCAGAACCCGTCTCTGTGCTGAGCCAAAACAAACAGAGCTTTTCCAATAAACTCACAATGGATGTCTTCTGCTTCCCTGGCGTTTCAGCCGTCCATAACTACTAAAGGGGGCATGTTTCACACACTTTAGAAGACAGCGCTCGGTCTCACCCCATCTCCACCTCTTGTCCGGTGGCTGGAGACTCTGCAGGGAGAGGCAACGCTGAGGAACACTGGGCTGCATTGTCAAACTGGGACGGTTCAATGACCCTTCTATGCGCCGGCCAACACACAGCCTTAAACAGCACGCTGTCCTCCATTTGCTCAAGATTACGGAGCCTTTCTCGCCAGCCATAAAGTCAGCATACTCAAATATTTCTATACAGGCCCTCAAGAGTGAGCTTCTTAATCTGAAGACATGTTTAGACTTTATGCCTCATAATGACAAGACTGCAATCACCACGCTGGAGCAGGACTCACTGCCATGCTCCTCTGCTGTTCACAGCTGCACACAATGATGACACAGACTGGCTTGTCCCTCGCACAACCCCGAGGACAAAGCTCTGCATCAGTTGGAAGCCTAAACGTGATCCAGGCGCTCCTGGACATGACTGAGAAATGCGAGCAGGCTGCAGGGTTGTACTTTTAGCTATCAACGGTGTCCAAAATGTTACAAATGCATTGCACCGGATCAGTGCTGTGTGAGGCTGGCGAGGGGTGATTGTTCTCGGCTTGCAGTTCACTCCTCCTCCCTCTGTCATGGACCCATTGTTTATTGTATCTGCGTCTCCTCTTAAAACGCGCACACTTCAAGCAGCACTTCTTGGCGTTATCACGCGCAGGCGGGCGTGGTGTGAGCGCCGGGTTAAGGCTGGATGTGGAAAATGTACTTACCTCGACGCGAAATGATGTGCAGCCCTTGAGAAACTCCTTTATGTTGCTCAAGCACTCGCCGTCGTTCTTCGGTTCTTGGTAGATCTGGAAAGACGGAAACGCTGGTTAGACATATGCTTCCACTTCCACGCTGCGGGTTTCTCGCTTGTCACACTGCGGTTTTCTGCGAGTTTCTCGGCCCTAAAAATGGATCTTCTCGATCGACGCGCATTCTTCGTTGTGTGTGTGTGTGTGTGTGTGTGTGTGTGTGTGTGTGTGTGTGTGTTTATGTGTGTGTGATCGCAGCGGGCCTGACACACTCCGGGAGGCTGGACTCAGATCCCGCAGCGGGGAAGTGGAGGAGGCTGGAGTGTTGAGTCGAGGGAAATGACGTCGACAGATAAGGATCCCCCCACTGGTGCTGCTGGAGCCTATGGGAGCGCTGGTTTTTATCACTACCTGCTCCAGCAAAGTGGTAAAGAGGTCAAATGTTAGACAAAATTTCATTCCAGCCTCACTGATACAAACCTCTCACTGTAAGGCAAAATAAGCCAGAGGTACCTAATAAACTAGCAGCTAAATATATTTATGCAACAGAGAGACTGTTTCTGCATCTTTGGCATCTTTGTATTGCAATTTCTTGTGACTCATCAGCTGACATATACTGTATGCAAGCACCAACTGGTTAACTGGTGACCAGTATACAAAATATGGTGGATAAAGTATGAAATAATGTGCCTCACAATGGAGGATTTTATTTGTCTGTTTACCTTTTACTGCAGGGCAGTCCCTTCTCCCTGTCACTTGTGAATTTTACTTTGTTCTTTAGATTTTCCTCAATCTTTTCATTCTTTGCAGTTTTTTCAATTTCACTAAAAGCATTTTACTGCATCGCATTTACACTGTTATCCATTCTCTAGTCTACATGTTTCTCATTTTTCTCAATTTCACTTGTTTTTATATTTCCCAATTTGCCTCTAGCTCCCAAGGCGGGCTTGTTGTCTAAACATGTCCAGGGCAGAGATTACTCTAGGAAGTGTGTATGTAACAGTACACTCTGGAGCAATTAAAAGAGTGTGTCGCTGTTGTTGTTAAAATGAATAATAATGGTGGAACTGAGGCAACACGTGCTCTGCCTCACCATCCTCACATCCCTCTATCAAAATATAACTGGGAGGTATCTAAAAGGCTAAGAAGAGATGTGAAGGGGCCAAAGAAGCCTGTTACCGCTAGTTGGAAAGAACCATGATACATATTATCTTTGGTCTATAGAGCACTGGTATCTACACTGACAGCAACTGACATCAGACCTAGTTGTGGCCCACATCTCCCGCTTTCTTCTAGCCCACATGCAGCACTGTGCAGACTTGTGGCCAAAGCAGAACCAGATGAGGGCCACATCAGGGCCAGACAGTGGCACAACATGACGAGCCAATGAATGAGGAGCCCCGGGAGACACCCTACTCACTACTGTGTAAGCACAGCAATGACCTGGAGAGAATGTTTGTGTTGTTGTTGTTGTTGTTGTTGTTGTTGTTGTTGTTGTTGTTGTTGTTGTTGTTGTTGTTGTTGTTGTTAGAAGTAGTAATAATAGTATTCAGAGTGAGACTGATCAAACAACTGCAAGAAATGTCAGTACAGATATGTCAAAGATATGATTGAGATCAATTTAGAAAACTGCCATCATTACATAGTTTGTCCACCAGGGAGCACTGATGTTTCCTTTTGTCCCCATCAGTACATGGATTTTACAAACAAGTGAATGGGGTCCTTATCTAAAATGCGTGATTATGGTAAGTGTTTAAGTGGGGGTGAAAAGAAACTCTTGGCAGATATATTGATTTTTGTCATATATCAATATCGCTATCAACCTCAGAAATTCTGTGTCTGACAGGCTCTAGTAGTATTATTATTATAACCAACTCACTTAGTAGTTCTGCCTCTTCGGATCTGTTGGACATTCTTGCTTTTGGCTTCAATGGAGGTTTCCATTTTTAAGGATAAATCTATCATAGCAATAGCTCGATTGATCATATAAACATACTGTTGTGGGGCATGGCAGAGGCATCCTCACCCACAGTTTTCCACATTTTGGTAAACCAGCAAAACATATTGAATCCTCCCAGAATGAGGCGGCAGCAGATTTAACAGGACTGAGATCTGCAGATCTGCTGATTTGCTGTATACCGATCTGGACCTCACCCATCAGGACGAGGCACCTGTTTCCAAGCATAGGTTAGTTCAACTACAGCATTTCAGAGAGGCTGCGTTTTTAACCTGCATCAAATCCTCTCATGGGAGCAACACGGCGAAACATTTGGTGACAGATATGAGACAGCACGACGCTGTCGCTGAGGAGGGAAATGGAAGAACCTGTTTGCCATCTAACAGGCAAATATCTGACGCTGATGAGGAGGTGCGGGCAGCCTCGAGCAGAACAGCTTCTTTTCAGGAAAACATTGCCTCCCTTAGGTAGCTGTCTAAAGTGGCTGACGCCAGACGCTGACAGACACAAACACTGCGCTGTTTCTTTAAATGGGGAGAGGGTCCATCGCCGTCTGTGCGCCTTTGCAGTCAATGGCGGCCCACTCTTATTGCTGTGGTCTGTGTACAAATAGCCAGTCACCCCGGCTGATCATACTGTGTGTGTAAAAAAAAAAAAAAAACATTGCCATACAAACCGCGTCGCCCTGGATTAAAGATGAATTTAAAGCAGGGGCTGCACACGTTAACGCAGATCTGCATTGGAGGCATATCAGAACGAGGCCTTCATTATTAAAAACCTGGTGGATCTAAAAGCTGCTGATGAATTTGATCAATCAATGATCTGTTTGCTGTGATGCTGCCTTTATCTAGAGCAGAATGCGCAGTGGAGCAAACGCCTGACATACGTATGTGCAGGCATATAGCGCTGCTTTCGCAGACAATAACCCGGTCTGCCGTGACCTACAAAAGAAATCGCCTCATGGACCACTGGGCAGAAAGAGAAGCCAGACAACAAACCGCGTCGGTTTTCACGGATCTGGGCAGCACACAGACACGCCGACGGGGGCGGGCGGCTGGTTGTATGCAGAGGAGAGCGGCGGCTGTATCAGTGCCCTTACTTTCTCCGTGGAGCCCGGGCTGAGCCGCTCCAGCAGCCTGCACAAGACCACCCCATCTTTCAGGGAGGTCTGCAGAAATGCTTCAGGATCCGAGATGGTCTTCTTCGGCGATTCCAGCACCCCGAGCGTAATCAACCATGTAACCGTCTGTTCCGCCGAATTCATGTCCAGTCACAACAGATCCTATTCAACAAAGCGGCTGTGTTTGGTTTCTGAACAGCTTGCCGCCCCTGTTACGCTGTCATCTGTGCGTTAGGACAGCAACGCGGTTAATCCACAAAAATGATGCATGAGATGTCGATGAGAGAGAGAGAGGCTGCGGGAAACCCTCCACCTCAGGTTGGATGCTGCTGATGACGGCTGGCTGGTGGATATTCAGCAGGTCTGGTTTCCTCCCCTCAATGGTGTGTTTTTCCCCTCCAACCTGGCAAGCTGTCAAGTGCGGTTCGCTGTGATGCGTTAAGGCAGTGGACTGCATACATGCGCATCGCAGCCGCCAGCCACTCATCCATTGGATGACATCACACAAGAGGGACAAGCCAGTCCAAGCAGTTGTTAGGGCACTTCAGCATGACATGAATAGGCTTTTTCTGCGTGGCTTTGCATATCCTGCTCTCTTTTATCCGTTTATTATAACCGCGCCACAGGCTATCTGTTGTTATCTGCTGTAAGCTGCTCTGTTTTCGGACAGGCCTCAATTCAAACGGGGAAGCAGCTGAACAGACAAGTCAGATATAGAGCACCAGCTTCAGTAATGGCACGATATTTTAGTTTGGCTACATTGGAAGGGCATAATTGAGCCAAAGGTAACACAAAAGAGGCAGGAGATTTGGTCAAGACAGCCACGTTTGAGCAGTGAGTCATGCAGATCTGTTTTAACCAGAAATGACTTAAGTGACGCTCATCCCAGCATGAGTAAGTATTTCTCATGGCTCTCAGCGTAAGAGAAGTGAATCAAACCTGAAAGATATCAGGGATCACAAGATCATTTGGAAGAAGAAGAAGAAGAAGAAGAAGAAGAAGAAGAAGAAGAAGAAGAAGAAGAAGAAGAAAAATAGGAAAAACAATTCTATTTTGCAAAATTCTGTTCATTTCTGCCTTTTCACCTTGTGAAATTCTGGATGATCTGGCTTTAAGTCCTTCAAATGAAACAATCCGAGAAGGAAAAGTGTGTCCGCACTGAAGCTTTGATCTGTGATGTTGCTCACACATACACACCCCTTTATTTATCATGAGCCAAACTGTTTCCTTTTTCTGTATGAGCAACCTGCCAGTGCAGCCTGCCCCTGCTTTGGACTTTTTATTGACATAATAAAAAATAGTCATCAGTTTAATCAGTAATGAAAATAATCCTTAGTTGGGGCCCTGAAACACATCACATCACCATATTCACAAGTTGTCTGTTATGGAAGAAATAATTTGTGTTGTGTGTTTGTGTCAGAGTACTTGCTGAGGAGGTGTTATTAAACAATACATGATCCAGCCTTCTCATAGTGTTTGTCCTGAGGCAACAGGAAAAATTAAACATTTATGATACACAGCACAGTCGAGAGGGAACTGGCCGTGCAGCAGAATAAAGGTTCACTTCCTCCTTTGGCCACAGGGTGGGGCCCTCTGCTCACTGTGGTCAATGGATGCTGTCATTAATGGTTATGCACAAACAGATCAGCCTGCAAAGACAGCAACAAGCCAGTTAACTCCTACGGATAAGCTCTATCACCTGTAAAGATTGATAAGCATTCAGTCCATTTCCCAGAGGTAACAGGAGCCTTTTGGTTGCAATAGTAAGAACAGGTAATAGTGATGAGACAAAGAAGTGTCAGTGGAAGGCATATTTCAAAAGTGTGTGTTTTAAAGCTTGTTAACTGTGAGTAGTTTACATTAAGGCTCTGAAAATTATGTGACAGTGCTTCCACTTTCTAGTAAGGCACCATGTATAAAGGAATTTGTTTTATTTATTAATGCTTTAATTTCCAAAAATAAAAAATAAAAATCCAGAATGTGATAATTTGCTAATCCTTTTTTTACATGCACTCAATTGAAAACAGCACAAAGACAATATATTTAATCTTTTACCTTATCAACTACATTGATTTTTGTAAATATAAGACTGGGAAAGATGTGGAATGCTCCAAAAACACCTGTTTGGAACATTCCACAGGTAAACAGGTTGATTGGTAACAGGTGAGAGTATCATGATTGGGTATGAAAAGGGCATCCTGGAAAGGCTCAGTCGTTCACAAGCAAGGATGGAGCAGAAAAAAAAAAGCCTTAATCATAAAACAAAAAAACATTATGAAGGGGAAGTTACAAAGCAGTCGCAAATATCCTTTCTCTCTCTCCACCTGGAGGAAACTGGAAGGATCTCCATGGTAACCAAAGAAAGCTGCAGGGACAGACAACATAGGTCAGGTCCACTCGTTTTCTCCCAACACCTCTTCATCTCCATCATCCTCTTTTATGCGTATGAGAGAAAGAGGGTGTGTGTGTGTGCGTGCGTGTGTGCCGCCGGGAAGGCTGACTCTTGAGGCCTGCAGTGTTCTAAACAGGCAGCGTCGAGGGATGCCGTTGTGCCTTTGAGGTCCTGTCACCATGGGTCTGTAACCAAGGGTGCTCTGTGTGGCTGTGGAGACTGGCTCCAGGCATTTCTTATCCCTCCATTCCCAGATCATCCCCACATTTCCACTCTGTTCCACAGGAAAACACTCTGCTTTCTCTCTGTTTCCCAGTTTTGTGAGCCTGCAGAAGAAAAGAGAGAGAACCAGAGAAAGGATGAGTGTTTCTGTAATGTCAGGACCACATGCCATGAGTGCAGTCCAGACAGCCTGCCACATACACTCTGTCCAGCTGTCACGATCATCACCTCTCTTACTATCATGATTGACAAAGAACAGCATCTAATCCTTACATCTGAGCAGCTGAAATTAGAAACTGTTTGGCATTTTTCCTTTAAAAAAGAGTGAAAATGATTAATGGATTATTTAAACTGTTGCTGATTAATTTTCTGCCCATGAAGTGATTGATGAATCATCTAATAATTAAATCTCTAAATTTTTTGCCACTGTAGTGCTCATAGTAAGACAGGACTGGTGCTTTCGTTTCTCACAGCGAAGCCCTGTAGTGAAAGAAGGAGGGCCTCTGTCAGCCTGTGCAGGTGTCGGCCTGTGCAACGAATCAAGTGCTCCTTTTCACATTGTCATTGGTGCATGAAGACAGAAACATTCAAAGTGTATCTACAACGATCTACCAGCTGTGACATTTGCCTCCCTCCACGCCTCTCCTCAGCTTGACCATGTTACTGAAACAACATTCACATTTTAATATTTTTAAAATCATTTGTTTGGTCATGCTGCGTTATCTTTAAACTAATACACAAATGTAAATTATGCAAATTTCCCTGTTTGTTAGCAACTGATGAGAGAGCAAGCAAGAACTTCCCACTTTAATGCTCACTTACTGACAATGGCAACACCCTAAAGGGCCAAATATGTCCTATGAGTTTTTATCTTACTTGTGAGCGCAGGGCTATTCTTACCTGAACACTTGCATGAGAAACAAAAGAAACACACAGACTAAACGAAACTTCCCTTTGAAACACGGAAACACAAAAGCCACAGAAACAAACGTGTGCACCCACGCAAATCCACAAGTGAACTGAGGAGAATGAATTAATGAAATGAAGTTAGGTTGAATTAGCTACAATGAAGAGATAAAAGGTCACAATATCTCTTATTTATTACAGTACGTGAGCATACTGTACACTCCTTTGACCTTTCCTTAGGATGTCAAACCCATGAAAAAATGTCATGAACACAAATGCAAAGTCTTCCTTTTGTTTCTATGAGTTGCTTCAACACTCTGCAGAGTCTTACAGTTATCTGGGGCTGCCCCTGTGTTCAGTCTTTGACAGGTGCCATAAACAAATAAGGAACACTGTGGTGTCAGCGGGGTGCACTCCAGACCAAATTCCAAATATAATCAATTAAAAATGCTCTCCTCTGCCTGTTTTACACAGGAATCAGTGGAGGAAGCAAGATGGTGTCACCCATGGTCCCAAAATAAATGCAGTAAACGTGCTAATACATGGAGCTCCTTGTGTCTGTTTTTCCTTATTCTCTCAGCCTCCCCCTGCAAGCCATCTGAACCAGGAAGACAGCTCATTTTTTATCATGACAAGGCAAAATCCATGCAACCCAGAGCCACTTCACAGGCCAGAATGCATTAAGCACAATAATGGATGGACTAGCCAAGTACACAAGGCCAAGATGTAGACGTAGCCTACAGCCACATTCATTGGGGACCACTGACTTATACGGCGTGTAGCAGTCTTACTGTTAACATGTGAAAACACTGTATGTCCATTTTGTTAAGTTTATATCTGATGAAGTATGTTCACATGTGGCACATTTGGATACAGTAGATGATGTTGCACGTTTTCCACTTTGTTTTCTCTTGCCTCTGTATGTAATGTGCCTTGTACTGTAAGCCCATGTGGGCTAGGTCCTCCTAAGTAGTATAGAAACAATTCATTTGTAAACCTTGGTTTGCCATATTGTTTCCATGAAATAATCTGTTTCCATTGTAAACATTATTTTTTATTTGCTGGATTAAGTGTGGCTGACTAGCTGGCTAAATGATGATACTGATTCATAGCATGAATTTTTGGCTAATGATTGTAAAAACAAGTTGTTGTTGTTGTTGTTTTTTTTTTAAATAATACAATTCCTTGTTCCTCGCCATGCGTATCAATGAGTGCTGCTTTCTGCTTAAAGCAGCTCTAATCATTATTTTGCACTAACAAAGGATCAAGCCATCAACCCTCGCCTACCCCTTCCCTCTGGTGGCCCAAAAAGACTGAGAAATGAGAAAGGCACTGTCCAGAGTCAGTGTTTGGTTTGTCCATTCTAGGCTCCTGTAGAAACACTCACAAATATCATATTCCATTTCTGCAATATATCAATCTAAAAAAAAGCATCAGAGAAAACAAAACACTCACAAGGACCATTTTGCTGAACAGTGAATATGTTTTCTCTTGATACTTTAGGCTAATACAAACTTATACAAGTAAGGTTTTGAATCCAGGACTGAGAGTATTTTCAGTGTGGTATTAAAAGTTAAACTTAAGTAAAGAATCTGAATATAACAGCAAAATGTTAGCAACTAGCTAGTTAGCATAATGGAGCATTTATGCTCGCAGCTAAAAACACAGGTACTTTTCTTTGGTGTTGGTGAAGATGAAAAAGAAAACTAAAATTAAATTGAACACTGAGTGTACATGTGTCTTATGGTATGTTAATGTTGCCCAGTGTTTCTTAGATATGTAGGCAACTGTTTGCTAACACATTAGCCATATCAACTTCTGATGCTATGCTGTGTTTTTAGCTCAGTGATGCCCCCATGTGCCAAACATAAATAAATAAATGAATGAATAAAAGGTTAAATGAAATTAAGTTCTACTGGATGTGACAAGACCTGCTCATCTCTGTATTGTTGCAGCTCTGTGTATTTGCAGCTGAGTTATCCTAATTACCCCTTTGAAAAGAGCTAAACCAGCCTTGGTGCGGAGCTTCCACGGGGCCACTCTGAGTCGTGATCTCCCCGCATGAGCTGCGCGTGTGTCATCTCTGACGTTACCGGCCCGCCTACATCGCCCTCTGTCTCGCTCGGTGACACACACACACACACACACACACACACACACTCTCTCTCTCTCTCTCTCTCTCTCTCTCTCTCTCTCTCTCTCTCTCTCTCTCTCTCTCTCCTGCAGCTGCACGCCGGATCCACGAGAGGAGAGCCGCTCTGCCAGCGTCACACAGGGGCTCCGCATCCGCCGCTCTCACCGCGAGTCTGCACTGGCATGGACACCGGAGCAGAGCACTGACCATCCAGGAACCATGCCTACTGTCCACGGTGGCAAGGGGAAACTTTCTGTTGTCTGTTTTCTACTCCGATGCGCATATTCTCAGGTGAGAGGTCGCATGGAGTGTGTGATATAAGCCTACTTACAGAAAGCATGAAGAGTTATCCTTATTGTGTGTATAGAGCAGCATGGATGGGTCACTGACTGCTTCAGTGACTATGTGAATGTTCTTGTCTAAGGTTAGTGCTTTTTTAAAGCCACCAATGTATGCACGTTATTTGTAAAGAGTTCTTTAATCTGAACACTGAAACAAAATGAGTGGATGATCCCTGCAGTCTGGAATTATCCAGAAAAAATCATTCAGAATTTCCGTCAAGGCAGATGGAAGTGCTGAGGGGAGCCTGAAAATGAGCATAACTTCAGTAATTGCGGATACTTTAAGAATGTAACAGGTGTTTAGTAGTGCAGTTGGCTTGCATGCTGCTTGTTGCTGGTGTTATGATGGGTTGTGGTTTGTTTGGTCCTGAGGGATTTCACTCATCAGGGTATTGCACCAGAACTGTAGCTTGTGATGCTACTGGGGATGAACGTGTGAAACACATTGCACATGATAATATCCATACTAATGGACCTGTAAGTGCAAACTGAGAACACAGGCCTGACTTTAGCTTGATAGCCGCCACAGGGAGGTGAAATTCTGGCTGTCTGTGTTTATGTTTTTCATTTAGTGCCCAAGGCCTCATAACTGCCTTGTGGCTGTAACAATCAGACAGTTTTCACACACACTGTTTTCCATCCGCGGGCTGAGAGTGCAGCCACTCAGACACTGACCTTAGTGAGTCATGCATGGAAGAAGAGACAGTTTCACACACTCATACACAAACGCACATGCGCGCACACACACACACACACACACACACACACACACACACACACACACACACACACACACACACAGGCATGCACGCTGTACTACACACTTTTTCTGATGTGCATACTTATACTGCACAGATGGCACAGACATACTGGCACATAGAAACAAGAAGCAAATCACCCAAGTGGAGTATATGTGGAGGCAATGTTAAAGCCTTTACATTTAAGGTGGAAAGACAGTAAGTGTTCAGCAGATGGAGTCCATATAGAAATACAGAAATTCACAATAATGAAACAGTGAAACAAGCAAAACTGACAAATATTAATGCATGTCATTGCTGTTAAAAAACGGGAAACTTAAACTACTAATTTTTGCTGCTGGATCATCTGTTTTTCACACAAAACTTCCAGTCAGAATAAAACACATTCCCACATTAACAGAAAGGACCAACACACAATTTGAACAGATGGGGAAGTGCAAGTAATGTAAAGTATTTGTCCTTTATCTTAATGCTTGAGCAAGATGGTCTCTGCTTTCATGACACAAATTTGAATTGTGAGCTGAAATGTGAAAGGGGTGAAACACGGCGGGGGGGGGTGGGGGGGGGTGCCTAATGTGGATTGAAACAGAAAGGCGCTTGCAACAGAATCAGCATTGGTCTGGATCATCTGCAGCTGTGATTTCAAAGATATGAGTCATCATATCTTAGCTTCAACCTCCTCACAACTCTGTGAGGGTACTGTGTGTGTGTGTGTGACTATGAGGTTTACAGTAAGATGCTACTCTGTGTTGTGACTGTTGTTGCAAAAAGGCGGGAAACGGAAGCTGATTTCTTTTTTTCTACTGTCTATATTTGTGAGGCAATGTGAAAGTTGATATCTTGAACAATGACTGGTGGAGGATTTGAATGAGTTCATGTGCTGTATGTGTGAGTATGTGTGCTATATTTGCTGTTGAACGTGCATAACTCTATACACAATGTGAATGTTAGATGAGACACATGCTGCACTTTGCTGTAGTTTAGATGCTCAAATATGGTTTGTGTGCACAGTCGATAACGGCTCTTTCTCCATGCTGGTCTTGTTGGTAGCTGGTCTTGTGCCTGCTGTTCTGGAGTCTTACCTTTTTGCGACTTTCCCCTCTTTTACCATCATGTGTCTCCTCCTGTTTGCACAGGTAACAAGAAGCCAACTCAACAGCTGTGCCAAAGATATTCTGGAGGTAAGGAATTACTTCAGTTTTTTTCATTGCTTGATTGTGATGATTTTCATTATAAAACAAAGGTAATGGCAGTGAAATAATTCAGATTCATCCTTCATTAAATGCATCAAGTCATACTGTGTTTTCATCTTTTCAAAGAATTTGCATTTTATTATAGATTTTTCAACTAGATTGAATAGTGTAATTACAGTAGAGCATTGCTTAGAGGAGGAAACACCAGCTACAGGGCTGCAACTAATGATAATTTTCACCACTGACTCATTTGTTGATTTTTTCTAAGTGTTCGATAAGTCATTAGTCAAGAACAGCTCATCCAACCAACTTCACAATAGACACTGGGCTTCATTGGGTCCTCAGTGATACACCTGCTATTTGGGGCCAGGCTATTTGGGACAAGGTTATTTCCTGGAACAAAATACTCTTTATGAAAGTTACATTGCTGATTCTTGAATTGTTTGATTTTAGTGAGACAAAAGGCCAAATTTACACGACTTTACTACAATGTAACGCCTCCTGTCTCTCTTTCTTCTTGTATTCTTGAATGCACTGTAGTGAGCTAAAGACAGCAACCTGTGCACAACACGCCGTTTGGTGGTGTAACAGTAAATAGGGGTCCCCTCTTAATACACCACACAGTGTGTACTTCTGGCAGTAAGAGCTGGCACCCGACACTGCACTTTCTTGGATCTTCAGCAATACACTTCAGTAGTGTGAAGTGGATCATATGAGGAAATCAGACAGACACACAGTGTGTTTCAGTGAGACGTCAGAAAATAATGACAAATTTAAGTTTCTCAGAATCCAAGGTCTTCAGATATCTTGTTTTGTCTGCCAGTGTTTGGAGTTTTGCCTGAAACAACAATAGTTAAAGTGGTAAAGAAAGTGTTCATCATCTTAGTTAATCAACTGTTTTAACTCTTGAGCTCAGCTTGAGGTTCCCAGGTATCACTTGTGTTTTGTTGGAGGTTCTACAGTGAAGATGATCACTGCTCCTCAGGTCCTCTCATCAGTGCAGGACAGAGAGCAGGAGGAGGAGAGCAGAGATACAAAACATGGGGTGGGAAAGGGTGGGAGGAAGATAGCAACACATAATGCTCCACCTGGGACACCTTGTTGTTGTTGGAGGAGGAAAGGGGTGAGGGTTGGTGCTGTGTCCTTGGTGACCGAGGGAGGAGAGATAATGAAGTGAATGGATGAGCAGAGACAGGAAACACTTGCCCTCCAGGGCTTACTGTAGAGGATGGGAAGAGGAGGAGAAAAGCTTTAGAGTTGCCTGTCAGGTTCATAAACATGTGTCATCTCATGAGCATCTTTGGGAACATTCCTTCTAGCAGACTCCATTTGAGTTAAAGACAGAAGTTGGCATTTTGGAAAATAAGCATAAAAACTCTGAACAGGGGCAACAGCTAGCCTGGCTCTGTCTGACGGTAACAAAGTCTGCATACAAGTACCTCTAATCCTGGACTATGTCCATCCGGCCAAGACATAATTTTTTAGCTAAGCTACGCTAACCGGCTGCTGCCTGTCATGTTTCATGTAGCGTACAGACGTGTGAGTGGCATCAATCTTCACATCTAAATCTTGCTAAGAAACCATCATTTCCAATATGTTGAACTATTCCTTTTGATCCCAACATCTGCAGTTGAGTTGGGTGTCTGTTACCACACGTACTGAACTGGCCACCGACCGACACACACACACACACACACACTAATCCTCAGACATTTGACCTGATAAAACATGACCTTTTCCAGAGCTCGCTCACCGTTTCAGCAGTCAAGCTACCCTGTGCCCTCCCTCACCCAGTGATCGTCACACACATGTACATACACGCTGACACCCTCACATTATGACGCAGCTGAGGAACCAGATCATGCTAACATGGAGCATGAATGGTACAAAATCAGGCCATTTTGTTCAGCATCAATGATGCCTGGTTTGTCTGAGTGTGACTGCGGGCAATCTAATCAGCAGAGATTATAATCAGAGCAGGAGCAAAGACAGTGTACTGTGGATGCAGAGCTCGCTCCATGTGACTGGTTTCCTGTAGAGTGCTGTGTAGAGGAGCAAATAAGAAATTGGATAAATCTTCATAATAGTTCAGGTGTATAATCATGTGTAATCAGCACAGACTCTTTCATCCTCCTCATGAACTGTCACTGTCAGCCGGCTGTGAGCATCCACCTCATGTATTTGAAATATGGAATAATTTGTAATTTGTCATGTGTTAGTAAATACTGTTACTGTTTTAATATTGATTCAGGATTCAATTTGCATTGAAAACACATAGTAATAGACAATCATACTGATTGGGAGAGAGCAGACATGATTTTTGGAGAATATAATCATGTGCACGAATAGTGGGGATTTGTAAAAGGATGGGATGGGCAGAAAAGACAGTTCATGACTTCAGAGTTGTGGTCAAAAGAAAGTGTGGAGCCTATCCCAGCTTCGATGGGCGAGAGGCAGGGTACACCCTGAACCGGTTGCCAGCCAATTGCAGGGCAACATGCAAAGACAGACAACCATTCTCACACTCACACCCAGAGTCACCAATCAACCTAATGAGCATGTTTTTTGGTCTGTGGGAGGAAGCCAGAGTGCCTGGAGAGAACCCATGCATGCAAGGGAAGAACATGCAAACTTCACACAGAAAGGCCCGACCCGGGGATCGAACCAGCAACCTTCTTGCTGTGAGGCACGTGCACTACCTGCTGCGCCACCGTGCACCCATTTTTCCTCATTTTATAAATGAGGAAAATGAATAATTAGGTGTTAAATTTGTCTTTGAATACTTTTCTTTTCAAAGATCACACAGTTAAGTTGAAACTAGTCATGTCGGCTCTCTCAGTGACCTATATAACCCTCGTTCAGTCCCGACTGACATACTGTTTGTCACAGCAGTGACTCAACAAAGGACCTGCAGACTGACAGTTGACTATGCAGATGCTGTAACCGTGTTTCCTGCAGCTGCTCAGGGCTGATGGGTGGATGCTGTTCTTAGTTCTTTCCTTCAGAGTTCTTCCCAGAAATGTTCAAAGGATTCGATTCTGCAAAATAATTCTGAATGTCTGCCTCTGCTCTGCATTCTTCTGTCAACTATTGCGCCCTACAACTGAACTGTGCTTTTAACTGTTGCACAGGGTCCTGATGATTGCTTGTTGAGGCACAAGCCACCTGGCGTCTTTTATGTTCATTTCCCCGGGGCTGTCTTACCAGCGATAAATGTTTGATGAGCTATCTTGAGACTTCCACCTTTAAGAAGCGAAGAAACTCGACCGTCTAGTCACACTCAGACCTACCCTCTTGGAATGAAAAATCAAGCACGTAAAAAAAGAGCTTCACTAGATCATATTCTCAACGCATTCTTCATAGTTGGTTCACAACCAAAACAAATGGAGCTGCTGTTGCATGCACCAGAGCAGTTACTTCAGTGATATAGCAGCAGTCAGATCATTAATTTGCTCGCTGAGTGAGCACAACTGTAAACAAAACAAAAAAAGACCTGTGAAGCAGAACAAAACTGATCAAAGATGTAGCAGACACTTCAAAAGACTGCAAAAAAGATAGAGTCAAAAAGCCCACACTCCCACACCAACCATGTGACACACATATCTCAGCCTGCAGCCAATACTACACAGCAGCGACTAAGCCATATTTATACCCAGTCACACTCCCCCTGGTGGGGAGGAGCAGTGCTGATAACAGCCAGCTGCCCAGTGAGGGCTGCATGTGAGGAAATGGGAGAGATGAGTTACTCCTAAACGAAAGAAGAAAGTTCAAATGCCAGATTTACAATGCCAGAAGTTTCTGTAAGTGAACACCATCAATCACAGCGACATCTCACAATTCACCTTTGACCCCCCGCTTCGCTTCTGTCGCACAGGACATGACTCAGTCCTGGCCGTCCCAGCAAGCCTTAGGGGGTGACCAGGCCCAGCGAATCCTCTACAACTCTAAGGTATGTGTGTGTCTGTGTTGCATGTGTTTGTTTTTTATCTTTACATATCACCCCACTGATTTGACATGATTAAGCCTACGTACAAATCTTGGAGAGTACTACTGCATATGTCAAGAAACTCCTATGGCTCCAGAGGGGGTTGCATGAAGTCTGATAAATATCTTCAAGTGATGTCACTTGAGGAAATGTCGCATGGGTGCGAAGACTAACCTTACACGCCAGATTGTTGATTGCACAGAACCATCTGGGAAGTCGTCCATGGAAACTGTTCAGCAAAGGGCAGTCGCTTTCAAAAAATACTTGGCCGGTCATTGGATAAACCATCTGTCCATCACAGCCGAACTTCAACCAATCAGATCAACGAACCAGAAGACTTAGACGGACTCTTGCTGAAGCCAGTCAGACGAAGAGTAAAACTGTCCCATTTTCATGGAGAAAAGCCTTTAGTGTCATTCTTTGCTCTTCTTTCAATGAGGAACTACTCTCCAGTTGTGATTTAACTGATCCTAAATGAACAATCGCGCTATCATCACACCTAAACCACGCCTGCCAGTAGCTGCCAGTAGTTCCAAACCACAGCGTGCTCTGGTGTGATCTTGTGAAAAATGAAAATAATGAAAATGAAAAAAAATCTGGAGGTGTTGAGCTTGCAAGATATGAGGTCACCAGATGTCTCTAGCCCACTCCTCGTCTCTACTGAGGGTAGCGGCTTGAGAGTGCTTTATATCAACAAAGCAAGTTGCATTGTGGGTAATGTAGGTGCCGGGTTTTGACAAGGAGGAACAATGCATTGAATCAAAAGGGTGACATCTCTGATTCTGCTGTGTCAGTTTTTTTTTTAATTGTCCAAAGTCTGTGGTTTTTGCTAACTATATCTTGTTCTCCCTCTTTTCCAAGGAAGCAAAACTACCAAGTACACAACAAAGGCAAAGTATGTGTTCACTGACTAATGAGCTTGCTTATCTGATACATGGAATCATTTCATTGGTTCTCGATTAATGTATGGTTTCCTGCCTGGTTTCTCTCTCTCTCTCTCTGTAAGGTCGGGGGGATGTTCAGCTGCGAATGACCCGTCACCCTCACGTGGCACCTCACAAATCGTAAGTCGGACATGAGGAAACGCGATCCACCGAAGGTCACCAAACCTGAACTGGCGCAGTGGCACGCACACCGATGATATAATGTATCGCAGACATAATTTATGTTTTCTCCTCAGCAGCTTTTGCAAAATTAGATACAGATCATGAGCATCATCGTCTGCATGGCCACAGGGGAAAGCATTAATGATAGAGGAAGGGAAGTCGACATATATAGAGCGCTTCAGGCTGCAGAACAAAGGTCAGGTCAAAGGTCAGCTAACATTCTTGAACGCTGTCAGTGGAGACCGATGTGCTCCTGTTTGTTACCTCTTTACATCCTCTTTTTAGTGTGAAACACATGTTCAGCTATGTGTTCCACATTCGCACACAGCCTTTGTTATGTAACACGGCAGCTTTACTCTTACTACTGTTATTACTGTTAATATGACAGTTAATATTTTTTAAAGAATTTTGAGCCCTTTTTTCAATCTAGCTGAAATGTGTGTAGTTTTTGTACATTAACAAGACAAAAACAACAGACTTAAAAGCTGATAACTATGGACGCACCTCTCTGATGTTTAACGTACTGGGTATCGGCCATAAAGTGACAGATCCATATTAAATATACTTTTCTTTACAAGGACGCCAATGGTTCCACACAGTGGTGTGTACAGATTGTTTAATTAGTGAAAAAGAGATCAGCAGTATCAGAATCAGAGAAGCTATCCGATTGGCTCATCTCTACCGACAGCCTGTGATGGTTCTGACTGTGCGTTTCTTTGCTTTCAGCATGCTTGCTGATGACCTGAGGCTGAGCAGTGATGATGATGACACTCAGAGGGTAGGTGACACTCTTCATCTTTGCCTGCAACCAGAAAAATCTGATCATATTTCAATGCGCTTTGCAGATGTTAACCTTTTCTTTATTATGAAAGGTTAATAATAATAATGTACATTATTGTTTAGTAATGCATGTAAATGTGGATGATGTACAAAGAGTTGGCTGTTCACAGATGAATCATTTAAATTAAAAAGGCCTTAATCATAATTAGCCATAGGCTTGTAGCAGGTCTTTGGAGCATTGCCACATTAATATATTATTTGAAAGTACTTATAAAGCTGCAATTAATGTTCTTTTCTTGGTTTTGTTTTTGTAAATGTATTACCAGAAGATGCATGTTTTTGTAAAATAGCTGTGTCTTGTAATCCCATATGGGATGGGCCAGATGTTTTAGTATGTTTTTTTATTTTTGCTGGACATGTCTTGACGCTATTGTGCATGCTTGAAGAGGCAGAAAGACAGTGAGAGAGGGTTGAGAGAACAGAAAGAGAAACAGTACAGGAAAACAAAACAGAGACTATGACTGTAGAGCTTGGCAGCTCCTGCCGACAGATGCCTGTTTTTCTGGTATTGTTTAATGGTGTGTACACACCCATATGCAGTTTGGCGCAAGTCTCTCTGTACTTGCTATTAACATAAAGACGACAAGCAGCAGAGGTAACACATCGGGTGCAGCAAGCTGTTCACTGCGCTGCTGCTGCTGCTGCTGCTGCTGCTGCTGCTGCTGCTGCTGCTGTGGATGATAAGCTTCTGTTTTCTGTTTTGTATTCCTGAAGGAAACTCGTGAGTCCGATTCCTGGGGTGGACGCAGGTACTCCATTACAAATATCATGTGTGCATATTGTGGATATGAGCTTTGGATGTTTTCACATGACTGTTTGTCTGTAAACATAAGTTCAACTGTGTGAATAACAACAGAATATGTCTGCTCCACTCGGCCGTGCACCCACGCTGACCCCTCTCTGATGTTTGTGTGTGTGTTGACTGACAGCCTGTCAGCACAGCAAGCGCACACACATGGCAGGCGGGTGAGACATTCCAGCTCGGACTCTTCAGGCTCAGACTGCTCCGCAGAGTCGGGCAGCAGTAGCCTTCTCTCCCGGAGCCCCAGCCGGAGCCCAGAAGTTCCCCCAGATCCTTTGTCACCCGCCAACACGCAGCCGCCGTGCAGCAGCAAGGAGGTATCAACGCTGAGCCGCTTCCTCGTCTGCTCTCTATCTTCTGCGTCAGTGTGTCGCTTGTCTGTCTCCTCCTCTGTTTGTGTGTCTTCGGGTGAATTCTTGACAGGGAGAAGTGGCCTGGAGGCAGCTGACGGCAGGTGTGGGGAGGGATGAAGGAATGAGGAATGCGTTGCGTGAGTTGGAGAGGAGGGGGGAGGACGGGGGCGTCATGGGGCAGAGGTAGCTTTGGGAATTAGTGTCTGGGTGTCATGTCAACAGGTCCGGTCTTAAAGAGGAAAGCCCTCAGGACGTGGAAGTCATCAGGACTTGGGTTCATGTTGACATCTACAGCTAGAGCTACCTTCTCTTTCAAAACAACCACGCACAGACAATGTGGGTGTATCAGCGCCTCAGATGGGTGTAGAGCAGGGTGGGTATGATGGGCTTTGGGAGGTGTGGGGCATTGTGGGGGTCAGATTGAGATGTGTGCTATGTGGGGAATGAGGGAGAGACCTGCTCCTCTTGTGTGAATGGAAGGCCCTGTACGACATAGTGGACTGTATCACTAAACATGCGCTACATTGGGCCCCTGTAGCGGAGGAGGGAGTGGAGGGTGTTTGGGGTGGGGGGTGGGGGTGGGGGTGTGCACACCATGTGTTTTTCATTTACGTGGACTGTTTAAATGTCTCCCAAGGAAGAGATGGGGGTTGGAGTTATGGAGGCAGCAGAACCAGAGTTCCAGGTAGTGAGAGAGAGAGAGAGAGAGAGAGAGAGAGAGAGAGAGAGAGAGAGAGAGAGAGAGAGAGAGGGAGAGGGAGGTACAGAAAAGAAGGAGGGAGGGCAGCCGAGACGGTACAAGAGATGCAGTGTCTTCTCTGGAAAGAGGGCGAGGGATGTGGGGACGGCGGGGGGGTCACTGTTTGACTTGAGGAGTAGAGGTTTAATTTAGCCTCTGCTCAGCGAGAGAAAAAGAGAACGTGAGAGAAGGAAAGAAGTTTGCACTCCAGCCGTGAGTATCCTCTTCCTTTTTTTTGTTGCCTGAGTAAAAACTCCTGCTTTCCCTTGTGTTCTGCTCATTTTTACCATTACCAAACCAGTCGTTAAGCAAACATCAAGTGAGTCATTTGGCATAATTGGATGGGGGTTGAGCTTCTGTAAGCACAGATGTGGACTGTGAAACCATGAAGTGAGTAGGCTATTGAAAGGAGGTTATAATGTCAGTTGGATTTTCTTATTGAGCAAACACATTTTAGACGTGAGTCACGATCCAGGTTTGTCATTTGGAGTTTGAATTGTTTTCGTGGCAGCTGAGGTGTTTGTTATGTGCAGTGAATGTAGTGCGTTTCAGATGGTTCTTTTACAGTGTGACAGCGTTGTGGTATGTGCACACACACACACCAATATGTGTCATTCCTCTCAGGGTTAAATGTGAAGCGAAGTGATCGTGCCTTCTCTCACACCTGCTGCCATCTCTTTTCATCAAGTTTTAATTCTTAATGAGTGTATGAAACGTGTGTGCAGTGGTGAAAAGTACTTTACTTAGGTACTGCACGAGAACAATTTGGAAAGACTTTTCCTGAGTATTTCCATTTTCTGTTACTTCATACTTCTTCTTCACTACATTTCTATTTACGTTTCAGAGCTTAAGACACTCAATTTTTCAACTTTCGAATGATCAACTTTTCAATTATGATGCTCATGTTTCCTGCATCACATCGTTTTACTGAATAATTTAGTCCTTTATTTAAAAAGAAAAACACCAGCACAGTAAGACTGTTTTAGCCTTTTTCAAATCAGTTTGTTCCAAATATTTGCTAAAATCAGTTTCAGTTTTCATAATTCCAGTACAGAGATACAACACATGCTTTCTTATTTCAAGATACAGTTACCTCTTGAATTAAACAGAAAACACAGTTTAACAGATAGACATGCTATTACTGCACAGGTCAGATTTTAAAGAATCAACTATAGCCAGAACTGTCTTTATAGTACATGTATAACATATGAAGTTGTTAAAATTTTGCTGCAATAAAATGCTACTTACACATTAACACATCACTAATATACTATCTATATATAACTACTTTTGATATTTTAAGTAACTTTTGTTGAAAACACTTGAAACCTTGACTCAGATTTTTAATGTGGGACTTTTAATTGTATTTTTTATGTTGGTGTATTCGAACTTTGACTTAAGAAAGGATCTATGTAGACTTCTTCCACCACTGCACATGCATGCAAAGATTCCTTTTAAATTCATCCAGTTTATGACTGATATTTAACATTTGTTTGTCTCTTCTTCTGTGCTTTCTGAAGACTGACCACCCCTCTGCTGCCCAGTGGCAGCTGGATAAATGGCTGAAGAAAAAAGCTGCCAGCAGTGAACAGGATCCCTCCCAGAGCATTCCAGGGCGCCTTCCCTCTCCCCACACCCAACGAGCCCCTTCTCCAGCCAGGTCCTGGGACAGCAATCAGGAGTACAGCCCCAGCCAAAGCCCTGTTCTCAGCCCACAGTTCCATTACAGCAACAACAACAGCCCCCTACCCAGTCCTGGTTATAGCTACTGCCCCAGCCCCAGCCCATTCACCAGCACCTGCCCAAGTCCCAGCCCCAGCCCAAGGCACAGCCCGATCCCCAGTCCAGCTCCAAGTGTTTGCCTCAGTCCACATGGGAGCCGTAGCCCTAGCCCTATACTTAGAGACCCTCCAAGAAGCCCCAGTCCCAGCCTGCCTGCTCCTCCTTCCAGGGTTCGTCACTACCCTGAGGCTCAGAGTCAGAACCAAACACAAAGCTTAACAACCACTCCCCACAGGACAAAAATTAGGTCATGGATTGCCCCATTGCCTAACGCTGACACCAAGCGCAAACCTACAAACACCACTCATCATCAGCCAGCTCATCAGCACAAGGCCAAGACTCGGCCCACGCAGAATCAAGACCAAAGCAAGTCCAAGGCTTCTGCTGTCCTGAATCCTAACCAGAGTCACAGCCTCAAATCTAGACCCAAGCCTAACTTCCATCCAAGCTCTAAACAGCCCTCTGAGGCCCCCAAAGCCAAACACACACCACATTTTGAGCAAATCCAGAGTAGCAGATCCAACCACAACTCCAACCACAAGCCCCGGCCTTCGCTTCCATCCAGCTCACAACATAGCCCCACAAGAGCAAAGTACTTAGCTCCTGCTAGTCGTGAAACTAATGCTCGTCATAGTTCTCATCCCCAATCTACCTCCAAAGCTCCGACTAACTCTAATACTGGACTGAACTCTCAATCAAATCCTAGCCTTAAACCTAGAGACAAGTCTTGGGAGGCAAAAGCGCCAACTCCTGTTCATGTTAATCATACAAAAACAAAGCAGAAGAGACCCCAGTCCAAGGAGCAAGAGGTGGAACACAGAGGAGATCATCTGGCCCGAGCAGAGGGGAGAAAACAAGAGAGAAAAGAGGACAGACATCAGGAAAAACAGCAAGGGAGACACGAGAGAAAGGAAGACAGGAGGCTGGCGGAGCAGCAGCTGCTGAGACGTCCCTGGATCCAGAGTTCGGCAGACGAAGAGGAGGAGGGGGAAGAGGAGGAGGAGGAGCGGGTGATAGAGAGGCAGAGGAAGAGAGAGGAGACAGCAAGAGGGGAAAACAACAGGAGGAGGGAGCAGCAACATAGACACGAATGGCAAACAGTCCAGGCCAAACAGAGACTGCCTGCCAACAGCGATCGGCACCGCCTTCAAGACGACTCGCGCCACAAGGGGCGGCCAAGAAAGGGAGACAGGAGTGAGGAGGAGAGAGAAGACCGTTCGCCTCCTCCGTCACGTTCCCCAACTCCTCAAAGACCATCCTCCTCATCCTCTTCCTCCTCCTCATCAAATTCAGATTCAGAGTCTGAACATCAGGCTGCCATCACCAAAGTTCCTGCAGACTCTACCTCTCACAAGAGACTCTCCAAGAGAGGGCAGCAAGGCTCAGGCACAACTGATGCCAACAGGCCGAAGGTGGTGCACCCCAGAGGGCCCACCACAGGTAATCCAAGTGAAGAGCAGCAGAGCGAGGGGAAGCAAAAACTCTACACCCTGGTCCCCTTTGGCCGAGGTGAGAAGGCTACAGCACCTTCCCAGCGAGGGCTTAGAAATCTGGTGGTGCAGATAGACCTCTGTCTTCTCAAAAGGGTCCCGGACAGCACTGCCAGTTCTACTGTGAACAAACCCGCCTCTTCCTCCTCCTCTTCATCAACCAAGGACAAGCAAAGAGAGGCTATGAAACACCTGTATGTCCCCGAGACTGTGAGCAAAGACGGCAAAAGGAAACGCAAGGTAGAAAACATGTTCATGTATTTACTTTTCTTCGTGAATTTGATGTCCACGTTTTCATACGTGTGTGAGGCATGAAGCATCGATACAGGCTTGTTCTTCAAAGCATGCATGTGTGTTTGTGTGTGTGTGACCAGCTGGAGAATGGTGTGTCACACAGAGAGAGCAAGAGGAGTATTCCTTATACAAATGACCTCTCAGGCCGCACAGACTCTTCATCTCACACAGCTGAGCACAACTTTGAGACTGAGACCACACACAACGGGTGAGAAAACCCACCACTCCCTTTCAGTCATTATGTATTCACATCAGTGTATTTATATCTACATCCCATGTTATGAATGTTTGTGTCAGTGTATATGTATATGGGTATGTGCACTTGCAGGTACTTGGAGGAGTACTTGGACAGCAAGAGACCGTTGACTCCCCTGTCTCCACTGTCCGACAGCACAGAGTCCACCAAGCCTTCCTCCAAAACAAAGGCTTCAGAGCAGCATCACGTCCATGTCCACAAGAACAGAGACAAGAATAGAGATTCTGCTATAAAGGTAGTACAAAAAGTAACTGTTTAGATCAACCCAGCTTCATTGCTTGCAGTTTGGTTTATTTGACCTCTTTTTGATCTGTGCACTCAGCCCAAGATGGAGGTGGAATGTGTAAAAGTGTCGAGACAGCCCCAAACCCCATCCGAGTCCTGGGGCCCTGCAGGACACAAGGGGGTGGTGCCAAACCATGAAACGTGAGCAATCATATCAAGTCCACACAGTTCATCGCTGCATAGCCCACACTGCTGGATGTTTGTCAGATACAGACTCAGCAGACACCTGAGAATCAGACTTATTGATGACGTGAAACACTGTGACTGTGCTGCTCTTTTTTCATTTCTCTGTGTTGCTGTCCATCCTCCTAGGCCTCACCATGCTGAGTACTACTTACATGAAGCTAAGAGGATGAAGCACCGTGCAGACGCAATGGTGAGTCCTTGATCGTCGGCCCTGTTTACACCTGCTGTTAACATGCGTGATGTGTGATCCAGTCACAAGTGGACAGCACTGCATTACATGCATCACTTCACACCTCACATCAGAATGCATCTCCATGTCCTGATAAGTTCATACTGGATGAGACAGTTTAAAATAGAGAAGGAGGATGCTCCGTTAGTCTAATGAACAAAACATAAATTTATATTTTTTGCTTCCTCTTGAGACTCTTAAATGGCAGTTTCTGTTATGTTGGTGAGTGGTTCTGTATCAGGGCCAGAATCTTTGATAACAACTAGAGCAGAAGCTGGTCCAGGATGTGTTTAGCCTAGCTTAGTGGAAAAACTGGAAACAGAGGGAAACGACTAAAGAGTGAAAATATACACACAAATATACACAAGTACATCCAAGAATCTCCTGGGTTTTCTTTGGAATGGCAAAAATATGCAAAAGCCTCTTTACATTACTCAATGGTTCAGTCAGACAGCGTGGCCAACAACTGAAAACATCTTAGCAGGTAGTACCTTGAAAGATATTTCTGTGACCTCACAGATGCACAGCTGTCTGTTCAGGATTAGAAATATTTGCCCAGAGAAAAACTAACATACAAGACCTAACATATGCGAATGAAGAGGAGGGGAAGAGCGGAGCCACACAGTTGCTAGAAAGCACATTTATTGGAGCTTGGTTAGCTGGTCCCCTCTGTGTGCAGGTTTTGTGCTAAGCTAAGCTAAACACATCCTGGATCTCACCACTGAATGCTCAGAATTGAGACCCTCTCAGATAATCCCTGCTTGTTTTAGATGTCTGTACTGAATGTCTTTTTTCCAGGTGGACAAGCTGGGGAAGGCTGTGAACTACATTGACGCTGCTCTCTCCTTCATGGAATGTGGGAAAGCAATGGAGGAAGGGCCACTCGAGGCAAAGTCTCCGTATACCATGTACTCAGAGACAGTGGAGCTTATTAGGTGAATTGTGCAAGAGCAGATACAAGTCGTTTGGATTTGGACTTAGAGACAATCAGATATACACATATCCGTGCGCTGCGGCTCCATTGTTAACAGTTCTGTGTCTTAAGGTACGCAATGAGGCTGAAGAGCCACTCTGGCCCTGGAGCGAGACAGGAAGACAAACAGCTGGCGGTTCTGTGGTGCGTATGTCATCGCCTCTGTTTATGCCACATCTATCATCACACTGAAGGACCTGCATTTTGGGGATGATTTGTGGTCGGTATGAGTCTCTTTGACTTGCGCTTGTGTGCCCACAGTTTCCGATGTCTTGCCCTCCTTTACTGGCAAATGTTTCGTTTAAAGAAGGACCATGCACTGAAATACTCCAAGGTTCTGCTGGACTACTTTAAGGTTTGTCTAAAAACAACAAGCCTGATGTGCCACTTACAGGAAATTTTATTGTCGTTTCAATTTCTGGACAGTTTTTGGTAAATGTAAACATGCGGGTTTAGATGACTTTCGGTCTTGTTTATGGTGTCATTACAGAGTTCTTCCAAAGTGCCTTCTACACCACCCTCCTGGAATGACTGTGGGAAGTAGGTGGATAATAGTTTCATATCACACGCTCTTGAATTCATCTGCATCCAGCAGCCACTGAACCTTCACTGACCCCCATCACTCTGTTGTGCATTGTGTTTCTAACTCCCAGGGGCACAGGAGGACCCCCTTCTTCACCCAATGCCAAACACCTCAGACAGGGTTCACATGGGGGCAACAACTTACCCTCTCTCATAAGCATTCCCCAACGTATCCACCAGATGGCAGCAAGTCACCTGAACATTACCAACTGTGTCCTGTACAGCTATGAGTACTGGGAGGTGGCAGACAACCTTGCAAAGGAGAATAAAGGTAAGGAGGCCGCAGTGAGTCACACATTCAGTGTGTGAGTTGACAAAAGAGCCTTTTGTTAACAGATTTACATGAAAATAAGCCATATGTGTCAAATGAATGTGTTTCATCTGCAGTTTTAAGAGCACTGTTTTCCTTTTGCATTCCAGAGTTCTTCAACTACTTGAACACTTTGTCTGGGCCATTGACTCTGCACAGTAGCATCGCTCACGCTGTCCAATACACCAGACAGGCTCTTCAGTGGATACGCATCAGTGCCAAACTTAACTAACAAGGAAAGGATTTACTTTTACCTGCCCACTGGATCCCCAGGCCTTATTTAGAAGAGGCAAAACTCTGGATCTCTATGCAGCTGACAGGACAGATGCCTTCTGTATCCTCATAGGATGATGTGGTGCCCGCCATCCGGTTCTTACTGCGAGCAAAGGAACAATCTTTTCACTTGTCACAGATGAACTACATGCACTTTCTTCTTCATCTGCGGATTAACCTGAAGAGTTGTGTGTGCTATGGATTTGAAGTCTCTAACCATTTGCCAAATGTCCCGTGGTGACAGAAACAGGACTCGTTTGGACTCAGTTGTATGTGCAATTTCACGTGTGAAGCCTTTTTCATACTCTGGAACAAATCATTGTGCAGCGGACTGTTTCTCTGGGGCCAAAACAGGAGAAGATGCTGAGAAGGACCAACTAGTCCAGACATATTCCACTTTGTCCAAAGTGGGAAACTTGTCTGCATCTTTTCCTGATGATGTTTTTAAAGACTCGTCTTTTCAAATGTCTGATATTTTCACTTGTTTGTGTTTTTACTGTGCAATATTTGAGGGATTATCTGTTTTTAGAAAAAAAGAAAGAAAAAATGTTGTTGTTGCCAACAGTCATGTTCCCTTTTATGCAAAATGTATTTTTGTCCCTGTTTGAGTGTGGGGTTATGTAACTGAATGAATAATGAAGTTGGAGGGTCACTCAGACTAAGTTTACTTTCTTTGCTCTGGTGCTGGAGTATGTTTTTTAAATTTCCATCTTCTTACCGCCTAAATGAGACAGGTAACAACATGATGGAGGTGATGATCTCCTGGTCTTTATTTTTGGTCATTTGTGTGTTTTAACTTAAATGGAAGGGTTAAAATGCCATCTTCAGTTGAAATCTTTCTTCAGACCATTAGCCCATGACTCCCTCTCAAAATCTGCTCATCAAATGAAAGATGTGGGCAGTGATTCGAAGCTATCAGTGCGTGACATTTCGCACATACACCAAGCTACTCTTTGATACTGTGACTGTTGCACAATTTCCAGTAATTATTTATGAACAAGGATGCTCCCCATCCACAAAGTGATGCTGTGTCCTCAGGTGCCTTTCTCATCTGAGGCGCTCGCCCATCAATGTGTAGAGAAGCTCCCGAGCCTCTCGCTGAACACCCTGCTCTTATTGCCTCACTGTGTCTTTTTTGTTCAATTATATTGTCAGGGAAGGTATACTGGCAGGGTGCGTTTTAAATCAATTGTTCATGCGTGGATGTGTTGAGGCATTTCTCTTGGAAAGGAAGAGGGTCCTATATGTTGTTTGTCTTTCTCTGGCTGTCACTCTCTCTCTCTCTCTCTCTCTCTCTCTCTCTCTCACACACACACACACACACACACACACACACACACACACACACACACACACACACACACACACACACCACAGGCGTCAGTGACTGTGTGAGTCAGACCGATTACTCAGTCCAGTTGTGCAGAGATCCTCCTCTCTCTACACACTCACGCATCATTCTCTGACTCTCCATCACTGCAACTACTTCCTGCTGCACCGACTGAGAAGTCGCGCATGAAACTTCAGCATCTGATGTCTGGTACCATAGCAACAGAGAACAACCAATAAGGGGGCTCATCGGGACACGACAAGCCTTGGGTCAATAGCATCCTGGCTTCTTTGATTCTGTAAAATGAGGTCTGTTGCAAACTATTCCAGCGCCAGACTAGCTATAGACATTTTCCCTCTTTTCCTGCACTATGACCTACTTTACTCCACTGTCCTTAACTCAAAGGTGACTGTTATGTATGAGGCAGGCCAATATATTTGAAGTCAAGCGAGCCAGTCTCAAAAAGCCAGCAGATCACGTGTCTATCAGTCCAGGTCAAATGAGGCGCTGACACACAAAGCTGCAAGAGACACATGTGCGGATGTTCTGTTTTTACTGTTCTTTCTGTCTGCACGGGGTGACTTCTGACTGCCTCCATGTGAGCTTGTCGGAGCGGACTCCTGGCTTGTTCAGTCTGCACGTGCCTCTGCGTCACGGCCGTTATTCCCTGCGTGGCGGGCCGTCTGAGGACAACCGTGCTCGGAGCCAGACAGTACACAACGAAAAAAAAACCTAGACTGCTCTTGATCGACTGTCTACTGCAGGAGAGCAGGCGGTGTGGGTGCACTCAAACCCTCCTGAATCAAGCCGCGGAGACAGTTTTTCCAAGGTGACCAATGTGTCAGAGTGCGATAACCAACGATACCTGCATCGTTAAACAGCTTCACAACGACGGTGCTCTTGTTCATGTCGAGCCTAAAGGACAAATTGGTGTAAAAGTCTCAGAGTGGGCGGTTTGAAACTGTACAGAGAGCTGCCGTACAGTCATTTCAGGTGACATGCACTCAGATGCCCGCATAGTGGCAGCATTACAACACAGCTTGAAGCTAAAAACAAGAAGCCGGGGGATAAGCTGGATCAAGCTAGCGAAGAAAAGCCACAGCAGCACCGGAAGTGAAGGGGGTTTTGTTTTGAAAATAATGTACCTTTTTTTGGCAGACATGATTCGAGTTACTTGACTCGCCATGGGGACCAAACCAAGCTAATGATACCAAAATATATGTACAAAATTATACATAGCATAAGAGAGTTCTTGTTATCTCTTCCTTAACTATTATTGCAAAATACTAGATCATCATATTATTATGAATACAGGCTGGTTACAGGTAAGTAGAATGAAGTCTGACTTGTGTAGAAACAGTATTCAACAAACTAAATTATATAGATATTTAAATCTATTCCAGGATTACCCCAGAAATTCGCAAGGTTAAAATGTATTTCATTTTATTTTTAATCTAACAGGCTTATTGCTGACAGTCTATTCACATTCACACAAAACGTTCACTTGTAACCTAATGTTTTATTTTGAAAATTTTCTCCGGAACTATTGTATTTCGCCGTGCTCGCTTGACTCTCACTGAGAAAAAGGGAAAGCAAATGGATCAGGCGGTAGAAATGGAGAGCAAAAGGACTGGGAGGGTGAGCGAAAATGTTGGAGAGACATGGCGTGGCAGCGTAACAAAATAAGGGGACCTCAGTTCGCCAAAAGGAGTTCAGTGGAGGATAAAGTCAAGGTTGAGGAGTCGAGCTAAGTGTCTGGAGGATTTTTTATTTCGCTTTGCTTTGGTGTTAACCTCGAAATCAGCGCGCACACAACGTTTGTGTTGGGCATTATCTGCAGAGAGAAGTCTGTGGCTAACAAGCAGTCTGACAGGAGAAAAGGTAAAAGCAAGTGACTCCAGCTGGCCAACAACCACTCAGGACTGTTGTTTGTTTACAACCGTGTTAAACACCGTACTGAAGTTACGTTACCTCATCCATTGTTTGGCAGCTAATGCCGCCAGCATTGTTAGCGAGTGCAGGAAACACACTCTCACTCGTGTTTCGTGCTCGCTTGAACTGACATGATGTTACGCTCGTGTCATGGCGCAGCGACATGCATGATTAACTAGCCGAGCATCGCTTTGAGTTGCTAGGCTAATGTTAGCCGCTTACATGGAAAATGTGTCATGGTGCCACATGGGGCTCTGTTGTAACCTAACGTTACCTGTCAGCAGCAGAGGACCTGCCCGGACATGCCCTTGGACGCTGAGCTCGTGTCCTGAGCCTCGAGCCAGTGTCATAACATTTACACGGAGTTAACATGTCGACGCAGACATACATTCACAACACAGCAGCCAGAAATGTCAGATGTACAGTGTCTCTGCATGTCTGTGTCCTGCTTCTTGCACATGAGGAAAGATTTGTTAACTACCAACAAAACTTCACTCAGGAATTTCTGACTTCAGTATTTTGTCGTCTAATATTATTTACGTCACCAATAAGTTATCAGTTGCAATGATTCACACACCTCTTTATATGTTTAATGTTGTCATCCAGCATCATTTCTGCCATTAGTGTGCATCACAAGCACATTAGACCATTTCTCCTCTAAGTGTTATAAATGATCTAATCAATTGATTAAGCACTGAACTGTGTGCAGTCTGGTGTCTGAACCCCAGCCTCCATCTGCATGACTCAGTATAGATGAGCAGCTCCTCTTGTGCTTTCAGGTAGCTCAGTATGAGTCGAGATGGGTGGATGAGGAAGAAAGCCAGTACCAGTGGTGACAATGGTTGGGCTGAGAGGGTGAGTACCCATCGCCTCTTCATCACAAACAGTGTGTGGCACAAAGAAGGGCAGTATGAGGACATGGCCACCCTGAGTAGGAAAACAGCTACACCATGACTTAGACATGACATGTAAAGTGTGTTATTTATACATACAAATATACAAAACAGTGTTGCTAGGTGACAGGGTGTCTACATAGATGCTGTACCCAACCACAAGAGAGGGCATTGTAATGTTTCCCCACACATAGATGCACCATGGCCAGCCATAGATTTTTGGAACAGTTATTATGTAAACCAAAGACATACTTGTACAACATGCATATGTGTCAGAAGTCTGATTAGATATGTGTAAGTTTCAGCACTGGGATTTGTTTTTGAGAATGATTTTCAAACACGTTGTTCTGTCACCGCTCTCCTTGTTTGTAGGGCGGCTACATGGCTGCCAAAGTTTCGAAGCTGGACGAGCAGTTTAAACTTGAAGCCCCCAGAGAGAAACAGAAGGAAGGTTCATGCTCCAGCATTTTCAGTGGAGTGTCTATCTATGTCAATGGATACACAGGTAACACCGCTGTAGTACCTCCATATTTTTATATCACCTGTGTCTTTTTTTCTGTGATTTGGCTGGTTTTTCCTCTTCCTTCACCTGATGTAATAACTTAATTTTCAACATGTTAGATGAAACTCTAGTCTCAAAGAACCATATTATATCATTTTCATTGTTATGTACATACAGATCAGGTCAGACTTTGGGTAATACCAGGAAAAAAACACCTTTCAGGTCATGCTTTATGTGATCAGTGGCTCTATTTTGTACTCATGTATATGTTTCCAGTGTTTGGGATGTTTTTCACAGATCTGTAAGGACTTTTGTGAAGATTACTTGAAGCACTTTGACCAGTGAGATTAGGTATCTGGTTAGGTGGTTTATTCAGACTGTCAGACTGTACTAGAGGAAACATTTTATTTTGCCACTGTTTAACTCCATAGCTGAAAATGTTACTATAAGATGATTCATGAAAAAATCAACTCAAACTGATTTTTTTTTTCTGTGAGCAGATCCGAGTGCAGATGAGCTGCGCAGGCTGATGATGCTACATGGTGGCCAGTTCCACGTATACTACTCTCGCTCCAAGACCACCCACATCATCGCCAATAATTTGCCCAACAACAAAATTCAGGAGCTCAAAGGGGAAAAGGTCATCAAGCCGGAGTGGATCACTGACAGGTGCGTTAAGTTGAACATGTGTACATGCCATTGGCAGACTGGGTTGTTTATTGAATATATCTTCCTGTCTAGCTGAAACCCCGGTCCTTACATTGTTGTTTGTTTAAAAACAGTATCAAGGCTGGGCGTCTCCTGCCTTACCTTCAGTACCAGCTATATGCTAAACAGAAAGGCCCACTCTTCCCTGGCACGGCTCTGCAGCAGACCTCAGAGATTGCAGGGCCCAGCCATGGGCTGCTTCAGCCGAGCCTCCATCACAGACTTCACCTGCCACAGCGCAGCATTCAGCACTCTGTTCTCAACCATGTGCAGTCTTCATCCAGCCGTCAGAATAACTCCGTCCCTCACTCCAGCCACAGTCGACTTCACCAAGTCAACATCCAACCTCAGCCCGTCCCGCAAAGCTCTGCAGCTCACCTCATTAACTCCCGACCAAGTCGCCTAGCATCCAGCCACCTCAATACAGATCCCAGGCATGGAAGTCCTTTACACACCTACCCGCCGTCTAACCCAAGCCCCACAAAACACGCACACAAACCCCCGCACTCTACTCTTCTTCAAACACCTCATGCTAATCTCCAGCACCAGAGAGCTGGCCAACCACAACCTCAGATCAGCTCTACTTGCAGTAGTGCCCAGAGTGGCTGCAAGGAAGAGGAATTAAAGATGTGAGTATGCAACCTTTTTTTTCTCTTACTCACTCAAAGGGAACATCCTGTTCCATCGCTTCTTATTAAATCTCTTCTTTATCTCACAGAAACGGATTATTGCAGACCTCATTGGATGTGACGAGCCATTCAAAAATGAATGAAATGCAAGAGTGTGACAAAGAAGATCCTCTCCCATGGGTGGTGAATGAAGCACCCCTGACCAATGGACACACTCACCTTGTTAATGGTGCCTTAAAGCCAGATGAACCCTCTGTTGACAAGGAACTGCCTGAATGCAGACTGAAGAGTTCAGAAGATAAACCTCAGAGTCCTCCAGTACAGTTTCAGACCAAACCTGATCCCTATGAGTTTCCCCACAGTCCTCCAAAGCAGTCTGACCAGTCTCCTGTCTTTCTGGAGCAGTCCTTCACACAAGGAGCCAATGAGCAGAGACCTAAACCTCCACCTCCCACCTACCAGGAGGCTATAAAAGCCACTGAAAACCACCTGCTGCTAAAGCAGCTCCAGCCATCCAGTCAAGTTGATTCAAATCCTGAAAAGACTCCTCTTTCACCCGCATCTCGCTCTTTTTCTCATTCTCCAATTCGACTAAACGGAAGTCACCATAATGCCTTTTCATTGAACTCAGCCTCGATAAATACAACCAACATAACAACCAAACCGGATCCTCCCACTGAGAAGTCACCGCCACCATCGAAGTCCTCCACACAGCTGCTGGCACAGACGGGTGGTTTGATCTCTGAGTACTACTCTCACTCACGTTTACACCAGATCTCCACGTGGAGGAACGGCTTCTCTGAGTATGTCAATGAACTACATAGTAAAAGAAAAGCAGCCGGGGCTACCTCCTTTTCTGGAAAAGACCGACTGAGGAAATATGTGGCCCAGCACTCTGCAGACAGTCGAGGTAGGAAAGCAGAGGTCACTTTGTTGGTTTTTCCCTTTTAAAACCAGGCTGCTATATTTAGTTATTTATTGTTAAAGAATAATGTATTTGTGTGTCATGGAGGTCATAGATGGACACAAGGACACAACTCCAGTTCAAATACAAAGGGAGACATTAGTTATGTGTCATTCACTTCTCTCATGAGGCCTGAAAGCACATGTTAAAAATCTAAAAGATATATTGTGATATCTGTGTCCCAGCTAATTTATGAGATAACCACGTGTGTGTGTAGTTCCTTCCAGTGAAACTGGAGTCCTGGGAATGTGTACGGCATCACTGAATGCTGTGCTCCTGTCTTTCTGTGACTTTGTGAATACCTTCGTCTGATGATCTGGTATATATGTATTTGTGTGGCCAGGTGCGTCGGCACCCGCGAGTGTGAAGTCTTGCATTCTTCATGTGGACATGGACTGTTTCTTTGTGTCTGTGGGGATCCGACATCGTCCAGAGCTCAAAGGTGAGGCTCTTTGTGTGCTGCCAGTGAAACATGTTCATATGTGATGTTCATAGAATGGTCTCATCCATCCAGTCAGTGCTCCTGGTTAAAATCATGGTTTTTTTTGCAGGGAAGCCCGTAGCTGTGACCAGTAACCGTGGAGAGGGCAGAGTGCCCCGGAGGCTTGGGGCCAACCCTCAGCTGGAGCAGCAGTACTACCAGAGGAAGTACAGTCATCCTCAGCCTGGTGAGACTCTCGTACCCAACCTGTTTGTCATGGAGTGTGCTGACCTTGATTTTCACAGGCCTTGCTCAGTGTATGTCCAGTGTTCTTTTTTCCCGTACATATCTTAATTGTAACATCCTTATCTTGCCTCTCAGAGAGGGCAGATGAGGATCTATACAAAACTCCTTCTCAAGAGAGTCCTGAATCCCATGCCAACGGAGTGGACCAGGACGCTGCTGCTCTCTCAATGGCAGAGATTGCATCCTGCAGTTATGAGGCTCGGTAGGGAGACACTTTGATCTTTATTAAACAACAGAAATATCTGTATCTTGTGCTAACTGCCATGTTAATAAAACGGTTGTCTCTCACAGGCAGGCGGGTGTGAGGAACGGAATGTTTTTTGGCAAAGCAAAACAGCTGTGTCCCTCGCTGCAGTCTGTCCCATATGATTTTGAAGCCTATAAAGAGGTGGCTCTCACCATGTATGAGACGCTGGCAGGGTAAGAAGAACTCCATTGTCAGTTCTTCACTCACATGCAAAGTGATCGAAAGCACACCTTCTCATTTCTTTGTTCTTTGCAGTTACACCCATGACATTGAGGCTCTGAGCTGTGATGAAGTGTTGATAGACGGTTCTGCTCTGCTAGCCGAGTTGGGCATTAGCCCAGAAGATCTGGCCAAAGCGATCAGAGCAGACATCAAGGAGAAAACAGGATGCTGTGCTTCAGTGGGCATGGGTGAGTCTTGTACTGTAAAATAGATCAAGACGCTTTTCCTGTTTTACAAGCTCAGACTGACGGATCATCTGTTCAGGGTCCAACATCCTGTTGGCTCGGCTGGCGACCCGTAAGGCCAAGCCAGATGGGCAGTACTTCTTAAAGTCTGAAGAAGTGGATGATTTCATCAGGGACCTGCCAGTGACCAGCCTACCAGGTAGATACAGCACCACCTGCTGGTCATGGCCTGCATTTTACAATCTTAAAACATTCCTGTGGTGAATATTTGACTAATTGTCTTTTCAAGGTGTTGGGCCTGTCATGAGCAGAAAACTGGCTGCTATGGGTGTGAGGTCATGTGGCGACCTCCAACAGGTGTCTCTGTCTCAGCTGCAAAAGAAGTTTGGACCCCGGACCGGACAAACACTTTTCCGCTTCTGCAGGGGGTTAGATGACCGGCCTGTCCGCTATGAGAAGGAAAGGAAGTCTGTCTCAGCGGAGATGAACTATAACATTCGCTTTACAAGGGTTAGAGCTAACTTCTTTCACCTGTGCCATCTCCTCTTTCTCGTCCTCCCTGCATCCCCATTTCTCTTTAACCCTCTTGTCCCCCTCACTCTGTGACCAGGTTGATGAGGCAGAGTGCTTCCTGACTAACTTGTCCATGGAGGTGCAGAAACGTTTACTGGATGCAGGGCTGCGTGGTCGCAGAGTTACCCTTAAGGTCATGGTTCGCAAGGTTGGAGCTCCACTGGAACCAGCTAAATATGGTGGCCACGGCATATGTGATAACCTAGCCAGGTAAGAGCCTGTTGTCTCTGTATGCATAAATGATTGATGAATGAATGTCCTCTTTCCATTGCTTATCTCTTGTCTCCCAGTAGACTAATTCTTATCTGTCTCCCTCTCTGTCAGGACTGTGATGCTCGCTCAGTCTACTGACAGCGGTCAGCTGATAGCTGCAGCCGTCATCAAGCTGTTCCATGCCATGAAGTTGCAAGTTCAGGACCTGAGAGGGATCGGCATCCAGGTTCAGCTTCTTGAAGGAAGTCACTCTGTCCACCAGGACTCCACGGGCTCCCGCACGCGCTCCATCAAGGAGATGTTGCTGGACCAGGGATTAAACGCAAGATCAAGCAGCAGAGGTTTGTGCAAAGTCCTTGTGTTTCAGGTTATAATCTTTATTGTCATCAGTGAAATCAGTTGAGTTGAAGATTAATGTTACAGATGCTGCTGACGACAACACACATCAGGAAAAGTCTTCCTCAGCCGCAGCCCCTGGCACCTTTCCACTTCCTCTGTCCTCTCCGGAGCCAGTCCCAGGGACAAGCAGAGAGCAGCAGACCTTCAGGCGAACTCCGAAGCATTCACGAGCACGTCTCAACCTGAGTATTGAGGTCCCCTCCCCTTCACAGGTGAGATTTGAAGGAAGTGTCTGATTGATAAAACAGTTTAACAGTGATAGGTTTTTAACAACATGTGCTTCTCTTTGATGTCCCAGGTGGATCGTTCTGTGTTGGAAGCCTTGCCCGCGGAGCTGAGAGAACAAGTGGAGCAGTCGTGGATGAATCGGGATGGGAGGCCCAGTAACTGTCGGTCACCCAGTCCACATCCCTCAGCCCCTCCTCCACAGCCTCCCTCTCTGAAGTCTCGTCCAAACTCCCCTCCTCGTACTCCTACCTCTGCTCCTGCACTGTACACTCCACCTGTTGGCACGTTGGTTCTGCAGATTCCAAACCAGCCAGACAGTCCGGGGATCATACTGGAACTACCAAACTTCTCACAGGTAGATTTTCATGTGTTTCAGATTTTGATGGCGTGGTGATTTAATTTAACAACGCAAAGAAAATGAAAATTCAAATGATTGTTTCTTCAATTTTTTATACTCTTCTGAGTAGTTTATAGTCTTTTGCTTCATCCAGTGTATTTTCATCCCATTATGTGGATCTGGGTCAGGGTGGCAGCAGACTGGGCAGAGTAGCCTCTTTCCATGTCTCCTCTCTTTTGAAAGGAAGCTGTGTGGCTCAGGTCTCCTTGAAGTCACTCAATATCTTCCTGGATCCATCTTTTCATATAAGTTTACATATCTTACACATCATCTGTGTATAATTTTGTCACTGTGACTGTCCATGTTTTCATTTTACTATTGGTCGGGTAAAAGCTTTTCCCAAACTGCATATTAGTCCCAGTTATACAGAGCTGATTTCATTGTGTCTACATGTTCAGCTTCTCTTAGTCACTCATCTGTCTGACTGCAGGTTGATCCGGACGTATTTGCTGCCCTTCCCAAAGAGCTCCAGGAAGAACTGAAGTCTGCCTACAATGGCGTAACAAATGTGCAACCCCAGGCAAAAATGTGTAAGTCTCCAGATGAATTAGTTATAAATGAATGCTTTTCCCCTCATTATTGGCACACGTTATGTTTATCTCATGGTTTTCCTCTTGGTTTCTCAGCAGTGGAGCTGAAGAATCCACTGTTGCAGCTAAAACAATCAGGCGTGGGAATAGGCGTCGGTCGGGTGAAGCGTCGCTACAAGAGAAAAAATGCAGTGAGTCCTGTTAAAAAAGGTCCTTCCCCTGTGAAGAGGCGTCAGGTGACCAACAGCCCAGCCAAAACCCTACCACCTCCTATGAAATCACGGGAACCAATAAACATAATAAAGGTGAGTCAGTACACATTTCCACACATGAAGGTGAACTAATCTTTCCAGCTCACACCTGTTTTTTCTGCCCAGACTGAAAATGGTCCCTCCACATCGACCTCAAAACCAGACATCCCACAGACTCTGTCCAAATTCAGTCCTCGCCCTGCTCCAGTGTTGGCCGGAGCACACGACTTGACAGACATTAAAACACTCCTACGGGAATGGGTCACCACCATAACAGGTATACAGGGAGGAAATGGCTCTGCTCATGCGCGTACCTGTGTTGTTACTTGTGGGGTTGCAAAAATGCATTTTGAATCATTTGTTACTTTTTGTCAGAACCCATGGAGGAGGACATCCTGCAGGTGGTGAAATACTGCACTGATCTGATTGACGACAAAGATCTGGAGAAGCTGGATTTGATCATAAAATATATGAAAAGGTCAGCACTGAACAGTTTAGGCTCCTCCATTCCTCTGCCTCCCTGTCTTCCTTTCTTGTTTTGATTTATTCCTTGTGTTGTCCGTTGCTCCTCTCTGTGCAGGCTCATGCAGCAGTCGGTGGAGTCTGTCTGGAGTATGGCTTTTGACTTCATCCTGGACAACGTGCAGGTGGTTGTGCAGCAGGCTTATGGTAGCACCCTGAAGGTAGCATGAAGAAGAAGGGGAAGTGTTTTCACTGCGTGTTACCATTACATCGCTTTTTGTTTTGCTACTTTCGTAAAATTATAACATCTAAATAATGTTTTTCTTCCCTCTCTGCTGTGACAGCACTGAAGCATTTACCAGAATATTCTCAGTGGCCTCCTCAGTTACAAATTACTGACTTCACACACACACTCACAATACAGTATATTCTATACTTGCTCTGTAAGGGACAAGTAAGGGTGTTTTCACACCTGTAGTTTGGTTTGTTTGGTTCGGAACGAGGGAAGACAGGATAGATTGTTGCATTTACATTGTTTGGATTACATTACAGTTACATTACAGTTTGGACTGTTTGGACGTTTTGCAAATGAACCAAGAGGAGTAAACATGAGGTTGTTGTCACTCTGACATGCATCATTAGGACATTTATGCAGAACTTTAATGTTTCTGATGTGTGTGTTTATGTTCTTAGGTGTGAGCTCCTGAAGAAATCACAGATTCTAAGCATTATTAGTATTGTTACAATGCAAATAAAAAGCATTTTATGACCCATGACTAACAGGTGGAGACAGGAAGAAATAAAAGCATCTTGTACATATATGATACAGGACTTATCACGGTTGAATCACTGTCACGCACCATTTTAATGGACTGACAGAGTACAGGGAGTAGGACATGAACACAGAACAGTTAGCTTTTGACCTGTTGATCAGTGAAATACCCACCGCTGGCGTGCAGATGTGCTACCCCAGTTTGCAAATGATTTGCATAAATATACATGGCTAACGCAGATCAATTAGAAGATCACTTCCTGAACATATTTCACAATCTCCACTTGACAGCAGGTCGAGACCCATCTTTTAAAGAGGTGGTCTGAGGGGTTCATTGACAGCTTTCACACCAGTCCAAACGAACTGCACCAACGGGGCAAACAGACCTGATTTTGTTTTAACCGAACCAACCAGGTCAGGTGTTAAAGCACCCTAACACCCAACGGAAAGGCAGGAAATGTTCTTCTATCAATCTACACAACAAAACCCAGAGCAGTAACAATCGTAGCAGCTTTTTGCCAATTCATCATTTTTCATATGGAGTTCTTTTCTAGATAATGCTAAGAATTGTTCTGAAATTTTATATAGAGATTTTCGCGGGCACTGCTTGACTCTTTCTTATACACCCAGTCTGAACTGGCCTTATAAGATTTTAAATTCCGCTCCTCCTGGGGAGCGTTTTCCATCTGCTAAAGCAGTTGACTTTCCCCTGTGTGTTCTGAAGGCTTAAATAATGTCACAGGGACATCATTAAGATATGTATTTCAGATTCAAAGATGCAGTTAAATCAGTCTAGGTTAACTGATAAACATAATCATCATGTTTACCCTGATTTTAGGATCAGGTAGTGTAGCACTCCTCAGACATCAGACTTATGATAATCCCAGAAATGGTAGGAATAAAATACTTAATTTTTCATCCATGTTTGTTGGTGCTCCATGCCACTTGTACTGACCTGTGAAATATCTCCAACTGCTGTGTCACAAAAAAGCAAACAAAATACAGTCTGCTGCATACAGTAGTATCTTTTCTCTTGTCTCTCGCAAAAAAGTGCCAAACCCTGTTATTATAGTGTGTAAATAATGTTTTTAAAGACACTTGTGAAAGATTTTCAAAGAAAAGATGTACGTGGAGGGTTTGCCTCTTGTATTGTTTACATGTAGTGACTTCTTAGTAACTGTCTTTAAATTGTAAATCTTTTCACTCTAATTGTTTGTAAGTGTTCAAACATGGAAATCAGAAGCTTGCCAAAGCACTTCATAAAAGGTTAACTGTTGATTCTCAGTAGCCTTCTGACTTGGGAGGATGTTGAAGGGGGTTATGGCAATCAATAAGTAGCCTATGCATATTTTTTTTTTTTCACTAACAAGTGAGATGTCCCTTCAAGGTAATGTAACATTTCACACAGCCTTTGTATCTGGAGGAAATCTCAGTTTTCCTGTGTTTTCCCAGTTTCACAAATCTGAATATTTGAAATAATTCTGCATTTGCAAAGGAACGGGTGACCTGATTTTTAACTCTGAAACCCATCATATATGCTTGTGTACATACATCGGAGACATTTGTATGGCTTGTGAATACATTGTTGTATTTGTGTGAAGCTAACATTTCTGATTGGTGGCAAGAAGTACTCAGCAGATGCGGCTGGCTGGCTGGCTTGTGATATCACCATGCGAGACACTCTGTGTGTGGCTGAGAAGTTAAAAACAGTATCTATATGCAAACCAAATCGGTCTGTCCTTTTTTAACTTGTTGAAATGAATGTAATTCAGAATGTGCAAGTCTCCACTCAGTTTCAAAATGTTTGCTTCTCTTCACCTCTCATATCTTGCCAGAAGTTAAAATTGGCCAGTCTTGACTTCTCTAAACTGGCTTGTGCCTGAAGACCTGAAGCTGTGAACTTGTTTGTAAGTTTTCTAAATCTTGGTAATAAACCGTAAACTCCGTATTAACTTATTTGCCTGTGTCATTTTAAAGCTACAATGTGAGCAATAGAAGGATGTCCAATGCAGTTAATGTTGGTTCTGGAAATAATAGGTGGAAAATATTTCCCCCACTGGTATATTACAAATCAAGACTATGTGTCCTGTGAGGAATAGATACATACACTAGTATTTGATACTTCAATATTCATATATGAATATTATATTCTTCTATATTGCTATCACAGTTTCTTTCTCTTTAATTATGTTTGCAGGTGTGAAATCCACAAATGTGCAAACCTGCTGAAATACTGCATATTTGTGCCATGAAACATACTGAGGGGTCAAGAATCCCTTTATACCCAGCAACAAATCTCTTTCTTCAATATTTTTTGCATGTATTATGCATAAGTATAAGTTTGGATTTTTATATTACGGCATTTTTTTTATTATTTGGTATTATTGAGTACAAACAAATTTGTATCTGTAGTTATACTGTTTTTGTTTTCATTTGTCTTTAAGCTCTAAATTAAAAAAAAGAAGAAGAATCAGTACAGCCTAAAATGCCTGTTTGCTTTTCAACAAAGGATTCTGCAAATAAAATATAAAAAACAAAAAAGTCGTTTTCTCTACCGTATTACATCACAAAATGGAAAAAACAGCTTTTTTAAATGAACGTCCCGGATGTAGTTTGTTTGACGTCAGCGGGCCTACCGTGACGTTGTATCCGCAGCCGTTTGCATTTGGCGCACGGACCGAACTCAAGTGTCGGCTAGCACCTGCAAATCTTTCAGGTAACGTTCATTTCACTTCATTGTTATTACGAATCGGCATATTTACTTTTTAACACCACGCAACATCGATGTTTGCTATTATTTCACACACTGCTCGAGTATTTTTCCAGTTCCATACGAGTGCAACTTATCTAACGTTAGCTAGCTTAACAGGCTAACATTGGCTAAGCGTTGTCTAATTTTTTTCCTTGATTACTGTCCAAAGTTAATGCGTAGCTACATTTTTCGGTTAACCACTACGAATAAATTGGCAGCATAGGATACGAAAAGGGAGGGGTCGAACAGGGATGACCGTAACCAAGTATGTCAGCGCAGCTAGGCTAACGCTAGCTAAGAACCGGTGAAAACAAGGTGTGCCCAGCTGCTATGCCTTTGTCGCTGCTTTAGAGACGTTGCTCAGGCTCACAGCTTTCGGCGTCATGTTTTTCTCAATGACTTGACAGTAACGTCAACCTCTTACTTATGCACTGGGTTATTCACTCTAGTGGTGATCATGACTGCCATTTTTCTGGCTATATATAAAATAGTCTAATACAACAGCCGTGCTATAAACCCTGCCCACATTGTGATGGCAATGTTCAGTTTTTGTGGACACTGAGAGGTGTTTATAATATTATCCTCCCCATTTGTAATTAAGGAAGATAGGCTTAACTTTAGAAGCATTGCTCAGTGTAAAACAACGTAATTCAACATCACCAGAAACTACAGCCTCCAAAAGCTGAACATTACAGCCTCATGATTTAATGTTGGGCTGCTGCATTAGTTTCAGCTGAGTGTACCCACAAACTGTGTGTGCAGTTTAAATTGTGTAAATGTGCTAAATTGTCATAGTGATGTTCATGCTTTATTTATTTATTTTTTTTACCTATGATGTAACTGATATCTGGTATGTTTTGAGAGGCACATGTCAACTGGTGTCATATTGTTAGCTTGTGTGTTATCTAGTGTCATGTCTCGGCTTACATCATCTCTCCTTTTACCTCCTCAGATTCAAAAGAGTTTCACACTGAGCAGACAAGCATGGCCAACCAATCAATGGATATCATAACAAAGGTTTTGGAGCAGTCAGCCAAGCTGATGGAGGAGGAGGTGGATGCACAGTTGAGCAAACTGAATGAAATGGATGAAGATGATTTGGAAAGACTTAAGGAGAGGCGATTGGAGGCACTTAAAAAAGCCCAGAAACAGAAGCAGGTATGTGGGATGCTTTATACTCATTGGCTGATACAGTGAATTGTACCATTTTACTGAATGAGGCTCCCAAAGCGGATGAAATGATCTGGGCCGTTTACACTTACAACAAGTGCAACATTTCTATCACTACTTCAGCATCTACTGTAAAAACTATTCATGTGTCGATGCCACTGCTTTAACCGCCAAGCTTGCTATGAGGAGTGATAATCATTAGTTGGAGGTGTTTTGTTATGTGACAGCCTAATTTTGAATTCTGTCACTTACCTTATTTAACTAGTCATGGGATTTCTGGAATCTTTAGGACTTTTTTTTTTATTATTGTTTTTGTTGTATTTTTATGAAAGTGTGCCTTCACAGAGCAATTTATACTTACATGGAGATTTTTCAGCTGTTATATTTACAGGGCCACAAATTCAGTGTTTATCCTTTTAGGAATAATTTGGAAAGTTTAGGAAAAGTAATTGACTTTTGCACAGGGTGGTTCAGAGTTTTCTCTCTTGCAGTGGAGTTTGTCTGTACACTATGAGCCCAAGGGGACTTTTCCTGGGAAAACAGTTTGCCACTGTTCACATCCCAGATCAGCCACCAAAAGAGTCCACACGCTCTCATTGCGCTCAAATATCAAGGCCAGTTTTTCCTCTCTTTAAGAGTCATTGTTCTAATACTCACCTGAGTTTTCCGTTTTGAAGGAGTGGTTGTCTAAAGGCCATGGAGAGTACAAGGAAGTCCCAAGTGAGAAAGATTTTTTCAGCGAGGTCAAGGAGAGCAAGAACGTTGTCTGCCACTTCTACAGAAATTCCACCTTCAGGTAAGTTCATAGCTCGCATTTATTTACCTCTATAAAGACCCTAAGCAATAGGTGAACCTTGTGTTAAAAAGGTCAGTCTTTTTTTGGAAGGGGAGGGGGTTAGTTGCAGTTCTAATTTAGTCACCTTAACAATGTCACATCCAGGAGTCAGCACTGTACCTCACTGGTGCTCAGCCTTTAGCTCATTGTTGTTTAGTATTGTTAAAATGATCAGATTTTTATGCTGGATCTCTTCTTTTTATTTATTTTATTTTATTAGTTAATTTCTCTGTTTTTGGTTTTAGTAGCAAGGGGACATTGTCATCAGGCTGCTGAACTTGTCATTCTGTCGCCTATCCCCTACATGTAGGTGTAAGATCCTCGACAGACACTTGGCCATTTTGGCAAAGAAGCATGTTGAGACCAAGTTTCTCAAGCTGAATGTGGAAAAGGCCCCATTTCTGACCGAGAGGCTGCGGATCAAGGTTATTCCCACACTGGCCCTGCTATTAGATGGAAAAACAAAGGACTATGTGGTTGGATTCAGTGACCTGGGAAACACAGACGAGTTTCCCACAGAGATGCTTGAATGGAGACTCGGCTGTGCTGGTGTTATTAACTACAGGTGAGACATCCAGTAGACTCCTTCCTTCACCTTTTAGCAACATAATCACAGTGATGTGCTGATAAAAACGTGTAAATTCAACCTGATTTTAACGTCACGCATTTTTCCTCTGTTCCAGTGGTAACCTGATGGAGCCTCCTACAGTGACGAAGAGGTCGGGGACAAAATTCACAAAGGTGGAGAAGAAAACCATCAGAGGGCGAGGTTACGATTCAGACTCAGATTCTGGAGATGACTGAAAAGCACCGACAGTCATCTGGTTTTCTCTCTCAGGGCTACCTCATTCAAAAAAAAAAAGCCTAGCAGACAGCCCATTGTAATTTTTCCTCTGCCCTTCTCAGTGACTTACCCACAAATTTCCATATTTTCGTGTACCATATCTCAAATCAGATGATCAGTTAACATTTTTGATTCAGCCTTATTTAATGAATTGTCTACCATGTTTTATATTTGAATAAGTGATGAAAAGACAAGGAAACATACAGTATAGGTCTATGTATGTATGGATTAATAGTTTTATCTTATGTCACTGTTTCATTGCACCATCTAGCTCTTAGCTTTATCATACCGCTGTTGAGTTTGTCTCTATTGGCTAAACTTTCAAAGCTTTGTCCTGAATTGCAGACATGCTCATTTAGGTAGTTCTGTTTATTTCATGTGTTTCCTTGTAACCATGTGAGTCTGATGATAGAACAGAAATCATGATAAATGAGTGCTCATGTTTGGGCACCAGAATACATTTTTACATGACATTTCCTTGTAGCAAGAGTTTGGCTTAACTAATGCAGACTTAATAAAAAGTATAACAGGAATTTAAAAATGTGTGCTGTGATTTTGTATGTAAGGTACCTGTGACAGACTGCAGCAGCATCCCAGTTTTAGTCAGGGATGTATGGGTGGAAACACTGGATCCTACAATTCCCACAATGCAACACAATGTTTGTTTGACCCTTCCTTCCTAGAAGTAACTCTTCCACCTTGACAGCAAGACATGTCGTTTAAAATAACATGACTGATGTGCTGGTATTTAAGTTTTTTATTGAAGGGGAGACAAAATGAACCAACTTGCCTGAATAATCTTACTGAATAAACCCAGAACCCGTTCAAACCAGATCACAGACCGGAATCGGCACAGGACATAACAGTGCACAGGATTTTCCATGATATTTATGAACAACTGAGCTGTTAAGTGATTTCACTGAAAGCTGAGCTAAGATTCAATCGCCTTAGGCTCTACAGGTTGAAGAAGACGGCGAACTATCAGTTCTCCATTGCTGTTGATGTAGGTGTCTGCCATGTCCTGTTCAGCAGGGAGTCCGTAGGGAGTCTTCAGCGGCTGGATCCTGAATGAACCAGGAAAGAAAGAAGAAATCACACAAATGTCCCTTCAGTGACCAGATTAATAGCTTTAAGAGGGACTTGTTGAATGCTCTAATAAAGATAAATCCTCTTTTGTGACTCAAGTCATGAATCCACTTATGTTGCCATCAGATTTTCTTTCATGATTTGCAGAGATGTCCCTTTTTTAAATTAATCTTACCTTACAAGGTGCTTGACAAATTTCAGTTGGCTGTTGACTGCAGGTGTGTTTTTGTGAATCACAGGGTTATTTGCCTAAATACAGAAACAGGACAGTGTTTGTTTGTGAGTGTTACAGAAAGCATTGAGAAAATACAATAATAAATGTTCTTTGTGACTGTAATGGACAGATGCTTTGCCTGCTTGGGATGATATCACAGCTAAACATTTTAGGATTCACTGCTTTGTACTGCTCATCTATCTTAATGAAAGTTGTTCCTTCAGTCTGCAGTGCAGGGCTGAGACACACTGTGTATAATGCTTATTGAGGTGCTAATTAATGCGTATTTTGCAGTCATGAAAAGCACTGAACGTGACCTATTTACACAAAAAATACATCTCAGCACTGTACATGAAGATCTTTAGTTAACTTCACAGCATAACACAGGAGGCAACCTCATTTGTTCCGGGCTTTGAACGCAACACAAGCCTCACCTTTTCGAGCCCAAGGTGTTTCACCATCTCTTTCTCCCAGTATGGCCTTCGCATCACACTTCTCACTCGTGTCACTATGTGCAGTTTATGAGGCTGGTCTGGGTCTCCTCCATATTTGTCATGTTCTTTTGATCTCTCAGCAAAAAGCTGTGAAGATAATCACAGAGCCTTTGAACGCTGACAACACAGCAAATGAGCTGAAGTACTGATTTAATGAGAAGTGCAGAACAAAGGAGCATCGTTATTATCAAGGCTGAATTAATCTGCTGCACCTAATGATCCCCCCCCCCACCGCTTCCTGCTGGGATTCTACCCTACCTAATTTACCAGTATGCACCATGTGCTTACCAATTACTAAGGTATTAAATTAGATTTTGACACAGGGCCGCTGTACAAGACAGGGCAACACCTTTGCAATGAATTTAATGATTTGTGACTCAAGGACATACAGTGAACCTGTGGCTTTTGCCTTGATTCTTACCTCTTCTGGGATTCTTGCTTTGGTGAATTTGCTGCGTGCAGACACAAACCATGGGCAAGGTACCAAAAGTGTAGCTTCTGTCAGGATCTGTAGACATAAACAGTGACGAGTCAAATGAAAAGCAAAGCGTGGTAATCTAGAGGAGACCCACAGTGTCCTGTAAGGTCCAGCCCAATGATGTGAGACAGTATAAATTTGTCGACTATCAGATTTTGGCATTATGTTAATACTGTGGTGGCAATCACTTTAGTGGGTCTGGGTTTATTCCGCCTTGTGGGCAATGTTTTAAGTCGATGAGGTGGGCGGCTCCAGTTTTGAGTGTGATTTTTGCAAAAATAGCATCAAGTAATTTCATTTGTCTGCTACAATTTGCTAATGATCTTCTTTTTATTTCATTTAAGATTCCAGCTTCTTAAATGTGGCTGTAGTCTGGGTTCTTTGCTCTTCTATGACAGTGAAATGAATATCTGTGGGTTGTGGACAAAACAAGACATTTGAGGAGTTCATCTTGAGCTTTGGGAAACACTGATGGACATTTATCACCATATTCTGGCATATGGCAATATTTATCACTGATTAAGTGCAATACAACATGTGACATGGGCAGTTTTTCTCCTAAGAATATTGGCAATAGTATTTTTATGGCATTTACTATTTTGTGATCAGTACATACTGTACATACACACAGCTGATCTTCTGTTCTATTCCAGATGGTTTATAACTTTCAGCAAATATTAGCACAGCATAGCATAGCAAACATTTGGGCAGGTTGAGGTGGAAAATACATTGAACACTACAAACTGAATGTGATTACAACTGGTATATCAATTTTTGTAAAGCTCCAAAAGTTAAAAAGGGAAATTTCTCACATTTAAATACAAAATGCCTTCAAAGCATGGACATCGAGAGGTCCTGCTTTGAGAAGTATTCAGTATTGGACTGTTAAAGTTTGAAAGTGAGGTGCTTACCTTGACTGATAAAGAGCTCAAACCGAGACTGACGCCTGGCATGTTTTATTTTTCGATACGGTTGCCGTTAACAGATCCCTCAGCTAGCTAACATGTAACAAACTGCAGTCATGCACGCCAAGGTTAACGCCGTGCTAATCGCAAAATAAGAGCGGGGGTCAAACGTAACTATCCGTTATGAAAAAAACAAACAAATGTTACTGTTTTCATACCCTATTCACCAAAACTACACGTAAAACATTAATTCAAGAGCTGATAAACAACGGTATACAGATTGTCACGTTACTATCATTTCAGTTACATCCCCTCCATGGATGTCTTCACCGGAAGCGCTTAATTTTGAAGACCCGCCCTACGCTTCCTCTGATTGGCTAATACCTCGTTGTTTTCTTCAGTTTATGTTTAGATGGTTCGGGATAGACAAAAAAAAATCTGGTTCAGAGCCAATCAGCGGCAAGATGGGGGCGGGTCTTCGCTGAACAGGTGGGGGCAAAAATATGCGGAAGCGTTAAGGAGTTACATTGAAATTACACCGACATTAAACATATTGCATCAACAAGGTTCCTAGAGTCATTTTTATCTTTATTTGAGATTTAAAGAAAGAAGAACAAACTGTCTAAATATAATAAGATACGATTAAAACAAAGGTCCTTAAATCTTGTGTTTTTGTTTTAAGCAAAACTGCAACCACCTAAGCACCGTCGACCATTATTCCAGTATTAAGTTTCTTCAGGAATTATTTTTGTGGCACACTTACTAACTATCGGGTTGAGAGAATTATTCTGTGACTTCCCTGACAGTAGGTAAACATGAATACACTTTTGGGTTTCTAGAAACTGTAAAAAAAGATTAAGGATAGACAGAACAATGACACAAAATCATGTGTCAGGGATGGAGACATCCGCCATCTCGGTCCTGAAGCGGGCAGTGGAGCTGGACCAGAGCGGCCGCTTCCAGGAGTCTCTTGTCTGCTACCAGGAGGGCATCCAGCTGCTTATGGACGTGATGAAAGGTCCTCGTCTCCGTCTTTCAGGCATAAACACAGTACAGAGGCAGCGTGATGAAGACATGAAGGATAATTTATTCTTGTCTCCTTTCTCCTGCCAGCAGTGGTGAAAGAAGACTCAAAGAGAGGGCGCTACAGGGACAAGATAAAGGGCTACATGGACAGAGCAGAGCAAATCAAAGCTCATGTGAACCAGATGAAAGAAGGTGACTAACACAGCCACTGGCTGAATAACACACTGGCCTCAGCCAGGGCTGCTGCATTAACCTGGGACCACTGTTCAGGGACCCCATTGATCCCCCCGTTTGTGGTAATTTGGCTTGACAATATTGACAATTGCCATATTTGAACCATCCATGTTAGGGCCCCTGTGTTTGCATGTACCTTGCAGGTGATAGATAGATAGATAGATAGATAGATAGATAGATAGATAGATAGATAGATAGATAGATAGATAGATAGATAGATAGATAAACTAAAAATAGTCAGGGCCCTAATGTCACCTCTGCAGTTTCACCCAATCTCAAGGCCCTGTTGAAAAATGTAGTTTTAATCCTTTTACTATTTCTGTTGATATTAAACAAGTTACGCAGTATGTTAAACATATTTGTGTTTAATCAAATGATCACAATCTAAGCGAGGTACAGAAAACCTGAGGCAGTGTGGTGTTCTGGGGGTTGGTCTGAATAGGTGCTTTTCCTGTTGGAAGCTGCTGTCTGTGCCACCTCTAATTTCCATTCATTGTCTCTTTCTGTGTTTCCTTTTCCCGTCAGACGGAAAATACCACGAGCAGATTCGAATAGCCGAGGATGCTGTTGGTTACAGCTACGAGGCTCTTTTCAAACCATACATCAGCAGCTTGCTCTCAGAGGTCTGGGTAGAAGATCCGTACATTCGACACATCCACCAGGTACGAGCTTTGTTTCTGTCACTGTCCTGCTAAAGCTCAGTGACACCTGACATGACACAGGCATGAAGGTGGGTTGTGCTTTGTTAGTGTATCTTGAGGTTTCATAAGGTTCTTGTGTCAGAATCTGGTTTTGAGTCATTATATCAGCTGCTCTGATGCTTAAATGGGTGCACATTCCTACTGGCCTTTTTCATTGTAAGCTTCTGGGGCAGGAATAATATCTCTCTCAATAAAAAACTGTATTGTGTTAGTGATAAAATATAAGTCGTTTTAATTAAATTAACACCACAATTCTATACTTTATAAGAGTTTAAAGTAAACTTGGAGGGAACTCTAAAGTCTTTTTACAATGCACAAAGCCTTCTGCGACGTTGTATTAATGTTTATAGCTTAATAAAAAAATTTAATTTCAACATATTTCTGCACTCCAGCTGTACAACTTCCTGCGATTCTGTGAGATGCTGCTCAAAGCGTCCTGCAAGGTGAAAACGATCCATCTCCTCACCACTCAGGACGAAGTAGGTTACTTAAGTTGCGAGGTCCCGCTATGAAGCGAATGCATGGCAGCCATAACGGTCTCCGTTCAGTTTGTGTTGTCGTTTCACTGCCGTTCGTCCTGTCGCGCAGGCGGACAGCGGCCAGCAGAGCAGCGCTCTGGCCGAGCTGAAGGACAGTCTCAGTACCCAGGGAGTGGCTCTGGATCTGCAGTACTCCTCCACCATACATGACAGGGAGATCAGGTACAGCTGCAACTGACTCACGAAGGATTTCATGCCAAAAAAACAGCACAGTGTGTTTCACATTAGTGCTCCACTCTGTGATTGCAGCTTCATTTTAATCCAAATTCCTTTGGTTTTCAGGTTTGACAATGGTTGGATCATCAAGATAGGAAGAGGGCTGGATTACTTCAAGAGACCTAAAGTGAGACTTCACACCTCATCCTCATTAATCTTCATCCCTCTGTATAACTGCCATTGTCAGAGTGTAAGCATTTGTTTTGTCTTCCAGGGACGATTTTCTATTGGATATTGTGACTATGACCTCAGGCAGTGCCAGGAGACCACCGTAGACATTTTTCACACCAAGCACACAAAAACACTATGAGATCCATGAAGTTTCAGTTCCTTTTTTTTTCTATCTCAAGTGACTTAATTTACTCACCTGCCCTCAAACTGACACATCTGCTGTGTTGTTGGATTTGCCTTAATGTGACCGGCTTTATAATGATTGTGTACAATTTTTGTCAAAGGTTTTACAGAACATGTGTTTAGTTGCGCTCTTTAAACTCGACCAACTGGATAATTTTTGGACTGTATGATGAATTTTATATTTATTCACTGTTATGTGTACTTGCAGTTATTTCTGGGGTATTTTTTGTTTTCAGTTTTTATCTTTCTTGACGTTGACAGATTCTTTTCTATGACTTTTTTTTCTACTTTTCTTCTATAATTGGGTGGTCATGATTGTTAACAGGGAAAATGCTTTTGAGAGTACCATGCTGCCATCTGGTGGAAAAATAAATGAAAACATTTTAAAATTAAACATTAAACGTGCTTTTATAACACCATGAGATGTCTCTGTGTTATTCCTTGTACAGTTACTTTACATTCAGTGTTTTACATTTAAAATATACAATTAAAAGTCAGTTTTTACTTTTAGAAAAATCATACATACAAAAATCACAAAAAGTCTTACAGAATTAGTCACTAACATGATTAAAAACTACATTAACTGTAACTTTACTGTAGTAATTATGAAAATAATTGTGCAGCATGGTGGCGCAGCAGGTAGTGCGCGTGCACTCACAGCAAGGTCGCCGGTTCGATCCCCGGGTCGGGCAGGGCCTTTCTGTGTGAAGTTTGAATGTTCTTCCCATGCATGCGTGGGTTCTCTCCTCCCACAGACCAAAAACATGCTCATTAGGTTAATTGATGACTCTTAATTGTCCTTTGGTGCGCGTGTGAGCGTGAATGGTTGTATGTCTTTGTATGTTGGCGACTGCCCAATGACAGCCGGGATAGGCTCCAGCCCCCCGCATATATACATGGTCGGGTATAGACGATGGATGGATGGATGGAAAATAATTGCCTGAATGTAAGTTATCAACTGGGAAAGATTCATGGTGATATCTATTAGCCAACACATTTGCCCCATTCACCTGCACTGTCTCTCCTTCACTGTTTCCAAGGTCAAGAATGAACTCCATGGCTTAGTCTTCCAGTGTGCTGATTGCAGATTTAGTAACTCAAGTAGCATTTCATCAGCTCACTGATTTTCATTCTAGCTCCACAGACCCTTAATGCAGCAGCAGTAGCAGCTGTATCAGTGAGGCCTAAAGTAAAAACATGATTTTTTTCCTGTCTCTCATTTACATGGCTGTCACTGCTGCTGCTGCAGGCTATAGGCACAGTCTACACAGGGTTAATGGGCAATTTTAATCCCTTCTACAGGAATCTAAATTACTAAAACATATCTGTCATGTTGTTTGGACCCAAATCTTTGTATATTTGACTGTATGAGAAAAGTCAAGCTGGTAGCGGTGATTTGGTTGCTTGTTCAGGGTTTCATGATAAAAATATTTCCCCCCTACAAAATACAGTCATGGGAAAAATATCTCCCTCATTAAATTTTCATGGGAAACTGTTTGTTTGAATGAACGGTCACCCGCATGAGTTCAAACAGCACTGTGATCGGATTATCTATCGGCCTTAATCTCGATATGCACAGTCCTCGTCTGGGCTCTGAGGAGAAGAAATTATAATCCAGCACAAAAGCACATGAACCAGGGATGACCATGACTGTAACCTTTGTTTTTCTTTCGCGGAGAGGACAAAGGCTGCACATGAAGCAGTGACAGCTGTAAGCATGTAGTATATTTCAATATGTGGCCTGCAGACAGCTTTCATATAAGACAGCACATCTGCTGCAATCACATTATTAGATAAGATTCGCTTGGATACATGTTTTGTTGCTTATGCGTAGACAGCAGACAATAAATCCATGAGTGGGGGAGTTAAACAAAACCACATCCCAGGCTCTTATGTCACTGTGGTCTGTTAACATGTGTTTAGTTGCATGTAATCCAGATGTCAGCGGCTGGGTTTATATTCTGGTGGGAGAGATGAGGATTTGTGCGATGAGGAGCCTCATAAGAGGAGCTGTTCAGCCACATGCCCAGACACCAAAAAAATGTGGATGCAAAGGTTTGCTCTCCACTTCCTGCTGCCCTCCCTCTCGCTGATTGTAGCCCAGTGGCCTAGATAGTGCTCCCATCTCTGAACGCTGTCCTGTGCGAGTGTGCAGACAGTTGGATTCACTGTTGCAGCAGGAAGGATCATTTCACTGATTATAAAACATGTGCGTGAGACATGCAGTATCTTTTCCTCTTTTACTGTTGAGGCTGGCGTGGTTATTGTTGTGGCATTCTTTGGCTTTATTAGACAGTTTACGATGGAGATATAGAGGAAACATGCCACAGGGATTCCTGGCTTTGCAGTTATAAACACCTCAACCACTGGTCCACCTTACTGGGAAGAGTATTTGATGAAAATAAACAATCCTGTGCCCATTTAATGCATGCAAAAGTAATTGCCTAATAATGTGTGGACATACAAATACCAAATTAATTTATTTCTAAAAACACATTTCTCTCTTTAACTACAGTCGTGCCACAACAGAGCTCCAGTGTCTGGTGCATTTAGATTTGAACTCTGGATCTCACCCGGGGGGAGAGATGGCTAATTCCTGGTTGGTGTTTTTCTTTAATTTTTAACTTTAAAAGACACACATTCACACACACACACACTCACACACATACATAGTCTCCCCTCTGTGATCGCTCAGGGGTGTAAGCAACCTGGTGTAATGTGTAAACAGTTCTATGAGCCGTAATTCATGTATGCCTGTCCTCTTTCCAACTGGAGCTTTATTTTTTTTCCCTCTACTCTCATTTCTGGGCCTAAAATCAGGTTAGCGTTTTATAAGGAGCTTAGCGCAGAGGGCCACAGTGTGCCACTAATGTAATAGAGTATCTCTCTCTCTCTCTCTCTCTCTCTCTCTCTCTCTCTCTCTCTCTCTCTCTCTCTCTCTCTCTCTCTCATTCTCCTCTGTCCTCTTTTCTCTTTGTGCATTTGCTTACCCTGTCATGAAGTGTCCTTCTCTCTCTCTCTCTCTCTCTCTCTCTCTCTCTCTCTCTCTCTCTCTCTCTCTCTCTCTCTCTCTCCGCCTGTTTTTTCTCTCTCCTTGCACTTCCCTCGCTCCCTTCCGTCTGCATCTCCCTCCATCTGCAGATGTGGACGACACAAGCCTGAGGTTTAAGCATTAGGACAGTGACACAGCCGAGACAAGACAACTCACTCTGCTTAGAGGGGAGGACAAAGAGGGGGAAGAGGAGCAGTGGTGCTGGCATTAAACTGCTGGGTAAGTTCTCTCATTTTTGCACTAAACGGTGTGTGAATGTGTTTTCTCGGGTTTTCACACTGAGAACAACAAGTACTTTCCTCCGTGAGAGTCAGGTGAATTTTGTGCTGCAGTACGTGCCATGGGAAGTTTGTGATTAAGCTGTTGTTGTGGATTATGGTGTTTTGAAATCTTACAAAGATCCCTCCGCAATGTCAATAATCCACGGGATTATCCTCTGTTTCTGTTGGGGCTATAGTTTGGCTCACTGGATGACAAAACTCTGAGGTGAGGCCTGATTCATGAGCACTTTAGTCTCATTCACGGTTGAAATGTATTTGTAGGGCCAGAGCTTCTAATATTGTCAAAGTCAAGTGCAATAACCTTCCTTCTGTCCTGGTTTATCTGTATGCTTATAGCATTTTCAATAACGTGTGCTTGTATTCTGAGAGCAGGCTGGATGATAGGAGAGGTGCAGTGTGGACTTTGTATGTTTATCAATAACCTGACACATCATGTCTTATCAGGCACCCATGCTGTGCAGGATCGTGCTCTGCTGACAACAGCTCCTTGGCTACACAGGGAGAGCTGCATGATTCTCAGAAAATTGTGCATGCATGTCTCAAACAGAAGACTAGCTCCAGGGCAGGGCACAGAATAGAGTCTGTGAGACAAAGGAAAGGAGCACCGTGCACTGAATCTCGCATTCAGGTGACACATCAACCCAATCCGGATGTTTCTCAGTCAAGTGTGGCATAAGTAAAGCTGCCAGAGAGCAAGATTTCAACTTTTGCTTTGTTCGCAAAATATGGTACATTACCCAGGCCACACTGCTTTGTGACAGTGTGATGTTTATGCATACTCCTAACCAGTGCAATGCACAGCAGAGCTCCTAATACCGCCTCTGTAACCTACATGCTGTTTTTCCTCAATGACAATGCATTTAGTGAGTTTTTTACTGCATATAGTCCTCTTGTAAAAGCTTCTTTGATTATGTTTGGTTGATGAGATGGATCAGTTTCCTCAGAGTGGCACACCTAGTGACAGTAAATGTTTGTACTTTCCCTGATAGTGCCAATAAACCTGTGAACCTCAGGTCCAATGTAACATCTTCAGACCATCATATGAGTGCGTTAAGTGCAAATTCTTGCCTGTCAGTGAACTGAGAACATACCAGTGGCGTAATCACACCACGTTAGATGCCCTCCGGCATGTGACAACAGTCTGCAAAAAGTGTACGCCTGAGGCTTTTGTTGTCACAATTGCTTCTCATTACCGGTGCCTTTCTTTACTCGCTCTCCTGTCATTTGCTCTGCGCTTCTTTCAAGGACCAGACAGATGCAGTCTTTCTATGGAGATACAGAGGACAGCACGGAGGACAATCCAGGTGAGATTATCTGCCATGCAGTTTTACATGGTGGAGAGAAAGCAAGTCTTTGACAAAAATAAGCTTTTAAAATGAAAGACTTTGTCAGCATAACATTGAAACGTGACAAGCACACATCAATGGGCCATTTATTGCACATGGTAGATCATAATCTACAAGCTGACATACAGTACATCTGATGGAACAGTTAGGAAAGATCCTCAGAGAATATATACGGTGTAGAGAGGGGACTGTGTGAGTTCTGCACATGTACGTGTGTGAGTGTCAATCTCTCCTTTCTGTCTCTGTTAGGACGTAGAAAGTCCAAGTTGAAGTCTCTGAAAACTCGTCTCCTTGGGAGGAGTAAGCAAGGAAGTGAAGAGGGAAAGGCCCAACTCAGTCAGTCAGCCAGTGACATTACAGCCGGAGAGGGACTCGGCTCAGAGGAAGATTTGGCGTGAGTGTCTGCAGGATAGTAACTGTTTGCTTTACAGCTCAATTTCTGTTCTGATTACTAGTCTATGCATTCATCCCTCCTCTGCCCCCCCTCCTGCTCCAGCAGATGCTCCCAGGGGATGATGGGATCACGGGCATTGTCCCATGACAGCATCTTTCTGGCTGATGAGGTCCAGACAGATGCTGAACCAGGCAGGGTCTTATCTCAGGAGAATGTTCACAGCAAGATTAAAGCTCTGCAGGTACAGCCTTTTGTTCTCTGCATTTTGTTGAGAACTTTGCAAATGCAGCTTTTTCAGAAACGCTTGTGCTCTGGTATCACAGATGAAGCTTCAGCAGCAGAAGATGCATTTGGGGCCGCCACCTCTGGTTCTGCCAATCCGACGACCAGAGGATCCGGGAAGCCGCTCTGAAGATGACAGTCTATCCCACAGCCCCCCTGAGAACTCAAGAGGTGACTTCATAACCCAGGCAGCCCTCAGCAAGGTGAATTTATTTATTCACTTAAGTGATACACGGTCAGTTATCTGTCTGGGCATAGACATGAAACCTCAACTCCATCCAAATTTGAGCCCATTTATTCCTACTTATGATGTCAATTTTTTAAAAATGGGCCACAAATATACGGTTTCTTTTTTTTTTTTAAGGCACAGTAATCCCTAAACAGCTGTGCTGCAGTTATTAGCAAGCATTACTAAATAGTAAATAGTGTATTTGTTGGGGACTATTTTCAGCCACAGATTAATATGTACCGGTGAGTGTTTATGGCAGCAACACAGCGTATGTGGGACTGACTCAAAATAAACTCACTGGAGCAGTGTGGTCTATTGATGTGTTTTCATTAGTTTTTGGACAACCATTGATGTTAATGGTACATGTTTTTTTGTCTTTTCATGGGATTTGTTTTCTATAAGAAAATGTATAGCCAGGCTTATCCTGTAAAATCAAGAATCTAAGATTTTGAGGTCTGGTATTAGGGAATAAATACAATAAATACATGTCCTAATAATATGAATATGTGACTGCCTTTTTATGTTTTCATGTTCATCTTGTATTTCCAGTGTTATATTATGATTTTCCTTTCTTTTCAGACCATATATCAGCCATTCTCTTGTCCCCTCTCACCCAAACCTCCACCAACCAAATCTGTGCCCCAGACTCCATTCCAGTCTTTGTCTCGTTCTGTCCCCTCCAATTCTGTTGAGTCCCCGCTGGACTTCAGCTCTCCAGCCCAGTTCACCCGCTGTCTGGATACCTCTGCTGCCCGCCACCGCATGTCTATAAAGCCCAGAAACCAGAGGGCCAGCACCAAGAAGAAAATCACTGCAGTGAGTGAAAACACATGTTTTTCACCTTATATATTGTTTGTAAAGACAAATGTGCACAACACACTCCATGCACTTCCATTTCCTTATTTTTCTTTTTTTTTGTAGGCTGACTCGAGCCCTCTTTTAAATACTCTGAACAATATTGACCACCTTGAGCCTATGAGAGAAGAAGAGCAGCAGCTTAGTACTCAAGAGGAGGTGACACAGGAAACAGAACAAGGAGGGCCTATCATTCCTATTACATTCCAGCCTTTTCCTCCTAAATCCTCAGAGGTGGCAGCAACCACACCAAAGGCAGCATCCACATCAACCAACCAAACTCTTCCCCAGCAGGACCAACCTGTTCCTGGGAGAGTGCCCTCTGTACCCCCTCAGGCACTTCGAGTTAAGCCTCACAGACCGTTGGATGTAATGTCCAGTGAACGGCCACACTCATGCTTTATACCGTCAGAACTGAAGGACAAAAGAGAGGAGGGGTCTGAGATACAAGTAATGTCCCATGACAAGAGAACTACTCCAAACAAGGTTGGCATGACTGAAGTCTCCTCTGACCAGCCCTCCACTAATTTTGACTCAGTGGTGGCGTTCAGGTCTTCTTCTGTTCAGCAGGAGATTCAAGATGAGACAGAGAGCATGAGAGGAATAAAGAGACCCGCCCCAGGATCTGGGTCCTTCCATTTCTCCATCACCGCTGCCAAAAACAGAGATGGAGAAAGACCCCGATCAGGCATTTTTGCGGAAGTCCTGGAACAGACTGAAGCTAGGCAGAGAGCTGTGGACAAACCCTTTTCAAGCACAAGGGAAAAGGCAGAACCTAGAGACTCTCAGCCAAGAGGGGGTCCCTTTGCTGTGGGAAGACTTAGACAAGAGGGAGCTCTACACAAAAGCTCGGTTCTTCCATGGGACAAGAGAGACAGCCTCAAAAAGGTGGAATTGGTGATGCCAGCCAAAAATGTAACCATTGATACAGACGCTGCCAAGGGGGAAGAGGTGGAGAGCAGCCAGGAGCCGGTGGAAGATGCAGTGGAAGCCCAGGAGGTTGAGGAGGACGAAGGAAAGACAGCATTTGGTATTAAGCTGCGCTCCACATCTCAGTCCATGAGACTCCGGTTTGATGCGTCTTCTAAGCACAGCTCAAAGCCAGCAGTGTGTGAGGAGCCATGTGACAAACAAAAAAAACAGGAAACAAGTGATAATGCAAGCTATGTTTGTCAACTGCCCACAAGCATCTCTTGTACAACATCCACCTCTGGAAACCTTCTACTGATGGGTGAGTATCTGAGAAACCTTTTTCATTCCACCATGAAAGAGATGTTCAATCTCACATTCAGTTTTGCGATGGTGTGTTGCTATTTTTTTCATATCCATATAGGGTTGAACATTGCACAGACGTACACTGTTATTTTCTTTAGAGAGATAAGATTTTTACTGGTCACAGGGGACCTTTGTACTTAAACAGACTTTCATTAACTTTAACAGAGCTTCCAAGTGTGTCTAACTGAACAGTGTCACTCCTTATATCCAGCCCCATCTGGCCTCTCCCATCCAATCAAGCAGAACCCACCAACTACCTGTGATCTTCACATCATGCCAACAGAAGTCCAGACAACCTCTTCAAATCCCAAAGAAGTTGAAACTACCTTTGCAGCACCTCAGGAGCCCCAGCCTGTCCATCAGCCGGCCCCATCTGAGGTGTCCTGGATGAGCTTGGCAATGGAGAAGACCAGAAGCCTCCAACAGCTTTTTACTATCAGATTTCCCAGAGATTTTACAGGTGTGCAGTCAGCGGCTCGACCGCAAGCACAAGTGCAGACAGCGACTCAAACAGAGACACTGACCGGGGCACAAATACAGACACAGACTGTAAAAATACAAGAAAGTACAACATCGCTAGAGGCTGCAAATCAGCCATCAACTGATGCAGTAAAAACAGAAACAGCGCAAATTAGAAGTCTAGCACAGACTGTCAAACCGACACTAATGGTAGTGCAACAGAAGACATCAACGGTATTTCCTGTTCAGTCAAACACCTCTAGAGAACCACAAGCATCAAAACAAACCAGTGAACCCCAGTCACACCCAAACACAACTCAGCCTGCCTCACAGTCTGTGCCTGTGCAGGCCAATCCAGCAACAAGCCAGTCTCCCTCTGCACAAACCTCGCCTCAGCTCGCACAAGGGAGCGCCACACAGTCTCTTGCACAATCTTACCTTTCCTCGGGCCAACAGCAACCCCCCTGGAGCAATCGAGGTCTTCAGCTCAAATCTGCAACTCCAGCTCCAACTTCGGTTTCTACCACCTCATCAGCAACAGCTCCTCCTCCAGTTTCTGCCTCGGGAAGAGAGGAGAGAGAAGCCAGCATGCAGGAAAAGGAGAGCGCATCGCTGTCAGGAAGACGGGCAGTCTGGGCTGGATCAGTAAGCGAGAAGGCTGCTTTTTTGGAGAAAAGGGCAGAGTGGGCCAATCCACCTGGAACCAAGGGGGTTTGTGGTACTTCTTTGTAACTATCTTTCATACCCCGTTTGACTGCAAATCAATTAAATGATGCGGCTGCTGATATTCTATATTTTCCTGTTGTAAACAAATCCCATGGAAAGTCAAAACCAAGAGTATGATAGTTCCTGGCTTCCGTCAAAGACACAGTCTCAAGTCAGTTTGTTCCTTCTGAGCATGTAAATCTTAAAATTTCTGGTCCCTGTTATAATTCCATGTTTTAAAATGAAGTAAATATTACACTTGTGGAGGCTATTGTTAGCCACTTTAGCTTAAACTACAGTGCCCGTGTTCATCCTGATGAAGGAATGTGTCAGCCAGTGAAATTTAGTCACTCATTAATGTGTTTTTAATAGTTTTTGGATGACAGAAGTGCAGAAGACTACATCTGGTTTTGGCTACTCAGACAATTCTTGTTAGTCGGATCAATTCCTTGTTGGATTGGGTCTTTTCGTGGCATTTGTTGACAATACACGAAGTGTAGAATATCATTGGAATTGTTCTCCAACTGTCATTCTGAGACTGACAGCTTATCCTGCTCAGATGATCTAACTCCCCGTTTTCCTCAGGTGGAAGTGAAGAAAGTTCGCATAGAGGCGCAGACATCAGGTGAATCCCCTGCCAAAACCATACCACTAAGCAAAGACACAAATCCAGAGGGAGGACCAGGTGGGAAAGCTGCAGGTGTGTTGGTGCACATTAATCACAGTTAGAACTGTAGAAATAGTAAATTGGGGTTCAGAGTCTTCATGTGCAGCTGCATGACGCAGAATTGTCTTTCAGAGTCGAGTCCCACCAAAGTTCCAGACAGGCCTTCTGAGGATAGATGGTTGCGGAAAAATGTGTCGTCATCTTCATCGCCCTCGTCGTCTCCCACACTGCCATCAGCTCTGGCGTCCATATCTGATAGCGGCCAGCCATCCTGGATGGAACTGGCAAAAAGGAAGTCAATGGCCTGGAGTGATAAGTCCATGGACTGAGAGGGAAATCAGACATATTGTTGTACAGTATGAACAGCCCTGCAGACAAAGTGTTATATGAAAGTGTTGGTGAGTCTGTCAGGAAGGTGTCGATTCGACTCGCTTGAGACTGTTGTATTTGTGTGTTGAATTTTATGTAATTGTAAAATGTTAATGTTATATTGAGAGACTGACAGAGAAAGAATATATACTGAAACATTCACTATGATCCCTCTCCACCACAAACACTTCAACATAAATGGTATTTCTGCACAGTATTTGATGTGATTCAACATGTCACTGCTGTTAATAGCTTATGTTAAATAATAAAATTTCTAATGTTACAGCTTTGCATCATTTGTCAATTGCTTCAATGCAAAGGAAAATATATTAAATGACTGAATCAAAATCAACATCAACATCAGATATTCTCGGTCAAAACTCTCCATATATAGATAAAAACAATATTTGATGTTTTTTGTTCAGGATCTTATGCTGAGTGTAGATCAGTGTGGGTCAATGCTGATTTTAATAAAGAAGTCAGGCAGTAATTGGCCTTTTCCCACCATTCTGTGAACGATCATGATCTGATTTTACGCTGCATACTGCATGAGTCTGTAAATAGCAGGACACAGTGACGAGATGGAGGAGGAACTCACTGTAAGACCTGCATGTTGACGTTATAGGTGGTCACGTGGGAAGTCATTTTACAACTTCATGTACTGTTGGGTAGTTTAACCCAGCGCACTCAACCTTGCTGACATGTGACCCCCTGATATAAATCATTGCTTGGCCCCTCTTATCACAGGTTATGGCCGTGGTGGGGATGATTTGTTTGATTTTCCAGTTTGTTTAATTGTAGTGGTTTTCAGACGCATAAAGAGTATGTCAGAGCAAATTATGCAATATGTCTTTTACTTTCCCTCTAATTGTCTTTTATCTCCTTAGACTTAGACTAGTATGCAATGCATACAATCATCACAGGTTCTGCGTGTAAAAACTTCATCTGCAGAATAAGTAAACATAGAAGGGAAATAAAATATTAGTGAAGTAAAAGCGGCAACACTTCCCTTTAAAATATATTTGAGTGTAAGCAGGTTTTGTCATTTCTACTTTAAAATGGTTTGAATGTTAAACGTCCTTGCTTTGCCAGTAGGGGTCGCTGTAAACCGTCTCTCTATTGCAAAATCTCCTCGTGTTTCGAAAACACTGACACGTGAGGTTGTAAACAAGAGAGTGGATGACGGGCGGCCATTGTCCGAGCTCGTGAACATGAGGGCCTGTTGCTTTCCCCTGGCACTGTTTGCCAGTGTCCTGTGCCTATGTCAAAGCTACACCCTGAGGAGCTCCGTGTCCTGGGTCGTGTCCTCCAACGACGTGGTGGAGGACGCGGACCTGTCGGAGGAGGTCGCCCCGGCGTTGCTGGTGGACAGTGCGGGGCTGTGGAAGCAGGCGTACCCGTCGTCCAATGTCCTCGGAGACAGCGTGGAGAGCCCCGGAGAGCTCGGCAAGCCGGAGAGCGACAATGTGGCACAGCTCTCCTCTCGCCTGTTTTCATATCGGCTGGAGAAGGTGAAGAAGTCCGCCAGCAGCAGCGGTCCGCCGCCTCACCAGGAGACCGCCAGGACTGCCAGATACATCGCGCATTACAGCGACTGGGGACACCTGTCCACTATTTCAACTCAGGACAAGGTAACACACACACACACACACACACACACACACACACACACACACACACACACACACACACACACACACACACACACACACACACACACACACAGGGGGGATTGGTCCATTCATATGAAGACTTTCCTGTGGGCTGCAGCAAAGGTGTAGGAATACTCAGGTCCAGTGATACAAAGTAACTACGTACGTTCACTGTGCTGTACAGGTTTGAGGTACTTGCAGTTTACTACCTGATGCAACTTTTTTGTAGTGAACTAATAGATATTGTACGTTTTTACTTGCCTACATTTCTCTGTAGTTGTTTGTATAGTTACGAATGTGATCAAAGTCCTGCACACCCACACAGGTGTTTGCAGATATGTGGCTGATTTGCTTGAGGTTGTACCTAAGATGGGATTTACAAAGAGGTCACCATGCAATGATAAGAATAATAAAAGTTGTAATTTGTCCTACAACAAAACTGATAAAGTTAAGAAAGTGCCGAAGTCCCAACAAAAGAGTTTTATGTTGCTGCACATGACAATAACTTGTGCACACCCATCATTATCTGCTGCATAAAATAAAAGATGAAATATAACATTGGTTTGTTTACTGATAATACTTCTGTACTTTCACTCAAGTTGAACTTTGAATTCAGGAGTTTTATTTGTACAAGAGTATTTTCACACTGTGGTATTTCTGCCTTTGTTTTTGAAGGATCTTTGTGCTTCTCCCACCACTGCTGAGGTGCTATGAGTCCATGTCACCCAGAGTGCACCCTGTTATCGAACATGTTTCTAATTTGGATTTTATTTATTATTGTCTCTCTTTTCTGTTCATTTCATCAGGATGGAAACTTCTTAAGATTTTGTAATTTACCACAGTAACACAGTAACAGACAGGTCTTCATTGTCATTTGTAGCAGTGGGTGAGAATTGCCAGTGTTTACAGATACTGATCAAACCAAACCACAGAAGTAACGGAAATATTCATGTTGATAACTCTCGTTTGTATGGCTGCTCTCAACTTTCATTTCATACCTTTACCAGTCTGGTAGTTGGGAATATTTGCATGTGTGCTAAATCTTCAATCAAAATGATTCAAACCTATTTTGACCCTTCTGACACTATGTTATTAATGAATTTTAATATCCTACTTTTTGCACAGATCAAAGGTCTCCCCTTTGGGAACATCTTCTCAGTGAGTGATGGACCACTGGACAACAGCACTGGAGTCATCTACTTTTATGTGACTCCGATGGACAACACTGTGTCAGACCTGAAAAGTAATCCCTATGCTTCTCTCACATTCTCAGAGGCTGAAGGAGAATTCTGCAGGTGAGCCCTAACCTTACCTCTAACTGGACCCACATTAACTGAAATAATGGAGGTCTAACTAATGCCTCTATCACAGACAGATCATAGAAGAGTTATCCCAGTGATTTACTGGGAACTATGTGTGAAAGAGGCTTAACGTAAAACAGAACAGAACAGGACCCACCTGAAGGACTTCAACATGTCAGCTGATATTGCGCTTTCGTCATGCTCATTTTCAAACATCATATCAATACAATTAGTACAAATCAGATGACACACAGTAAGACTTGAGCTTTCTGGGGTGCTGGGGCAGTTGCCAGATGACTTTAATGACTGCAAGAACACCTATTTGTGTGTGTGTGTTTGTGTTACAATGATCACACTGTCTTCTGTGCTTGAAGACAAATGGTGTATGATCCAGAGGATCCGAGATGTGCTCGACTCACGCTAACAGGCAAGATGGTGGAGGTGGCCCCAGAGGAGCTCGGATTTGCTAAGGAGGCGATGTTCTCAAGGTAACTCAGCTAATAGAAGATGGAGTGGTGTATGAATACACGCTGGCTTCTTTCAACCCTGAAAATGAGGGAAAACAACAATACTTGGTGCATGTACTTCATGAGGTACTCTTGTTTTTGTAGACACCCCGTGATGGCAAAGTGGCCAGTGGGACACAAATGGTTCTTCATGAAGCTGGAGCTGATCCAGGTCTGGCTGCAAGACTGGATCGGTGGTGTATCACTCATTCCATTGGAGGACTACTTTAAAGCTACGCCTTACTGAGAAAATATCTGTCTGCTGCATCATGTCAGTCTACACAGACCAGTTCAGCCATGTACACCGCATATGTGGTGCCAAAGGAGTATTTTCTCAAATATTTTTGCGTGAATGTATTCAAAGATAATAAGTGATTTACATTTAATGCTCACAGTCATTACAGCTGGCATGAAAAAAGTCAATGTCATCTAATATATTCTTTATCAGAATCAGTATTGCTTTATTGATCCCCGAGGGGAAATTGTTTAAAATTGTTTAAATATAAAGACTGATTTTGACATTTTAAGGGTTCGCATTAAAATATGCGTGCTGTTTGAAAAATAAATGAACGTTGGCACATGCAATTATTGTGCCTACTGTTCAAAGAAAGTATTCATTTACCATGTTCAGTGAGCATTTAAATCTTAAAAGGTAATGGTAATGTCAACAACTCTGGCCTGGTTTTTCATTTTGAGACAAAAATGCGAATGAAGATAGAGTGTTGTTATATATAAAAAAATGTAGTACCTGAACATAACAATGGCAAGAATGACATCGACTGTAACAACTATAACTCCTGACATGTTTTTTGGTGTTTAAAGGCTTAGCAAAACATATGGCCGCCTTTGATGATCCGTTAGGGAGTTATTCTCATATGTGATTTGCCCACTAGATGGCGCGCTTTCTACTTGTAGAGTCAATAATTTGTGGAAAACGACAAAAGTTGGTCACTAGACGCTTCTTGTGCTGCCACATCGAATCTTATCACAAATTTCAGCTTGACTCTTTTATTTATGGTATTTCAACCTGTTGCAATTTGAATCCCAACGCAGACATAGTTGAAGAGTGCCATTGATTTTAACAGATAAGACACGTTCTTAGATTAAACTCATCCCGAGCTATGCTGTTGTCTCAGTCCAGATTTCAGCTGTGTTGTACCACAGGTATAACTTTATTTTGAAAGTCCGGAAGACCTGCTTCAATATTGTCTGACATGAAAGGTAAAACAATTTACGAAAAAAATCAAATAAAAATAATAAATAAAAACAAGGGTTAATATCCAGCAAATCACTTTACATACAGCGTATGAGCAAAGAAGAAGTAAGCGAGAGCCCCAGAATAATAATAATAAAAAAAACTCTTCTTCGCTATCACAAGTCATCACAACCGCTCTCTGTCCCATGACGCTCACGCGCCAGGTGTCAAATATCGCGTGAGCGTGAACTCATTCCGTTAAAATGAAGCCTGAAGTAGCGTTCACGTAAAACTTTCCTGTGTGGGACTGACAGAATGCCATCACTTTAACAGATGAAAAAAACAGAAATTTCACGTATCTCACGTCTGAAAGGGCCGATGAGCCATGCTCGGCTGGTTAGCAACACGCTGCTTTTATTTTTTTAAATTCATCTGTTGCCAGTTCAAGCGGAATCAACGTGAATTGAGGCGTTGCCTTTCGGCCACCGTCAGAGACACACCAGCCTATCCCAGAGGACCGAACGTTACATGGTCAATATGCCTTCCACTTGTAACTTGTAGCTGACGGTTGTCCGTAAAGACATGGCTTGTATCGGCAGCTAGCTTGTTCTGTCTTAACCCACCATGTAACCTGTGTTGTCACGGTAGGCAGTTGACTCGTGACTGAGCGCCGTAGGACGATACAGGAGGAGCCAGTTGCAGCCCTCCGAACAACGACGAGGGAAGACACACCGAGACTGAGGGTACATGCGAGTACTTCCCTCGCAGCGCAGAAGTGTCCGTGTTCGCAGTCCTGTTAACCAGAGCGGGGGTTTTTTTTGGTACCGTTTGACGCCCCCATATGCCTGCGCCCACAGCCGTCTCAACAGCCTGAGGGCAGCGCGAGGAGGGAGGGAGGCAACGGCAGCTCCGGGGTCCCCGACACTCAGCCGAGGCGAGGCATCGCTGAAATGAGATGAGGCTCAGAAATGGAACTGTGGCCACTGCGATTATTTTCTTCACATCCTTCCTCAGCCTGTCCTGGTACACAGCGTGGCAGAATGGCAAAGGTAGGCTGAGCAGTTCTGTCATTGGCTTTTAGAAGGAGCGACAGTTGGGCCTGGTTAACAAACTAGCGGACATCGAGCTGACGTGGGTCCAGCAGCGTGTCGTAGGACGGCAGGTGTTGCCGTCCACTTAGGACCCATCCTGTTTTTATCCAGTCACGTTACATTGATAATAACAGGCAGGGTGTCAGTCCACACGTTCTCTGGGGGCCGTGTGCATTAGTACAAGGTATACCAGGTGTCGTAATTGGCATTTCTAGAGTCGCTCGTGTGCATTGCTGTCTAGTATGACTATCTCCAGTGATGTATGCGTTTTCGCACGTTGACAGCACGGCTGATCTGTGCCCAGTCTTTACCCCCCCTCGCAGCTCCTCTTCACACTGCCCTGCTTCCCAATCAGTTTGGGAAAATTAAGCATGTGCCCGTCAGTTTAAAGCACCAGGCAGCACAGTTTGCAACACTTCTTGATTATGACACCATTCAATGCCGTTTTCCGTCCTGTGGACACAGTAAGGTCTTTCATATGAACGCTGACCACATTTTTAACATGTCCTGTCAAACATCTGGGCTCAGGCTTATTAAACAAGTGAGGCTGTGTTTCACTAGCATGCAAGGCCGAGTGCTTACTTGCCAGGGTTAAACCAATCCATGTGGGGAGGGTTATGGGCCTTAGTGACTTATTATCAGCAGAGTGTAAATAATTGCAGCCTTTAGATAAATTCCAAGCCATGGGTTCAGGTTATGATTACTACGGAGCTTATCAGCTTGATGAAATATTTTCCTTTAAATGAAGCCCAGTGAGTGCTACTACTGGAGCAGGTAGAGACTGGTCCCATGGCATGATGAAAGTGTGAGTGTGATAATAAGCAAAGGTAAAGTGATGGTGACCTCTGCTCTGTCTGCTGGACCTGTTGATATAATTCAGTAAGTCTGTAGTCAGAACAGGGATATTCAGTGTGAACCCTTGTATTCAATTTCACATAATTATCACAAAACATGATACAATTGGCCAGTAGTTTCAAAGAAAAATTAAGTTTAGACAACCAGTGTTTCTGGTGCTGAATAGTGAGGGTAGCAACATCTTGTCTACTAATTGCACGTATCCTTAGTTTTGACCACCTCAGCCTGGTAGTACTGCAGCACCTCTCTCCTTCATTGCAGCTTAGTTCTACAGCAGAAGCATTTGGCATCATATGTGTGTCAGATACATATTTAATCAACTTATAGGTACACATAAGTACCTGATCAAATAACAGTAAATGACTTGGATCAGGATGGGGGCAAAAAACACCTGATCCCTAAATAGAACATCTTCAGTGTTGTAATGTGTTTTCACTTAAAAAAGGTGTTTTTCAATTTGACACACATGAAAGAAATTTTCCACAGACACACTAAGATGTCATGGATGACAACACAACTCACAGCACAACAGAAGTTTCCTTGGAATCCTAAAAATAGTATTAGACGTTGTAACCAAACAGAAACTGAAACTGAAATCAGCGTTGTTCGTTACATTTCAGACACCAATATGGTTGACGCATTGGTCAGTTTAGTGAGGTAGTGGTGGACTTGCATTGTTTTTTGTATTTCCTTGTTTTTTTCTGTATATGCAACAGGTTTGTTTGTGCTACGAATGTGTTGACAAATGGGAAAACATACCTCTTCATTTAACTGCATTTTGATTATTTGCAGCATTTCTTTCCGACATGCTGCATATGTGCTGTCAAAAGTGTTTTCTTTATTTTGTTATTTTGTGACTGTTCGCTTTGGTTCTGCTAAGCTGCAGTGAATTAGGAACCATACAGTAATATTGAAAACAGCAAACCAATTTGTTTAATCGGTTCATATCAGTTTGGACTACAAAATGTGTCAAATGTTCATGTTCTGAGGGTAAACAAGAGTGCGAGCAGTAATGAAGATCCCTTTTTGGCCTTGCAGTGAAAGCTGGAGTATTGATTTACACCATAAACTCTGGGCAGCATGAGCTTATGTGAAGGCGACTGCCACAAATAGCTCTCAGCATTTGCTGAAAAGTTGTAATCTTTGTGCACAATGCTGGCCTGTTTTCTCTATTTTTGTGACTGAGATCAAATGTAACTGTTCAGTATCTGAGCAGGGGGAGGGGGAAAAAAATCAAAGGTTTGAAGTAACATTTAGACACTAAACACATCTTTCAAAGGTCTCAAATGAAAGTCGGCATACTCACATGCACACTTGCATACTTGCAGAAAATGATCTTGTCACTTGAAGATGCCTGAAGCTGAATATACTAAATATATCATTTCAGTATGTCGGCCCCAGGATGCATACAGCTGATTAGTGTATTGCCTTCAAATTATAGGCTTTACCTGCATCAACAACATCAAGAGCTTTATTCCTGTGCTTTACCTCATATTGCACTGCCTCCTTCCTCCTGTGTTTGTGCTGTCTCTTGTCTTAACATGAAATGTTTTAATACAGCTTTTCTGTCTTTTTTCTTTTTTAACATACAAGCCTCTTGGATGTCCCATATCATCTCTCCCCTTGGTTATCGATGGTTTCTTCTCTTGATGCTGCCCAGCGTGGGTGTTTAGAGTGTTCTTGGCTTCAGGCATTGAGTCATTCTGAAAATGGCTCATGACTGTGCTGCATATTCAGTTATTGTAGTCAGTAAGACAGTGTTTTTTGTCTGTGTGTGTGTGTGTGTGGGGGGGGGGGTTGGGTGGAGAGGTAATGTTAGGCAAAGTTTTCATTTTATTTCTTTTTTCTTTTTTTCCCTAACCCATTGCTTCCGACAGCCTGTCTTGTTCCTGGTCACTTGACTGCTGTGTATTAGAGCTGTGCTAGTCAGCTGTCCAAACACTCCATGTTGAATGACTCTCCAGAATGTGTACTTCTCTGTCGGAGTCTGCCCCATCCCCTTGTGAGAGACTGTGCTCTTGGTATCTCTGTTGTTATATCTTAGAAAGACCTTAGCAATATTGACTAGGTGGTTAAATATAAATAATATCGTTGGGGTTTGACACAGGGGTTGGACAAAAAGTGAATGTAACATATAGTGTGATATTTCCTTTTGAGCATGTTATTGGTACACTGGCAACAAGTATCAGTGTTTTAAATGAATTACCGCTCTAAATGCATTTCCTCAATGAGAATGTTGCCATTTATTTCTAGCAGAGGTTTGTCCCTTGACGACTTCTCATGTTTGTGTTTACCACACTGATAATAGTGGAGTGTGCTTGTGGAGCACAACTGGCCTTTCGCTAAACTCCTCTTCAGAACAGCAACTGTTCAGTCCTAGCTTAGTGACAAGTAACAAGGCACCGGCAGGCCTGTTAAACTATGCATTTCTCTAAGAAGAGCCTGCACTTGTCATACAGTCAGTTAAAACTGATGAGTGGACAGCAGGGAAAATATCTCTAGCCTCACAGCTAGAAGGTCCCGGTTCGAATCCCGCTGTGGGCGCTGGTGGCGTGTCCTCCACCATGCCTTCAGTGCCTGCTGCTCGAGGAAAGGGGCCTTTCTGTGTGGAGTTTGCATGTTCTCCCCGTGCTCACCTGGGGTATCCTCCATTAAAAAAATACCCCCACTAAAAACATGCAAGAAGATCACCACCTGACCAATGGTGACAACGAAGGAACTGGTCCCCTGGCGCCGGTTGGCTGGCAGCCCACCGCTCCTGGTCTGCCGCGGAGGAAGGACGACCAGGACGGGTTAAAAGTGGAGAAAGAATTTCACAAAATGCATGGCGTGTGCAGTTTCCCCCCCTAACTCTGCATGTTGTGTATGTAATTGTGACTAATAAAGGATTTCTTCTTCTTCTATATCACCTTTCACAGTGATAGGACCAACAAAGTTGATAAAGACTACACAATCGACAGTAACGGCCTCCTAACAATGAGGGTGCATTAGCCACTTTGTCACCTTATGTGACTAAAGTAACGCTATGCGACCAGCACCACATTATGCCACCACAAGTTTTTAAAAACAATTGTCCAAGTTTAAATCTATTTTCTCTTTCCTTCAGGCATAGTTAGAGTTGCGTGCTTAGTTTTTTTTATTCAAGAAGTCTAATTGAGATCAAGATCTCTCTTTTAGATGAGACTTTTATAACACAACAGTATCACAAGAAGACAAGTCGGTCACACAAAGTAGTAATCACAACACACAGTAAAATATCAGATTTCAAAGTAAAACTTTGAAATCCCACAGAGGAATGAGAGACTCAGACAGTTTGTTTTGCAGTTCATTACACCAGTAAGGTGCCTTCCACAGTTCAGAACTGGTATGAAGAACTTTGAAAGCAAACCTGGACTGATATCTGGTGTCGTGATCGTTGTTTCACTTGACGTCACTTGAAGAAGCAAGTGTCTTACCAACTTGTATCACAATGGAATGAAAACACAGGCATGCTGATGCCTTCTGGATGTAGGTGGTGACCATCTAACCTTAAATCGGATGCATCCAGTGGTCTCTGAGTAGCATCAGCATACAGGATGTATCCATGATGTAGTGACAATAGTATAGTGAAGTATATAATATTTTTCCATCTATTAAAGGAGAAACAAGCTCTGTTCTGGTATTAGGAGTTTATTAGTCCAGTTTGAATTTTTAATTTTAGTTAAGTTATAGAAAGGATGTGTTGCAGATTTTTTCCCTGTGATATACTTGTTTGTATTTGGATATTTGCTATAGTTGTGAGTACTCTATTAATACTTGCTCTGTGATTTCCAGCCCTTGTTTGAGACAACTCTGAGGTGTTTATGTCTTCAGCACATCTGCAGAGACTATTACCAAGCACATAACACTCTTCCTTTCTGTAAATGTAACTTCCTGCTTGCCTTCCTTAAACCCATGTGCTTCCCTTCCTGTGTGTTTAAAGGCATGGTTTTCTTCAATCATCACATCAAACACAATGGGCCAGAAATAACACAAGTGATTGCCGTGACGGAGGTAAATGAGCTGACAGATTCGGAGGGTGGTAGGCCAGATACATGGTTTAGTAGTTTGAATGGGAGAGGATATGCTTGAACATTGTTTTTTCTCATTTGTAGTGACTGGTTATACGTGTGTGTGTGTGTGTGTGTGTGTGTGTGTGTGTGTGTGCGTGTGCGTGTGCGTGTGCGCGTGCGCGTGCGCGTGTGTACATTTAGTTTGTGTGCAGTGCACTGTGGGGTAGGGCAGTCTGCCAGAGAAGTCCTAAGTGGCCTGAAAGGAGGAAGAGAGTAGAAAGGCCAGGTCTTAAAAGACAGGATGAGAAGAGCCTGAGGTGGGCTGTATGATGGAGAGAATAGATGAGAGTGCTGACATGGCAGTGAGACAGTGGGATTAGTTCTTTTTTCTTTGTTTTGTACCCACACAGGCATACCCACAGTCTGTCTAAACAGGAACAGGCGTCATCATCTGTTGGTGAATTAACAATCGCTGTTTCCCTCCTCGTGCTTCTGCTCACTTCCTGTGTCCCACACTGTTATTCATTCATTCATGCATGTTCTTTCTGGACAGAATTCCCAGACAGCACACAAGTTCTCCTCAGTGTTCGGGAGGAGACACAGTGATTGTTGAGCTATTAACAGGTCTCTTTTGATTAATGTCTGGCATATGCTTTCTATATACAATGAGCTGTCTGTACACATTAGCTTGTCTGTGCACATGTGGTTGTGCATATCTACAAACATTTCAAGAGCTGTGCTCAATGCGATCCAGATCCAGAAATGTGGAGTTTACATGTTAAGGGTCAGATATACCTCACAAGAATTCATGCAGTCTGGGCTGCATACAAGGGCGGCACAGTGATGCAGCAGGTAGTGCAAGTGCCTCACAGCAAGAAGGTCGCCGGTTCGATCCCTGGGTCGGGCAGGGCCTTTCTGTGTGAAGTTTGCATGTTCTTCCCGTGCATGCGTGGGTTCTCTCCGGGCACTCCGGCTTCCTCCCACAGACCAAAAACATGCTCATTAGGTTAACTGGTGACTCTAAATTGTCCTTAGGTGTGAGTGTGAGCGTGAATGGTTGGCTGTCTCTATATGCTGCCCTGCAATCGACTGGTGACCGGTTCAGGGTGTACCCTGCCTCTCGCCTGTTGACAGCTGGGATAGACTCCAGCCCCCCAGCAACCCCGAAAAGGGATAGTCAGTATAGAAAATGGATGGATAGATGGGCTGCATACAGACGTTCCACGCAGACCCTCACTGATATGGGGAGATGAAGGAATTTTCATTAAGCAAAACCTGGTGACCAATGTGGAAAGTGTGTTTTAATTCAAAGGCAGGTTCCTCCTAGTTTCTTACAGATGCTACTGAACCACAGTCCTAACCATGTCTATGGACCCACTTTACACCTTGCACTAAAATGCGTTTTGGGTGATTGGATTGCAGTTGAATAGTGCTTGACTGCATGAATGTACAAGTGTAACTGCACCCAAGATGCATTGAGGATGGATTGCCATCCAATCGGCTAAACCACCTCCGAAGGTGCTCAGGGATGTAGTCTGAGCGCATTGAATAAAAGTATAAATGCAATCGTGTTTTCAATCCACATCCAACAACTACTTGGGAGGAAATAACACCAACGTAATACCCTTTGTATCCCTCTGTAAATAAAATCAAAAGTTTGACAATGCACATGTAGGTTTCACACCCAGTCTAGTCTGTGATGGTCCCTGTCACTATCCTCTCCCACCAGTCTTCAGTGCCGCCTTCAAATCGTCCTCTGGACAATGCTGGCACTGACCACAGCTGACATAAAAGCAGCTGCATAAAACAGCTTTCTCCTCTGCTTTCGTCTTTGGCATTCCAGTTGTGAAAGACAGCTTCTTCCCACACTTTGAAAAGCTATCAAAAGTCTGTACAATAGCTTAGCTTCATCTTTTTTATTCTTTTTCAATTTTTTGAACTCAAATGAGAGGGGGGTGTAAGAAGGAAGAAGAACAAGAAGCTGGACAAAATGATTGGAGCTCATTGTGGATACTGGAGACGTATATTACATGTTACTGACATACCAGGTGGAAATATAATCAAGTTAAATCATATGTAGATATGGTCTGGATATGAAAGGTGTAAATGGGGTGGATGTAACTGACTGTCAATATGTATATTACAATACATATTTGTTTGAAAATGAACCTGCTGAAACTGAAACCAGATTGTCCACTTCAAGGGCCAGCTTACCAATAATAAGGTGGAAGGCAGAAAATGTTTGATATTTTTGCATAAAAATGTTGAGCTTATCAGAGGTATTATTAAAATAGTTGCTGATTACTTTCTGTCAATCAAGCAGTCATTGAATCCACTAATCATTTGAGCTCTAAAATGTGTTTTTGTAGTTGAAGTTTGGAGCAGATTTTGGAAAAATAAAAACAACACTGGGGAAGAATTTAATTGGATTTCGTAGGCCCTGGATATGATTAAACAAGTAATTGGTGACATCCCTAAAGTAGCGTTTTTCCATAGCCCTGGCTTATCAGAGCCTTACAGGACCCAAGTGGTGCTAGAGAAGTGGAAGTAAGCAGAGCAGGACCACAGTCTGAGCTCAGCACTGCCAGACAGCATGCTCTGCCACAGAGAAACAGCAGGCTGCAGGAGCTTATCATTACTTGCAGCACAGTAGAGGAAGAAGTGGGTGGAGGTCAGTAGAAACAATGAGCCCATGGTGAGGAAGCAAAATTAGGAATCTGTGTTGGAAAGTTGCCAAGGGGGCAAATGTGAGTCTTGCCTCTTCTGATGCTACTTTTCTTCTTGACCCCACAACCCTTTCACTTCGCTCTAAACGTGAAGTGAAAGGGTTGTGGAGTGTTGCAAAGAAAAATAGAATGGGATAAAGGTGTGCATTTTGTCTTTCTGCAAACTACATGGAACTGTTGAGAGAGTATCACTCGCCTACTCATTCATTGATTTGCACTTCTCCTCAGGGAAATACCACCAAAAATCAATACTACTACTTTGTGCGTGTGCAGTATTAATTTGTGTGTTGGTGTGATTGTTTTTTTTTCTGTGTGAAGATAATTATTGCATTAGACCAAAAAATGTAAATTGTATTAACTAGTATCACTTAAAAGTAATCTTTCAAAACATATTGGTGAGGTTTGACTTCCATGTCATGTTTCTCTTTAGAACCTAATAGTGTTCAATACAGTCAAAGAACACTTTTTTGAGCATTGCTCATTGGCTAGCACATGCGGCATGCATGATTCTCCTGTTCATTTGTTTAGACATTATTTACGACTGATTGGATGTTGTGTATTTTAAGTTGAAAGTGCCGGAATAGTGAAACTTAGCTCCAACTGGGACATTTGCATATTATGTACTGCAACTCTCTCACTCATGCAAACATAAACGGCACAAGTCCCTCATCAGCACTCTTGAACCCGCAGTCAGCAGCATGCATCAGCAAGGGAGAGCGAGGTCAAGGACAAGATCACTGTGAGGGCTTTTGATGAGCTAATGGATTGACTGCTAAAACTCTTAACACTCTGGTGAGCTCAGGGTTGGATTTCTGTGAAGTATTTCTCATCACTAAGATCATCCCTGTCCTCTCACAAACTGTGAAGTTCAGAAGACGCCGGCAGTTTCAAGATCTATATAGCCAAGCTCATACTGTGTGTCTGTACGCTCCCTCTCCAACATCCAGTCTTCAGAGACTTAAATGCTATTATTGCAGTCAAAGTGAGTAAGCACAGTGTCACAAGTACAACAACAAGTATGTTGTGACTGAATGAATTAGTGCCTTTAAAACATTGTTTACAAAGAAGAGCTTCAAGTTTTCAAATGAGAGATGAGACACACTACATGTTTAATGGAACTCTGATGTGGTTACCATATGTTTATTATACAACCTATAGTCAGCTCCATGTTCCAATTGTGAAACATTTGTTGGTCTTCATGCCTGTGTTCCTCTTTTCCTAGGAGAAACGTTTTTTGTTTTTACAGGAGCTTAAAAAACATCACAAAGGTGGGAAGTTTGCAGTAAAGACATTACCAGATACAAGTGTCTCACAGTGAGTGCTTTAAAGAAGTCTGCAGACACATCTGTTCCAAGTTGAAACATCAGCTTAAAACGGATACATTCATTTCATTCAAGCTCAACTGTATGTCTGGAGGCAGTTAACTGTTTTTTTAGTTACTGAACTCAGCATAAAATGTAGCTGCACAGTTTTGCTGTCATGTTGCAGTACACATGTGGTGCTTCAGCAGAAGTTAGGGTACCCCTTGTCAAAATTTCTGTTTCTGTGAAAAGCTATGCAAGTAAAAGATGACCTGATTAACAAATGGCATAAAGTTAGAAAGTTAAAGATGACACATTTCAAGCACGATTACCTTATTATTTCCACCTTTTGCACTTATAAATAACAAAAATGGAAAAGGGCCTGAAGCAAGAGTTCAGGCCCTTGTGTGGGGGATATTTTGCCATTCGTCCTTGCAAAAGGCTTCCAGTTCTGTGAGATTCTTGGGCTGTCTGGCATTCACTGCTCGTTTGAGGTCTATCCACATATTTGTAATGACGTTTAGGTCAGGGGGCTGTGAGGGCCATGGTAAAACCTTCAGCTTGTGCTTCTTGAGGTAGTCCATTATGGATTTTGAGGTGTTTTTACAGACAATGGGAGGTTTACTTTGAGAATTTACTGGTATTTGATTGAAACCATTCCACCAGTGAAATGTTCCCAGTGCCACTGGCTGCAGCACAAACCCAAAGCATGATCGATCCACCCATGTGTTTAAGCAGTGGGAGGGGTCTTCTTTTCATGATGCTCATTGTGGCCAAAACATCATGTTTTAACTTCAGTGGTCCACAGGATTTGTTTCCAAAATGCATCAGGCTTGTTCAGATGTTTCTTTGCAAACTTGTGATGCTGAATTTTGTGGTGAGGATGCAGAACAGTGCACCATCACTCCACAGATGCTCATTGTTGGGACAAGGTTTGAGGACTTGGAGGGTTTCTGAAGCTCACCTGTCCTTTCCTGGTGATCAAGCCATAGTCTGAACAAGCTGATTAAGCTCAGAGACCTTAGTAAAGGTTATCTGGAGCTCAAATCTCTTGGGGTCCCCAAATGTTTGTGTTGTACTCCTTTCCCTTATTTTCACTCTTAGAAATGCCTTATCTCTATATCTCTTTATGCCTTTTGGAGATCAGCCCATCTTCTACTCATCTATTCACAATAACATAAACATAATGTAACGTAAATGGGAATAAAAAAAACATTTGTCATTATATGATATTACATTAGTCATATATGATATGACCAAGTTCATGTTTATTCATTTGCCTCCTTCTAACTTTTAACTCCCCCCCCCCCATGGCAAATTGAAGGACCACTAATGCGCTCCTTTAATTGATTGGAGCATCCCCATCCAAAACAGAACTTTTGGTAGATGAGAATTAACACATTAACTTGAAATTTGCTGCATGAAGGATTTTATAAGGAATAGCAATGTCTCCTTTTTCGCCAGACGTGTGTGTGTGTGTTTGCACACTTGTCTGTGAGTCACTCTGAGGCCTTGAGTCTGTTTGCTTTAAAGGCTACTTGTTTAACATCCATCCAACTCCCCATTCCTCCCATTCCCATTTCATTAATAAATCAAATAAACTGAACAAATGAATCAAGATGACACATCAAGGCAAAACATCACTGGAGAGGAGCACAATGGGTGTATGAAAAACCAGGAGAGAAAGGAGGACAAAGGTGTGTGCCAGGGTGGAAGTGCAGATGCTGTAGAAAGGTAGACAAATTTAGACATTGAACTGTGAAAAACGGTATGAAATTAGGAGGAAGGGATGAGACGATGTTAAGAAAAGAGGTTGGATGGAAGGAAGGAGAGAGGTTGTCAGGCTCAGAGGCAGAGCATAGGCACTTAGCCCTTCCCCCACCACTCATGGTTCTAGAGAGCAGAGAAGAATAATGAGATTGTATGGATGTGCTCCAGGCCTCAGGTAGGGCTAATTGTTTAATGCATTTTGTGTACCCATTCAGCCATCCAGTGCCTGTATACCAGTAGAGCAGGTTCAGCATTCACCCTTTTACTCAGATTTAATGTTGATCTTGACCAATTGATCTGTAGTATATAAAGAGTGACGTTTAACTGAAATGTCAAGGTATTTGTGTGAAGCCTGCCCAACAGCATTGACACACTGCTCAGGTGATTACAGGAGGCACTTCCTTGAAAGAGAATGTGATAGATATTAAGAAATACATACAAAAGCCAACACCACCTAATACATCTGTGTGCAGCCAATATGTAGCTGAACAGAAACCTTATCCATGTCTTGTTTTTCTGTTCCTGTGGTGCTCTGTGTGTCTCTGTTTCTTTGCACAGTGAGATTACAGGTGTGGTTTCGACTGGAGTTGGACAATCAAAGGACTGGTGTGAAGATGAAAGTGTGTTTTAGTTTGAAGTTGCCCTTTTCACGAGGTTTCGGCCAAATGACAGCATCTGTCTGTTTGTCTTAGAGATCAACATTCAGGTGGAACAACAACGTTCTGTGTGGAAAGCAGCCAGGACAGAGTGGATGGACAATAGCTCAGTCAGAGAGAGAGTGATGGAGAGGGGAAGATAAAGGGAGGCTGGGTTTTGTTATGGTGGAGGGCTCACAGAAAGGGCACAATAAATCTACCCGCAGAGGAAGATCAGAGACTGGCCAAACTCACAACCCCATCTAACACACATACACACCTGAGATGGTCTTTGTACTCTCCCTGTAACTTCATGAAATTTGGAACGAAGTCAAGACTTTTCTAAGAACTTCCAGAAGTATTTACTATTATTATGAACTTTAGCTATATAGAACATTTTAGTCAGGTAGAAGACATAAGTATTAACATAGAAAAGGAAGCCAACACGCAGAGAATTTGACACAAAAACTTTGTCACGTCACGTAAAGTAAGACAAGAAGCAAGACTGAGTCGCTGTGCAGCCCACCAACAGACCACAGCTTTTTTCCCTTCTCATAGATTATCATAGTCTCTTCTTTCAAACTTACACACTTGCCACAAAACTGTTTCCTCATAAGAGTTCACCAAGGACACGTCTGTCTCTAAACCTCAGAAGTAATTTCCTGTAAAAACATGCAGCTGATATTGCCAGTAAACTACTGTCCCTGAGTGCGGTATCATTGTCGATAACAGTAACTTACTGCAGTAGTTCAGATATTTGAAAAGCAGGTTCATACCAAGTAAAGCCCAGTACAGCCTTATAGTAAAGATAACAATAATAAATCATTTGTATATGCACATACGCATACAACATAATATATATGTAATTACATACATACATACAGTTCATATTTAGGTATGTATACACTCATTCACATACATATGCTTGATACAGAGACAGAAATTAAAGCACTAAGAGGACAGTATTTACTGGAGAGCCCCCAGCTCCAGAGTGTTTGGAACCATGTGAACGTGACGACTGAAGAAGCACACTCATTGCTAATTGCTCGTTAAAGTGCAGTTAAACGAAAAAAATGTAACCCTAATTAGTGATATTTAGGCCAATGTCCAAGCAACAAGCAGTTACTTTTCGGTGTGGATTCAAGGGGGTGAATGATTAAAAAGGCTTCTTACCATTCTGAAGAGGAGCATGTTTCTAATTCTCAAGAACCCTTATGCTTCCACATGAATGTCTATCATCACCACTATTTTGATGCAAATTGAAATTCTGGGCAGATTTGACCACTTGAATTGGTAGAATTTGTTTTGTTGCCATTCCACGGCATGCTGTTGCTGCTACATTGGTAGTTTTGGTATAACTAATGAAGTCTTCACCAGCCTTAGTTGTACTTGCGATATTCTGGCTTAGGCTATGATAATGAGATATAAGCTGCAATCGACTGCTTGGATGAGGGAGTGAAATATCCTATAATGAATGATAAGATCATATCAGCCAAATATCCAAAGTCCCAGCCACACTGCTAGATTTTTATTACTGTTGAATCTGCCTATTGGTTGCCCAAGTCTGTTGAGATGTTTTTACTTCCCTGGAGCTAACTGTGGTTCTTTTGGGGGGTTTTTTATTGTTGCTTTTTTGATTTCCCCCAATTGGAAGTTACCCTAGTGCGTCTTATCACCTGCTAATGCACCCTGTTTCTTTTATTTTCTTTCTTGTAGAGAAGCTGATAGCATACCAGAGGGAGTTCCATGCCTTGAAAGAGCGCCTTCGAGTGGCAGAGCACAGGACGCTGCAGCGCTCGTCTGAGCTCAACAACATTCTCGAGCAGTTCAGACGTGCCATCGCCGAGACCAACAGCAGCAAAGATGCCCTCACAAACTTCTCCGGTAACTGACACATACAAACACATACGAAGACTCATTAACTCCAACTGAGCTTTTATGCTGTAAATTAAACATGAAATGTTTTCAGTCAGTCATGAAAGGATCAAATGGAGGAAATTTTTAGACATATTTTCAGGTTTGTTTGTTTTTCCCTCCCAGTTTTCCATCACATTTTGGTTAGGTTTTGACAACCAAACTACTTGATTAGTTTCAGGAAATAGTCATCGTTTGGGTTAATGTAGATCCTGCCACAAAATTAAACGCGTGTTCGAAAGGCAGCACCAACACAGCAGTATCATTATGTACACCATGCCGTATGGAGTAAGTGATGAGCACAGACAGGGTCCTGCAGCCAGTGAGTAGTCAGACTCTCAGAAGGAAGTTTTGTACTCTTAAGTCAGTGTTTAGTTAAATATTTAATTCTGTAGTTAAAGCATCAGTGTTCTACCAGAGCACTTTAATGTTAACAGGTGGTGCTTTAAAAGTCAGCATAATTTCATTCCTGTCATCGTTTGATGAAACTGAGAAGAGGACTCCACATAACTCCTGTCTCTGTGCCTGCTTTCAGATGAGACGCAGAAACTACTGAAGGAGCTTGCAAATAGGAAACCTCTCCAGGTGCCAAATATCTACCACCACCTGCCTCACCTTCTCAACAATGAGGGCAGCCTGCACCCTGCCGTGCAGGTTGGCCTCGGCCGCACAGGAGGTGAGCGAATGCAACACAATGCAAATTCAGTACAACAGTCACTTCCGGGATTGCTGAGGTGTTTTTTTAATTGGAATATGGCTGCTCCTCCAACACAAACACCATAAAACCTCCCGACATCCTCATTACACCAGGGAGAAGACAAGTCTCAACAAGTTTTCAGTTGTTGATCAGTTCACAACAAGTGTCCCTGTTGGATTGAGATTTGTAAAAGGATCATTCTGAGGAACATGCAGAGTTGAAGATAATTGTAGTGTATGTACAGTATAATTCCCTTTTTACTTTACACATTATGTATCCTACCTCTTAGATTCATCGAAGAGGGATTTCCTTTCAAATCTCTGTCCCACTTCAAATGCTTTTCTGTTGTCCTTTCTTCTCTCACTCATTGAACCTGAGAGGTATGCTCGAGCATTTTGAATAGTACTTCACAAAGAAAGTTTACATTCGGAACATAAAATTACAAAATCATTAGATGTTGGCTGCAATGAATCCAGCAGTGTAATTTTTCACTTGGTAGTTTTTCTCCAGTGAAGATACGGAAACATGTCCTGTCAAAGCTGCTGTCATTAGCTCACCTTTCATATGGAGTTTCCCTCTCTGTTTCACTCTTCCTATTAACTCCCATTCGCTGCCTATTTTCAGCAATTTTAATTTAAAAAATGTCTTCCTCACGTCTCAAACAATGGCATACAGCATGTCACCTCTGCTATATCAAGTCCTCTAAGAGGATTACGTATCTGGCATGGTGAATGTTATAGGTAGAGTGAATTTGGGGAGCAAGTTAATGGGCTGAACAGCTAAAGTGGTGTTTCCACATTCCTTATGACAATGGCTGAGGGGAAGAACAGAGGCCCTAGACAAATTAGAGGAAAGGAAGGAGGGACCAGTCTGGGATAAATAGGAGCCTCTTGTCCCTGGACCATAGCCTGTTTTGATCAGTGCGTACAAGGTTTTCCCACAGGAAAAAGAAAAAAATTCTTCTCCTATCATTGCCGTCTCTTAGTCATTGCCAGTCTGTCTGTTTTTATGACAGGTGGGAAGGTATCTGATAATGCCAAGTTTGTCGCTGCCTACTGGTTTGTTCTCACCAGCTTCTCACCCTAAAACATCATTTGTGTTCAATGGAATGCTCAAGCAAGCTGGGAGGTGATAGCGGATCTCTGCGTTGGTGGGTCGCAGAGACACAGGACTGCTTCAGGAAAGTTTTTGTCTCTGCGCCACCCATGCATTCCTGTGGAACATACATGACCCAGCAGTGCCTTGAACCTCTCCTTTTTTCTATTGTTCATTATTTTTCTTTGCCCCCCCTTGTTTTCCCCCTTGTTTCTCTGCTGGTCTAAGCATATTTGACATTGGGATATTTATAGCTGTGCAAATGAGGACATCATTCCACTTTAAATTGAACAAGGATTATGGGAAGACACAGTCTAGCGAACCTCTGAGACTGTAATGGTTGGAGTAGGGCCTGACTGAAGCCCCTTTAAGACAGAAACCAACAAATGGGCATTATTGTAAATGCAGCCTGGCTTGCTCCAAACACATGTATGGCCTTTGACAAGCCACCAGCTTGCCAACTTGTGCCTTTTACACACAGTCGGTACCAAGCAACACTAACAGTTATTTACACTGACCAACAATTAAACGTGGCACAAGCTCCAGTTGAAGATGTCGTTCCCCTGCTTTTTTCTCCCAAATTTGGAATTCCTTGTGCTCCAGTCTTTGTTGGTGCTGGCTCTTCTGTTGCCTTGATACAGTCATGTGTCTGCACTAATGCACATGGTGCCAGCTGCTTTATTGCAAAGCCCCACACTGCAAGGGCATAACACATGTTGTGGTGATCTGCGCCTTTAGGCATGTGACACACAAACCCACCAGTGAGCTCAGGGAGCATCTATGCCGGGTTTTCAAATTTAAGTGGTGTGCATGTACTCAACAGTGAAAGAGGCATAGTCCATCCTAAGAGTGATAGTTGGTTAGCTTGCTAACCCCTGGCAACAAGCCAAAAAAATCTTTGTAGTGAACCTGGAGCTGGATTGTCTTCCCACACCATCCTACAGGTTCACACTGTTTCCCCAGATCCCACAGCTCTCCATGCTGATGTCCCGACTCCCACTCACTGCTGCTAATTGGACTGCCGGATTTTTGGAAAATTATCAACTGACAGTAATGTAAACCTCAAACTCGCATGTTTTGTTGCTTCTTTCTTTGCTGGTGAACCAATATTGTATTTCTCGCTATCAGCACAGGGTTCAACATGGCATAGAAACCTTTGATTCAGCTGATTATTCAGTCAGTCTGAATGGCAGAAGTTGGGAACTCAGTACATTAATCAGCACAATCTAATCGGCAAGATCTAATCTGAGGCTAATTGCCTTCAGTGGCAACTCTGTAGCTAACGCATTCTGACATGCTACACTCACTCTCTCATCATCACCTTATACTCCAAGGACCTCTCTTCATCCCACACGGCTGACCTGTGCCAGAACCCTGTATATCAAACCTCACCCTACGCACAGACATTTTTGGTTGCATCCAAACACAAGCCAGGGCTTTCAACCATCACTGAATTTCCATTGAACTAAAACAATGAAGCAACACGCTGCTTTGTTTCAGTGTGAGCTCTGATTGGCTGGCTGCATCACTGCTATGCAACACTGAAGAAAAAAATTGGACATGGTTCTGCCTTCCAGCTGCAAGCAGTAACGCATGTCAGAGCAACTGAGCTTTGCAAGGCAAAACTGCACGTTGTGCATTTCATGTGCAAATGTGTGCACAAAGGCCAATGACCAGACTCGATGCCTACATGTTGTTGACACCGTAATATAATTATCAGATCTTTTGTTCAGACATACACGAGTGACCTCCTTATTCACGCCACACTTTACAGGCTGTGAAGCTTGCACCGGTGATCCCGTTTTTTTAATGGAGTATTGCGAATTTCACTGTTGAAACCGTGTTGCACACAAACAGTACAAATATAACAAGGAGTGGAATTACTGTTTCAGCAAAGGTCCCCTCTATACATGGATGGTTGAATAATGCAATCCATATAATTGGGAGTAGGATTTATGATGGCTCTGACTGGTTATTGATGCTTTTTTTTTTACTAGGCCCCTTGTGTTACAGATTGAATTTGTTGAACAAACTGCTTGAATAACAAGATGCTGTGAATCTGTGAGTGTCAGAGATGTGACCATTTTTACAAAAACTTTATTCACTTTCACCCAGAGCATTTTTAATAGGTGGTCTACTCAGATTGTGGATTCTAGGTTTTCCACTGGCAAGCTTTGTTTAAAAGCACACACACACACACACACACACACACACACACACACACACACACACACACACACACACACACACACACACACACACACACAAAGTGTCCCTCAAGCTTTGTAAGACCTTGAAACCTGTAGAGTTTTTTTTTAAAAGGTTCAGTTTTTCTCATTGAAATATAGCACCCAAATTACTCCGGATGCCTCTCATCCCCAGCAGCAACACCTCTTTTCCCGAGGGAGGAAGGACTTTGATACAGAAGCAGTTGTGAAAAATTCAAATAACATGAGACCCATTGATGCCAGAATAACCCCAAAGCAACACAGGTGTGATTTTCTTAAATTTCACCAAATAAGATTTCAATTAATCATTTAAAAAGGCTTCTTTTGTAATTAGTTCATGTAATATATAATGCAAACATACTGTATGTTACTGTAAAGATGCAAACAAACAAGGACAACAAATATGCATGAAAACCAGTTTTTATTTATATGTCATTATAGTTTTCATTCTACTTTTTCTATATCCTCTATATATAATTCATGATTTCATAAAATCTAAAGATAGTATAATAAATAAGATCTCTCTAAATATAAGAAATGGTTTTTATTTTTTGGGTTTTCACATTTATTTGTACAGTTATTTTTAATAAGCCTAATCATTATAAGTTACATTTGAAAAAGCACATAATTGACAAACTTAAAACAAGTGGACCGGTCCTCAAGTCAAAGTGTAGTTTGGCCGGACACATACTGTATGCTTGCATGATTATTCCCACCACAAGCAGTGATCCAGTGATGTCACTTCTCTCCTTGATGCTGAATAGAACCCTAAATAATGTGCAGCTATGGTTCCAAATTGGGAAAATAAAAACATTTACATGGTTTGTTTAATCAAACCATAAAGCGTAATTTTTGTGGAATCAGAAACACAGCTCTGTTGATGTGCATGACATGTCAAGTCAGTTCTTTTCACTGATGTGACAGAGGAATGGCCAGAAATGTAGATTGTTTTGCTTTTTTTTCTCCTTTTTTTTCCCCTCATGTAAGGAGATGAAAGGATGGCGGAGTGAAGCGGGCAGGCTGATCAAGGGACATGGGGAGGGACAGTCTTGGAGTCGGTCCTGCTCATGCCGCACTTGCATGCATTATCACTCATTCACTGTCTGCCACCCTCCCTTATTCTGTCACTCTCTGTCTCTTTTCCTCCCTCCCACGTTCTCCTTTCATCCTCGACCTACTTTCTTGGTGGTGGTGGGTGTCGCTATACGACACGGAGCTCAGTGTGAGAAACACAAAGCAAAACTGGGACAGATTCTCCACGCTGCTCAGATCACTCTGGAGGATTGCACCCTTTCTCAAGTCCAGTGTGTTGCTCACGCAGTCTGCACCTCAAGTTTGTTTTGGGCCTCTGTTTTTGTCCCTTGTGCCCCACGTCAGCTCAGTTAGCGTGCTTCCCCTTTCAAAATGTACCGACACACACACGCACGCTGAAGCACTGGTCCATCTTCTTCACAATCATTACCGTCCCTATAGGGCAAGTTGTTTGTAACTTCCATCTATACAACACTTAACCTTGTTTCCTTCCTCTCTGGCCAAGCATTTTACATTTTATGCAAAGCACTGTAGAGAACTGCCTTCTATAAATTGTGACCATAGGATTGAAGTACTGTCTATACAGAGGAAGAGAAGCCTAAACATGGAAAAGAGAGCACACAGGCTAATGGGCAATTTCATGCTGACTGTCCTGACTTCTTTTCCTTATTGTGAGGAAAACACTGATCCAGTGTCAGATTTCCAGCCTGACGACTTGTTCGTCCTCACATTTGCTGCCACGCCAGTGTGTGCTTGCTGTACTCTCCCTGCTCTGTCATTCCCTCACTCTGTCTTTCCCGGGTGAACATGATCCTTGTTTCCTAGTGAGTGAAATGAACTGCTTTAATGTCTGTAAGAGTCTGTTTTTGTTTTTTCCCCTCTGGTATACTTTTCAGGGAATCTCTCCATACTAAAGAAGAGGCCGACTGTTTAGCAGCAACCGCTCAAGGCCTCATACAATAGGAGCAATAAGGAGATGACTGTAGCCTCTCTTTTCCTGTTTCCCTGTCTTACTGTTGTCTCACTTCATCAGCCTGTCCTCAGCAAAATACTTCTCATGGCCTTTCTTAGCTCAGAGGTGATTATTAGCTTCATATTTGCAATTGGTGGGTTTTGCTGACATGACTAAGCACTTTGTTGACTGGCAAAATTAATTGTTGACAATCTAGAGTGTTGATTAATTGTTCGGTAATGTAAAAAATATCAGCCTTTCCAGCTTCTCACAATATAAGATTTGCTGTTTTCCTCTGTTTTTCTCTTGTTGTTAGGCTATACTTTTGGTTTTGGTGACTTTTTGAAGTTTTTATAGATTAATTTTTTTATCGATTTATTGAAAAAAAAAAATCAGTAAGTGACCAGACCCTCTCTAAAGCTGTGAGTTCTGCTTTCTATTTTTTTCTTTTCCTCCTTGCTGTTGGCTTTGGTTGCTTTAGGTGGTAGGAAAATCTCATAAATGAACTTTGCAGCACTTTGCAGATCTCAGGATAATGAATGCTGTTGAACAAATGGCAGCTAAAAGAAACATTTGTCACCTCTGTCCAAAGTCCAAATTTAGCCGCCTGATGTGGAATCAGTGACTCTCAAATGGAGTATATTTCAGACTTAATCACTTTACCCACATTGTGTATATTGTTGTTAAAAGACACGTTTCTCTAACAACATGCAGCAGGGTTGTGCAGATGCACTCCACTCCACCTCCATCAGTCATCCCTCCCACTGCCATCTGTCAGTTTGGCCATGAATTTCTGTTCTCGCAGATATAGGCCGATGTAATCAGTCCTTGTCTAATAGCAAACATTATTTGGTTTGGATCAACTTTATTAAACGGCCACCCCTGCAGCCTTCGACACTTCTCGCCCTCACACTCTGTCTTCTTCACAGTTACCATGGTGATGGGGATCCCTACAGTGAAGCGGAAGGTGAAGTCTTATCTGTCAGAGACACTGCGTTCACTAATAGACAAGCTGTCACCAGAGGAGAAACTTGACTGTGTTATTATAGTCTTTGTTGGGGAGGTGAGATCTGGTATTCATACAGAATGACTCATAGCACGATGAATTCAGAAAGGTCTGCCTGTGTCTCATGTGTCCAACCGTTTGACCTCCGCAGACTGATGTGGACTACGTTCACAGCGTGGTTGCTGGCCTGGAGAAAGAGTAAGTACATTTCCTGATAACTGCTAAAAATGTGGAGATAGTGTGAAGGAGTCAAAACACAGTTATCCAGAGAAGTATGTGTGCAGGCGCGCTCGTGCGTCTGTGTCAGACCTGTTGATGTCACCAATAACCTCCTTTTGTACAGGTTTTCTACAGAGCTGAGTTCAGGCTTGCTGGAGGTGATCTCCCCACCAGCTGCTTATTATCCTGACCTCACCAACCTCAAAGAGACTTTTGGAGACTCCAAAGAGAGAGTCAGGTAAGCAATTCACCTACTGTGGCCTTGACACCTGTGTTGTCTGTGAGTTTGGTGCTCTGACATTTAATTGGGACAAAATGCAATAGAAATCATTATGGAAATCATGGAGAAGCCAGCCCTGAGAGAAGTGAAATGCAGGAGAACTGTGATGAGGAAGGATGAGTGGGGGGTGGGGGGTGAGGGGAGCGAGAGCTTTTAGGTAGGCTGCCTAGGTACTTAGTATTCCACAGGCATTTCTCAAAGTCAGATCAAGGTCATTGGCAGCAGCACCCTCTATCTCTTTTCCTTCTGTTGTGCTCCCTCTTATTATCCTCTGTGCTTATCTTCTCTTTATAGCCATCTAACAACTGGCTTCATTAGAAATCTGTTTATGGTGCAGTTTGTGCCGACTACTTACAGTATGTACTCAGATAGTAGCCTTTAGGCCCTGAGGACTGCATGTTATGTTGGTATGTGGGTATTTGTGAGCACAGATGCTTCTGATGGCAATCTGGGCAGTTAGTATCTTGCTCTACATGGTCCATGGCACAAATTTGTTTGACATGTGTGGGCGGCATGGTGGAACAGCAGGTAGTGTGCGTTGGTCCCCGGGTCGGGCAGGGCCTTTCTGTGAAGTTTGCGTGGGTTCTCTCCGGGCACTCCGGCTTCCTCCCACAGACCAAAAATGCTCATTAGATTAATTGGTGACTCTAAAATGGTCCTTAGGTGTGAGTGTGAGTGTGAATGGTTGTCAGTTTCTATATGTTGCCCTGCAATCGACTGGTGACAGGTTCAGGGTGTACCTTGCCTCTTGCCCATTGACAAGAGAGCCCCCCCCCCAATGGATGGATGGATGGATGTATGTGTTTCATGTGTGTGTATGCATCGAAGTGAATGGTATAGAAAAGGTTTTATTACATTTCACCACTGCTGAAGCAACTCAAAGCAAACTCAACCACCTGGCTGAGTTTAAGTGCACGTGCATCCATTTCCCACATTTGTGGTGTGTGTTCACCTGTGTGTTGTTGTTTCTGTTTATGTCTGTGGGTATGCGTGTGTGTATCTGTGTGCCAGCTCTCACAGCTGCCCCGTGGAAAGCATCATGAACACCTGCAGCCCTCTGTGAACGGCCATGAGTCTGACTTGAACAAGGGCAGATCATTCAGATCAAACAAGTCGTGTGACAGCACTGGTCATAAATTATTCAAATACAGTCTGCTGCTGTAGCATTCAGTGTACCTGGCGAGCACCTGATTTGCATAGTTTGGCTTTTTGCATGGGAGGCAGTGTGCCTTTCACAGGCAAAATATCCCTGAGTCTACCTTAAAATACAGTAAGATGGATTCACTTTTCATGTGTGTGTATTTTTTCTTATGTGTTCTCTAATGATGGTTTCTGCTTTGTTTAGATGGCGGACCAAGCAGAATCTGGACTATTCCTTCCTCATGATGTATGCTGTGAGCAAAGGGGTTTATTATGTCCAGGTATGTCCTTGGGAAAAAGAAAAGTTCACATAGCAACTTGTTGGAGAGCATTTTAAGACGGGCTTTTTCCTCTGTAATGCTGGTTTGCTTTTAGAGTTTTTCATACTAAATTAAAGCAAATGCATGCTGTTGCAGTCATTCATCAGAGTCAGTGTTTTTTTTTTCCAGACTGGAGCCAGTTTCACTTATTCTGAGCCTAATCCTCTTAGACTTGTTCAGCTCTTATCTGTCTTCTTGGCTAAACTAGGCATCCAATTTGGGAATGTTTACATAAATGTTTACTCTCAGCAGATTTGAAGTGCTAACTCCAGACATTCATGCTTTAGTTCCACTGTGTTGTTAATCTCCCATCTTTCTGTCTTATGCATGGGGCGTGTCATTTCCACTCTCTGCTTTCACCTGAAGGGAAGAGGTACTGCCTCTAACATCTACTGCTACTCTAGTTTAGTCAAGCATCTGAGAAGTGTTGTCTTAGCTCGGTTCGGAGCGTTGCCCACGTAGGAACATAGAAGAGCCTCCCTCCTGCTTCCTATCCTCTCCATTAGGAATAAACCCGACTCCTTATATGGGTTTCTTTTGCCTCATGTTTTGTTCTTTCTGTGCCTCTGTTCCTTCAGCTGGAGGATGACATTGTGGCCAAGCCCAACTACTTTGCCACTATGAAGAACTTTGCCCTGCAGCTCTCATCAGAGGACTGGATGATCCTGGAATTCTCTCAGCTGGGCTTCATTGGTACGATCCATTAAGCATGTGATCAATACTCACCATCCACCAGGGGATCTGCATTGTCAGCTGATAGCACAGCCAAACAATGGCACTCTTGGCTAAATGGCCTCCCTAAAGTGGTTATTAACTCATTATTTTAACTCTTAACTTGGCAAGGCATTCACATTCTGCAGGGTTTATGATGAACAGGCAATTGCACTGTGGGCAGGTCCGCAGCCAGTTAAGAAAAGATGGAAATTACATTGATCACTGTAGAATTTTGGTCATTGTACATTAATATTATTTGGCAGGGAAAAGCATTTAGGTGCATTTTTCTGTTCAACTGAAACGGTGACAGTTTTTTTTCTTGTTTTGTTTTTGTTCAGATTAATGGTTTAATCATCCCATTGCAAATAAGTGGTTGTTAATGAATGCCGAATGCGTCTGTGTAGGATCAATGAATTATTCTCTCTTTCCCTCAGGAAAAATGTTCCAGGCTCCAGACCTGAACCTCATTGTTGAGTTCATCTTCATGTTTTACAAGGAGAAGCCCATTGACTGGCTCCTGGACCACATTCTCTGGGTCAAAGTCTGCAATCCTGAGAAAGATGCGGTATGCACTGTGATTACTGTATAGATATTAGTGTCATTGTAAGGGGAGTGGGTCTCGTCATTCTCCCCTTGTCCATTTTTAAAGAAACACTGCGAGCGGCAGAAGTCCAGCCTCCGTGTGCGGTTCAGACCCTCCCTGTTTCAACACGTGGGACTCCATTCTTCTCTCGCTGGAAAGATCCAAAAACTCACAGTGAGTCTCACGACCTCATAGTCATCTATTTACTGCAACAGTGGAGACTATTTCCTGTTGCCCTTCCAGTGTTTCCAATGTTAAAATGTTGGCTTTCCATCTGTCTGTGTCCTGTAGGACAAGGACTTCCTGAAGCCACTGCTCCACAAGATGCATGTCAATCCCCCAGCTGAGGTTTCCACTTCAATGAAGGTATTGTGCCCATAAAATAAATTATTTCTGGATGTTCACTTTTCTACATATATTATACTGCTATGTTGTGTATGCTATATGTAATCTAGTGAATAAGAATAACTATAAAAACAGTAATTAATTTAACGCATTGTCCCCCAACTTTAAAATCAGTCATCATGGTGGAACAACAATGTGCATTGTGTCACACAGGTGTATCAGGGTCACACACTGGAGAAGACGTACCTGGGAGAGGACTTCTTCTGGGCCATCACCCCTACTGCGGGAGACTACGTCCTCTTCAAATTTGACAGACCTGTTAGCATTGAGAGGTAGGTGATTGTGTACACAGGCTCTCATCATGTGAAGCAGAGCCCAACATATATGTCATTATCATGACACTCTCTCATACAGGTACATGCAAAAATCTGCCTTTTCAATTCTTTCTGCCTGATGCCCTTCAATGATTCAGTTTAGTTTCTATGTGTGCATGCGTGCGTGTGTGCATGTGTGCGTGCATGCGTGTCTCCAGGGATCAGGGTGCGCTAATGAGAGTGCTCTAAAATAAGCATTCTCAGGCCAGCCTCCTACTCTCTGTGGAGCCGAGGTAGAGAGGCAGCAAGGCAGAGAATATAAAGAGAGCTGATAGCGAGACTGACGGCTTGGATCAGAGCCGACCTGAAAAGGATGCTAATGTTTGGTCATGTGGAGATTAATTTTATGATGATGAATGCATTCCGCTGCTCTTGTAAAGATAATGTTAGGACAGAGAGACAAGTGAGACTGTCAGTCACTCAGCAACTAAGTGGCAGCGAGTGGGAAAAGGGCCATCTAGTGTTCCACTGTCTGTCTCTGAAGTGTTTTGTATGCTTTTCAACGACACCAATTCCGGCTCAGACTCTTTTGCCACGCTGATTAGACAACATCTCTTCAGCAGTTGGTCGAGAGATGCAGCATTCTTTCCTGATCTCTCACTGCCTCTGGCTTGCATTCTTCTGTTATCTCCTACTCCAGGGTTGTTCAACATTTAACACTAGTAAATACAATGCACACACAGACTTGAGAGAAAACACCTTTTGTTTCAGATGAAAGCGAGGGAATCATGATTGTTTGTTTCTTCTTTGAATCTTGCCAACCTTGAACACTGAAGTCACAAGTGAGGCTCATATTCCACACTATGCTTTGTGAATTCAAATCATCCTCCACTTGCTCTGGAATCTACTGAGATTGGCTAAAAAGGCAGAAATACTGGAATTTGTAATTTTCAAAACCTGTAGCTATGACCTGAATATGAGATCTGAGAGGCATATGCTTTGAAATGTTGATCAACTATCCTACTGACAGTCAAGCCCTGATTACACAAGGGGCATACATACTTCTGCATACCCAATTTCTCATTTCATGGACATAACTAACTTAACACCTAACGTCCATAAGGGACTTGGGACGTTAGGTGACTGTGTGTATCTGGACTGGACTGTGTGCATCTGCGTAGCAGCTAACAAAGGGCAAGAATGCTCATCCATGGATGTAAACATTACAATGAATGCTTGGTTTATTTGGCAGGTTCTTGTTTCGGAGTGGAAACCAGGAGCACCCAGGGGACAAGATTGAGAACACCACAGTTGAAATACTGCCTGTCTCGGTAGGGGAAACTCCCCCACACACACACACACACACATTCTGTCACCCCTCTGTGGTGTGATGTGCAAACGGTTTTGATTAGATTACACTGAGTGGTTGCTCTTAGGGACGGAGCATATTGATTATCGACAGGAATGTGTGCGTGACTGAATCGTTTGCTCTGCCCGAGGCAATACATTCTGACATTGTGATTCACACTTTCATTATAGTCACAGACACTAGCATCTGTTTAAGTGCTGCTCAAATGAACAGATTGAAGTCTTTCATTTGTTTTCTCGTGTTTCACACTGCATTCCATCTCTGTTCACGTGTCAGGAAACTGGACTACAGACCAAAGACAAGTACAAGCGAACTGAGGACCGCTTTTACAGGATTGGTAAGTGACTTTGACAGTCTCACAGTGCTCTGTGTGTGTGTGTGTGTGTGTGTGTGTGTGTGTGTGTGTGTGTGTGTGTGTGTGTGTGTGTGTGTGTGTGTGTGTTTGTGTGTGTTTATACACATAAACACACTGAAACCTCATAATTCTTTTGTTTTTCCTGATTTTTTTTTCTTCTTATTAGCTTTTGTTCCTTAGCTTTTTTGTGATATGTGCCTTGTAGGCGTGATATTCTTAAATAAATCTGATGAAAGCCATGTGCTGAAAAGTGATGTTGGAATAAAGTTCATATTCTGTCAGTGAGTCAGTTAATGTTATGTTTCACTTTTGTTTCTCTCACTCGATCACTTACGTGTCTGGTAAATTACTCACTCTGTCCCTACAAATCTGATTTATAGCACTTCCTATGCTTAAACACACAGGTCATTTTGAGAAGGGCGTGGCAGAAGGGGCTGTAGATCCCTCCTTCAACCCCGTCATGGCACTTCGACTTTCAGTTCTCAAAGACTCGGCTGTGTGGGCCATCCTCAGTGAAGTAAGCCAATCTCCCAACCAATCACGAGATAAATGCCTCTCGTTCTAAATGCCTGCTGCCTTCTTGTTTTTATCCAATCACACATATTGATGCTCTGCTCTCCTCCTGCAGATACATATAAAGAGGATAGCTGGCTGACTCTTCTGGAACGGGCACATGAATCATGGCCCCAAGGGGACCAAAATCTGTTAGACTGCTTACGCAGGGCCTCTGGCACCTAGCAACCAGCAGTGAAGTCATTAGAGCCCACTAGAGTTGCTCGTCTGAGCTTGTCTGAGGAACACCACCTCTCTGTCCCCGCTCTTCCTAATGTACTTTACTTTGCTACTCATCCATCGATTTCTCCCTGTCTCTCTGCATCTCTCCGTCACTCTTGAATTCATTTGTGAGAATGTGAATACTACTGTCTAAGAACAACGAGGAAGTGTGTGACGACATCTCTACCCCGCTCTAGCTCTCAGTGTGACTGTGTTATTCAGCAGCTTTGATCACAATCAGAAAATGTTCAGATGACTGAAGACAAATTTTTCACATCTGGAGAGAACCAGTCACCTGGCCACTGGTGTAGATGCTGCCAAACCCTTCTGTTACTCAATGCTGCCACCTTTTGGGCAAGCTGGGGCTTTGCACTGTCACTAGCGCCTCAGCGAAAAGCCCGTGATGATCAAGAATGTTGTCGTCACCAATGGCCAGTTGCTCTCTGTTCTCGACGAAGGGGATGGAGCTCTAGATCAACACCAGCCCAAACAAAAATGTTTCCCTCTCTTCCAGGGTATTGCCAGTCACACGCAAATACTCCACTCGTCCTGAAACACAAACTCAGGATGCCAGTTACAACTTTGACTTTAGGCCAGATTCTGTGGTAACTACCCCAATTCATCAAGAATATACGACAGCTTCTCTATCTCGCCTCCTGTCTGACAAGCTGTGTACGACCTCGGTGTCCATTTATCGTAAACCAATCAGACATTGCCTTGGCGTCATTTTCCCGAAGGAATATATTGTTACATTGATATATTATTACAGCTATGACGATCTATGAAGGTGACTTAATTTATTTGAAATAAATTTTTAATTTGTACAAGAGGTAAAATATATTTTTATTCTATTAAGAGATGTTTATGGTAGTTCAGAGTCTGTTTTATTTGTGTACTGTTTCTTTTGTTTGTTTGTTTTTTTTCTAAATTGCTATTGTACATTTTATTTTCATTATCACAGCTGCTTGCCAAGTTGCTTTGTCTGCTGGTGCAAGTGGCTCAGTTCAGTCTGATCCAGTTTCTTCTCACTTGGAGGGAAACTTTACACCTAATTTTAATTTTCACTTAAAAACTGAGTGGTAGGAGACTTATGAATGGATTGTGTTGAAGTAGTTGTGGGTCAAAATTGGAAAAACGTGCCTTATGTCCAGGTCCCTTGAAATTGTCTCAGCAACATTAATTCCAATATGTTCCCTCTCACTTTTGCCTACACTTTGATTGCTAGATATACTAATGTTTTTAAATTTACACACACGGTCCAATTAGTGATTGGATGTGAAGAACAATATCTCGGTGTTAGTGAAAGTGGTAGAAACTAGGGTGGGTTTTATATCAGATTACCTTCTGAAACAGCGTGATTTGCACTGCTTTGTCACAGTTTTTTTCGGTTACCATCACGCCCTTCACCATTGTGCTTAAATTTTCCATCCTCCCACAGTAGATGCTCATTTCCGACTCCTCCAAATCCACACTATGATTTATTTTGTCCAAGTGTGTTTTTGACTGGACAGAATATTATGACTACTGATCATCACCTTTGTTGTAGATTCGGCTGAGGTTGTGTAGTACTTTCACTGATTGTAAATATATAAAAAGTAATGAGCAATATCCCCCCCCTCCTCTTCCTCAGTAGTTTCTGAAATTCACTTGATATGTTTTGTATTTGTGTGTGGCCAATGTTTTGAGTGGAAGCTTTTTTTTTTCACTCATTTTACATCGCAGTGGTTTATTCAAGGGGGTAGTGAAGTGCCTTTTGGTAGAATTGATATGAAAACTGGACAGTTACTGCTAATCGTGCTTGTTCACGTGCATGGTTATTGTCTCTAAACAATGTTTTTCAGTCGGAGCAGCCTCCTCCACCCCCTGATCAAACCATCCATGCTAGGCCTGTATTCAAGAAAACTGAAGTCGCTTGATGTCTGCCTCTTCATCCGATTCCTTTTTTATTTGGGAGAAGATCAGAGCAAGCCAGTGTCTGTGGGACGTGTTTTGAAAGTGGAAAGACACTGCTGACAGGATTGGCCTCTCTCCCGTGTCCTGCATCCACATACAGCCAGAAACGGAATGCATGAAAACAGCATGAACGGTCATGTGATCCCAGAGATCCCTTTACTGTATTTGTGGAAAGTGGACAGGAGACAAAAAAGAGGGACTCTTCCCTTCCTCGACAACCCCCCATACACCCATCAGTTCATGTGCCTTCATCATTTACATGTGTATGCCTGCCTCTGATGTTTTTGACATCATTTTACATGGACATCTTTGAAATAAACGATAAACGTTGTTAGAAGCCATGGCCATTTTTTTGTGTTATGATTTCGGTCTACTTGCATTGCTCATGTCACCTGCATCAGGAGGTTTGATTCACAGAAGCTGTGAAGTAACAGGATGAAAACAAAGAAAATCTATTGCAACTGTGATCAGAAACTTCATTTGACAGAGCTTTGAAACGGATGATGATCTGTCTACTTTACCTTCAATCTTAAAAACAAAGCACACATGGAAAACTACAAGCCCTCCCAGCATGCATTTCTTTGCGTCAGGCACTTCCGATTTCCCAGCATGCCGTTTCAGAAACATGGCTGAAAGCTGGTTTAATAACATTGATGTCACTGCCGTTAGCGTAACTAGCTGATTCTTGCGCTTGTGAGTTTATCAAGAAGGGGGTGTTGGTGTTAAAGTGGATTGTGTACAATGCCGAAATATTACGAGGACAAGGAGGAAGACAACAGAGCCTGCGCCGGCATCAGAGAGGATTTCAAGGCATGTCTCCTTCAGCACGACTGCGTGGTAAAGGTAAGTAAACGTCTTCTTCAATAACATGGACCTGAACTAGACAACGTTACAGGGTGAAACGAGGTGCTGTGGCTCCGTAGTTTGATGTCCCACGTCTACAAAAGCTTAACTTACTTACATGGGAAATATACACGATATCCCTGAAACTGAACTGAAGGCGGACAGCGCTAATATGGACACCTGAGGTCAGCAGGGCTGGTTAGCCATTCTCTCCCTGCACGCCAAACTCCATCACCAAAAATGACAATTTAATATCGGGTCGTAAATATGACACTTATCTTTCGAATCGATGGAATATAACTCATTGCAGCTTATAAATGAACATTTCGGCTTTAATGTGTGCTTCGTAGGCTAAGTAGATAGTGGTGTATTAACGTCACGCGGTGTTAAAATATTAGCCAAACATGTCAAACATCTGTACGCCGCCATGATGGAGTTAGCGGCTGATCTCCTCAGGAACCCTTCAGCAGGATGTAATGAATGACGGGTGTTACACGAAAGACCAGCTTATCACCCGGTAGCTCCCCTGCCCTTTAGTCCGTTGGAGGGCGTCGCCTAGTTGACGAGAGATTAATTATCTCTCGAACTGATAAATTTCACTTTCATCTGACGTTGTTTCCACTTTGTATTCATCTTCTTACTTCATCCAAGTTCAATCATTAAACCCTCGAGAGAAAAGATTAAATGTTCAGTCGTAAAAGGCCATTACAAGTGACAAGACGTCAAATACTTATTTATCTTCAGTACATTGTTAAAGTTCAGAGGATGAATTGTTTTTCTGTGATCATAGTTAAATACAGTTCGAAGCCTTTTGCTTTGGTGTTTAAACAGGATTCAGAAACCTTTTACAGCCACAGAGAAATAGACTGACTTATGTACGCATTATTATCTTGATGTTTGGTTGTGTGACTTCCTTTTTGTTTACATATAAAGCACAGATCATTTTGTATGAAACTTTGAAAAGCAAGCTTAATTAAGTATATTTGGGCTGTAACCAGCAAATATTTGGTATTTTTGCTTTTATACAAAAATTTGCCAAAGCAGTTAATCCTTAAACAAGATAATAGATTATTTTCGTTCACTTGACAAATGTTTTCAGCACTGCACACACTGACTTGTCTGAGAGGAGAAACTAAATACAAGATGGAAACTATTAAAGGCTGCAAATATACCCCCATTTTCTTTCCCCCTGTGAAGAAAAGCTGTGTGTCTTCTGCAGAGTTGAATGAGTCCTGTGGCCTTAATCAAAACTGGAAGCCACTGATTAAGTCTGTTGATGGGAATGCACATTTTGCTCATGCAAAGCACCCATTGTATCCTAACTGGATTCTTCATTTGTCAGGAGGGGAAGATGCCCAGTGAGTGTTTGAAGGAAGGCCACTGCAAAGCCCTGCAGACATCATTCTTTGAGTGCAAGAGGTCAATGGTAAGTCAGCGGTGAGGACGCTGGACTTGTGAAAGGATTGGTGCAACTAGGAAAGGGTGGGAAGTAGAGGAGGGAAGAGAACAAGGGAATGTTTCATCTGTATGTTCCTTGATGCGTCTGCAAACAACCAGAAGCCCAGAAATTATATGGAGAAAGGCTGATAATAATGTTTAAAGTAGGGCTGTCAGTTTAACGCGTTAATTAGATTAATTAATTACGCTGCAAATTAACGAGCTAAAAAATTTAACGCAGTTAATCATGAGTGGCAAGTCAATGCGCAAGCATTTTAAATTTGGCCCTTTGAGTGACCCGTAGGCTGCAGTGAGGTCGCATCCTACCTGCGCCACTAGTCAAAAGCAGGGTGACAACAGACATGGATGCGACACCGGAGAGCGAGGCAAGCCTACTTGGACCTTTGAACGGCAAGTTTATTTATAAAAAGAACAAAGACGGAACTATTAACAAGAACGCAGTGATTTGTACCTTGTGTAAAAAAGAATTTTCCTATCACCGTAGCAGCTCCAGCCTGAATTATCATTTAAACGCCAAACATGTAGTTGCTGCTAGTGCCGCTAGCTGCCTCACGGTAGCACCGTGAGCTCACTCCGCCAACCCACACTTGCTGAGTGGAAAACGAATGAGCAAAGCCACGACAGAAAAACTGACAAACTCAATCGCAAAGTGGGTTGCTGCTGATTGCAGGCCGATTTCAATCGTGGAAGACGAGGGCTTAAAAGAGGCGTTTCAGATAGCGTCATCTGACTCTAATTTCCAGCTACCGTCGAGAACTACAGTGATGAAAAGAATTCACCAGCTGTATGTTCGGTGTAAATGATTGATTTTTGAACAAAATTGAATCTAAACTTCCACAAGCTGAGGTTGGGTGTATGGATGCTATGAGATGAACTGATAATAGGTGTGGTGATTTTGAGACAAACATAGATTATGACTGGAGATACCCTTTTAAAAGAAATGCCTGTTGGCCTCTTGCTATTGATGTTGCCTTATTTAGAGGCATGTTATACTATTATTCATTTTGAATTGCTGTATTGAGTCAGCTTTAGTATTCATTTTGATTGAGAGTCTGCTTATGTGACTATTTGAGACTTAGCCTTACTTTATTTCTGATTTTTATTTATTTTATTTAACTGTATTTTTATTGCATTTTTGAATAATGCACCTGGCCTAATTGGTTTGCTGATGTGCTTGACCTTTTTTCTTTTGAATTTCATTTATGAAGCACACTTCACCAATAAAAATGTGGATATCAAATCTTCTCTTATTGGTGTATTCAATTGATTAGTCATGCACTACAATTTTGTAATGTCCTAGAATTCAAATTCTTTATTTGGGGACCTTTAGCAGATATGAGATTAAAATGCGATTAATTAGATTAATTAATTACAAATGTCCTAGAATTCAAATTCTTTATTTGGGGACCTTTAGCAGATATGAGATTAAAATGCGATTAATTAGATTAATTAATTACAAATCCTGTAATTAATTAGATTATTTTTTTTAATCGCCTGACAGCACTAGTTTAAAGTCTTCCCATCTTGTTCAGAAATAGCTTGACTCGTGCTTTAAGCTGTGCTGCAGACTAACCATCTGTCCTCTTTTGACAGCTGGACACAAGGTCAAGATTCAGAGGAAGGAAAGGATACTGAGCATCGACGAATGGCTGAGTGAATACTGCATGAGCAGCTGTAAATATTAATAATGATTTAAATCAAAAAGTGATGCTCACGGGTCACTGAACGTGTGGCTTGACAACCCCATACGAAGGACAAGTGTCAAGAAAAGGGGACTACCAATTAATAAAGGACAATGCACAGTGATGCACAAAAGGATTAGCAACTCATCAGCAAAATGTAGTGCTGGAGCTCTCACTGGATGGAGCTTTGTCTGGATGTGTGAGAGTGTGTGTTGCGTCATGGAAAACAAACACTTGTAATAAAATTAAAAAAATGAAAAGTTAAGACAGTTTCTATTAATTTTTTAATGAGGTGCTATCAACAAAAACACACCTGCCTGAAATGCAAGAATTCTAGCACAATATAAAAAAAACCTGTTATGACGGCATTATCATACAATTCAGGTACACAAATAGAGAAGTCAGAGGCACAACTCAAGATTGAGCCAAGACTCTGTGTGGACGGAAACAGTGACACCATGGTCACTAACGCCTCCTTCGTATGTTCAGAGGTGTTATTTTAAAGCAGCCATCATCATCTGCTCGAACTTCTTCATATCCACCTTCTTCATGATAAAAGCCTTGTGAGTCTTCTTCAGGAGGCCCAGAGTATCTACGATCATCATGCCTCTGGTGTGCGTGCCCGTCAGCTCTACGCTCACTGGATATTGGTCGCTCTCTGTGATGAACGAGTCATCTATGGCGGCTGCCATGGCGTACGAGTCGCAGGAAATAAAACCCGAGCCGCCGACAAACTCTTTCTCGTAGCGCTCGCTTTGACACGCGTCGATGCTGTGGCGGAAGATCCGTTCCATGAAGCGAGCTTTATGGGTGTCCTGCGCCAGCCAGGCATCACAAAACTCCTGTCAACACCAGGAGAGATGATGAGTTCACCGATGCGTTAGCTTAGCAAAAAGGTTAGGTGCTGGAATTAGCCTGAGGAGTTTCAACGTGGAAAAGGAAGCCTTACCCAGGACAGCTTGCTGTAGCAGGTAAACTCCCAGCAGGCCAAGTAGGTGGGGCAGTGGTAGTCGTTCAGTACAATGTACGCAGCTTCTGGATCGGCCGTGAAATTAAACTCGCCACACACTGTGGTGTTTCCTCGAGCTGAAGGAGCAGAAAACCACTGAATACACACTGAACGGCAGCATTACGGGGTGTAGACAGAGAAAGTGTGAAGACACTCATGAATTTACTGACCTTCAGTGTTGCCTCCCATGATGTACAGCCCTCTGAGTTTGCTCGGGAGAGACGGATCCATCCTCACAGCCAGAGCCAGGTTGGTAAGGGGCGCCGTGGCAACCAGAGATACCTGGGGAATAAAACCCAGGATTTAAACACCCCAAAGAAGCACATGCACACACAAAGGCGGAGCCATGTCAGACCCCTCACCTGTCCTGGGTTCTCATTGACAATCCTGATCATAGCTGACACGGCGCTCTCCTTCTGAACCAGGTCCAGACCAGGAGCGTTGGGGTCAGGAGCGTCTCCCAGCCCGTCCTGCCCGTGGAAGCTTTCCGAATTAATGATGTTCCCAAGGATGGGCTTTGAAGCACCTTTAAACACCGGAATCTGACACATGAAGAGACGAGCAGATGAAGCATGCAAACATGAGGGAAAATGTTGGACTGCTGTTTTTTACACAACGTCCACACTGGTTATGTCAACGTATGCAACTTTAATACAACTAGTTATAATGTTACCAACTGCAAGATATGGCAGGGCGATATGCTGATGTGTTAATTCTACTGGTTAGAGAAAATTTAGTTTTAGATGGATAACACATGTTGAATAAAGGCAAATCTGATTCAATGATATTTCCAATGAATGAGACATAATGTAGAATACTGTATACTCATACAGCACTAGTACGCCAGGGATTTTTCTTTACTATGATAATACATTGAATGTTTGCTTTCATTTTCCTTTTTCAGAGCACCAAGCCAAAGCCAGAGAAAATTTCCCATTTCTTTCGGTCTGCAACTTTTCTACTGAAGCTAACCGAGATCACGCTGGCCGTGTTGTCCAGTTCCTGCATTCAGTCATGTGGCTTGAGGAACAACTATACACTGTTGGCCAGTTTTATAAATAGCACTCTGACTTGTCACATGATACCAAGAAATTCCACCGAATGTCTGGAAATACTTTTAAGCAAACAAGCTGAGGCTGGTCTAAAGAAACCCAGAATATTCACCAGCAAGTCGTGCCAGGATCATAAAATAACTAGTAATAATAACTAGTGTATATGGCAGTGCTCCACCCACCTCCAGTTTATTGCAGGCTTGCAGGACTCGCAGTGTGTTCTTACAAACGTTCTCCACTGAGGTGTTTCCCTGCACGCAGGTGATGCCCAGGAGCTCCACGTTGGGGGTAGCCAGTGCAATCATGATGGCCTGAGCATCATCCACCCCACAGTCCACATCCACCAGCACCTTCTTACTCATCATGGACCCTAAGGAGCAAAGACTTCAATCTGAAAAGACCAAAACACTGCTGTCCTCCTGACTGATCATCTAACACTTTGTGTGTCACTCTGTAAATTATTAATCTGACGGTAACATTTCCCCTCAGCACAGTTAAAGATTTTTGAAAAGCTTTGCTGATAATTAAGTCAACTTCAGTGAAACAGAAGTGCCCATTTCACGAGAAAACACCAACCTGTAGCTGAGTGTGAAGACGATAAACTGAACGGTTTGCCAGCTTGCACTCCTCTTCTCACGGACTGGAACCAACAATGATCAGCTGCAAACAACCTTTGAGGAGCAAGAAGGAAAATCAAAACCTGAATGTGGACTGCATGGGAGGAGTTACGGGACAGGAAGCAAAGGTTAATAGCCAATCTGCTTCTTGTTGATCAGTGTGTTCCTCTAGTGAAAGAAACACATCTATTCTCACCTGTGGCAGACACATACAACCTGATGAGGCACTATTTCTGTGCTCTCTCGCATTATGTGTTTACAAAGAATTATATTTACAGTGTCCAACGGGTGAATATACTCAAATCCATTACTTTAGTGATATTAGTTATCATAACACAATGTAAACATACTCCATAAGCAGTTATAGCCCTCACTTTAAACATTCAGTGAACGTAAAACCTAAAGGTGAATATAAAACATCAAGGTGTCACAATGACACCTATATTCATAGTGGATTATTCCATCAGATGCATGAATGTGTGTCTATAAAAAGGCACAAAATAATGTAGAAATCTATACACATCTATCTATCTAATGGGTAAATATTCTACTGGCTACAGCTGACATACAAATGCAGTGGAGTTAAAAAAAAAAAAAAAAAAGTGGATTTTCCTCTGAAATGTAGTTAAGTAGAAGTATAAAGTAGCAGAAATACTCAGTACTCAATACTGATGTACTTCCACCACCTGTGGAGAGATGCTGCGGTATCACATGGCGCCAAAATGTACCAATAAGTGCAGGGAACCCACTTATGAGAGTCTGTCGATAGACAAAAGGAACATTTCTGCGTTCAAGAGGACTCAACACGCCTCTCACACGGTCTGTTCTTATTAGCGGTCAACAGAAACATATTAAGCTAACATGGCAGCTCTCACAGAGGAAGGTGAATATGTGGTAATGCTCTGTGTCCTTGTGGACCTTCACAAACACGTTTCAGGCTGTAATGTGAAAGCCTCGTCTCACCTCCCCACACAGCTTCTGACAGCACGACTGGCCACCGCACACCGGAGAGTCACCGCCATACGCACGTAAAACGAGCAGAGAGGAGGACGGTGCAGCGAGCTCTCACTCTGCACACATTTCTGTGGACCACAAACGGAAGCAGGCCAGAGTAGAGCTGCATCTTTAAGTAGGCAGCTTTCAACGTGTGCACCTCTTGAAATATTGTGTAAATAAATAGTTTAACACGTCATTTTCAAAGTCAGAGATTAATAATACAACAATAAAGGTCTATCAACAGGTACATGCGCGAGAGTGAGTTGAGGCGGTTCACTCTTCTAAACAATCTATGGCAATGACTTCACTTCCGGAGATACTCTTAAAGGGGAAACAGAGTTTTATGTTGACGCGACTTTAACAGAACATTTAATCTTTATTATTTAAAGATAATAAAGATTTTCCTAAATTAATAAACCCCCCATTTTCCTAAATTAATAAACCCACCTAGAGGTTTCTTTTGTTGTCTACATTTGTGTTAAATGATTGTCATGGACAATTTGTCTTCCTAGTTTGTAATTCTAATGTGGTTTCATGTATATTTGTTATATTATTCTATATGTTATATTGTTATATATTCCATGTGCCGTTTCAAATTTTTCAAAATAAGTTAGGGAAACACAACCTCATAAAAACAACCAACCAAACAAAAACTGCTTAAGAGTCACCACTCAAGACAGACTATTCTTCACAGTCACGGCCGCATTAATCCATTCAGTGGCCCTGGGTTAAAGAGGCCATGGGCCCCTACAGACACTTTTTTTTTTTTTACCATCACCACCATTGTATATGCATACTGACACTTAAAGTGAACAAATGAGACTGTATTCTAGCAGAATTACTTGTGAGCACAATATAAACATGAATAATGTCAGGATTTAAATACTTTTTGACAAAGGACCCAGTCTATGAGACATTGTCTTAAAGGTCCTGCACACTCATGCTAAACCTACATGGGTGACTTTCACAGAATACTTTTGTCACAGCAGTAGATCACTGTCACACTGTCATGGCTGCCTGGGACACCTGAATAGAAGAGTCATCAGAAGAGTCACTTGCAATTTTTCCACAAAGACAAGTCAAAGTGTTTGCTGTGAAAAGAGCCTTTGAGACCACTTCTCAGGAGTGTGCAGGTGTGATTTCTCAGCCTCTCCTCATAGCTCTGAACCCTCTGTTATGGCGAGACAAATTACACTTTTATTATTCTGATTAGAGTCCAGTGACCTCTAATAAATTCCAGTGTGTCAGAGTGGTGCATATTCTCAAACATATTTGCAGTTATCCAAATTTCCACAAAACCATACACACATTGATACAAAGCTTTTGGGGGGAACTGAAGATTTGGGATACAGGGGTAGTTTTCAGGCAATCAAGCCTCAGTTTGAGAGAGATGCTTTTGAAGACGCTTCTCTTTTAATCAATTTATAAGAGACTTAGGAGGATGGGCGAGTCGCTGCAGAATTTGCAAAGCATAATGTCTAATTTAATTTACTGACAAATTCATTTGGCATTGACAAGCCTTTATTCATTATCACTTCATATCTCTGTGGGGGTGCAGGCGTCTCCAAAACTCCCCTGTCCAACCTGTGTGCATATACAGCTGATCAGAACAAGGGCATAACTTACTCAATAACAATGGATAAAACTATAACAGCATTTGGCAGCCATATCGACATAAATACCAGTAAGCAAAATAACGTTTTCAAAATAAAATCCACTGTCTCTCTAAGTTTTGTACAATAAGGTACACTGGAGCCCGGAGCTGGTAAACTGACGACAGAAGAGGTGTTGTTGATCGTCGGCAGAATAATGCAATATGCATTATTTCACTTCAGTCTCAAGTGCTCATTGGTACTCTCAATTGCAACAGTATGTAATTGCAATAGTATAAAGCAGTAGGATTTTTTTCTGTTCATGCAAGTTAAATTGTTTTTATGCGATTTTGTTCGGCACAATTCAACTGAGTGCTGTAAAACTGAGAACGCACACTTTTAATAAATAAATAAAAACCCAAGTTTGAAGGGCTATCGAGCCACTACAGCACTGCATATAACCTGCAGAACTGTCCTAAATATCTATAGATATGTTAGAATTATAGACTAATGTGATGCACCACTTCTGGAGCCCACGATCTGTGAACCAGCTCCCCATCAATGCTGGCAGCGCAGCATCAGGAGAACAACAGAAATCACATGAGACGAGACATTATTGTAATACAAATGTCAGAGAGCAGTGTCAGAAATGTACCTCTTCAAGATCTGTGCTTGTTTTCGAGATATGGTGTTTATGTAATCGAACAAGAAAGATGAGAAGGAGAGACAGTGGGAGGGAAACAGGCTAAAAGCACTGACAAAATAAGTTTTTAGGTCCAGAGAAATAACTGATCGTCTAATCAAAGCTACACAAGGGAACTTTTTCATGTAAGGAGCTCCAAATGGCAGCAAGAGAATTTTCTTAGAAACATATTTTTAAGAACCAGCTCACTTGTGTGCTGTTATAATTAGCTTCAGTTTGTCAGGAAGACAGACGCCACAAGACAATTTGCTTATTGTAGCCCTAAAGGATAAGGCTGCCATTATTCTTTGTTTTTCTTATTGTCAATAAATTCCATGAAAAGACCACAACCTCGTCCAGCATAATGGAGGAACATGTCAGCAAGTGCAGCAGTGTGGCTCACTGAGGTGTTTTTATCTATATATTTTGGACAACAATGGAGTGTTGACACATGAGCCATCTCAGGCTTTGCCCACACGGACAACATTTATTGGTAGGATCAATTTTTTGTTGGTCTTTGCATGGGATTTGTTTACAATAACAATAATTAAAAAAAACATTGACAGCCTTATCCTTCCTTGTGTTGCATAAATTGACAGCTTGCATTTCATTGTTCAACCCTGTGTTTTAGGATGGCAAATAAATGAACCTTAAACTAATAAACTGATAAAATCAAATAAAAGCAGCAACATTACAAATATGGGTCCCACATCATCTTTCAAAGGCTGAGACATTTCCACATCCTACTTCTAGGGACACGAGTTCAAATGTTGTATGCTTCCTGGTGCTACAGGTGGGACAGCAGCCATCAGCGTGGTCTGCACACTGGCTAAAATGTGAGACAGAGAGCCGTATCTTTACTGTTTATGGCTGTGAAGTGGCCGTGAAAAGTGTGTGATTCTAATACTACTGGAGGAGAGGGGAAACAGCTATAAAACAAACTAGAGTAGCACTGGCACTTGGACATTAATCATTTTAACAGTGACTAAGCACAAAACAAAGGGCTGTTGTTCCAGTTTGTGTTGGTGTTTTTGTTTGTGTGGTGTCATCATCAGAATCCGCTTCAGTCTTATGGTTTCCTCCGGTTAGAGGAGTCCGCTTAGGTCTCGACCTTCCCGTATGTCCCCTCTGGAGGGCGATACTGTTTAGGGAAGGCCTTGAGCTGGAGAGAGTTAAAGGCGTATTTACGACATCCCACATTCTTCATAGTGTTCTCCCTCCTGCAGCCCTCACTGTGGACAAACAGAGGCTAGGCATTATTTCTATTAGCAAATGTGTGACTTTTCTAATGAGCAATAACATCTGAGGGATTTGTGACTTTCATCATCATCAGCTGACCTGCGCATACAGTCCAAGGCCTGGTAGAAGACCTGTGGGGCGAGGGCGTGCTCCTGCTGCAGGATCTGACACTGCTCCAGGGTCAGAGACATGGCTGTGCGGTCCTTGGCGCTCTTACAGCTGGTGAAACGCACCCCATTCAGGCGGCGACATGCCTGTGGGGTTTGGAGAAAGAGATTAGAGAGATAAGACAGAGCTTTTAAAATCTGGAGGGGCTCTGTAGAGCAGACAACAAGATGTAAGGCTACCTCGGCTGCTTGCCACAAAATCTCCACGTTCTTGCTTTTCTTGGCGTTCACGTTCTGGCTCAGCAGTTTAAGCAGCTCGGGCAGACTGGTGGTACTGCGGGAGCGAGGCAGGCCTGAGAACAGAGGAGGAGCGATGAGTTAAATATGACAAGAGCACATTTTTCCTTCTGTTAAAAGTGTTACTGTGTTGTAACTCACAGTCTTCTGGTAGGACTTCCCTAAACTGGTCATAGTATGAACTGAGGCGAGCCATGTTCTCCATGTTGATCACCTCTTGCAGTGATGTGTCTCCAAACCTGGACACACAGGTCAGATATTAAAGCTTGTCCCGTTAATATCCTGCTGCCTGTACTTCAGCTAAGTAATTTCAAAATATTTCATAGTTTTATAACCATAGCTGGAGCCGATCCCAGCAGACATGGGGCGAGAGAAGGAGTACATCCTGGATAGGTTGCCAGTTCAGGGCTTAAATATAGACAAATAACCATTCACGCTCACATTCACACCTTCAGGCAATTTAGTCGCTGAATAACCTGCAGGTCTTTGGACTGTGGGAGGAAGCTGGAGCTAACCTTACTGTGAGGCGACAGTGCACCACTGAGCTACACCATCACTGTAATATGACTTCCATTAATTAGACTTTTTACACTGTCAAAATGGGTGATAATCCCTTTAATGTTTTATGTGCATATTTGTATATAAATACATTTTCTTGATGATGAATCACATGTTTTTTTTTCTTATTTCAACCTTATGAAGTAGTTTGCCATTTTTTCTTTTTTTTTGGGGGGGGGGGGGCAAACCAAACTGACATTTTCCTCTACAGTGCCCTTTCTCCTTTCCATTGTTTTCTGTCCTGAAGCCCTCAACCTGTCCTGTCCTCTCATCTCAGCGACTCACTTCTCAGCCAGCGTCTGCTGCTCGTTGATCCCCACGTTGAAGAGGACGGGCTGCACGCGCAGGAGCATCCCGTTCTGGATCTCTCGTGGCAGCGTGTCGAACAGCACCCCAGGCATCGGAACCCGCACGTTGAAGCCGTTCCTGTTTCCTGTGATCACCGGCAGCATGTCCGGTGCGAAACCTGAAGTCGCTTGGGTGACTTTAAAGGTCACGTTTCTCAGGTCCATCACTCCGACACTCATATCCTCCAACATGGCCAGCTCCTCACCTTTAAGAAACGAGGAGTCGTCACAGAGGTCCACGGAGATAATAGTTCATACAGATAAGTCAGTGTTCAACCCAAAATATATCCTCCAGAAGTAACACAAAAAACACTGAGAGCATTACCTAAACCAAGGATGAACAGATTTCAGCGAAATGTGGTAAAGAGTTAGGCTGAGAGGCTGAGAAGGTTTTTAATGCGGATAGCACCAATTTATGGCCATTAAAAAGGCACTTTACAATTTGTGTGGTGGTTTGGAAAACTTGGGGTTTATCATGTGCTGTGGAGAAGTGTGGGGTTGTGTTTCCTGTGTTTCCTTTTTTGGCAGAGGCTGGCGTAGTTCCCCAGGTGGCTGCGAGCTGCCGAGACTCATCACAATCAGCACAGTACAAAGACTGTGGACTGCTGAAGCCTCGTCGTCAGATTGTTTCCGCTGCTTAGTGGTGTTGCTGGCCTTTCACCAGTGTTACAAGTGTTAGTCATTATCAAGTGTTTGTTCTCCAGAGTCTTTTTCCTTTGTTTTTGGATCAGTGAGTTCACCAGCTCTGATCTCCAGCTCCAGTGTCTCTGCCACCACGCCGCCCAGCCTCTTGCCTCCACCTGCCTCAAGCCTCCAACCCTCAACCACCACCTCCACCACCTCGTGCCCTCTACACAAGTACTCTCACCACCTGAGCACAGTGTGCTCTAGCATATCTATGAACTGCTCTCCACCTCTGAACCTCGTGCCTCACCTGCTGTTCCCAGGACTTCCCTGAGTTTCCTCAGTAAATTCAATAAATTCCTTTTTTTTCCTCCTTACTTCCTGTCTGAGTGTCTGCTATTGGGTCCAATTCCTACTGAAACATAACATTTTTGGTTTAAAACTCCTTAAGTGAGGTGTAAACAATTTCTTTGCTGTTTGCTGCAATCTTTATGAACTGTGGTATATAAAATACTTCTACAAGCCTCAAATTGATTTTAATTTGTATTTATTTCTTTGACCTATTTGAAATGAACTGCCTTAACTTTTAAACACATAATGTAATGGAAATCAGATTTAGACAACACATGTTAATATAAACTTGAGCTATCCAGCTCATATCAATGGCCTACTTGTCTAGAGGGTGTACCAACATGATGCACTTAAACTGTCACATGACCACTAAGGTCATGACTTAAAAATTTCCACAAAAAAAATCGATAGCAGGATTTTACGGCCTTGGATGAGGTGTGCACTCGTTTTGGGCTTTCTATTTTTCGTGTGATAATACATTTCTAAAAAGGTGTACATGCACACAAGCACTCACACACACCCTCACACACAGGTTACCATAGGTGCTGAGCAGGCTCTCGTACTGCACCAGTAAGCCAATGGTGTGCAGCTGCCTGAGGAAACCCGAATCACAGAGACTGTTCCTCAGCTTGATAACGAAGCCGCAGATCAGCGCCGTCAACTGGAAGCAGCACAAGAAGCACACAATGGTCGTGTTTTTAGTGCATATTACTCACATCATGTAATGACAGGTGGTTCTCCAAAGCTGCATTATGTATGAAAGACAGAACAGCTAGAAAAAGGAGGTGGAAGCTGACGGACCGTCTGGCAGAACACGACGTCGCGGCGGTACTGCAGGGTGAGGCTCATGGCGATGGTGGGGGCGCTGTCCTGCATCAGCAGAAACACCATGGCCTTCTTGGCTTTGTCGCTCATCAGAGAAACACAATCCGTCAGCGTGGTAAGGAGAGGATACAGAGCATCACTCCACTCACCTGCAGACACGCAGGTTATAGGGTAGTAGCATAAGATAGTAGTTAAAGATTTCACACAACAACCAAACTGCAGAAATACATGTATTTTTTTATTGTAGTGGCTATTGTGGGTAGTGGGTTTAATCCTCCTTCTAGCACATAAGGAATTATTGGTCAAAGAAATATTGCTCTCACCTGGAGACGTCTTTTCTATGTCTGGGCTGCTATCTGCGAGGGAGAGATCATAAAAAATGTTTAGATAAGGACAAAATCCCACTTCTAACTGATTTTAAACACCAAACAAGACCGGAGCAGTTAACATGAGAATACGAGAATGAACCTACAGATGTGATCAACAGGACGGGAAAGGCATGCAGGGGTCATGGTAGTGAGACAATGATGATGATGATGATGGTGGATGATTTAGTGGTGGCTGCAAGGATGGTGATGAGAAGAGAAGATGATGAGATGGTTGCAGTTAAGATGATGATGATGATGATGATGATGATGATGATGGTAAATCCATGTCTTCATGCTCAGGATGTATCCAGAGAGCTTCTTGGTTACTATGGATACCTCGTGAGAGTGATATATTTACATTAACCCTCTGATCTTTGTACTAAGGCGTGAGATCAATTAGTGCACTGGTGCATGATCGTGCCTCATTCACACACCGGCCAGGAAAAGACTGTGTGTGTGTGTGTGTGTGTGTGTGTGTGTGTGTGTGTGCGTGTGTGTGTTTACCTTTCTTAGTGTTACCCGGCTCATCACTGGCGAGCAAGAAGACATCCTCAGAGCTACTGTCGCTCTGGAGTTTGTCTCTCTGCAGCAGCCTGTCCACCCTCTGGATCACACACTCCAGGCTCTTATCAACATTTAGCCACACCTTCTCCTGCACACGAACACAAAGGACAAATTAACATAAAAACACATGAACACAGACATTAAAGAGGCAGATGGACTCCTCTCTTACCCACTCCTCCTCGTGCAAATCTGCCTGAAAGGAGGCACGCTTGTTTTTACTCCCCTCGCTGCCCTCCGGCGGAGCCGTGTGACGAGAAGGGGAGGTGGCAGCACGGGACGGGGAGGTTGGGTGGCGGGAGGGGGAGCGTGATGGGGAACGAGAGGAGGGCGAAAGGGAGGAGGAGGACGGGGATGGGGTGCCTTGCTGAGTGAACTCCGGGCGGGCGGCCGCCAGGGCGAGGATGGCCGAGGACAGCAGCTTTGAGTCACACACGGTCACCAGCTGACGAGTCTGCAGGAGGAGAGGGAGGGAGGAGGAGGCCGGTGAGAGTGGGAAAAGCATGGTTATTATGTGGCCATTAAATTCACAAAGGCCTGAGGCAAAAAATGTTCTTTAATGTTCCGGACATTAAAAATAAGGGAGAGTTGTGAACAGATTTTTAACTTCTGTTAGCTGTGGCTGCTTTTTGGACCCTTCCCCTCATTGTGTTACTCAGGCAAAATGTTTTCTTGTTAAGCATAAAACAACTGACCATGTTATCTTGTCTATGTTAATTGAATATAAAGATGTTTTAAGCTTGAAAGAAGTGAGCATTTCTATCCAGGTAATAATAATTAGAGATTAAAAGGTTGAGAGGTGGAGGAACCAGTGAAAGCCAGAAGGAGAGGGAGATGAAAGAGTGAGATTAAACAGAGAAGAAGCTATTACACAGCGCTTGACTGATAAACTCCACTTCCTCTGAGTGCTCGCTCACCTTCTCTGTTAGGATGGCCAGGGTCCTCTCCAGAGCGTTCGCAGAGCGGTCCTTGGCGGCTCGAGACAGACGTTCGGTGTAGTAACACACTTGTGTCTTCAGAGTGTTAATTTGGCCAATCAGCTCCTTCGCTTTCACCACATCCTGAGGCTGGTACGCCATTCCTTTAAGACCAGAGCCAGCGGAGCTTTAGGTGTGTGTAAAAGACACAAAAGAGAGGATAAATTGTAGAACAAATACAGCAAACACAGAAATGAAAAAAAAAAAACCACAAAAAAATTGTAATAAACTACATGTAATCTCACCTTTCCTCCACATAGGCACTGAATGAGTAAAAAAGAACAAAAAAGGATGAATTACTCACTCATAAAATCAAACAGCACCATGAGAGAACCCTGTGTTATCTGCTTTGCTCTACTCACTGTTTCCTGGCTTCTTCAAGCTTGTGCAGCAGTTTTCGGAGGCCGCAGCCTTTAAAGCCTTGATGATGAGCAGCAGGAGCACCAATAGTCACAACATCGTATGTCCGGTCTGATTGGAGGACAGCAATAAAGAGGATGAAGATACTGAATGAACACTATTAAAACCTTGGACACACATAAGCATGCAGTACATGCAAACATGCAGAGTACTGACCATAGCCAGACTCTCCCTGTACTCTCATCCTCTGGATGTGCAGGTTAGTGGGAATAAACTCCAGCTTCCTCTCTGCTTTCAACGTACTCGACTTAAACGAAGGACCTGGGAGGAAGCAGAGAGGAGGAACAAGGTTATCTTAATATAACAGAGTATAGATAAGACCTGATGGGATATTTTACATGGAAATATAAGGATATAAGATGTTGCATTGGTTATTGTATGCAGTTTTGTAACTTGTTTTTTACAGCAGAGGACGTTCATGAAACTAAAAAAACATCTTCTTTTAGCCCCTTCCTGTCTGATAAATGCCCACGTAGCCAAGTCAAATTTTCTTATTATGTTTTGTTTATTTATTTTTCCTAAAATCTTTCTTTTGTGTGGTGAACTTCCCCAAGATGATTTTTTCCTCCTGTAAAAAAAGAAAAAGAAAGGTTCCTACAGTGATTTTCAATTGTATGCCCTTTGTTCCCCTGGGGTGTTGTTTTGGCGTTGCACCACCTAGCGTCATAGAGCTGTGTGCGCTCGGAGCTGGTGAGTCACTTTATGAGGCGCTCTCGCCATTGTCTTGTTTACTATATTTTTTTTTCGTTCAAAACCACAATATGTTGATATATGCTGTAACGTAACATGCTAATGAAGCTTTTGGTCAAGCCTCCATTAATCAACAACTTGTAAATTGAATCTCAAACTGAGTGATTCATGCAGAGTTAGTTAACTTAGCCTTATACTAGCTGAACCGATTTTTTCCTCTGTTCCTCTCTTTTTCATGCTAATGTCATGAGGTTGTGCTCTGCATGCTATGGCTGTGTAATAACTGTATTATTTCATATGCAATTTGATGTTTTATTGTGGTTATGTGAATTTTAATTTTTTGTAGAGTGGTAGAGAGTTGCAGTATGGCTCGGTGTGTGTGACGCCTGTTTTTTTCTTTATTCTGAAGATTAAACTCCCATAGATGCTCAACGCCAATGTGCCTCTCACTTCCTAACTACATAACACAATGCAGAAAAACAGCTGCTAACACCCACATACTTTAAACTCCCAATGTCTGTAAAGCTGTCTGTCTGTTATAAATTGGTAGAATACCCTGGAGATGGGATTTTCTTAGACTTGACAGAGCTCGCCCCAACCCACAGAACTGTCTTCACAGGCTGCGCAATACTCCCTGTGACTAACACGTAAAATAGAACAAATAGTTTGTAGTCCTAACCTTTGTATTCATGCAGGTCACTTATGGTCTCCTGGTAGGTGAGGATGATGGTCTGATACTGAGTGATGATCTGCCTCCGGAGGTTCTCCCAACATGGGGACAGCTCGCCCAGCTCTTCCAGCTCACACACTCTGCACATCACACAAATGCATCTACGATGAAGACACCCGGCTGATGACCTCGCAGCTTCACAGCGGTTAGCGCAGCTCCAAATCGCCCACATTGAAAGCAACCATGAGTAAGGATGGCAGCAGTCTTAATGATAAAGTGTCTCTGACTATACGATGATGACACAATAATAGAGCACATAAACAATATACAGTTTATGATAAGTCACACAAATGTTATTCAAAGGAGATGTGAACGTGCTGTTTTAGTGCATGCATGCGCTGATACAAAACAGTTGCAAATGAGGTCGCAAAACACATCTGAGGGGTTGCAAGATTAATAAGATAAACACTGAAACTATTCAAATGAGAAGGGGACATCTCTCTTTGGTTAAACTGCCCACATCTCACTTGCATCCTGTGATGAAATGCAGAGCTGTAGTCAAAAGTCCAAACGAGGGGGATGAGACCATTTCCAAAAATATAATTACATTGGAAAAAACTATTTTAGCAAAATGTTCCAAACTAACTGTGAAAACATCACATCCTTCCCACACATTCAGATACTTAAGCTACGAGTCAAAAATGAGTTTAAAGAGTGACAAGTCGAAAAAAACCTCTGATTAAGACCATTTTCAGACGTTACCTGACGGCATCTTCCTCCAGCAGCAGTTTGACAAACTGTCGAGGAACATGCAGCGAGAGCCCACTCTCCGCCATCTGCTCCAGGATCCGGAGGTGGTTGCCGTCTGTGGTGGGGAACCGGTATGTTCGCGACATGACGCCCCCAAACGCTGAAGCAGACCAAAACACAGTATCACAGCCGTGAATCCATCCAGATGTTCACCTGTTACGAGCTCTCACACAGTCAGAGAGGAGTATGATCTTACGTTCATGTGGACGCACTCACCGGCCTTTAGCAGTGGGTCTTTACATAGAGATGAAGACTTGGATCTGATGCCCATGGATTCGGTCAGGCTTTCATCAACAGGGAGAACCATCTGACACAAACACACACAAAGAATCACAACATGTCTGCTGCCTGTGGCGGACGTCATCATTCACTGATCTGTGGTTAAAACAATACAACTAGAAAGAGGCTGAGGGCAGACTTAAGCATCTCAGTCCTGACTTCCTGACCGCTCACCCTTCCGTTAACAGTGTCCCCTCTCTGTAATCTTGCAACGGGAGCTCTCTGCTCGCGCTTCTCCTCTATCTGCCAGGCGATGACGGTGATGTTCCCCACGCGCTCGTTCTCCGACGACCTGACCCACAGTGACATCAAGAAAATGAAGCACCCCTGAACCCGAATCTGACCTGCACCAGCTTACATTTTGTCACCGTCAGAGGAAAAGACACAGTGTGCTGCTCCTGCCTGTTACCTGAGAGTCAGGTGCAATCTGTGGTGTTTGTCCTGCAGCAGCTCCTTCACAGAAAACATGGACGAGCCGAGCATGTACATCTGCCACATGCGAGCACAGACGCACACATGATTAGAGGATTTCACCCAGATGTGTAGACATATCAGGACATTTTAGACAGTGGAGCGACTCTTGTGTTGACGCTTACCGTGCCCTGTGCGCGGTCCTTTACATCATAGACAGAAAGCTTCACCTGAGTCTGCTGAGTAATCAGAGAGTCCTGAAAGAACGCTACACTGCTCAGGAAGATAGGGTTACTGGTGCCCTGAAGACAGAGACATTAAGGTGAGGTCATTTTAAAAGTCTGCAACAGAATGCAGGAAGCAAGGATGAGCGAGCGTGGTGTACCTCTATGATTTCAGTCTGAGCGTGCTTGGTCCAGAAGGCCTGGGGCGGAGTGGTGCAGCTGACGGCGACGAAGCTGGTTGGCTTGCGGTCCAGAGAGGGAGTAACCAGCTCACTGCAGGCTGCAGCGGCATAGAGAAGAGATTACAAACTGCAGGACTTAATGGTGGGATGGTCACTAATCCTTGACCATGGGAGGAATGTAATACAGTATTTTTGAGTTGTTAGTCCGTGATGAGCAGCAGTTGTTTCCACTAATGTTTTCTGGTTTAACAAAGGATAAAAATTTAACAAGTTGTTCCGGGCAAATGATGTAACCGTCTTTTGAGCCATTCCCTGACAAAACACATCATGCACCGTCCTTTAAAGCAGCATCAAATTGGTTAAATTGTGTTGGGCTGCCGTAAACACAGCACTGACATATCATCACTGTATAAAATTAACATGTTGAAAATGTCAGCAAACAGTTGCCTATTTACAGACATGCAGCATCATTATGGTTCATTTGAAGCTGTGTTTCTGGCCATCTGGCAGATGTAAGTCCAATATTCACTCTCCTTTAACATCTCCTGAGGGAAAAATCTGGCTCTTTAGCTGCTAAATGCTCCACTGTGTTCACCAGCTAGTCGCTAGCTTTGTCTGTCTACCCCGCAGTGTCTGACCCACAACATATTTTTAAGAACCATTTTCAAAAAAAGCTTGCTTGCTGCTGTTATAATTAGCTTCAGTTTGTAGGAATGTAGGAAGACCGACGCCATTAGACATTTTGTAGCCTTAAAGGATAAGGCTGCCATTATTCTTTGTTTTTCTTATTATCAATCAATCCCATTAAAAGACTCCTTGATGTATCTAGTTTTGGACAGCAGTGGAGCTTCAATGGAGAGGAACAAGCTATATCAGTCATTGGATACACAGATGGTTTTGGTTATGAGATTCGTTAATGATCAACTTTCTTGCACTCATCAGGTCTATTGGTGTAAATGAAACAAGCCGTCAATAGAGGAGGCATCCATATTGAGTGTGCAGCATGCGCATCTCTGGCTTCCTCCTGAACTTACCCACGCTAAACTCCAGCACGGGCTCGTCTGGATCCTGACTGTTGCCTGTAGGATAGAGAGACAGAGGATGGGGGAGCTCTTTTTTTTAAACCCTCTCTATCATCATCATCATCATCAGTGAACTAAACAGGTTACCATGGTAGCTGTTACTTAGTTACCTGAGAGAGCCAGCCCCATCATCTCAGCTGAGAGATCAAACGTGTTGGCCCGGTACACGGACCATGGCCGATGGCGGGGGCTGCGCTCCTTCCCAGACATGGTGGGTTCACGTCGGGGCTGAGGAGGGGTTTTGGAATCAAAGGGCCGAGGAGCAGAACGATGTCGAGCTGACTCAGAATCAAAACACGTCACTTCTCTGAGATGTGTGTGCGCTGGTTTCCCTTGTGTGTTGATGCGAGCGGTCACACGTTTGTAGGTGATAAAACTGGAAGACAGACAGAAGAAAACCACAAAGTGATCACCTGCTTTCCCCACAGAAACAGCCGAGACAAACTGGATATCTGCAACTCTTGACTGTATCTGAGCATCGAAAAATTTGACAAAACTAGAAAAACTGCTGGTATGAATATTGCTAGTAGCTGCACTCATGTTCAGCACCACATTAGTCTTCAATCCACATCTTAAAGCAATGAATAACTGGTCCACGTTGGCTGTCTGTCTTTATGACGCTCCATTCTGAGAGAGCCTGTGTAGTTCTCTGTCAGTGCTTGAAATCTCTTGCTTGTAATGTGCTAATATAAGCAGTGGAGATAATTTCTGTGAGGAAAAGTGTGACTTTTCACACAGCTGCAGGATATGAAACACAGCGCTGCAGCAGACTTAATCTTCACCTTCTGTCTCAGGTTCCTCTTTCACAAAGATGAAAGTCAAACGTACATGCACAGACAGACAGACAGTGTTTAAATGTCTAAATCTAGTAGAGACACAGCCTTGTCATTCGAAGGCACAAAGAACCATCAGTTATTGAAAAAGTCTCTCTGATTATCTAAACTTATAATTCAGCATTCCATTGCCTTGTTCCTGTATTAGAAGGTTTTATTATGAGGTCGCTTGTGTTTAAACCACCAATCACCAAAAGTGAACCCAGGCACAACAAACAATGTGCAATATACAAAACACCAGCAAGTCATTAAAATGAAAAGGACTTGTTCTCTGAAGAGCCCAAATTTTCTCTGTCAATCTCATTCTAATCTAATCTAATCTCAGTCCAACAAACTGTAATATGATTTTTAAACAGCTGACAGCAGGATGCTGGCAGAGAATAATGAGACGGGGAGCAACAGACCAAGGCCACCAAGACGCCAATGACTTACATTTTTTTTTTTTTTATTTCTTGAGTATAATTGGAGATTTTAGCCATAAAGGATCACATAAATGTACCATAAACATGGTGGTTGAGGTTAAGAGTAATCCAGTCGTAAAACAATCTCTGTAGTCATGTCTCCCGTAAAATATTTCATTACATAGGTGGTTTGGTCTGAGGTTGTATTTCCAGCAGCACAGACTGCTACACCACTACTACAGGCATCAGTGTGTCTCTATGACCTTCTCACTCCTCTGAGACGACTCGTTGCTTCTTTGATCATGAAGGTGACACCACTCTACAGAGTATATAGACTACATTATAGTATAGAAGTGAGCATTTATAGTGCACGAGACACAAGGGCGGGACTGAGAGAAAAGGGCACAATTAGAAATCCATCTGCTCCTTCAGCACCATGGACAGCTCCAGGGATTTATCAATACACAGCACAGTTAGACTACTGATATTTCAGAGCCGCGGTCGGTGCCACAGAGTCTCACTTGCACAAATAAGGGCGTGGCATCCCTGCTTATATCGTCCTACTATTTAAAGGATATCATAAGGGTTGATCATCTGGGGGACATCATGATTATCAAAATTGAATTTTATTAGGCCGTTGTTTGTCTAGATAACCAGTGGTATGATACAAAAGCTCAGGGGGGCACCAGAGGGGCCGGAGCCTATCTCGGCTGTCGATGGGCGGGAGGCGGGGTACACCCTGGACCGATCGCCAGCCGATCGCAGGGCACAAACACACAACCATTCACACTCACACTCACACCTAGGGGCAATTTAGAGTCACCAATCAACCTAATGAGCATGTTTTGGGTCTGTGGGAGGAAGCCGGAGTGCCTGGAGAGAACCCACGCATGCACGGGAAGAACATGCAAACTTCACACAGAAAGGCCCGACCCGGGAATCGAACCTGCGACCTTCTTGCTGTGAGGCACGTGCACTACCTGCTGCGCCACCGTGCAGCCCTCACCAAAACTCATCCATTAACAAACAAAGTAAAAACTGAACTTAATCATAATCTGACCTGTAATCAGCAAAGTATACTGCTCTAATACAGACTGTTAGATGAGCAAAGTGTGTGAAAATGCTTCCATATCTAACATAAAGAATTAGCTTTTGATTGAAAATGATAATACAGTTAAGCTATCACTTTAACGACAAACACTTAGATAAATACCATCATCACAGCCGTTATCATTCCACCACACTCAGTAAGCTCTTGTGCTGCAACTCACAGCGAAACCGAGATGCTCATTTCTTGCTTCCAACACTCATTTTGTGAAGACGAGGTTGAAAAAGCACAGCGTAAAAGGCTGCTCGTGTTGTTACCTTGCTAACAACGCACCTGCCAAAATTACATTCAACAGCGAGAGGACAGGAAACTAAGGCCGTGCCAAGTATGGCACACACTTGCTATAAGAGGAAACACTGATGTAAGAGTGCGAGTCAGCAACAAGACAAGCAAGCTGTCACTGTATTGACTGAGATCCTGCAAAGAACAACTTAGCACAAATAGGATCCACAGAACAGTCAGCAGAGGACAGACACAGAGGGAGAAACAGGGAGCGGAAAAAATGGTGCGTAAAGAAAACGCCAAAGGTTAAGAGGAAAGGAAGCAGATGCAGCAAGTGCCTAACCAGAGCTGAGAGCTGCTTCAAATGGCCCTAAGAGCTAGACATTTACATTTCCTGTGACATGTCAAACGCACTTAACATTTCCTGCCTTTGCTCAGTGATCACAGCTGGAATGCTTTTCTCTCCCTTCTCTGCCCAAATACACACTGACCTGATAGACGGAGGCGATATCAGGTGCTGTGAGTGTTTGTCTGATATCACACTGACAAAACGAGAACTACTGTACTGTGCGCTCATGTGCAAGGAGGGCTATTTTTACATGTGAATCGGTTTTGATGTCACACGCGATGCACACACGACAACACCGTCTCCCAGTGACACACATGCACACATGGAACACCCAAAGTCATCTGCATAGTCACACACACACAATCCAGAGTGTGAGTGCGATGCTCTCTGCCAGTTTAATCTCTGTTTTGGCACCTTCATGTGAGACCAAAATAGATGACAATTACAGCGTGGCTGCTCTGCCTCATTAAGCTGTATGGGCTGTGATTGTCGGTGGGAGCTGTCTTTAAACATGCCGTAATCTCCACTGCCAGGGGCCCTGTGGGGAGCTCTCTAGGAAACCCACAGTGAATCTAATGCAAAGCCATAGGAGGCCACAGAACATCATCACTGCATCTGTCTGACAGCCATCTGTTACATGCTTGAAGGGAGACACAACGCGGGGAGTGGTGCTGAAAACTGCTCATAGCTCACACTGTTTGATGGCTTAAGTGATTTATCAAACAAAAATGATGAACATTCGTTGGTTAATCAGCTCATCTGTTAGATGGCAGACAGCAGTGAAAAATGCCACTCACAGTTCCCTAAAAACCCAAAGTTACGTCTTCGGAGTGGTTAAACAGTCCACAACTCCAGAATATTCAATTTGCAATGATATAAAAAGCTGAAGAGGAGCAAATTTTTACATTTGAGAAGCTGAAAAAAGAGAACAGTTGTCATTCTTGCTTGAAAAATGACCAGAATAGTTACTGATTAATTATCTACTAACTAACTGTTTCAGCTCTTGCTGACAGTTTACTGTCAGTTGCTGTTATACTTGGGAGATTAATGGAGACGTGGGCTTCCCTTCAGATTGGCCACGGTGTGGCTAGTTGCTATAGATTTCATCTAGCGTGCACACTGATGAAATGCCCCCTGAGCATATGGCTGAATACCAGCCAGCTGCACAGCTGCTCTGCGTGTGACCTCTGACCTGAATAAGGCAAAACAAGCCAGTGAGACAGATTTTGGTTTTCCAGCTTTAAGGGAAGAAGAAGAAAGATGTTACACATGCAGCAAGGAAGCAAGTAAAGTGGTGTCGAAGTAGAGAGAGGATTCAGGAGGTCCTCATGGTAGACAGTCCTCTGGGATCTGGAGACAAAACAGACCAAGTTAGTCAGGCTGGCGGCACACAGCTGGCCCCCTGCAGATGCTGTCAGCACTGCAGTGCCTCTCCCTCAAACGTCCTCTTCCTCAACTCGACTCACCTCCTCTCATCTCTTTAAATCTCTCCCAAATGCCTTGTGCACCACTTCCTTTGCTCCCTCATCAACGCTGTCTTTTTGCCTTCCCTGCGTCCCCCTGTAACCGCGACGCTCCTCTCAATTTCAATCTATTGATCCTGTTTCAGTCCAGAGCTGAGCGGTGCTGATCACCCGTCCCTCGAGTCCGATCTGCAATCGTCAACTTGATGCAGAAATGTCTGTCACAGCCGTCACTGTGGATGGCTGACTGCATCCACAGCGACTGATCCATAAAGTGCCTTCCGATCCGACTGATGAAAGAGGAGGAGAATATGCAGACCGGTTTGTTTGGAGGAGGACATTTATACACACACACACACACGCACATGCGGAGAGGAAGTAACGTCATGAATACAGAAGCTCTTGTTACCCAGACAGCAGTATACTGAGCAAGAGAAAGAAACCTTTGATGACGATGATGATGATGAACAATGATCTTGCTGATGATGCTACAGGATCACACACAGTTAGGTGGATCCTTAGGTATGCAGATGAGCAGGTAAAGAAATCTTCATGTAAAAATCTTCATCACAAACATGCACACAGATGCAAAAGACAGACATCACAAAGAGAGACAGTTAGAGGTGAACCACAGTAGAACTAAGTGTCATTTACTTCCCTCTCTGTTATGAAAACTGTGATTCAACAGATCAAATCTAATCCTTTATGCTCTGTTGCCAGCATCTGGCAGGCCTGCAATGGCGTGACACGTTGCTTCACAAGCAACACATCCGGTTTTAGATATAATATGCATAAAAAAATAAAGATGTAACATGACTCTCCATAATCCTTCATCAACACCCTGCCGGCCCTCTGTAGACCTGCGTGAAACAGGGAGTCATCCAGTCAGTTTACCAGCCTGGGTATGTGGAAACAACACAGGCCAGAGCTGCTACAATCTATTAATGGCACCTCTGGATGATAATGTAGTCATTATAGTCCGGACTGGATACATGTTTATTCACTGCCACTCGGACAATAACAAATATTGCGTCATGATATCTGCTGATGCTCGTTCAGTGAGGCTGCTGCATGGTGCGGCAGGGTGAGCCCTCCGACCAGCGCGGTTAAAAACAGGCCGTGTGTAAAAACAAAAGCAGATAAGTCGACATTTGAGACCCTGCTCTTTCTGTAAACGCGTCTTATTTTGATCCTGCTGAGAGATGCTGTTCATCGCGGCAGCATCTGTCACTGTGAGCAAACATCCTCGACAAACCGTGAGACGTGTCAGCCGAGAAGCACACATACACACAGACAGAAACATGAATATCTCATACCGTTTAGAGAAATGTGAAGGTTTCTTTTCATGTTGATGCGCATCCTGCTTGCACACTCGACGATGTCTGCAGTCGAGACTCGCCCTGACTCCCTCTGACACACCGAGACGTAATACCTTCACTGGAGGCAGCGCCCCCTCTCTCCACCGGGGGGCGCTGCCGGCCTGGTCTGCAGAGACCGACTGGACCACCAAAGACACCCCTATGCAGTTTCTGATGGGTAGGTGGAAAAAGCACGTTGAATAAAATGTCAGCATCTGTCAATTAAATACTATGGAAAAAGGATTCAAAGTAAGGAATTGTTGAAAATAATCCTAACTATTTTTGACTTCAGCAAAGATTTATTAAGGTTTTTATGTTCAGTATTTAGTTGTTTGTCGCACATATATATATTATGATATCAGAGAACGGTATTACAGTTTTCAGTAAAGTGGAGGGTCCAAAGAAATATTAATAATACTTGGGAGGGTCTCTGTATGAAATAAAATACAAGATTCAGCCCCCCTCCACACGCAATAATCTTCATGTCCAAATTAGTAAGAAGTGACAAAAATAAAAATCACTCATTGTCAGTCAAATCAGATTTAGTCATTACTAACATGTGGTGGAAATAGAGTTTCAAATTGAAAACAGACTCAGAGATTTACAAAATTAACAAGCTGTCCAATGATGCTGTAAACCTCATTTTTTAGAGTGTCGTGGTATTTAATTTGAGGGGTAAACCGGCTTAAGATTTCATCTTTAAAGGAAGGAGTTTTTAATATGAGCCAGATTCCTGAAAAATGTTCATTTTTGGTTCATTTTTCACAGTTATTTGCTCTGTGACAGTCGCACTACTCCAATCAGCCTTTCATAAAACACTTTGGATAAATCATAGAAACTCGGTGTATTACGAGTGAAAGTTGGCACTTGTGTCGAAAAGTGGTGTCACCGAAACTTAAAGCGTGAATGGCCCGCATGAAAAACACAGGGGCCCACCCTTTTTATCTCCTCCAGGTGACAGCCAATTAGAGCAGCGCTCGGGGCCGCGCCCAGCCTGCATCGGAACTCGTGGACGCGCCGCAGGTAAAGCACAGGTGCGTTGTCCCGCAGTGTGTAGGAGACTTCGTCGGTACATACGACCGTGAGCTCTGAAGATAACTTAAGTAAACTCATCACCATTGAAGAGTTCAGAGAAGACGGTGGAGCGGCAGCATGCGGGGAAATTAAACTGGTCAACTTTGAGAGGAGAAGCTGAGTTTGTTCTCACTTCAACCGACTTCTGTCTGTTCGGCTGTGCCGTTGGATGGAGTGATTGATATCTACATCGATTTGGATTACCCTGTGGGGGCTGTGCTTTTTGTGCACCATGGATTTACGCATTGCCAGACGAACAGGAGCTTTACTTGTTGTTTTCACATTTTTAAGTCTTCTGAATGGCGCCAGAGGAGAAATCCCATCCAAACCAACCGCAGGTGTCACGATCTTGCCCCCAGTTAAGCCCGATAATGGCCCCCAGGCCTTTCCAGACGCGGATAAGGCAAATTTACCAGTGTTTACAATGGATTATCCAAGAATACAGATACCATTTGAGATCACTCTGTGGGTGCTGCTGGCTTCATTCGCAAAGATTGGTGAGTAACAGTAGCATATGTTCAAAGCTCCTGTTTCTGTTTTTCAACTAAACTCACATCTCCTTCCTCAGGTTTCCATGTGTACCACAAGATCACCATCTGGGTGCCAGAGTCCTGCCTTCTGATCAGCATTGGTCTGATTGTGGGTGGCATCATGCACTCTGTCCATGAGGAGCCCCCGGCTGTGCTCACCAGCAATGTCTTCTTCCTCTACATGCTGCCCCCCATCGTCCTGGACTCAGGCTACTTCATGCCCACCAGGCCTTTCTTTGAGAACATCGGCACGGTCTGTTACAAACCAGCCGCAGCTTCCCGAACCAGATTCAACTTCTTGTTTTCATGTAATCAAATTAGTTTTCCTCGCTGTGTTCGCAGGTGTTGTGGTTTGCAGTGGTGGGGACGCTGTGGAATAGCATCGGCATTGGCATGTCTCTGTTTGCAATATGCCAGATTGAGGTGTTTGGTGTGCAGGACATCAACCTCCAGGAGAACCTGCTGTTTGCCACCATCATCTCGGCCGTGGACCCCGTGGCCGTGCTGAGCGTGTTTGAGGATGTGTCTGTCAACGAGCAGCTCTACATCGTGGTGTTTGGAGAATGCCTCTTCAACGATGCTGTCACTGTGGTGAGTGGGCTAAGACAATGCCTGTGTTGAATTTGTGCAGTTTAGTGGGATTCTTAGACATTTGTTGAGGCTTTGAGGCGTCCATGACACAAAGCTGAGACTTGCTGCAACATGTTGGCCTGCTTTGAATACCTCTGGGCTTCTGCTTGCTTTGAAAACATGTGTTGCTGTTCTAAATGTTTTGTGGCATAGTTAGGGATAATAGAGTGTGCTTCAGTCACCAAATATACCTCGAGGGTGCAAACAGGGGCCCAGCGTGCCCATAGATGTTTGCATGAGGAGAAAGAAAATAAAATTTGACAAGGAAATTATTGCATCTAGCATCACAGACCAACAGAATTTAAGCCTGAATGCTGTGTTTTGCTCTACACACCAGAATCACACACATATATTTCACTGTGGAGACTATTGTAACCCCACCCACCTTTAAGGCCCAGTTTGGGGCCTTTAATTTCAAAACTGGTATAACATGAAATGGCAGAACCAGTATTGTCTTTTCTGACGCTTTTCTGTTCTTTCTCTAAAGGCTCCGCTCAGGTTTCTTCAGATACTGTTCCACTTGTTCACTCTCTTTTCTGCGTTAGTATCTGTGCATGAGAACATCATGTGTGGGAGGGAAACGTCTGTGCGCTGGCAGAAGACATAAAATGCTCCAAAATGGAAGTGAGGGAATGTTGTCAGAGACATAAAACAGTCCTGAGCCGAAGCTTGATACTTGGATGCTGCCAAACCAGTTTATGAGGTCACTGTTGTATTTGGTTGTATGGGAGGAGTCAACACACGCACGCACACACACACACACACACACACACACACACACACACACACACACACACACACACACACACATCATCTTCTGAAGCTTGATTGAAGCGAGCTCATGCTCAAATTTCCCCCCTCGCCCTCTTTTTATTGTGCTCAAACACACATTCTCCCTTACCCACCTACATTAACATGCTCTTACCTTTGGTGTGCTGACCCTTTTGTTTAGTACACAGTAGCGGAGCTGAAAAGTGAAGACAAACATTTACTCAGGAGACTGGGAAAGCTCAGGCGTTGTCTGCACGGAGAGCTTTGTGTTGCAGGATTGCACCCATCAAACACGCTGCAATATTTGCCAAAAGTGCAAATACTTCCGATGAGCAATGCAGTCAGTAGTTCAGTTACCAAGGTTCGCCTCTGTATCCTCGATATGCAAATTTTAAACAGGGAACTGTTATCGCCTTACTCTAAACACAGATCCGCTTTTAATGCTTGCTAAGAAGAACCAGCTTGTCTCTGATCATTCAAAGGCTTCTTAACCAGTGTTTTTCTCACTAACAACAAATGCCATGAAAAATCAAAACCCACAATGAATTGACTATTGTCCATGTAGCCAAAGCCTGTTCTAGCTTATTCTGCTTAACCATAGAGCATCATTGATGTCCAAAAACTATTAAAGACATGAGTGAGCTGCACTGTTGCTCTGGCTGACCTGTGAATGAATCCCACATACTGTACACCATCCTGCTGCTGTAAGTACTCGCTGGTGCACAAAACGTGTGGCTGAAAATAGTCCACCAAAATAAAACAACAGTGTTCAGAAATCATTTAGCCTTTAAAGAAATCAATGTGTTTTTGATGTGTTGACTTGATCTCTTAGTAGAAACAAATTGTCTTGGGGTTGAGTGCTTCGGACAGGCTGGGAATTTGGAAAGTCCTGTGAGACAGTCTGTATAGTAGCCATTTGCTAGTAAATGTCAAGACCTTGATCCAAATTAGAGAACCCAATTTAAACTGTCTCTGAAACTGTGACTGAGCCATTGTCTCTGAGCTCCTAAAACCTTGATGGGTTTAAAACCAATAGCAAAACTGAAGGAAAAAAAGTTTCCCTCTTTCACTGTGAGAGCAACAAGACCAGGAGGAAAAGGAACAAAGTTAAACGCTCACTTACTGTGAGTCACTCAGTGTGCCTGGTGAAATGACATTATCAAATTGCAAACAGTGCCGAGTAAATATTTCAATAAATCACTGTTATCTGCAGCTATGTCGTTAGAGGCCACAGCCCCTGACACCACCCATGACCTCTGACAGGGACGTGTGGGCTGCATGAGTGTTTCAACGTGTGTGTGTGTGTGTGTGTGTGTGTGTGTGTGTGTGTGTGTGTGTGTGTGTGTGTGCATGTTTTCAGGTGCTGTACAACATGTTCAACTTTGTGGCGGAGATGCCGGTTGTGGAGCCGGTGGATGTTTTCCTCGGGGTGGCGAGGTTCTTCGTGGTCGGGCTAGGTGGGATGGGCTTTGGCATCCTGTTTGGCTTCGTGGCCGCCTTCACCACAAGATTCACCTCCAAGGTCCGAGAAATCGAGCCACTCTTCATATTCATGTACAGCTACCTGGCCTATCTGGTGGCCGAGCTCTTCGCCATCTCGTCCATCATGGCGTGAGTAGATGTTTTTCCAGGTTCAAATATCTTAATGGTGGACAGTTTCAATGTTGCGAGAATACAGCAAAAAAAAACCCAGCCGTGCTTTATGTTTCTCTGCAGCATTGTGACCTGCGCACTCACCATGAAGTACTACGTGGAGGAAAATGTTTCCCAGCGTTCCTGCACAACCATCCGCCACGTGGTCAAGATGCTTGGCTCCATCTCTGAGACCCTCATCTTCTTTTTCCTGGGGGTCGTCACCATAACAACGGAACACGAGTGGAACTGGGGCTACATCCTGTTCACGCTGCTGTTTGCTTTTGTTTGGAGAGGTCTAGGTAAGGAGAGAGCGGGGGTGTCTGTGTCATGTTGGAGGTCAAGGTTTGTTTGACTTGGCAACTGTTGGTCTCTGTTTTAAGATTAAAGGTGCCCATGTGGTCCCTGATTTCTTTGTGCACACACTGGAGGATGCACATGCACATAAGTGGTGTGATTCACATTCCTCCTTTGGTTTCATGCTGTCAATCAACAGTTGATGGCAGTAACATAGTAATAAAGTACCAACAAAGGAAAGGAGGAAGACGACTGCTAGCAAGCAAACATTGATGTAGACAGTGCAAGATTAAAAATATTGAAAATCAGCATTGCAAATGTCTTCTGAGGGGAAAAGTACATTAATCTGGTGTGACAGACTTTAAGGGTACACACGATGCATTTTGGTTTGTAACACTGAATGTAAGCATTACTTCAGTTTGTTTACAAGAAAACTCCATGGAGCACCTTTCACTCTCCTTAGCTGTGAGCTGAGTCTGCTAAAAGACCAAAACACTGAATTAAACTTTAAAGAGAGACTCAACCACCTTGAATATCGCATTTTTGCTGACCTCTAGTGGCTTAATGTCTCACTTTGCTGCAGTGATGTACAAGTGTACTCCAGGACCCCATGACATCATTGTTGGGTGTGGTTACAGGTGCAACAGAGCACACTGGGGCGTATCCACCAGTGATGCAGGATGTGGTCTGAGGTTAAATACTAGCTAACACGGCTAAATTTAGTGGCTAATGCTGTGATAGTCTTCTGCCTGTCTGTTGTTCAGCTCTGGGCAGGTCGTGTACAGTGAGTTTATCAAATCGTGGTGGCTAAAAATAGCTGCCTGCTGTGGCTGGAAACAAGGTCGACAAGAAGCAGTTAAGTTTTGGGTCATTAAAACCAGAACAATGGTCTGAAAAATGCTGCAATGCTCGGTGGAGCTGAGAGGAACTGCAGAGTCAGGTGAAAGTTCTCTGTGGGTTCATCACTGCGAACAACTCCTTTCATGTCAAACGCAGTCACTGGATTCATTGTTGATATAAAGATATGATTTGATTTTACTATTCAGCTTTAAACTTGCTGAAAGCCAACATCACGACATTCTTCTACCCTTTCTTCCCAGGTGTCTTGGTGCTGACCCAGATCATTAACCCTTTCCGCACCATCCCATTTAACTTGAAAGATCAGTTTGGTCTGGCCTACGGTGGTCTGCGAGGTGCAATTTCGTTCGCACTGGTTTTCACACTCCCCGACAACATCGGCCGTAAGAAGCTCTTCGTCACTGCCACAATTGCTATCATCCTCTTCACTGTCTTTCTTCAGGTAAGCGAGTGTCTGTGTGGTTATATTCCAAACATTTTCCACCATTTTTTCTGTGAATTTTCTGTGAATCATTTGTCCTTCTGACTCAGTGTGATAGATCTAAATTCTGTCTCTTGTCCACAGGGCATCAGTATCCGACCTTTGATCGAGTACATCAACGTCCGCAGGACCAACCGCAATCTTGGCACCATCAATGGAGAGATTCACTGCAGGGTAAGCCCCACATCGTGGCTGTTGTAAATGTGTCGTACAGTATGTTTTTGCACACAGTGTTAACAGGTGTCACTTTGCTCTCAGCTCATGGAGCACACCATAGCTGGCATAGAGGACCTTTGTGGACAGTGGAGCCATTTCTACTGGAAGGACAAGTAAGAACTTTCTCTCGCATCCTGTCTGTTTAACAAAAAAGCTAGCTGACTGTACTGTGCTGTATTTTTAGTCATCTGCAAAATGTACACATCACTGGCTTCATCTTTAAGTGCTTCATGCTGTTGAGTTTAAAGTGAAAGACTCTGCAGTGAAACTGGGTGAGAGATGCAGTCTTAGTTCACCTGCGCTCAGTTTCCCTCTTTGTGGTTTTGTTTGACAATGCTATTGTTCACCCTGGCACTGTGTGGGAATGTTGACAGCCAATGAGACTCTCTGGAGTCGTGTTCAGCTTCTGCCATCACCAGTTTACTTAGTTCCTCATAGCATAGCGTTTTAATTTAAGTATTCGTGTTACATTTTTGGATTTTATTATAAGTTTTGTGTTTTGGTGCATAGTTTCCTGCTGCAACTGTATGCTTCATATTCTTTGCATAGGTTTAGTACCATATGCCATTTTTTTTTATTTTTATAGGGGAATGTTTACAGTTTCCTGGTTTAACCTCCTCTGCTGTCACTTCTTCCATTATCCCATAACTCCTCTCCAGTGTTCCTTCTCTTCCTCATGGCTTTGCTGACACACTCTTCATGTTTGTCTTGTGAGACGGGTTCCTCAAGTCTCAGAATGCAGATTTTAAGTTTGATTTAACAAGTCAAAACACGCTGTGAAATTGACTAACGTTCAGAGCTGTCAGAAAGTGTTTGCACAGTGATTCGGTTTTCTACTCTTGCACATTGCATATACAGTGGAACAGTGACCGTGGGGTTAACTGACTTTGAATTTTAAGGGTGTTTGCTGTTATTCACATTTCAGCAGAACAATAGTACTAAAATTACACGTAGCCTAGGAGTCATATGGTCATGTGTTTCATTCCTGAAGACCAGACTGAAAGTACAAGTATTGTTTGTGTAGCCAAAGCCTGATATAGTTGATTTCTATGTGCCATTGAGCTCCATTGTTGTTTACACTATTAAAAACACATCAGTGAGCCAAAGTGCTGCACTGGCTGACGTGTTCCTTTATTACGAAACACATTGTTGTTTTAGTCTGTTCAGGGGATTTTGTTGGCAATAAGAAAAATATAGAATAGCACCTACTTTATGCTTTAACTATGATTGTTTCAAACGACAATATTGTGCCAATTCAAATCCAATTTCCTGAAGTACAGAGTCAACACAACCAGATAATGTGTCCCTGTCCTGATATTTCCTGACTGCACTGTGCTGTATTTACAGGCCATAGCATGTCAATGCAGCAGGGCTCTCATAGATACCTGCCTCACCCAAACTAATCCATTTAATGCCTCTTGGCAGGTTTATGAAGTTCAACAACCGAATCCTGCGGAGGATCCTGATCCGAGACAACCGGGCCGAGTCCAGCATCGTGGCCCTATATAAGAAGCTAGAACTGCAGAACGCCATGGAGATCCTGGACACAGTGTCTGGAGACATCAGTGCTGCGCCGTCCATCGTCTCTCTCTAGTATGACACCTTCATCCTGTTTCTCTCACTGTCACCTCCTTACTGTGTGCTCAGAACAAAGAGATGGAGAAACTAATTTATTTCTGTTTTTATTTGTGTTTCAGTGAGGAAAAGAAAGGTTCTGCTAAACCGAAGAAGAAGTTCCTGGCCTCTGACCTCAAGAACATGCACAACATCCTGTCCAAGAACATGTATAAGATCAGACAGCGGGTGAGATATTGAGTTATCTGTCAGGATAACAGCTGTGCACACCAGGCTTTCTTATTAGGCATCACAGAGAGGGAAAATAATTAAGCAGCTCTATTCAAGTCCCATATTTCAGTGCAGTTTTGAGGTAATTGTTCTTTACTTGAGTATGTCCATTTTATCCTATTTGATACCTCAGCGTCACCACATTTCAGAGGGAAATATTATGTTCTTTTCTCCATCTTTTACTCCATATATCTGATACAGCTTCTAGTATCCAATGAATTGTTAGAGTGGTTTTCTTGACCACTTGAGGTCCCTTGTCACATTTCCCCTCTAAACTTCTCACATGGTTTCATTTAAATAATATTTATATTTAACGGTTATTTAAGTCTTAAGTCAAAAATCTTACAATACCATATATAACATCAGTCACGGTCCAGTTCTGTAGAACAAGGACTTTTCCTTTTGATAGTTAGCAGTAAAGTACATTTTGCTGCTAATACTTCCGCATGTTTCGCATTTATTGTGTTTGTACTTTTTAACTGTTGCAACATGTACCACTGCAGCAAACATGGACAGTATTCGAGGATTACTGTACAACTGAGTAAAACTTTCACCGGCTCACAGGTGTGAAATCTGAATGCTTTTTGGCATTAGTGGATCATCAACAACACAGTCTCCTCTACTTCGCTAAACTTTTTCCAACTTCTAAAATGAAGCATCTCCTTTCCCGAACAGTAGTTGTGATATGTCCCTCGCTTGAAAAGACGAGCGTCACATTCTTTCACCTGAAATCCTGGGACATCATTTTCACCCCAGTTTCCTTGTAAACTAGAGATTGACCAGATCTTTAGTGATGCCTTACTCACACACAATGTGATTCCTCCAAGCACTGAAACTCAGAGCTGTTTTGCATGACCACAGACTGCAGCTGGCAGTATTTTTCCATGAGTGACATCACCCTTTCAGAAAGCGCACAGAAACGCTTTGATGTGTAGACAAACAGGGATCATATGCTTCTGTTCTCTTAATATCTTAATATATCTTAATAGTCCCTCTTTTATTGTCTCACATTTCACATATTTCCAGTTCTGTCTCCCACACAAACCATAGAAGGTGTACTGTCTGGTGTTTTGGGGTTTTCTTTGGCATGCTGAGCTCTTTATTCGCCAGACTGGTCACATGTTCCCTTTTTAAACTCATATAATATTAGAATTGTTGCATTTAACAGGGTTGCCTCATTTGTTTTTATTTATTTGACATGTACATGAGAGAATATGAAACTGTTGCATTCACTGATCACGCCGACCTCTTGTGAAACAGATAAGAGCATATTGCTGTCACGAGACATTTCTCTTCACAACAATGGCAACCTTTAGTGTTTAAAGGCGTTTATGTTTATTCTGACTAATAGCTGCAGGACAGGGAGAGCTATGTTGACAGTGATGAGGACGCTGCATGGAGGAGGTTAGTGTGGCAACTCCAAACAGAGACACCGACCCTTGTAGCTCAAACAGGTGTGGCCAGTTTTGGTTGAGTAATCTGAGCTTGAAAGAATGCTGTCTCCCCTCAAAGCATCTTAATGGTCTACTTTTCTAAGCCATTGTCATCTACACAGTCTGAGGACATTAAAGGCTGAACCACTGTGGCCACCTGTAGGCTGACTTTATTACATAGAGACACGTCCAAAATGGTGGAATCTGTGAGCTGAAAGCGTCCACTAGTGGTCTAAGTCTGTGTGATATTGTGTGTGTGTGTGTGTTTGTATCTTAAACCTTTTTTTTTTTTTTTGTACCCAGACGGTGGCATACACAAGTAAGCACGCCCTTCCCAATGACAGCCAAACGAAAGAGATACTAATCAGACGCCATGCCAGCATCCGTCGAAGCCTCCGACCCGGCAGCTTTCAGACATCGGTAAGCAGGGAAACTCTGACTGTAGCTGTGTTTACTTCGGCTACTATGTTAATCTTGCTGTGTATATTTTCAGCCTTTTAGTCAAAGTAGTAGTAGTCAAACATGAGGTCCACTGTCTTTATCCCAGCCCTTGCTCATCACTCTTTTTCTTCCATTGTTCTGCTGTTTCACTCCCATGTTCTTTTCAGGTGGTACCTCGATCTCAAAAGTACTTCTCGCTTCCTGCTGGGAAAAGTCTGGACTCAACATTTCCTCCCGGGAGGCTGAGCTTCACAGGTAGGCTTCTTAAACTGCTCTTAACAACCCCCTTTATTTGCCTATAGGTAGGTTAAACTTCTGACTGTATCTGACAGCCCTTTCACTGAAGCCACAGTATATGATGGCTGCATGACATAAGTTTGTGATGCAGGTCAGTGAGGTTTAAACGTTGAACTCTGTGTCCAAATTTATTTCCTCATTCATCAGCAACCGTTCCAGTATTATTTACAGACAGTTGTATTAAATGTGATGTGGTGTGATGGCATCAATTCACCTGATGAGTTCTTTACAATTTTACCATTTTCTTCATGTGTCCCAGACGATCAGGAAACAATGTCAGAGGTGGCCTTCCCCTCCGGTCGCCCTCGGTTCCGCCAGCCTGCACGCTCCTCCTCCAGAGCCATGATGCCTCTACGCAGGCTGGACACCCTGAAAGAGGCGCCCTCTGTTGACATGCTGGATGAAAACACAGTGGAGCAGAGAGGCCGGACAGGGCGTGGCATGTCCAGAACGGAGTCCTCCTCCAGTGATTCCCACATCCCTGCTCCTCGCCTCCACGCCTCTGCCGACAGTGACAGTGGCTCGGCTGACAACTTTAGAAATGGGCATTATGAAGCAGAAGAGGAGGAACAGCAGCCTTCGTCTCCATCTCCAGCCTGGGCTGCTGAACCCAGAGACAACACAACACAAAACCCTCTGCTCAGACGGCCTCAGTGGAACCCGAGGAAGATGTAAAAGTGTCTCTGGGCTTTCAGAGAGCAGCTGGACTGCCACAGACTGGGTCTCTACATAAAACTGCGTATTTATACTTTTCCTTTAGTAGAGGTGAGCCACCCTCCACAATGAGCCAAAATGGACAGTAATACATTGAAGTCAGAGGAGTCATCCGAGGCTCAGTGCACTACAGTGAAGGAAACATATGAGCTGACAACAGCTGCCGATCTGTAGTTATTTCAACCATTCACATCAATGTGATTTTAATTACCTTTCATCTTCCTGTAGGATTTTTTTTAAATGTTTAAAGACAATGTATTTGAAGCTGTTTTGAGTAATTATTTCTTAGTCTTAACATGTAAATATTGTACTTTTTTGTATTTTATTGCCTATTGTGTATAACAGTTGTATCACTGATGATACAGGTTTTGTATAGAGGCCATTAGTTTAACATGAACTATTGCTGTGCAGCACAAAGCACTGTCTGTTACACTGATGTACCTCATAAATCTGGACCCACTTCATTGTCTCTTTTTGTAATAAATTTTGAATGTTGCTGAAAGTTGTTATCAAGCATTCTTGATAGATACAATACATATGATCCATAGATACAATGTAATTTTCCGACACGGCACGACACTGAAGGCACCACTCATGAAGGAAGAGAAGGTGGGAAGTCTGTACAATATGCATGAGTGGAATGCACCGTCCAAACAGCAAGACTGATTTCAGTGTTTCATACACAACTCAGAGCACCACAGACTCACAAACAAATGCTGTTTATTCTGTGTGACTTTTTGGCATGACTGCCATGTACTTCATGGATTCACTCACTTATTTACATTATGCCATTTTCCTTCTTAACATTTGGGTTTTTAACAACAGTGGTGTGCAGTATACATCTGAAACTCAAACATGCTTTTCTTTAAATCACCATTTAAACATAGCCTAAGATAAATTAAGAAACCCCTAACGGTAAAATTGAAGAATTAAAAACTAGAGCAAACATTTGCTGACATTCCACCGTAAGAACCATTCCTGATGCAGTGCATTAAGACAAACAACTGGCACTGAGGTAAAACATGTTATTAATTATTACTATTTCTTTAACAGTGTGATCTACTTTCTACACTCATGCAGCATGATTTCCTCACAGCAACGGTACATTCAGCTCATTTTTGAACGAATCATTACTGCCTTGGATGTGAAAGGAGGATCACCTTTGTCTTGTATTTTGGTCAAGCAGTTGAGGTCATTTTGACTCGCAGTGTATCATCAACAGGCTGACAGTAACACCTGGGACTTTGGACTTTGTAGTGGTTAGACAGTTACAATAAAAATAAAAAAAGTGTGCATTGTTTCTGGTCAAGCTGTCCAAAGTAGTGTGAGCCACAACAAAGGCCCATATGTTTCTGTCTCATCAAACTGGGGGGAAGTGGGTTTAACTTCTCCACCCTGACTTCATCTCAATGCTGCGCTTGAGTTTTGAAGCTGCTCTGCCTGAGAGAAGGACAGCAGTGCTGGTGTTGACGAACCATTTTGACCCTGCGACGCATCTACAGACATGTCATTTGAGCAGGAAACATCGCTCCCACCACAAGTCTGCTGTTCATCGTCACAGCCGGCCAACAAATAAGAGCACTTCTCTGTGTGGTAGATTTGCATTGGTTTTCATAATTTTAAATTCATCCAGTTACTCAGAGTTTGGCGATTTTTGTCATCCGTCTCCTGTCCCATTTGGGGATCCTGGTGAGCAGTAAACCTACTGCTGCAAGAGCTAGGACCACTCCCAGACTTGGGGGACCACATGGGCTGAACTCTTGGGCCAGACCGGACAGGAGAGGGGCCAGGACTCGGCCAATGGCTGTGACTGACTGTCCGGCTCCGATCAGAGTCCCACTGGCCTGGACCCCTCCTCTCTGCAGCTCCAGGTCTGTGATGCATGTCCGTCCAATAGTGGTGGAAATGGCAAAGAAGGTGGAGGTGAGCAGCACCTGCCACACACTGGGTGCGGCGGCATACAGTAAGATGAGTGAACAGGTGAGAACTGTGGAGTGAAGCAGCAGAGCAGGCATGTTGTTCCCATACAGTTGAGTGACCGGCCCTACCAAGAACCCAGCCAGGGCCCCCAATGTGCTGCTGTAACTGATCAGATAACCCGTCACCTTCGGTTTAAGTGAGAAACGCTCCTCCATTGCCAGAGAGAAGTTACTGTAATAAAGCATGATAGCTATGGCCATCAGGAGACGCACCAGGAACAGGTCCCACATGTCAGAGGAAGCCACCATGTGGATCTTGGAGCCCACAGAGGACAGCTGTCTCCAGGCAGGCTGCAGCAGAGACACCTCCCTCCACCTGAGACCCCCTCGGTGCCTGACTGGAGCTCTGGAGCGGGGATCAGTCTCTGCTGCCAACACTGGCTGGTGACTGTTTGCATGAGAGCCATTGTGAACCGACTTACTGCAGTTCTCATGGTGACCTTTACTTGTGCTGTGGCTGGAGTTAGTGTCATAACGGTGAATAAGCACCTCGCTCCAAGGTAACATCCACACCAGCCCTGGAATGATACACACATATTGTTAGATAAACGTTTCAAACACAAGCTCTTTCAAATCAGTTGCTTCTCTCCACGTTCTACCCACCTGCATTAATAAGGAAGATAGCTGCACAGGTAAAGGAGGAGGTATAAAAGCCACCTTCATGCTCTGTGAGGTAGCCACCCACCACAGGACCCAGGATGAAGCCGACACTGGAGGCTGCATTGAAGTGTCCCATCACCAGAGGGCGCTCTGACTCAGACACCAGGTCAGACAGCAGGGCTCTGCAGATGGACAGGGAGTGCTTGAACAGCCCTGAGACAGAGAACAGTCAGTGCACAGTGAGAGTTGGAAGCTGACTGGTCTTTAACATAAAGGTGGCGGTTTTATGCAAATTATGAATGTTTTGCTATTTGGAACAAGACTTTAACCCCAAAGCAAAAATTAATCAGGTGCCTATTTACCAGCATAGTACGTAACTTTGAACCAGGAGAAAGACTTGTAGTAAAGGTTTAAGGTCTAAGCAGTGTTGGGAAGCTACTTTGAAAGCATAGCTTCGCAAGCTACCAATTAATTCACAGAGGAAGAAGTTAGACGACAGCACTGCTATGCAGGGAAACCCAGTCTGTTTAACTGAAGCTAAATAGAAAAAGTAGCTCAAACTGCAAGCCTGATTCCAAAAAAGTTGGGACATTGAGCAAATCTTAAGTAAAACAGAATGTGATCATTTGCTCATCCTTTTGACACACAATTGAAAACAGCACAAGACAATATATTTAATGTTTCACCTCATCAACTTAATTTTTGTAAATATCTGCTTATTCTGAATTTGATGCAGCAACATGTTTCAAACAAGTTGGGACAGGAGCAACTAAAGACTGGGAAAGATGAGGAATGCTCCAAAAACACCTGTTTGAACATTCCACAGGTAAACAGGTGAACTGGCAACAGGTGATAGTATCATGATTGGGGATGAAAGGGGCATCCTGGAAAGACTCAGCCTACATTTACACGTAGCAGGGTATTTTGGAAAACGGATATTTTGGCCCCTCCGTTTTCAAAAATAACATTGTGCACACAACATCGTTTTCAAAAACACTGTTGTTTACATGAACCCGGATAAATACGCCGTCGCATGTTGTGACGTTTCGGAACCTAAAACGCTGTTTAACCCTATTTAAACACATAACCGGCGTTTCAGAAATCTCCACTAGAGATCGACCAATATTGATTTTTCAGGGCCGATACCGATCATTAATAATCAAGTGAAACCATCCATCCATCCATTTTCTATGCCGCTTATCCCTTTCGGGGTCGCGGGGGGGCCGGAGCCTATCTCGGCTGTCAACGGGCGAGAGGCGGGGTACACCCTGGACCGGTCGCCAGCCGATCACAGGGCACACACACACACCATTCACACTCACACTCACACCTAGGGGTAATTTAGAGTCACCAATCAACCTAATGAGCATGTTTTTAGTCTGTGGGAGGAAGCCGGAGTGCCCGGAGAGAACCCACGCATGCACAGGAAGAACATGCAAACTTCACACAGAAAGGCCTGACCCGGGAATCTGTGAGGCACGCGCACTACCTGCTGCGCCAGCATGCAGCCCAATCAAGTGAAACCGATAGCCAATATTTAGAACGGATATTTGTTTGGTGGTTTGGTGTCAAAATTTAGAGTAACACACCTGGGATAAGAATGAATACAGTATACTGTTTGTTTGTTTTGTGTACACTGAAAAAAAAGACCTTAACTTTTTGTAAAATAACACAAACACAAAATCTTCATTGAAATGCCTTTAAGTTGAATTATTTTTAAAACAAAAAGTGCAGGGGCCTTCCAGCAACATTTCTTAAAACTCACTCAAATTAATAAATAAATAAATAAAATAGCTCCCTGCATTTTTGAAACATCAACAAAATAAACTGAACTGTTCTGAAATTTGGGTCTGAGTTAGTACTCCCAATTCAGTAGCAGGAGACATAGCACCACAGTTTTCATATCTTCGAGCTTGGAAAAGCGTTACACCTGTGCTGCTCCCGCTCTCACGTGTCAAAATGTCTTTTCTGAAAAAGAGCTGCAGTCTAGGACTTACCCACAGGTATCCGTGCCAGGACAAACAAAGCGATGCTGGTGGACATCCCGAGCAGGCCGTAGCCGAGAGCACTCAGCAGCAGACAGGTCAGTAGAGCGTACCGCCGTCCCACCACGTCACTCCAGCTGCCCTGCCAATCACACACAGGGAGTGACGCACAACCACAACCAGAAACCCAACCAAATTTTCCAATCTCTAACACAGCAGTTTTCAAACCAAGGACCACTGAACAGACACAGATTAGACCATGGTCCCCCATCTGATAAGAATTTTGCTTTTCGATGTTTTAAGTGTATGAAACCTATGACCAAAACAGTCACACATTCTGTCATTGTGTTAGTTCTGGATGGATCACTTGTGGATTACAGTGAAAATCAATTACTCCTCAACCACCTCAAGGACCCCTAGATGTCCCTTAATCCCAGTTCAAGAACCACTGCTCTGAAAGATCTTTAGAAGAAGAGAATACGGATATTTGTACAATCCTATGAAACATCTGGGTAGGTGGAGTTGAGGCCAATTTTAGGATTAATGGCAAATCCCAACAAACGGAGACAAACAGAGAAAAAGAATGAGGAACTACACAAGCCTTTATTAGATTCTCACCCTATCTCTCTCTCTGTGTCTCACACACTCACACACCTGATGAAATAATGAAATAAGGACCAATTGAGTTTGCTGTGTTCTCGATGTAGCCTGGTGGGATCATCACAGAGACCCAGCTGTTCACGTATCCCTACATTTATCAGGATTCAGCCGGTCTGCACGCAGGAACCAACAGATGACTCCTTATCTGTTTAATTTGTCGCATGACCCCTGAGAATTAAACCAATTTCAGGAGCTCTGGGCGGCGGGAAAGAGGTGCGGAAAGCTGAGAATCTTGTTAGAAATGCCAGGCTTAATGTAGAGTACTGCACATTTTTTAGTCAGTTCATAACAGTGTGAACGTGGCTTTAATCATCAAGACTTAGATTTTTCACTTGACCCTTAAAAGGTGAGTTCACTGATAAAGGGACTCCACACCAGTCAGTTAGGACTGAAGAAGCCTGAACCAAAGGCAAGTCCAGTCACTTTAAGAAAGCACTGAGAAAAAACCATTGATAAAGCATATCCTCAGTGTCCAGTCAGAGTGCGCTAAAGAGTAAAACCAAGTGATAAGAGTGATATCTGCGGCTAACTAGGATGAGCTCATGCGTGCTAATGTGCAGAGACTGAGTGTATTGTGTGACCACAACCAACCTAAAACAGACAGTGTTTATTGTCTTCGTGAAATACCAGAGTTGAGATGGAATGTGGTCATTTTGACCACTAACTGTGAGCATGCCTTGTCAACCAGGAAAGGCTGAATAGAAGTTAGAGTCAGAGAAAGAGTTCCAGGTTTTTTTTCTTTCAGAGAGAAACAAAGTCAATACTTACAACTATTGTGCTTGAGAAGAGCTGTAAGATCCCATATGTAGATCCTGCAACAGTACACATACATACACATCGTACAGTGAGTGAAACGTTACTAAAGCTTGAAGGCACATTCGTTTTCAATATTACATTTACTATTATTTTCTATAATCAGTTTCTTTCTGTCATTTTCCTACTGATCCTTCATCATTTACAATGTACAATGACAGAAAATGGTACAAAATGCAAATAATTTTCTGGAGGTCAAGTTAACATATTCAAGTTGCTTGTTTGATCCAACCATCAGTCCAAAACTACGGTGGCCCTGAGAGGTCATCAGTGTGACTCAACAAAATAGACAGGCAGGCAAAACACAAGCAAATGATGAAAACACACAGACTCTACTTAGTGCCACTTACAGCGTTTCTGTATTAGACTGATTCATGAACTAATATTTACTGTTGGAAACATAATGACAATGTGTGGTGTTTTTTTATCCAAATGACCTGTTTGCAGTTGTGTGGCCTACGACAATCATTCATCTTCAAAAAAACTTCATAAAACTTTATTATTTGCCTCTCTGTTTGTGTCAGCTCTGGCCAGCAGATAATCATTTGGTCAGTCGTGTGGTTCTCAGACTTTTCAGAGCTTGTCAGCTTGCTGGAGTACATCTGCTGTGCTGTACCTTAACGCGATTACTTTGTGCTGACTTACCTACAATCCCAGCCACAGTGGGACTCGCTCCGAGCGCTTTGACATGATGGCTGAGCAGCGGGATGATCATGCTCACCCCAAACAAGTCCTAACAAAAACCAAGGAAGTGAAGGAGGAAGAATGAGGGTCAGGAATGAGCCCAGAGTCATCCAGCTGTTATCATTATCAGGATTTTATCACCTCTGAACAGAAGGAGACACATGGATCAAACATATACTGTAAAGCCTGAGTCCTGTATTCAACACAGAGCATTGAGGCGGCTGAAGCAGAACTCTATTTCTCTGCATGGCTGAGCAGCCAAACTTGAAGATTGAAGTCACGCAGCATTTCATACAGTGTACCACAACTGCTCATTACACTAATTGCTTAACTTTCAGATTACATTACTGTGCCGAGCAGTTTCTGTCTGCGCCAAAGCACTGACAGGAGCCTGCTCGTCTTAATTAGATCATCATTTATCAGCTTTGCAGGCTGAAATGTATAGTTACTTCTTTGCATTGTGCAGCTCTCAGAACAACATGTACTTAAACTCAGGAAGGCAACAATCCCCTTTGCAGCATATTTTACTGACAGCAACACTTTGAATAGGTGACAACTGATACACTCACAAGTGTCAAAACAACCTGCCATGTTCTGTAACATCTCCTGTATTTAGCTGCTGCCTGCCTGCTACATTTAGTAGGACAAAAACTCAGACACATCAAATGTATGTATAGATAACAGTGATTAGTTTAGATTTTGAGTGGCCTGAAAGTATTCTTGATGTGCTTGCAGACACATATGAGCTTCCTTTAAAAAGAAAACATTTTCCGAAACACCACAACGGCGCAAGGTGTGCCTATGATCCTCTGGGTTATACTGACCTTATACTAATATCTTTTAAATACATTTTAAGTTACACCGAATACATACTGTCCCTACGCTCTCCAGTCAAAACTGTCTTTTAATACATTCGCTATTACAGGAGAGAAATGTGCGTCTGCAGACATCAGAGATACATTAAACACGTTTTAATAAGACCAAACGTAAGAATTTCATTTTTCCTAATCACCTGCAAATACCCTGAAGATACCATGGTCATACGTATAGTTTAAACATGAAGCACATCCCTTATCTTTGAATTATGACATGCATTACTTTCGTCATACCTTTAAATGATGAAAGAATGAGCCAAAAGTTCACTCAGTGTGCTGAAAACAGCACCGTGCACTCTCAGTCAACTACTCACCATGAAGCCCACTACATAGATACACTGTATAATGCTGGTCCGTCCTCTTGCTTTCTCAATTAAAGTGCTACATTTCTGGTCGTTCATCCTCCCGCTGTGACCGCACGGCTGTAGCCAAAGCGGAAGTGCTCATCTGATTCTACTGTACATTATCCAAACAGAAAACACGTCCAGGCGGAGCCTGCACAGACGGGGGGTGGAAATAACCTGCTCGGTTTTAAGCGTCCTCACAAATATGGCATGTGTAAACGTGTGCGGTTTTAAAAGTTAAGACTACAATAAACGTGCTGCAATGCACTGACTGTACGAGTCATGGTTGACTTGTCGGGTGGTGAACCGCTGTGCTGTCCGGTCAGACTCCCCCGCGGCTGCGCTGAAAGTTGGTATCGTCCGCTGATGTAACGTTACTCAATCACGGAACTCGTTATTGATTCACGCATGATCAGAATTTTTTTTTTTATGTCTTAAACTTTAGCGCGTTAGTATTTATTTATTTGACTTTAATTCTATTTGTTGTTCTCAGTTTCACACATACATTTATACAGACTCCTATATATAATGTTGGCTATGCACTTTTATTTTTGCATCCCGGAGTTCATGTATTATTGTTGCAAATACCAAGAAATGACTATTCACTCCCATAAGGAGTTCATATAGAGAATATAACAAACAAACAAACAAACAAACAAACAAACAAACAAACAAACAAACAAACAAACAAACAAACAAACAAATCCCCGATAAAAAATAAATAAATCCCACAAACAAAATAAACAAATTGACGAACAAACCCCTCCACCACCATGAAAAAATGTGAATTTGTTTTAATCACGCGATTTAGGTACTTGTATTTTTTATTCTCATTAACTTATCACCATCATAAATAATTATTATTTATGTGGTTTTCAGCAGTACCGTTTAGACTGACTGGGACTGTTGATTGTCACTTTTACACCACCTGCTGGACAAACAGGAGCATGAGCTGCACACTGCAGCAGCTATGGAAGATTGCACAGTAACTTACTGGCTACTGTGCTGCCATAGACTATGTACTTGTGTTTTACGGCTAAAGTACTGAAGCACATTTTGGCTTAGAGTAAAAATATTACTATATGGATAACTGCAGATCTTCCAATCTACCATCCAATGTTACATTATATTGCTTTATATTTATATATAGTTATTTATAAAAGTCCTAAACACACTGTAAAACTAACTGAAAACAAGCTATGATCCCATTTATTATAAATTCGGTTATTTCTTCCTGAGCTGATAACAGTTAATCAGCAGTCCTTATCAAGTGGTGCACACCTTATATCTCAATCTGTAAGGCTGCAAATCCAATAAGTCTGATAGAGAAAAAAAAATTTGAGACACACATGCACACACAGTCATGTTTACACACTACGGCACAGATCAGTGGATGTAGGTGGAGTGCCTCAGGCTGAGGATGGCATGAGTCACATCGGTGTGTAAATTTGTCGGTGTCTACATGTAGGTTCACTGCTAAATGTGCCCCTTAGATGCTAATAAAGCCGAGGGTCCCCTCGACTCACACTGCCTGTTGCTAACCACAAACTCAGATCTTAAAACTGTTTGTTTTAAGTTAGGTATGCTTTAAAAAATTATTGATGGAAGACTAAATAAATAACTTGACCCACTTCAAGTATCAAAACTGCTATTATTATTATTATTATTATTATTATTATTAGTAGTAGTATTATGTGGCACTGGTTAAATTGCCTTACAAAAATGTCTTAAAGGCCACAGTGACTTTTTAAATGGACTAATTTACTAATTTGCAGTTTTTTTGTATACTGTATTCAATATTTAAACAATTTGGAAGAGTGTCTATTTTGTGGGGTTGCGGGGGGCCGGAGCCTATCTCGGCTGTCAACGGGCGGGAGGAGGGGTACACCCTGGACCGGTCGCCAGCCGATCGCAGGGCAACATATACAGACATAAAACCATTCACACTCACACTCACACCTAGGGGCAATTTTTACAGTCACCAATTCACCTAATGAGCATGTTTTTGGTCAGTGGGAGGAAGCCAGAGTGCCCGGAGAGAACATGAAAACTTCACACAGAAAGGCCTGACCCAGGAATCGAACTGGCAACCTTCTTGCTGTGAGGCACCTGCTGCGCCACTGTGCAGCCCCATTTTGAAAATCCCCAAGAAATTAAAGGTACATTTACAGTAATTCTCATTACCCCCATTTACAGGAAATGACACTGGTGTGTGTGTATGTGTCTGTTTATGTGTCTGTTTGGACGCTTTGGGCAGGGTGTTGTGGGACACTTTACTCCTCTTCTGTCCTTTCAGTCTCACCCTGCCCTGACATTCCCGTGCAGATGGTGGGTGTCCAGTTGCCACTGGTTATTTCTGCGCTGATCTCCTCCCTCCGCACTCTCCAACTGTCACACGCACTCATACCCACAGTGGAGCGGAGCAGCCACCTTCAGTCAGACCCCCAAAATAGCCCAGTGAGTGGGCTGGCCTCAGACCCCAGCAGGGTTCAGAGGAGTCATGTGCTTAACTTTGTCCTCCCACAACACAGACAGAGGAGAGGAGTCAAGATCCAATAACCCACCAAAACCCAGCTGAAACCCAGCTTACTGGGTGGATGTACCACAGTGAAAGAGGAGTGATTGTTTCTGCCCCTGCTTGTCACATGCACTCACTGTAGTTGGAGGGGAACGTCAGACTGAGTGTGGGCACCCAGCACCCGAGTGGCTGCTTAATCCTGGACCATGAAGCTTAGCGCGGCGTTGTTTTTCGCAGGGCTCTTTGGGGCGTTGGCAGCTGTGTTCATCCTCCTCTCCTTTGGAACTGATTACTGGCTGCTGGCCTCAGAGAGTTGCCCCTCACACCGTAATGGATCTGCTGGCCTGGGTGGAGTGACCATAGAGGTGGGTGTTCAAAGAGCAGCACATCAAAGACACTCAGAAGATAGTCAGTTATCATTTGTTAGGACAAAGTTGAATACTAGTTTTCATGTGGTTATAGGTTGAAAAATGGCCATGTGACTCCAGACGCTTAAGTTAGACCATGTTACTCTTGCTGTAAGGTCAGAGGCAAGAAACAATCCCAGCAATTCTAATATTTGGAATAGTATTTAAGCTTTAAATGGTGTATTGCACTCTATACTCTCATTATAAAACACAATGTCTGATGGTGGACCTTAAAACTACAATCAAAGTCAGGTCTTCTATTTTGAAAAATGTGATCAAATGTTCCAATCATTCTGTCAGTACATGAACTGCAGGGTGGAGAGGCATCCCCGAAGGACCTCTACATGTAATCAGACACTGTTTTATGTAGTGTGTGTGCAGCTATGCAGTGACTGAGACATAGCTTGTACCATGTGGCCCTATGATAGAAATACAAATACCAGTAGTCCCAGCGGTTTGAGACTGTATTAAATATCACCGACTAGAACATACTTAGCTTTTCATAGTGGAAAGCGATACTGCACACGAGACATGATATCACCACAATAAAACCAAAGTAGTAACATGTACTATACACACTAACACAATAAGACAATCTAATAGTTTCAGTTTTATCAATCATAGTTCTATTATTGGTGTTATTTTCAGAGCAGTAACACAATATATAAGGTAGGATGAAAGATCCAATTATAAAACAGTTGTTTTAATTATTTAGTAAACAGATTAGTAGGTTTGTCAGCATCCTATAGGGCTTATGGTTTTGTGTAAAAGAAATATGTTTGTGATTCTTCTCAAGCCCATGAATTGTCTTGTGAGATTTATCATTTGGAGTACCCCCAGAGTCCTTTCTCTCTGAATTTTAAAAGAAACTAACAATGCAAGGTCTTAAAATGCTGAGTTCAACATAAAATACACCACGATTGGATTAACCTTGGCTTGGACCTTGAATGTCTAACTTCTTCACATCCCACAACCTCTGCTTTACTATTTCAGAGAGGTATTTAATGGATGACACAACAGGCAATTCATTTAGGGTGTTATTTTTTTATTTTCTTGGTTCATGTGCAAAAATAGTGACTACCTATTTCCTGAATGGGAACACCCTCGACCTGCACGCTCACATGGCGCCAAATCAAACCTTCATAAGTTTAGAGGTGCTTGCTCAGCTCAACCCTTGACCTGATAGAACAGCTGCTCTGTGCCACTGTAGCAACACACTGCACACCTGCCTCACATGATCTGCTCCCTGACTTAGATTGCATCAACAGATAAGATGGAGTGCATGCAGAATCATGTTAATATTCTGCAAACTTCTTAAAAAGTCAGAATATATTTAGTAATAAGTCATCATTCTTTCTTTCATCCCGTCTTTCAGCCTGGAGATGTGGTGCTGCAGGAGGGCACGACTGATATCACTCTGTACCATGAAGGCTTTTTCTGGAGGTGCTCGTTTGGAGGCAGCGAGGGTGATGACAACCTGCTGTGGAAGCTCTGGTTCAGTAAGTGAGACAGGCTCATGATCATGTTCCAGTAGTTAACTCTTGTGTTTAGTTGACTTTGTCTTTGCCACTTTTTTATAATTAAAGATGATGGGCATAATTACAAAATCAGCTAATTTCCTTCCTTTAAACATTTTGTTTGTTTTCTTCTGACCTTATTAAAACCCAATATGGACATAATTAGAGAAGTGGTCACCCTTCCCTTTGTTACAAGCTGTGCTTGCACATTTGATCAAGGTAGCAAAGTGTGGAAATGACCATAGAGCATTGTTATTACTCCAAATAAGGAAACATTTCATATTTTCAATTTTTTCAATTTTAAAACTCTCCAGTGACAGGAAATCAAGTAGACAAATTGGGACAAATTACTGCAATAAAAAGTGCTGTCAACTCCAATAACAGATGTAGAGCAGATGAAAATCCAGTGTATTTAACCATGTTTTGCATCCACCATCGCTTCAAAATCATGTTCATAAGCAATTCTCATAAAATGTAGAAAAGACATTGAAAAGCCAAGACAAAAAAAAAAATAATGCCAAGTATATTTTTTGAGCTGTTAAACAGGGCCTGGGGTCTCCACTAGGGGCAGAACATCTGGGTGATACAATAGCTCCACTGACAGTCTTTTAAGACTCTGTCCTCTGAAGCTGATGATTGGTGAGTGCAGGAAACCATTCCCCTCCAACGTAATGCATCCACAGAGTCGCACAGCAGCAGAATAACTGCTCCAGAAAATAATATCAGCTTCTGATTCGCTGTTCTCATGTCAATAAAAGCCGTAGGTTGCCATAGCGGTAGAAACCCTCTCATGTGACTGTTTAGACGCCGTGCCATGTGATGTTATTCTGGTCCTTTGTCAGGTGATTGTGCGTCATCTATTTTCTGTTGGGGACTTTGAATGGTGGGTCATTGTCAGACACAGCCTACAGCACTGAGAGGACCTTGTGAGGGTCTGTGGAATTTCACATGGTGGAAGAGTCGGGCAGAAAATAAAAACTTGACACAGCTTAACACACTTAACAGTATGAAATAAGAAATCTCTATCTCTATATTTCTATGTATATCTATATATACCTGTATAAATAGAAAGTAAAAAAAAAGGCTGGTCAGAGTCTGCAACAAATAAATAAAATGTTCCTGTTATGTTTACAGTTATATTGTATTTGTAAGGGATGTCCTCTAAATACCAACTGTGTTTGTTCAGTTGTAATGTTATATTCTTATTTAATTTCTGCATGGATTTATTCTTTCTCTCTCCAGCGAATCAGCCTCACTCCAAAGTGTGCATGCATGCCTACCTCTTCCCATTCCCAGTGTCTCATCAGACCCACAATGCCACAGAGTATGATTCTGCCATAAGTAAGTGTCTCTTTATTGCTTGATTGATTGTTCAAATGGCTGTAGAGATGCACCTGGCCAACGCTTGTTTGTCGTTCAGTCTACAGAGGCTTCTGGAGCATCTTTATGCTCATTGGAGTGGCAGCTGTCGTGCTCGGTGGGTTCATCATCATCTGTGCAGCTCCGTTCGCCAGCCACCGCCTGTATAAAGCAGGAGGTGGCCTCTTCCTGGCATCTGGTGAGGCTCTGAAATGGTTAAATCCAGTGGTGGAAAGTAGCTATGTACACTTCATTAAGTACTGTACTTAAGTAAACACTATATACCGTTACCACTCCCATATTTTACATTTCCCCATACTAGGTTGCTAGTTTCTGTATTGACCCTTGTTTAAATTGTTCATATTTTCAATATTCTTTGTTTATATTGTTTATATTACTTGTTTGCTATTTAATTTTTATCTTATCTTATCTTTGAACTATTTGTACATCACTTGAGGGAATGCTACAGTATACTTTATACTTTGACTCACTTACATTTCAGAGGGAAATATTGATCTTTTCAAGAACATTTATCTGACAGCTCACACCATGCAAAGCATATGATGAGCTTATTAAATACAAAAATCTGTTGCACTGTTAAAAATGAAGTCAGTCCCAGTGTTTTTGCCTTGTGACTTCTTACAAAAAGGCAGTGTGTATTTGGGCTCCTTGTTATGTCTCAGATGTCTATGAGTCATTAGCAGTTTTAACAAAGAGATATTTTCCCTCAAACCTTCTCAGATGGTTTCAGTTAAATATCTGTTTTAAGCACAAATTGAGTAGCATTCAGTATTTCATTTTAAAAAGAGCAAACTTTAGGGATATTTGTGTGGTAAAACTGTACCCATTAATCATTTCATGGCCACACAGAGGGTGTGAGACCCCCAGGTTGGGAACCTGACTGAACTTCCTAACTAGCACAAACTAGCCAGACCTCCACCGGGACCAGTAAAATTCTCTTAATCATTCATGGAAGAGTATTATCAACTTAATAATGTCATGCATTATAACATATCATTCACAGGGGCATTTGTTCTGCACAATGAATGCTTTTAAATTTCACACTTTCATCGTATTTTGCTGATAATACGTCTGTACTGTGGGATCATACATGCAGGAATTTTGCTTGTGATTTTTTTCACACTGTTCTGTCGGTACTCTTACTTTTATATATAAAAAAGTATAATTTTTAAAACCCTGTTTTGGATCCACTGGTTTATACAAAAAGTGTGTGAGTGAGTTTCAGTCATCACAGCCTCATCTCTTTGCCCCTCTCTGCACCAGGCCTTTTCCTGCTGTGTGTGGTGGTGATGTACGTACTGTGGGTGCAGGTGTTGGATGTGGTGGATGTCTACATAGACCACCAGCGTTCTGCAGTGTGTCCAGGCTTCCAGCTGTCCCTCAACTATGGTCTGTCCTTCATGTTTGCCCCGGTTGGCATCTTCTTCTGCCTCCTGGCCGGCCTTCTTTTCCTACTCATTGGCCGAACCATCCAGATTCATTACCACTGACTTTACCCACCTGCGAGCTGGAGCAAGAGTGGGGGCTTGAGATGTTTGGAATACAAGTGTTTTTCTCTCTTTCCTTTTTTCATATATTTCCCCATTTGTCTGCCATGTAAAAGCAGGACTCTGTAGATACTATACGGCAGCTCTGTGTGGAAATGATCTGACAGTCTTGAGCACTTTGTTCCAGTATAAAACACTGCAGCCACTGATGAGCTCAGAAAGGAATCACCATCACTCCACCCTGAGCTACTTTTATTTAAGCTATCTGTAGGTAGTGAGGAATTCTCTGCAAGCCTGATCACATGCAGTATACTATTTGTTTTAATACCTGTGGTGTGTAACACTTTTGTTTGAATCTTGTGTGTTGATGGCTATGAGGGTTATGAGTGTGTGTTCATGCAATTCAAAAGCAACTACATGTTGATGAGATGGGAATATGTTTAAAAGGTTCCCTGTTTGAATAAGAAACAAAAATTTACATTTCACTTACTAGCTTTTATAGTCTGTGAGATGCAGGGGTCACCAACAACATACATTTCTGCAGTCAGTTTAAATGACAAAGCTGGTGATATTCTACATTGTATCATATAAATCTAATAAAAAGACCAAAACCAATGCTTTCCAACCTCCCTACCTTATGACACACTGCTCCAACAACAGTCTTTTATACAGCAGATCTTTAAAAACAGATCACAGATATAATCTTTCAAAGTTCCTGGAAGAGCTGAGCACTGTAGCTGTTAGCACACGTTCCACAAACATGATTGAATAGTGAGTTTGTTGGGGACTACTTTTTGTGGTGGATTAATTTATATCAAGCTTTGGTTACACAGAAGACACTTAGCAGGGGCACTACTAGGGCCCATTCATTGTTGGTTTTGGTCTCTTTTTTTGATAATAAGAAAAATGTAGAATATCAGTAGACCCCTCCTCTAATACAAACCAATATTCATATTTCTCTGAGTGTACCATGCTTAATTTTTTTCTGCTTTTTCTGCAGTATCATTACACTATTTCTGTACATAGACTGAAACTATGCTGTTATTTGGTCATGTGTTTTTCCTGTTTGATCAGTTTATTGAGCACATTTTTTTGTTTATAAGTGGAGCTTGAAGCATTGGTTTTGATTGGCTTTTAATGCTGAGGTTATGTGACTGCTTTATGCTTATGTTGTTGAGTTTCTGTTGTACATGTTTTTATCATCCTTGAGTTGTTAAGATTGTGACACAACATATTTGTTTGCCAATAAAAGGATAAGGTGAATGCAAGCGTTGATGCGTAAAACAAATCAGGATTTTGAAAGGATTCAGGCTTTTGAATTGAGGCTTTTCAAAAGATGTGTAACCAAAATCAACAGTCCCATTTCATGGGGAAATTGCCTTTGCACTGACAAAAACAAAAGTAGAAGAAGCTCTTAAGATGCAAAAAGAGTTTTTCCATGTGACAAAAAGTGAAAGTTTCAGTTAAAGGACCATCATAGACACAAATTACAGACAATTTAATACTATAGATATAAATATCAGTGGTGACCAATCAGGAGAACACCTTTTCCACGTGGAATAAATTCATTCTTCTTGTAATTTTTCTCTGAATGGAATCAATAACAATGGTCTGGAAAAATACTAAATATTCAGCTAAACCACCACAAGAGGGCTCTGTTCATTTACACATCAGACTACACTGTTGGCAGCAGAAATCCTATTTTGCTTATCTCCAGTCTGTGTGGAGTGTATGTGGCGTTATGCATTTAATCACAACTTCAGAGGTAGGATCTGTAGATGAAAGAATTCACACCTTGGCTGACAGACGGATGGTAATTTCACTCATGAATGGAGCATTTGATCAGGATCTGAATGGACTTCTTTGCCGATTCTCATGTGTCTGTATCAACTCTGTGCCTTTCGAGCTCTATAATGTACTTGCCATACATAGGGAAATGCATCTGTGGTGTGCCTCAGAATGCAGGCAAGAGCGACACAAAGTAAGGCATTGATTACTTTGTGAGATTGACTTTGCCTTTACAGAAGACACTTTACGATGGAGATTCACACTTTCAAATTTCTGAAATTTCAAATTGCTGTCCACACACTGAGAGAGTAACTCAGCCATATGAGAAGCTACAGCGGGGTAAACCACTGCAGGTCACCGGAGGAGGCCAGGGAGGTTAGCCGAAGCTAATAAGCTGCAAGCTCAAATCACAGGATTTGTCCTGTCAAGTTGGAGTGGTCCTTTCAGCCAAGTCTCCCCTAGGAGGGAGATTTCTTATGTGGTGGACTTCCTGCTTTAAATGAAATCCTAATGAGATTTAAAAAAAAAAAAAAAAGTTTAATAATTTTCTCAATCCGTGAGAGTGTGTGTGAAAAAGAGAGAGAGGTTTAATGCAGGTGTGGAGCAGGCTACCTCCTGAAGAAGCTGGGCCTTGCCGTCAGTAATGTCATCAGAGTCCCAGCTGAATTCAGCACTGTTCTGCATGATTGCCCATGATAATTGTGTGTTGATAGGGAGCGCCGGAGATGGAGAATAATTTCCACCGAGAGATTCCTAAACAAATACCTGTGCTCAGCAGAGGGATGGAGTGCAGCAGGAGGTGAGGAGGAGAATAGCGGATGAGGGGAGATAGAGGATGAGAGGGTAACACTTCCAGAGGAGGAGGAGGAGGAGGAGGAGGAGAGACAGGAAGCAGCGGTCTCACTGCAGGTCCTTATAGTCAGTACATGATGCAAGCAAAGCAAGGCCATGCAAGATACTGGGCTTTAAAAAACCACAACAAAAATCTCTGGACTTTTACAGACCAAAAAAGACATCAGTCAGTGTCCTGACAGTAGTGAGGTGTGCGAAAAGCACCTGGTAATAGAACAGTTCTAGAACATAACAGAACGGAACAGAAAAGGAAAAATATAAGAGAACAGAACAGAACGGAATGTAACATCATGGAAGAGAACAGAACAGAAAAGAATAGAACAGAAAAATAGAATAGAACAGTACCGAATAAAATGCAATAATATACAATAGAATTGAGCAGAACAGAATGGATTATAACATAATGGAATAGAACAGAAAAGGAAAGAATAGAATATAAAAAAATAGAACAGTACAGAATAGAACAGAATAGAATACAATAGAATACAACTGAGTGGAACAGAATGGAATAGAGTGGAATATAGAAGCGAAAGGAAAAAAGATGACAGAACAGAATGGAATGGAATGGAATGGAAAAGAATAGAATAGAACAGAATGGGACAAAAACAGAGAACAGAACAGAATGGAACAGAACAGAACAGAACTGAATACAATAAAATGGAATGGAAAAGAAAGAATTTAACACAACAGAACAAGAGTGAATAGAACAGAAGAAACACTGAGTTTAAGTCCTAATAATAACATTTTCTGTACTGGACTTTTCAAACTGATGTTGCATAGTGTTTTATGTGAAAACAGAAACAATCCAACACAGCAACAAAGACATGACTGTGTTTTGACAATACAGAGAAGCAGTCATATATTCCCTCCAGACGTGTTCTAAGACACATGAGATTTTTTTGCTTTCAACAATAATTTGTGTCATATGTTTTCTCCACAGCAAAGTTCAATTACCTCCTGTAACATTCTTTAAAACTACATCTTTTCCTACAGCCACAATATCTATGAAAACACAAATATATTTCATTTCAAGTTTAGCCTCTTTACACGAGATGCTGATCACTAAAAAGTCTGTTCTCAGCGTTTGTGACCTGTACGCTGTACCTGTGCCTGTTTCCACATCACACTTGTATAAGTTGCATGTTGGACCATGTTTGACAAACTACAAACCCAATTCCAGAAAGTTGGGATACTGTGAAAAACATAAATAAAACAGCCTGTTCTAATTCTTTTTGACACACACACAATTGAAAACAGCACAAAGACAATATATTTAATGTTTTCCCTCATCAACTTCATTGATTTTTGTAAATATCTGCTTATTCTGAATTTGATGCAGCAACACGTTTCAAACAAGACAGGAGCAGCTAAAGACTGGGAAAGATGTGGAATGCTCCAAAAACACCTGTTTGGAACATTCCACAGGTAAACAGGTTGATTGGTAACAGCTGATAGTATCATGATTGGGTCTTAAAGGGGCATCCTGGAAAGACTCGGTCATTCACAAGCAAGGATGGAGAGAGGTTTACCACTTTGTGAGCACATGATTGTATAAAGGAGATTAATACACGGGCTCAGGAACACTTTGTGAAACTGTTGTTGGGAAACACACTTTGTTTGCAAATGACTGGATTCTGTTTTTATTCATGTTCTACACTCCAACCCAACCTTTTTGGAATCGGGGTTGTGAATGAGCTCTTGCGTCTGTGTAAATATACTGTATTTGTATACTGTATGTGCTGCTTGAGGAAAGACATCATAAAAGTCCACAGAGAAGCTGAGAGAAGCTGTGGGACGTGCTGAAGTCTTTCACTCGTCTGGTCCAGAAATGAAGATAAGTTCGACTCTCCGTCAACACTTGTATATTTAACCTTGAGGGAGGTTTAACTTAATTGGAAAACACTCTTTGCCTGAGTGCTCTCACCTCATGGCACGTAGTGTAGTTATCATAGCTTATCTTCCAAATGTATCATAATCCCGCATGACATGCAAGTCAGATTTCATTTAAATCAGATTACTTTCAACTCTCAGAAAAAGCAAAGTATTTGAATTGCATGAACAATATGGCAAGTCATATTACACGCTGCTTTCCTCTTTAGAGATAGTTTTACATAATTTCCCATTCATTTTGAAATAATGAATAGACAATGGGGTGTATAATTGTGAGAATTTACAATTCAGAGGACTACGTCGTGCAATCACCATGCATAATTCAGGGAGTTGAGCGCATAGGTCACCGGTGGCAGTGGCACAAAAAGTAACTCAGGTCGTCACACAAACAGTTGAAAATCAACGCTTTTACTGCCACCCAGCTTGAAACATTAGACACAATCTCTTTGATGAGGCAGCACATTTCATCATGATCACAGAGGAAATAAATATATAGAAAAGTACAAGCAGAGCATCCAATTATCTGTATACTCATATCTTTTCAGTTTGAATGGATTCTGTAGGTTCAGAGGAACCCACTGATGTGTAAAGAGGCGCTGGCTGTTTAAAAACAGGTATTCCACTGTTGGCCAGTGAAAGCTACACCTGTACTGAGTGGATCCTTTCTGCCCCTCTAACATCCTCTGGCCTCACACCTAGTTTGTGCATATAAATTACATTCCAAAGTGTGTATGGATGGTCCTTGTTCATACTCAAGGTCTCTCGTTTCAAAGGCATGCTAATGTCGTTCACAGTGAAACTCCTCTCAGCGGCTCTTTTAACTGCCAGAGCAACTGTGTAGGAGATGATTGGGACTCTTCAGCCATCTTTCCTCTTGAATATTCAAACATTTTTAATGGCACATATATATCCACCAATCCTAAACAAAGAGAGATTTTTGCCTGGGTTACATATGAGAGGTTATTTCAGTTGCTTTATTGTCTTTTTCACTTAAAATGTGGTCGCAATTGTTAAATAAATGAGCGAAACCTTTCAGTGTGTATCCATCCCATGCTGTCTGAAAGATCCATACTGTGTTTGCACCCACTAGTCACAAATTTCTCACTTTTTAGTGCTTTATTCGGTGCTGTGTTTCAGCACCGTGCAGCTCCTTATTTGGGTGTAGCTTCCCCTCGAGCCATTAATTAATGCTACAGTACAAAAAGCCAGTGGATGTTGCTCATGAATATTCAAACACCTCTTGCATATCATTTCTTATGCAGCGTTGTAACAGTGGGCGTTGGTGAGGCGGGCATCATGGCTTCAAAGCCAGACGGGGTTTCTGTACCGAACCTATCTGTCCCCCGTCTGAACAGCAAGTCAGTCCCCACTTGTGTTTGACAAAGTGAGACTGAACAAGATGTCATGCTGAAATGTGACATTATATGCCTCAATATATTGTTACACATTTCATTATCTTTCCCTTTTTTTGTTATTTTAATGTTTTTAGGCTTACATTGCTTTTATGTTATTTTATTATACGCTCAGTGCCCACTTTCCAAGGGACAGTCTAATGCAATCCAACACAGCCGTTCTGCCATCAAGTCTACTTTCATGAAGCTTGTAATGATCAGTTTTTTACACTGCCATAGATGTGTTAATTCAATGATATGGTTTAGCACTGGGGTCAGAGTTAGTAGTGATATTGTACTGGAGTGCATTATAATCAGAGGCGTTTCTAATATTCTAACTTTCTCATGTGTGAATTAAAAAATTAGAAACATCTCTCAATATAATGTAGTTCATTACAACACCACACTTAACTATCACCTTCTCAATAACTGTAAATTACTTCATGCATTTAACCTGCTTGAAGACAGATGTTATGGCAGAACAACTGCATTTGTCTGCATTTGATTGTACACTTGTACCTAATTAAGTGGCCACCAACTAACAAGAATTATTTATTGTGACTCTGGTGCAAAATTATTAAGCAGCTTCCTTTAATTAAAGAAGAGGATTGAGGCTTTAAAAAATCTTATTTTCCTCAGGAGAAGATATAATTAATTACAGTAAATACATTTATTTGAATAAAGCACCAACAAGTTTTCATTTGCACCATAATTTGGAGCTATCAGTTATTCTGTTAAAGAAGGATTTATCCTCATTTGTGAAGTTTTTCATCCATTCAGACATGGTTCTTATTATTCTTTTATACTATTTATAGTTTTAGGTTTTCCCTTTTTCCCCAGCAGAATTAATTAAGTCATAGTACAGAAAATTCACATCAAACCACAAACTAATAATTTTTACTATATTTCAAGGGAACAAAATCTTTTTTTTCATGTCCTCGCTCACAGGTCCACTTCACGCAGCTTTAAACCTCTGATTCTCCATCTAGCGCGTCTCAACGGTACAATAAAAATGTTTGTTGTTCCGTTCTGCTGAACCGCAATCCCTCAGTCTGTTTTAATGTTACACATGTTTATTAATGCCATTTTACAAGGGGGCACTGTCATATCTGTTAGTCTTAAGCATGTCAGCGTGTGTAAATGCATTCAACAAAGTAAACAGGCACAAGCTCTGTTTAACATATTTAATAGAAAAGAAAATATACAATTCTAATGTAACTATTCAAATGATTTCTACTCTCTTTGTTTCACTCTTCATGTGTATTCATAAGAGTTGCTTCATATGCAACCTCCCTTCATTAGAGTAACATTTATGAAAATGATGTATTATGTATTGAAATCACAGCACAGCAAACACGGGCCTATTATTAACACTTGAACTACATCTGTACAGACATTAGAGTCACATTGCCTCGATATCAATGTAGGTGACGTCTAGCTAAAGTTACAAGAGCACGACTTCTTGTGCTGAGCTTTAGACACACGTGTCCAACACTGACAAGAACAGGACATCTTTCCGTAGGTTACTGTGTGTGCACAGCAGTAACATGAAATACTTTGTAAAAAGTAAAGAAACGAGTGAAAAATGAAGCTAAAACTACAAGCAACAGTGAAGACGCTTAAATACAATTGTTACATTTATAATACATAGACCTTAGGCATCACTAAACCTTAAACAATAACAGACAACACATGTCAAATGAAAAGACACAGAAAGCAACACAATGTAAGGCGACAGAAAAGAAAGTACAGCACAGACACAAATAATCTGCCAGACACAGACTGAATGCTTTACCTGCTGATTTCCTTTGAATTTTTGCAGCCGCTTTGACGACAAACAATCCTTTTTTCATGTTTGAAGTCTCAAATGAAAGCCCAGTGTTAGCAAGACTTGTGCTACAATCCTTTTTCTTCCCCGCTGCGTCCAACGTACTTCACGTGTGTCCTCATCCTGTGGCTGAATGCTGTGCTTTTATACTGGTTTAACTTGCAAAATTATACCTTTGACCCCGAGTAGGGCTGACGTTCCTTGAAAGTAAAATCTTGTGCGGAGACCGTGTTGTTTGGTTTTGCAATGGTGAGAGTAGACTTTGTATTAATTGAAGTATAATGATATCCCTGGCTTGGAAGTTGGGGAAAGGAGAAAAGCAGTGAATAATGTATCTCCATGCAGATGATAAATGAATATGTTCATATATTCATTTATTAATTCATAGTTTGAATTGCAATTTAAATTGCCCTTATACTTCCATTACTTCATTATGAACCATCTCTCTTTTAATCTGTCATTAAACATGTTCGGTTGTTCACCACTGTGATAATTTAAACTTTGAAAATGCAAGGAGGAGGTCATAAAACAAGGAGAATGCTCTACTCCACATCTCTGCTGAAGTTTTTCCCGACCTTTATTCCTTCCTTTCTCCTGCTTTTGTGAACTTGTGTAAAACCTTGTGTACAGCATTTTTACTGTATCTCCGTCCTTCATTTCACCCGCCGTCCTCTTTCTTCCTCCTGTCTGAACATGAACTGAAGAGGAGGATAAACACACCACAAAGTTCTGCAAAGTTTTACAAAGTATAAAGGAAATGCCAGCTGAGGAGACGCTGCCGGGCTTCAGGCAGTGGAAGTCAGAGATGCCTCTGGATGCCAGAGGGACCATACGAAGGCTGGTAAATGTTACCATTGATAAATAAACATTATTTAAAAGATCTGTCAGCTCCTGTTAGAACGTAGCCGTGGTTCATTTGTTTCGCTGCTCTGAGGGTATAAGGAATATTTAATCACTCCTCTGAATGATATGAATAATCACAGATACCATTTCTGGGAGCCACAAGCACACACACACACTCTGAGGATGACTTGTGCACTGATGTTTCAGATTTACATACTAATGATTCAAATTTGTGTGCAATATGAAGTTTACATGTTACAGCGTTCTCAAGAATAATCTGTGCAACTGTAGTGTAACTGTTACTGTTCAGATAGAGCTAAAGACAGCAGTGATGGGTCCCATCAAGAGAATATCGGTGTATCACCGGTTCACTCCACATGAAGTGTTTGGTGTGATGCTTGTATGTGTTTCAATAAGGTTTTAGAAAGCCACGTTTAAGACTTTTGAAACATTTAAGATGAGATAAAACTTTACTAATCCCACACTGCGGAAATGAAATTGTTAGACACAGCAAAGAATAAAAAAGAGACATAGAAACAATCAAAAAAGACAAACAAAAAAAAGGACACAGAAAAAAAATCAACTATATATATATATATATGTGTGATATGTGTGTGTGTGTGTGTGTGTGTGTGTCCATGTACATTATATACAAGAGTACAAGAATACTTTGCCGAAACCTGTTCTCCTAAAGCCAGACACTGTAAAGGTAAATGGACTGTATTTATATAGCGCTTTTCTAATCCAACGACCACTCACAGATCTGCATTCACCTACTCACACACATATTCATACAGCTAGGCCACCTGCTCATTACGAGCGTTAACTATTCACACACCGATGGCACAGCATCGGGGCTCAGTATATTGCCCAAGGATACTTCGAAACATACACTGGCAAAGCCAGGAATCGAAGCACCAATCTTCTGATAAGTGGATGGCTGCTCTACCTGTGGGGTGAATTTTTATACAACTCCCATGTTATGGCTTAAAGGTATGCATAATCATGGGCATCGCTGCTTTGAGTGACAGCTAGCCCCTCGGTTTCAGAAACCAGGCTTCATTCTTCCGGCCTCAGCTCCACCCACACTCCACCTCTTTGCCCATTTCAGGACCAGCCTGGAGTCAGGCACTGCCAAGATGGCAACGGCCGGAGCCACTGCCAATGAGCTTCACGGTAGCTTCTCAGAGAAAAAGCTGACAAATGTCTTGGTTTGTCCAACCAACAGTCTGAAGCCCCCCAAAATATTCAATTTACAACGACATATGATGAAGAAAAGCTTTGACAGGCTGGAACTACTGAGTCTTCGCTTGAAAAATGATTGAAATGATTAATCATCGGTCAAACCAGCTGCTAATTACTTTTTTAGGAATCGCTTCAGCCAAACTTAAACTTAAAGAAATGTTGTGAAGATAGATGTACATGATGTTAACGCACGATGAGAAAAGACGCTCTCAGATAACTAAATGTGTGTTAACCTTGCCGCTCTGTTTGTATCAGCCTGCGACTCTGCTGTTGTTAGCATGTTTGTAACCCTGGTCCAGACCCTGCTCTGCCCAGCAGAAGATGTCATGCCAGTCTGTTGGCCATCGTGACACAAGACACCTGCTAGTTGGCATGGCAACATCTGAGCCTCTGGGACGAGCGAAGGGGCATCTGTTCAGCAGACAGAGGGGCTGAACAGGATGCACTTAGCGACAGGACTTGGCATCTGCACACATACTGGATAAATGAAGAGGGTTTTCACAGTGTGATTGGGAAATGATTTGTTCTGCAAGCCTGTCATTATGTAACACGCAGACCATCTATCTGTCCGTCTGTCTGTCTGTACATAAAATAATTTAAGCTTTGCATTGTGATGATATGGTTCAAATCCAGCTTCTTCCGTCCTGCTGAGGGAAATTTCTGTCACAAACAGATTGAGGACATTATTTAAAGACGATCAGACTGCTGTGAAAGGTTTCGAAAACATCTGTATTAGCACTGGCCGGTGAAAACATCTAACGGGAGCTCCACTCTACACTTATTTGCACTTGTTGTAACTGGAAACATGCAGCGGTAGGTTGTGTATTTACTGTGTCTGACCGTTCTGCCACTTTTCTTGCCTCTCTCACTCCTTCGTGTTTGAACTCTTCCTTTCCTGCCCAGCCATCTGCTCCTTCAGCATGTTGCTGTGAACATCTTCCTGTAGCCTTGAACTTTACAGAAGATATCATATAATTTTTAGATATTTCGCTTCACTTTAGAATGAATGAAACATTTTATGAACTATGATCAGTCGCTCAGGTTAATCCTCAGACCCAGATACAGATTTAGACTGATTATGATTGCTTACAGTGCACGCATGTTTGATCTGTGTGTTGAAACAGGACACAGTAGATAAACTGCCTGACATGATTATAATAAGATTAACATTCTTCTGCATTATTAGAATAATGATTTGCATGTAATTCTCCGCTGCAATGCATCATCATTTAGGACAAATGTATAGACTTTTGTCACCAGTTTCAGTATATAAAATATGCATTTGGTTTCAATGGAGTTAAAGTCTATCAGAATATGAATGAATATTTATTGTGATTGTCAGGTTTGCAGGTGCGTCTCCTGCAGTCTTCTCCTTTTTTAACCTTCACCACATGCTTAAGCAGCATTTTATTCTCATTTCAGTGCCTGCGAATGCATTTTCTCAGAGTGAGTTTAATATCTTTTTTTTGCATTATGTGCCACAATGATGGATTATCTTGATTGTAGATCCACGCCTTGACAAGGGAGAGGGAAGGAAAGACGCAGGATAAACCGTCTTCCGGTGGCGTTTGTCCAACTTCACAGACCTATCAACACAAGACAATAAATCTTCTGAATGCATATCTAACACGGACTCAATGTACACTGTAGCTTGAAGGTTAACCTGCCTTTTTGCTCAAATTTGTTATTCAAATGCAGCCTGCCTGGAATGGCAGCCTGTGTCCATTCACAGCACTCATGCATGATTCACTGATGAGTAACTGTAAAATGGAATTAAAGTAACATGTGACCTTAAACAAAACGTATGTATCTGTTTACACTGAATTGATTTGATTAGTTGTTACAGTAATGTCTGCAGACCAAAGCTCAGCTGATTCTCCTGCAGGGACATTAGAGGTTGACCTCAAAACTTGCCTTCTCCGTCTTACATCTAATGCCTCTAATACTGAAGGTCTCCTGTTGTGTCAAATATCGAACACCATCCTTAGAAAATTGTCTAAAGAATCTTTTGTTTGAGACCTAAAGACAACTTTTTCTTTCCAACTTCTGTCCTCTGCTTTTCATACTTCAGATCAAGATTCATATTGGCCTTCAGTGTCGCTCATCACACTTTCAAATTGTATGTAAAAGAATTTTGCCCTAAGCTTCAGTTTTAATCAAGCTCTAATAAGTAATATTAAAAGTCGTGAAACTATGGTATTTTCTATTTCCATCCAGGCAATGCACAATCAGGCTGGTAACCTCCTCCTGCCACACATTTCATCAGAAAAGACGAAAACACTCATGTTACACAACACCACCAAACATCTATACACTTTGCAGTTCACACTTTAATTCATGCCAACGGGCATTTTAGAGATGCCAATTAACCTAAACTGAATTTCAGGGAACTGCATCACCTGCAGGAAACACACACACACAGAATGTGTAAACTCCACACAGAGAGACCCCGGCCAGACCATGCCCCAAGTCTAAAAGATTAACACTTTTAAAAGCTGAATTGCACAAACAGTATTGATATAGGAAACATTTCGGGGATGAGGACGGAACATCAGCGGGAGAAAGCCTCTCGATTTTAGATGAAGTGCACTGCTGAATCAAGGTAAAAGCCATTTTCTCTTATTGATTATTCCTTTTGTATTTAAACCAACTCAAGGTAGATAAACATGCAGGAAAAGTATGCAGGAAGTCTGGCTCGGTGTGTCTCAAATGTTTAGTAAATTCAGTGTATGCTGTTGGTTGTAAATTATTAACATTCACAATTTCAATAATCTGTGTAGTGCTGGATCAACACATTTCTTATGGAGGAGTGTCTTTTTTCTTAATGCTCAAGGAAGCTCACTGCAAGATGAATTTCTGTTTCAAAGCTGGAGAACAAATTCAAGGTCCAAATGTGTGTGAATTATGAACCTCATTTGGATAGAAATTCATAATTCACACACATTTGGACCTTGAATTTGTGTCATCTTTTCATGCAAAGGCATCTGCTGGACAGCGTTGTAAATGGTAATGAGTATAATAATTCAGTCTGATACAGTAATTACACACTTTATAAACCAAACTGATATTCCAATTTGGACTGGAGTAACTGCTCCACCAGAAACAGAGCAGCTTGTCTTGGGATTATGAGCCCCTGTTCTGTTAACAAGGTGCTGTGGCTACGAGTCAGAGCTGCTAATGACTTAAAGAGCATATCAGCTTTGGCTCGTTTGCTGAACAGTGAAGGAGCACACGGCTCTGAGTTTCTGCTTTAATTAGGGATTGGCTAAAACACAGCTCCCTTGACACATTACCAATACTCATGTGCTTAAAACAACTCCACAAGGACTGCAGGTTATCCCATAGCTGTCCAATAATGTAATGCACTAGAGTATAGGTTGCTAAGTATTCTGATAACATGACCTGTCCATGCACATGCCAGCACAGTAGTATAATACATTTCCGGCACTTTGCATTCAATGTATGCAGGTATTGACCGAGTTCTGCGTGGAGGTCAAAAGTTCACCTTCATTCCTGTGCAGACGTCCTTATATGGGGAAAGAAACGACCAGTCACACCCACTCTCAATCAAGCCCTGATCAAGCACAAAGGCAGATCTGACTCTAAATAATATATGACTTGCCTTCCCATATACACTCCTGGGACACAGAAAAGAGGATGCAGGTTCAAACATTTTTCCTCATCTTCAAACGTCCTGCCTTCATCTTAGCTGCTGCCAGATTTTCTGACACTGCTTAGACCTGGAAATATCAGGAAGGAAGGGCTGTTAAAGGATGGTACCACTCATTTCACTGCATGTGTGTCCTTGTCCTGAAAGACGCTCTGTGATGTGGAGACCATTGAGTAATCTCCCGGAGAGTGGAAGAGGAAGATGGACAAGCTGGCTGTTGAACCAAATTAAGATATTTTTAGGGGACACGGTTAAATTTTCAGGTTCATGTTTACTTTAATGTAAAAGTCCATCAAAGGGCCACCAAATCAGTGTCTCATTATTAATTCAACTTTGCAATTATGTTGATCACTTAAATAAATATTAGATTATTGTTGGCTGCCAGAAACAGTGATTTTTCCATAAGGAGGGCCAAAGTGAAACTGGAACGAATGAGCCTCCAGAGGATAGAAAACCTTAATCAAAATTATATTGGCATTTGTAGTAATGCAAGCTACTAAAAATCAGTCTTGGAGCACACTCAGCAACATGTCATGCTGGTCATTCAATTTGTCTGGATGAGAATGATGATTCTTTAACAAGATTAAGTGTCCAGCCATGATAGTGGCTCTGTGAGGCTGTACTGCACTGCTAAATACTAGCATCAGCATGCTAACATGCTCACGACAACGCTAGCATGCTGAGGTTTTGAAGCTGGGAACCCTGAATGGAAAATCTTTTGCCCTAACCATTGTGTGGAAGTTCAGATAGTTGGCACAGGATAAGATGAAAAGTCAGGTTGTCACAAAAGTCATAATGGTTCATCCTCTGTGGACCCTGAATTTCATGGCAATCCATCCAGTAGTTGTTGAAATATTTCCATCTGGACTGACCAGCTGACATTGCCTACAGTCCCTACAGTCATGTAAAAATACACATATATGTACACAAATACTTCATGGAGTAAACCAAATTACGTCTTAATTGTTGACGCACGCTGTAGTTTTTTTATGTATTTATTTTTAACAAATGAATGTTTGTACTGTCAGTCAGTATCTCTGATGTTGCTAAACCTAAGTTAAAACTAACTTTGTGATGCAGCTCTTTCAGTGGAGTGATTTTACAGAGAATGCAAAATGATAATTGAGCTCTGTGTTGACTTTTCATGTCTGAATCCTCCACTCATTTGATGAGAACAAAATAATATTCCCTCCTCTTTGACTGGGACTGCAGACACAAGCACAGAAGGCAGACTCCTCAGTAAGGAGTCACAGTGCTGCTGCTCTTTGGCTGGTGATAAAGATTCAGCCTGTTCCTTTAGCTCCAAGAGTAGTCATGTGTATAATTGCTCTGGGACTGGAGATGCACCATGTGTGAATATAAAGGAAGGTCCATTTAATAGGAAACACTGTCCAAACAACAGAGCTTCAGTTTGTCCCATGTCACAGAGAAGCTGCAGAGGATGGAAGGAGGTTCATGATAGCAGGAACAAGCGGTGAGAGTGGGGGGAGCTGACGGGGAAGAACAAGGGACTAGATAAAAAGTGATGGAGGGCTGCCAATCACCACATGTCTGCTGAAACACTATAAACCAACCAGATTTTTCAGTCTCAGAAATACAAAGTTAGACTTTGGACAGGATTAGCATTACAGGGGGAGGCGGGGAATTACATATTCAGTGTGCTTCTTGGTAATTTAACTCATCCTTCTGGACGACACTTAAACTACAGTAGAAACTGCTACCGTAACAGGGCAGACCTGCATCGGCCTGAGTGACTGCAGTGACTTATTATTCTTTTGCTTGCAGTCATTGTTATTTATTGGCTTGCAGTAATTTATTATTCTTTTGATTGTAGTGGTACTATTGGTTGAGTGTGTGTGTGTCTTGCAGGTGTGTCTTTCATATAAAGTGATTGCATGGGGGTGGGCTGATGGGATACAGGTGTGTTTGGGTGTGACCTCCAAACTGCAGCCATCTAACCAGCACACACAAGGCTCTGCCAGTTTTCTGTTCATCCTCTTCTGCGCACAGGTACAGACTGGTGCAGGTGATGGTGTTGAAGCCTTTTCTCCCTGTGTGTATATGTACTTGGTGACCGTGTGGGCTGTGGTGTTCTGTCTTGTGGAGTATGTGGAAATGTTTATTGTTATTTGTAAAGCAGTTTTCTGGCCATCCTCTCCTGTGCGCAGTGTGCGGGTGTGCTGTGGCTGTCGCTGGGGTCAAGCCTGGAGAGCTGCATATGGTGCTGAGCAGCAGCTGCCGGCATGATCATCAGGGACCATAAGTAACGTGGACGTTATGACCGACCAGCCATGAAGCAGCAACCAGCAGCAGCGCAACTGTCCCTGGCGTGTTTCTTCCACAGGGAAGTGTAGTGCACCCAGCCACAGATCTGTCACCTCTATTCAACTGACTTTCAACTTCCTCCATTCCTTTTACTCTCCTTTGTTTCCCCCATCCCACTGACTCTCAGCCCCTATTCCACAGACTTGTAGTTTACCTAACTTTGGCCTTGTTTTAACATTTTATTCATTTATTTATCAGCGTTTGTAATAAAGATTGTTATCTTCCATATATTCAGCCTGTTGTCCTTTGCCCACTGGTTGGTCAATCCAAACTAAGTGATTTTCTGCACTATTGCAGTGATACATAACTAGCTAACGTGACGGCTAGCTAATGTTGCCAATTGCACATCTTCAAAAACACGACACGCTTTGTTTATCTCTTGAGTTTTGCTTTGAATCATTCCATCAAAATTCAGTTTTTAAAGTCTATTGATTGGTATCTGTGACTTGAATGTTGGCTTACAGTATTGGTCAAAGTTAATAAATTTAAAAAATTAAATAATGATTGTCATTGGCACAAACTACAGGGCTAGTTGATGCACATCATTAACTTACTTGCAGTCTGGGTAAAGGTAATAAGTCAAATAATGGTCATTGATTTTTAGTAAATTTTAAATCTTGAAGCAAAAGTTGCACTTAGAAAATGTCTTTCATTGTTTCAGGAAAAAACATGTATGCCACCTTAAAGAATTTGTAGAGCTGATATTAACAAAGAGAAAGGGGGTCCCTGTGACTCCATCCACCAGCAGGCAGACCACATTAGTGAACACCAGGACTGTGTCTCAGACGTCCATTAACAAAGCTGTTGTGAAATATGTGGTCCAATGGCTCCATCTGTTCTGTGTTGTTGAACAACAACCATTTTAGAGTTTTTGTGAAGGAACTGCCGCCCAATACAAGATGTCTTGGCTTACCCTACACACCATGATTGATGAAACCTCCAAAGGAATGAAGACGGCGATGACTAAGGCCATGAAAGGTATTCGCCATCCCCTCCAACTGCTAGTCTGTCAGAAACCAGAGCTTCACTGGTGTTACTGCCCACTGAACTGACCCTGAAGGTCTCAAAAGATGCTCAGCAGCTACAGGCTGTAAACAGCTGAGAGGTTTGCACAAATTTCATCCATTCTGAGTGAGAAATTCAGGGGAAGATTCTGAGAACAACAGCAGACAACATCTGGTCAACATGCACAAATGCTTGGAAAGACAGGGTTAAGGTGAGGGCAACTAAATCCTACACAGTGGACCATTAAGGGCTCGAATGTAAATCAAATTCTGCATGTTTTATTATTTCATCCTTACTGAACAAAATGTCTTGCATGTCTCTAGAACTGTCGATGTGTTTGCCCACTCTTTCTGTTTCACCTTATCTGGGTTTCCATCCAAATGCATTGCAAATTTTAAACAAAATTTGAGAAAATTTCAAAGGAAAATGTGAATCAATGCTTCTTTCCTTCCACTACCGTTATGTAATTATTGGTTTATCGAGATAAGCAGTTGCTGATATCAACCCTCCTGTCACAAAACCATTGTACCATTGCAGAAGAAGATGTAACAAGATGATGTAAACAAAAGAGCACCAGTCAAACATCAAACAGTGGAAAAAAATACAGAAGATACAATGGAAATATGACATTTCCATTTGTTTCATGTATTGATGTGAGGAAGGTTACATCAGAAATACATTTGTGAATCCTTCTGTCTACATTCATTGATATTTAGACTGATCTGACTTCATACAGTTCATCTGATGGAGATGACTGCAGTTGTCTCAAGCACAAGGCAGCTCCAAACAGCTGGACGGATACTTGGCCTGTTCAGCACATCACATGGACTTGCTGAAAGCTTTCCCAGCTGTGTGCAAGGTGTCCCTGAAGCTGAACACACCTTTACCTGCCTCAGTGGTCTCTGAAAGGCATTTCACAACTTGTCTTCAGCCCAAGTAGAGCAAGACTGAATTCTTACAATTTGGAACACCAACTTCCTTTTAAGACGAACAACAAATTTTTCAATTTCAATTAATGACTGTAAGGGAGGGCTGCACGGTGGCGCAGCAGGTAGTGCGCGTGCCTCACAGCAAGAAGGTTGCCGGTTCGATCCCCGGGTCAGGCGGGGCCTTTCTGTGTGAAGTTTGCATGTTCTTCCCATGCATGCGTGGGTTCTCTCCGGGTACTCCGGCCTCCTCTCACAGACCAAAAACATGCTCATTAGGTTAATTGATGACTCTAAATTGTAGGTGTGAGTGTGAATGTGTGTTTGTCCTTACATGTGGCCCTGCAATCGGCTGGCGACTGGCTCAGGGTGTACCCCACCTCTTGCCCATTGTAGCTGGGATAGGCTCCAGCCCCCCGCAACCCCGAAAGGGATAGGCGGTATAGATAATGGATGGATGGACTGTAAGGGAAGGAAGTAAGGAAGGAGGAAGGGAGGAATGTAAGTCATTTTCTAATGGGTGACTCTAACTTCTACCAAAGTCATTTTCTGCTAAAATATTTCTACTTTTACTCAAGTGTGGCTTTCAGGTACTTCATCCACCACTGATCACAATAATGAACAACATTTCATGTAAGCATCTACCTGAAGAACTGAGGGAAGAGGTGCGCCAATTCTACTGAAGGGCTGACTTTCAGACAGAAATCAAAGACAGCCACACACTCATCACTCCATCTTTATCCTGATGAAGGCAGAGTACCAAAATGTTGATCTCTGAAATGTGATATAAAAAAGATTACAGTGGAGTTATGAAAGCTTCCACAGGAAAGACAGAGCAGAGAAAAATGATGAAGAGAGAAAAGAAGCAAAATTGCCAACGGATAGTCGGGTGTTGGGGAAATGTTGGGGGAGATGTGACTGGACTAAATGTAAATGACTCATTGATCGTTTGGCTGAGGCAAGCAGAGACCCTGCTCCTATTGATCCGCTCAAGGCCAAGGGCAGGATGAAGCTGACAACTCAAACACTGACCTCTGATGCCTTGACCTTGGCCTAAAGCCAGAAAACTGCCCTTTAGCCTTCATTATGTGATCTTTGGCCTCCAGAGGGGGGCCCAGATGTGACCTGTGCCCAGATGTGAGCATGTCCAGAGAGGAAGAGGGAGGTTAAAATAAGTCAAAAGGTTTCATATGAATGCTACTCCACCTGAGAGGTTTAACCACAGTTAGAGAGAGAGAGAGAGAGAGAGAGAGAGAGAGAGAGAGAGAGAGAGAGAGAGAGAGAGAGAGAGAGAGAGAGAGAGCACAAAGAAGTGAGAAAGTAAGAATATTTTCTTCTCTCTTAAGAAGCAGTTGTAAGGTTACAAAGAGCTCAGTGGGATTGATCCGGTAATTTAATTACATCAGCATGCACTGAACGCTCATATACAAGCAGACCATGGGTGTAGATCACAGTATCAGGCAGCTTTTTCCTTTGTGTTATATACCACAGAGGACGAATGAGAATATCTCTTTGAATTCAGACTTGGCTGCATGATACCAATTCCTGCTGCTGCAGTACTATAGGATTTCATACAGTAAATTTCCGAATTGAGGTTTTAAAGATTGTTGTTGTTGTATGCTGTTCAGACTGTGATATTGAGCTATATAAATAAAACTGCTGTGACTTGACTAATTCAAATAAACAGACAGATGAAATTAACAGAGAGGAACTAACAGACAGAAGTACTGTATGATGTGTTCTGTGTGTGTCCATATTTCAGTCTAGGTACAATCAGATTTTAAGCAGATGTCAAAGCACAGGATTTTATAGAGCTTTTATTAATGTGCCTGCTTCAGATCTTCTCTTTGGAATAATTCATTTCAAAAGTCTCTGTGGCTCTTTTATACAGACTGAAGCGTTGCAGGAAACTTTGTAAACCAGATTTAGACTGCATTCTCAGCTACATAGTACACTTTAAAATTAATTGCCGCTATACCTTTTACAAAGCATTACTTCAGAGTCCTTGGTCTATAAAATAACACCACTGAACCATTAAATGTGTCACTTGCTTTGTGGAACATTTTTGCCATATATAAGGGCTGATCATCATTTCAGCTGTGTGCGTGTGGCTGGTATCTTGCCAGTAGCTTCATCACTTTCTCATTGGACTCTTTTGCAGAGTAAAATTACAGTAAAATTCTGCTAGAAAATGATACGCATGCCATCTTCTGAGCATAACTGACAGCCAGGTGCTCCTTGTACAATTCCTCCTCTGTGCATGAACACTGCAGCAAATGTTAAAACACGTCTGTATAGAGCACTTGAAAATATTTTAATGGCTTAGTTTCTTCTGTCTCTGGTGATGTCACTGCAGTCTGTTAGCTTATCTTAGCATAAAGACTGAGACGGGACAATGATTGGCCTGGCTCATCTCTCCAGAGGGAACAAAACTTGCCATCACTTCTAATGCTCACTCAAAATTTGGACACTCAATTAAACTGGCAGAGGGTAAGTACAGTGCACAGTGGTAAACAGGGAGTGATTTCGGCAAAGCCCAGGAAGTTTGTGTGGCCAGCCAAGAAAGAGTTCGCCACATAACCCTGCATAAAACCACAAGCACTTTTTATGCTTCATTTTTAGTACCAATCAAACAAACAAGATGCCAATTAGTGAGCTTTAGAGGTGCTGGTATAGGCACATTTTTTACCTCTGGACAGCACCCGGCTAGCTATTGTCTTTGTGCTAAGCTAAGCTAACTATTGGCCAGCAGTTGCTTCATACTGAACATACAGACATGAGAGTGGTATCAAGATCTTCTCATCTAACGCTCTGCAAGAAAGTAAATAAAGATATTTACTAAAATGTCAAATTTTCCATTTAATGGCAGTTTAAATGTCATTAAACTGTGGTATCTTTTAGAGTAATCGTGAGCCCAACAAATGCCCTTTTCCTCACTGGTTATGGAGTGGTGATACCAGACTCAGCCAGACACAAAGGCAAGTCCCACTAACCTAAATCATTAAATTCTACTGTTAAGACTTAGCTTAAGGTGAGGGTAAGATCGGGGTTAGAGTAAGGTTAGGGTTAGGGTAAATAGTGCTTATAGTTAGAGTAAATCTGCAGGAAATAAATATAAGTCTATGTAATGTCCCCAAAAGTGATGAAAACTTCATGTGTGAGCTTGTGTGTGTGTGTGTGTGTGTGTGTGTGTGTGTGTGTGTGTGTGTGTGTGTGTGTGTGTGTGTGTGTGTGTGTGTGTGTGTGTGTGTGAGTGTGAAGGGGGTTTTGGGGGTGGGGGGTTGAGTGCATTGATCATTACCACCAGCCACATTGGACAAGTGGAGGAACACCTGAGCCTCTCATAAATCAATAATGACATTAATAGAGGACGAATTGGTGCGAAACAGAGAGATGATAAGCACGTAACATCAGGAAATGTATTTCAGTTAGTGAAATTATACACTAACAATCTGCACTTTGATTATGATGCGACTCACTGCATGTGGTATAAGGCAATAATGACTGAAGCAATTAACTCAACTGATCTTTCTTGCAACACCTGCAGCACGGGGAGCTCAATCACATTTCTTTTTTCAAAACACAACAAGGAAAAATTTCCATACTACTAATTGTCTTGTTACATGGTCCTGGCGTATTTAAGCCTTCATACTGTAAGTTCACAGCCCCGTCCCCATCTCCAGTCGCTACACATTGTGCTTATTGCCTTTATCAATCTACCGGAGCCCAGAACAAAGACCTTCGTGTTCAAACAGCAATTACTCTCTCATCTCCTGAGGCATCAGCACAGGCCTAATTGGATTTAAATGAACCCCCAAAATTCCCTTTGTTACAGCAAATAATATGCAAGGCTTTTTAATTAAGATCCGATACAAGCCCACGTGGAGGGTCTGCAGTTGCTTTCATGTCCTGCTCTTCAAATACGGGCTGGAGCTTGCGTGGCGGACAGTGGTGCAGAGTTTGGCTCAGCGGGAGGTTGCATGTCGTGGTAGCGTGTGTGTGCGTGTTGTGCATGTGTGTTCTCTACCAGGAGAGGTAGTTCAGTTAATTAAAAGAGGTCTAATGTGATTGATGAACTTCTTTCAGAACCGTGAAGACAAGTTATTTTATGTTGCACCTCAACTTTGGATGGTAGCCTGATCAAAACATGTTTTAAGTGTGTATTAGAAGAAGCTATATGAGATGAAAGGGAACTAAATAGTAAATCCTATAACACACAGTTCTTTAACGGACTTTAGAGTTATTAAGTATATCTCACCTGCAGAATCCTTCTCATCCACACTGGTTGTCTTTGAATATTTTTGTATTTGACAATGTAAATCACCCTGTCGTAATGTAATGATGGTGGAAACCAAAAAAAAGGCTTGATTTACAGACTATTTTTTATTTAGATGGTTAATTTTGGGGGCTGCACGGTGGCGCAGCAGGTAGTGCGCGTGCCTCACAGCACGAAGGTTGCCGGTTCGATCCCCGGGTCAGGCGGGGCCTTTCTGTGTGAAGTTTGCATGTTCTTCCCGTGCATGCGTGGGTTCTCTCCGGGTACTCCGGCTTCCTCCCACAGACCAAAAACATGCTCATTAGGTTAATTGATGACTCTAAATTGTCCGTAGGTGTGAGTGTGAGTGTGAATGGTTGTTTGTCCTTGCATGTGGCCCTGCAATCGGCTGGCGACCGGTTCAGGGTGTACCCCGCCTCTCGCCCATTGTAGCTGGGACAGGCTCCAGCCCCCCGCAACCCCGAAAGGGATAGGCGGTATAGATAATGGATGGATGGATGGTTAATTTTGGGTCACATTATCCTGGAGGAGCTATGGGGTCACAGCAAGTTTACAGTGTTGATATTGATTATAGAAGCTTTAAACAATTAAATTCCATCTATCTAAGTCTGTAGTCTCCACAGTGAATCACAGTGAAGTAGTTGTGTCTCTTTCTCTGTCAGGAATGGGCAGAAAAGTGTTAATTCTAGCCAGTATGTGCATCTCAGGCATAATTCAAAGTTGTGACATGTGTTAAACAGATGCTCCAGCACACAAAGAATCCTTTGCCTTTGGCAAAGGTGCATGGACAGAGTGAAATGTGCTGAGTCTGGAGTAGAAGTGCCAGCCTTTACACTTGGACGCTACATTGACAGTGATTATATGATGCTTCAAAAGTCATTGGACTGCAACTGCACAATGTTCTCTCAATGGATCACAGTGTCAGGAGGGATACGATTGACTGATTGATCTGCTGCTCATGTCCTTTTAGAGTCCACAGCTACATAAGAGGGGCTGGAACAGGAAGTCATCAGTCAGCCAATCAGTGCCATGAATCATTCAACCTTTGACTCTGTTGCTTTCTTGAGTCAGCTTCAGCCAATTGTGTTGAAAGCTTCAGGACAGAGGACAAACGAGACACTCTGCGTAGAGTTTAATGACATTTTCAGGTTTTACTGTTTTGAGATCTGTCTGTTTGCTGTTACTGTGACATGACCTCCAGTTTTATTGTAAAACCCAGATTCACAAAAAGTTGAGACTCTGTGTAAAACATAAATAGAAACAGAATGCAATCATTTACAAGTGTACTGTTTACTGCCAACAAAGTATTCCTCTTTCATACTCAATCATGATACTTTCACCTGTTACCAATGAACCTGTTTACCTGTGGAATGATCTAAACAGGTGTTTTTGGAGCATTCCACAACTTTCCAAATCTTTTGTTACTCGTGTCCCAACTTGTTTGAAACGTGTTACTGCATCAGGATAAGTGCAGCTGTAAGACCACCATAGTTCACTAAACCCATCACAATAAATGTAGGGATTGACTTCCCCCTTGCCTCCGTGAATTGGCAGAGGAAATAATAATTGATGATTGAAGAGCAGGGAAATCTTCTTTTTTTTTTTTGCTGATAGCAGAACCGTCTTTCTCAGTAACTCTGCACACAATTTAGGTCATTTCCATTACCTCAGCTGAGACTTTGGAAGATAATGATAAAGTGCTGACTGGAATACATATTCACCCTCCACTTTCCTAGTGTGTGATCCCACCTTTTCACTGAGAAAGAGGAGAAAATATTGCGTTTAGCTAAGAAAATATTAGCCAGCCAGCATGCGGTAAGCAGTGTTGAAAATTGCTGTTTTTCCATACGACGGAGTGACGTCATTACATGTGCAAGCAAATTTATATTCACAGATCCAACCTGTGTGAACATTATGGATTTGAAGAGCAAAGCCAATTACAAGAGTCGCTCTATAATCATGGACCACGCTTGTGTGTGTGTATAAGTGCATAGAAGTATTTGTGACAAAGGTGGAGCTTTAGGTTTGTTGCCGCTCTGCTGGTACAGAGAGGGGAGTGTGGCGTTACAGCTGAAACTGTGTATTGAGAGGCTGATCAAGAGCGAATGGAGCTGTGAGACTCTCAGTACTTCTCATTTCTCTCCCTTTTCAAGTCTGGAGTATTTGGCTGTTATTCCATAAGGTAAAGTCGAACAGTTCCATGTGGTTTGTGAGTGAATTAATCATGATGATTAATTGGCTTTCAAGTTAAATATCCAGTGAGCGATGTCAGGCTGCCAGACATCAGGGCTAAATTGACAGGCCTTTAAGGAGAAGCAGATTGATTTACACAGCAGCTAATGAATCCCCCTCGACCCTGAAGGGGAGGAAAGGTAAACAAGTCTTTTCTTTCCCTTCCTCCCATATGCCTTATTGGAGCATACTTTGCTTTCTGTGTTGGAAACAAACCTGGTTTGGAGACTGAGAATAAATTCCCCTTTTTCTCTTGTTTTTCGACTGTGATAAGAGGAGAGCTAGAACAGACTGATAAAACGTGTCTGTTTGTCAGTGTTTCACTCTGCTTATGCAACATGTCCATGAATGGCAACGCTGGTCCAGACTGAAACATCTTACATTTTACAGACATTCATGGTCTTAACATCTGCTGGATGGGTGGTACATTCATTGTTCTCAGACACTGAATGCTAAAGGCTTTAATGGTCTGTTGACTTTTTCTGTAGCACCACCTCGAAGTTGACATCAGTGGCTCTGGGTGAAATATCTTAGCATCTGTTGAATAAATTGCCTTGAAATTTGGTCTTCATTAGACATTCAATCCCCACTCAGGATTAAGTGTAATAACTTTGTTGATGGTCTGATGCTTCATTTAGCATCATCAGGTCAAAATTAGAATTTTTCCAATATTTACCAATACTGGTTTATATCCAAACACCTGGAAAACTAACATTCCCATTTTGCATAATTAGTGCTAATTGGCAAATGGTGAATGTGGTAAACATTACACCTGCCAAACATTAGTATTATGTGAGCATCTTAGCATGCTGTTGTTAGCATTTAGCTCAAAGCACCCCTATGGCTAAGCTTACAGCACAGAAGTTATCTCTGTAATGATCCATATCCATAGAGATTGCAATGCTCAGGAGGCAGGCAGTTTTAGACCCAGACAAACTGAATGTTATATATGTGTATACATGTCTGTTTAGCTGTCCTAATCAATAAGTCATCTGGAGATTATCAGTACATAGATCTGAAGCTGGATAACATGATGGTGGTGAATGACCTGTAGCAGGTAGTGGCCTGTCAGGTGTCTGATGAGGTGAATAACCACAAATCTGATTTGTGGTGCTGTTCTGTGCCTCTAGGCTGGTTAGTCAGCCCAGTGGTTAACAGACTGTGGCCACAGTGGTCAGCTGTGAAAGTGTGGAAGAGAATATTCTGAATTATGTTATGACAAAATGACAGAGGTGAGATGAACATATTTAGATTTACATGGCATGTGGTCTGTAGAACAGTAAGGTGTACTCCCACGGTCCCAGCGTGCCCATTGGTCTCTTGAATGTGCAAAAGCAAAATCGAAATTACTTGGTAAAATGCTGTCATTAACTGGTAATGATGTACAATGTACAACTTCAGCTGTTCAGAATACCAAAACAGATTTCCATTGATTTAGAGAACTTAAAATGTGATTGGTGTTTGAGCCCAAGAGCATTTCACACCAATCCCAGGGTCAGTATTTTGCTCTCTAAAGCCCTTTTTGCAAGGGATTAGTATTACCTCCTAGTAATTTGTAATAATTGTCTGTGATCTTTATCCCATGTGAATCTGCCCTGTCTGTACTTCCTAAAGTAAAAATCACAAATTATTGCCATATTTCACCAAACACAGAGGTCATCTGATAATATTAGTCCCATGCGAATCGGCAGCTCCGTGATTTGGGGTTGCACTTTTTACTTTAACTTCTTTTCTGCCTCTTTTTTCTGGTCGTGGCACACGGCAGAAGTGAAAAAAATGCAGCTGGATACCAACCCAGTCAGGTGTTGTAGCATCTATTTGTCAGCATCCGCCATCCCAGTATATTAAGTTGGTGTTTAGGTGCTGTATATATACTGTCTATGGCTTAGATGTCTCATCTCATTATACAAACAGATGAGAGGCAAGAGATGGTCATAAACTTTAAATCTGACGTGATCTGAGAACAAGTGCTCCCAAAAGTTGTGAGCAGTGCTGGAGCATCAAACAGAGGGACATTAGGAGTTGCAGACTTTGAAGCATTCCCCCTGAAATAATGCCCATCAGACAAACATCTCCTCTATTTTGAAGATCAGCGGCAGAGAGCAGCACTCTGAAGTAACTTTGGGTGTTCTTTAACAAAACAAAGCATCAACACAAACCTTCTGATTTATGAAGGAGCTCTAAATGTTCTGGCAGGATTTTTTCCCCCAATCAGTTCAGATTTAGCTTTTGTTGTCTCCTGCAAAGCTTTTGTCCATCTTTGAATAACTGTGACAGTCTGTGGAGAAGTGATAGATTTGCTTGATAGGTATTAAAACAATCTGTGCAGACAGTGTTAGGCAATAGACTGGAGATGTCACTTTGTTCTGTTGTGTGCTTTTGTTCTTGTGGAATCATCTTTGTCAGTTTGGCAGGAGTGTTTATGAGAGGGAAGAGTGCTTCTTCTTTACTTAACTTACCATTTTGAAATACACTCATATGTACCACAGACTAAGTCAGGTAAGACTGTATGGACAAATCAACCTACTTGGGGCAGGGACCTGGACAAAAATGAGTTTGTGAGGCTCCGGTTCCTCCCACCCTCTGTGCAATGAGTTCACTTTTTCTGATGTTGTGATACAACTTGATCTCAGGTTAACTGTGTGGTAATGTGACTAAACTAATTAATTGAGGTTATGCAACATATTAACTCAAAACCAAAACAACGAAGGTATTGCTACTCGATTCTGACACAGGGACAAATCAGTTTGTGAAGATCCAAACAGTTGATGCACAGAGATGCTCGACTCTTAAGGACCTTTTGATTCAGTGAACCCAGTGCAATTTCCCACTGTTGGTAATTTACCTTTGGATCAGTGACAGGAGATCTCAACCCTTCGCTGCTGAGGACATAATGCTTCCTCTGATTTCTATCACTCTGGCACTGGCACCAATCAACTCCATCTTGGAGCACTCTGAATGTGATTTCTCACTGTTAGAATGAAATCAACACAATTAATCTGTGTGTTTTAGTGAATTATGCGGTTCGAGAAGTTTGCACCCCATTTACACCTGGTATTAAAATGGGATCTGTATTCACATATGTTATCCAGTCATACTGTAAGTGATCTGATCTGGCCTCTGTGTGTTCACTTGGTATCTTCAATGTGCTGTCATTATCCTCATTGAGATCAGATCTCTGCCCTCCAGAGTGAAACCGGCGCAAGTAATCTGAGGTGCTGGAAAATCAGACCCAGATTCTATTAAAAAATCAGAGCATTTTGTGAGTTGTAGGTTTAGGGGAAACTTTGTAAAATGCTGCTAGGACATTTTTTTTTTTTTTTTTTTTTGTTTAATCATTTGGCCCCTCTTGTTAATTTGGCAAATGTAATACATCAGCTCATTCCTTTCTTTGCATAAAAAACATTGTGTTTGTTTGTTCCAGTGTGGGGGCCACTCTGTCACTGGATAAAATATATGCCTGGTTAGAAGCAGACAAGCTGCACAGATGAGCGCAATGCAAACAGTCACACACAGTTATTTCTTACAGTATATCATTCTATTGAATAATGCATCTTCTGGTGCATTCCCACTTGCCCACTCTCTAAATTTCAGCAACAATCGATTTTTTATGTTTTCCTTATCCGGGTAACATGTCCAGATACAGATTGTGTTTAAATAGTAGGTGTAAACGAGGTGTAACTGCTAAAACGCTAGCCAGCCGGTAACATGCTAATGCGGTCAGTCATATATCTTTACTGGGCCATCTACGTCCCCAGGAAATTTGAAAGGGAAAGCAAGCTGTCAGGACAATTAAGACATATTTGTACCATTGATTCATGTGTCTGTAACTTGCTGTAAACCATCTTTTGTGGATCCGTTTATACTCCACCAGAGGAGGTTAAATAAGAATGGATGACGAAGATCAGCTAATAAGCTATGATAGCTTCTGGCATTTTAAACTCTCCAGCTCTGGGTTTACTTAAGGCTCAGCACTGTCAAGAAAGTTCGCAAGTGGTCAATGGTGCAAATTTGTGCATCAAAGCTTGAGCGAAGTTGAACTCCAAATATTTTCCCAGATTGACTTATTTACTGCAACACCTCTGACATTCACTGATTTCGCTGCAAACTTCTGCTGCTTTAAATGCTGGTCTAATTGGGCTTTACACTATTTTTCAGTCACCGGCATCTATTGATATCAAAGGTGGCCAACCTAAATGATCTCCTCCACATTTATTCTTTCATTTCTTGACAAACCTTCAGTTGGTTTTGCTTCTATATTGTTTACTTTACAGCAAAAATTCATCATTTCCTTAATGCATCCTCTCGCCAGTGCTGCACTGAAAGGTCATGGCTGGTGAAAAGCAGAAGCTGGAGTACTAGCTGTGTTTTGATGTTCAGTGCTACCTATTCCCTTTCTCTAACCCCCCTGAGCTCCTCTGATCTACTCTGCAGCTCATTAAAACACCCTCTCCACCTCCGCATTAGCATCAGAGTCATGGTCAGACTGCTTTGTGTTATAAGGGCGGAAAACAATATCAATAACAACAACAAAAACAATAGTAGCCTTTGGTCCAGGGAGGAGAGGAGGAGAAAGGTCTTTGATAATGTACATCAAAGAGAGATGCTGAAGTAGGCTGTGTTTTCATTGCGTGCATGCCAAGGTCGTCTCTGATCCCGCTCGTGTGGTGTTAGCGCTCGGGGCCAGTCTGATGGCGCAAGGTGAGCTGCTGGGTCTGCAGGACATGTTCTCAAGGATGGGAAGTCAAACATTTCAACCAACAAAAAGCCTGTCGGAGGTTAAAGTTGTGGCCCTCGATTGACACTGATTTCCTCTGTCTGCACGCATGCAAGAGTGTTTGCGCGTGTGTTTCAAGTCTTGGAATCTAGAAATGTCTGCAGTGAAGAGGTTTGAGACCACAACTACCTGTAACACTATGAATCTTTGTACAGCAGCTGCTTGAATTAGAGTTTCCAATGAAGGTCTCTGGAAAGTGCAGCATCAAGAATGGAAAAATACTGAAGCTTTTGGTTCACTGTTCCACACATCCACAACACTGATCAGGGCCCTTCGAACTGGGGATCTCCTCTTCTCTCATGAAATGGCAACTCTTTCACGAAGACCCCTAATCTGAGTTGTCACACTTGCAGATGCTAATAAATTGTTAATAAATGTATTTTGTTGCAGACATTCTGCAGCTGTTTGCCAGAGGGTAAGTAGTTGAACAGTCCAACAACGGACTCCTCCTTATTAAGTAAATCATGTCAAAAGACAACAAAAGATATTATGTTAATCAAATTGATTTTCAATAATCTGGTAATCCAAAGGTTGAGAGAACAATCCCAACTCAAGGTGCACTAACTAGCTGTTTCTACAGTTTCAGCTGTATGCCATGGTCTTCATCAGCAGTACAACCCTGATTCCAAAAAAACGAAATTCTCGTTCATTGACATCGTTTGTTGAAACCTTGTTGGTCTCAAAGTGAAACACTGAAAGTTCATTCTTGAGCAGCCAACCCCAAATCAAGGTCCACTTACCTGTATTTTGAACAAAATTCAACATGTTTTAAACATTATGTGACCTTTATACTATATAATATATTGCATGTTCCACATTTGTTATCGGAAATACTTATTTTAGATTTATTGTTGTATTTTTTACAACTCTGTATACTTTGACTGTCATGCACCATCAAGGTACATTTGTTGGATGTGAATACCTATTTGATAATAAACCTGATTCTGAATCAACCATATAACATTGTCTTTATTAGTGGAGGGCATTTGAAGATGGATCTGCTGAAAGCATGTGCCTCAGGTTGTACTGTATAATTGTTACTGATATATAAAACATTAATAGATGATTTTGAAACCATTAATAAAGAACTTAGAGACAGTTTGCAAAATGTGCCTTATTAGAACACAGCACCTCACTCACATGATGGATCGTCTGTGTCAGGTTGAATGGTTCATTTGCCACTTTGACTGACCATATTAAAAAAATGTGCACTGTTAGTGATTTAGGTCCCTTTGCATAAATGCATAACATAAAAAGAAAATATCTTTCATTTTCCAAACCTTCATCAGCGCTGAACTTAATCAGTCAGTCTGCATGTTGTCCTTCAGCAAAACACTAATTGTGTCACTTTGACAAGAAGTTAAAATTGTCGCGAGGCTAAAAATAGCTTTTTTAACTTGTACCCTCTAGGAGTACGTGAAGGGAGCTGTAACTCTTGAAGTGTGCAGTGTCGATGTGAAACTCCCCTCACTGTGCAGTGAATAAGTGTTAATTCCAAAGCTGCACACCACTATCAACATGCTGTGTTTAGGGGTATTCGTTAGATTAATTTAATTAGATTCCTCTGTAAGGTGTCTTGATTGCTGCCTCAGCTGATCCGCGTCACACCAGTTACTGCTGATAGATTCACAGTATCATCAACATGTTCAAGAGTGTTCTTTTGTTATGCTGTTCTCAAACTGCTCAGATGATTCAAACATAATGGAACAAAAAAGTTATTATAAATTCAGCCACTTGTTCTCGCCCCGCTGAATAATCACACATTGTTTTTTATTTGAACTTTGGTTTATAATGTGGGTACACTGTGCAGCTCTTTGTGCGCTGTCCCTGAGGTATCGAATTGATAATCCATAATTTGATAGACTAATACATTAGAAAGACTTCAACTATTAGGCCTGCTCTACAGTTATCATCTGTGAGCCACAGTGTAACAGGAGCACGGTATCATGAATCAAAATGCCACAAATCATGCCACTTGTATCAGAAGACACTTAGTATTTCAGTATCTGATACTTCCTTGTTTTCCTCCAACCCCACCTGAGAAATCGTCTTAACTACAGAGAGCCTTTATAACCATGTGGACCTCGGTGGGAGCTTCAGAGAGAAATCTGTCCATTCATGAAAAGCGCACGGCCAGCCAGACTCAGCCTTCAGGGACACCCGCTGTTTGACTTGGCTCAGGACTGGGCCTGGGTACAGGGCTACAGTTGTCTGTAGCCACAGGCTGCAGAGCTGCAGGTATTTCCTGACTAAATTTCTCTGTCATACTGTTTGCAGTCATTTTCGGAGGACGGCATGGGAACTCTAGAGAGAGAACATGGGTAAAAAGGCACTAGATGCCATGGTGGGAAGACACAAATGCAACTACAAATGTATTCCCAATGTCATTTTTTACCTTTCAGTTTGTGAGCCTCGGTAAAAGCTAAAAGGAAATTAAAAACTCACAGGCTTCCTTTCCTTTAACCCACTTCCATGTCTTATTTTTTTGCAGCCATATGAGCACTATATTTCTCGATTAGGCCGTGACTTTATCTGAATGCTCTAAACCCCATGAGTCTCATCTTTTCTCAATTTCCTCTGTTTTTCTTCTACGACAGCCCAGATGTTTCTCTTCTCTCCCTGCATTTTGTTTAGTTTAGCATAAATATTCAGCAAAGACGTCTGCTTGTAACAGGCCCTCATTCCAAGAACGTCTTTCACCATTATGTTAATGCACATAGACACTTAGAAACGGGCAAATTTCAGGCACCTGCAAGCACCTGTGTACACACACAAACACACACAACCAAACAGGAAACACAGAGTTGAGTGATGTCTTTGTATCATTTGCCGGCTGTATTCTCTGTGCTGTTTCTTGTCACTCTGGCCTCTTTCCAATGATCCACTGGGATTAATGAATGTAATTTTCACACATTAACTTCCACCTATTCATACATAATGGGCTGCACCACAAAGTGTTTCAGCAGTGCATCTGTCTGCTGGGTACCATGTAAGTCACAGCAGGGCTTAGTAACTGTCTATCGTTCCAGTGTGGTAAACACAACTCCTTTTTTCCTTTTACTATCCCTTCTGCGATGAGTAGTTCCACCACATCAAGTGCAGTTTTGCTGCTATCCCAGCAAAATTTTCACGCCTGATGAATCATCCTTAAGCTCAGTTACTGACTGAAGGGCAATTTAAAACGGCACATCACAGCGCGTTCAGACATGTGGCCAAACCTCAGAGAGCTCTGCCTTTAAATCTGAATATCATTGGCCATGTTTGTTGCATATTTCTCCCTCTCTGTGAATGAGGACTGAGGAAATGGATATACTTTGATCACTTCCCCTGCATGGCCTGTTTTTCCCCGATCTCCCCGGCTACCGCACTTTGTCTCTCCTCGTGTCTCTCCCTCTTTTCCGTGGCTGCCTCTGCTTCTGATTTGAACACGCAGCAGGGGGTTATGGGTAGAGACTCACGCTGTGAAGGATCTCTCTGACTCAGGGAGAGCTGAAGGTCAAACACACTCATGATCAGAACCACAGGATGACACTGAAGAGGTGGAATATAAAGAGCGCCGGGATGAAAGCCACGAGAGAGAAGTTCTGTTCTCTCAGCAGTGTTTCCAGTGTGGACAGACAATCCAGTACAGTTCATTCAGTAAATACCACATTGTATGATCCGCCTGCACTTATAGCTTCTACGACATACACACATAAACACACTGTATATATTACCTGATAACAGCCAAAAGCCATATAGAGTGAGATCTTGTTGTCTCTGCGAAGAATATTAACAAACCTAATAATAAATGATCGTACTGTGGATATCAACAACAACAACAACTCTTTGTCATACTCACAACTTAATTTTTGTTTGGTCTGCCTGGTTTGTGTTTCTCTCTCTCTGCTTAATTAGACGGACCCTTGACTGACAAAGCAAACAGAACAAGAACAAGAGCACGAACAAGAGAAAATCATCTGTTTCTTTGAACGGAAAACTCCTGGAGCCCAGATGAAGGCTTTTTCCCTTTTCTCCTTTGCAATTTTTGTTGGAAGCATTTGCATATTTCAAAAGTCTACCAAAGAAAATAGCCCAGGGGCAGAAATGGCCGATCTGCATATTGAAGACTCAACAGAGGGCGAAGAGTGGGAGAGAGAGAGAGAGAGAGAGAGAGAGAGAGAGAGAGAGAGAGAGAGGAAGAGAGAAAGTCTCTGTAAATAATTTGAAGATGATCTAAACGAAACAATAATGTCAATTAGCTGACGGTGTCATGCTTATTATGCCAGATTAATTGCAGGATTCACTTCAAGTAAAACTGATGATTTGCTTAGTTGTCAAGCGGTTTCGCGGAGAGAGGGAGAGGGAGCAGAGAGAAAAATGTGCATCATAAGAAGGCCTCTTCACCCAGCTTCCTTCATGAATAACAAATAGAGGACCCAGTGCTGTGACCAGCCAGCACAACACATGAAAAACATTACTGCATTCCCCGACTCGTCTGGTTTTCTCTACATTGTGCTGGTAGGCTGGAAATGTGAAACACTGTGGTGCTTTTGTGAAAGCTTCTCTGTTTTTACTGTGTTTTACTGAACACAGCTCAGCAATAAACAGGTTTTATAGACTGTGGGATAAATAATTACTCATATTTTTATGTTTATAAGTTGTAAGTAGCTTTATTGATGGTTATTAAACAGTTTATTAATGATTTATAGATCAGTTAAAAGCTGTTAATAAGGTTTGAGACTGAAAAACCCCTCTAGCTGGTATATCCTCTTCATGCATAATACTTGCTTATAAAGGTAATTAGTTGGTAATAAAGGGTTATTACAATAATCAATCAGCACCGGCGATTTGAGGTTTATATATTTAACTAATGGCCTTGATATGGTACATTTACAAAAGCCTTTGAGACCAGTCACAAGTCATTAAAAAAGCGACATGGAGCTTTATGTGGCTATACAGTAAGATCAATGGGCTCGGTCAGGAGCTGCTGCCGTGCTTGAGACAGCAACATCTGTACTTTCATAGTAACCATATCTATCTATTCTTTAATGTAGATCCACTCCTCTAATGTGTTATACATTGATCTCTGTATATCGTCTACAGCATTTTTGATTATATTATGAATTCTTACAACTACATCAATCGCACGAATGTGTCAGGAACAAAACCTGGAAAGTGAAAAAAAAAAGCCCTTCATTAAAGTTAAAACTAAACAAAACATTTTGTCTTCTGTGGTGCATAAAACTTACTTTGTCTTTTAGCTCTTAAGTTCATTTGGAAGCCCGCTATAAACAGAAGACATGGACTTAGCATTAAAAACCTAACGTCATGTTGGAGGTGATCACACCAGCGCTCACATTGTGCTTAATAATGGTTAAAACTACCACCAGCATCTATTAACTATTGATAAAGCCAACATGTTTCAACTTTTAAACCCTTTATAAGTGGTGTTTTAGAAAGTTACACTTTGGTGTTTCTTCAGGTTGCTATCTATCTTTCAATGACTAACTCCATGCCATTTCAGATTTAAAGGGTAAAACAGCTGAACTATCATTCAGTATTTTGTTGTGTGATTTATTGAGGCATGCAGCCTGTGATGCTGTATGTAGTTGCTGTATGAGTAAGTGTGTCATTGTGCTCCCTCAGAGATGAACCCCTGAGTGCCATCCTGTCCCCGCCAAAAACAAAGGTCCTGGATTCTCTGAGGGGAAGTTACAGAACACCCTGACCAGTTTCCATGGTGATTTCTGAAGTGATACCTTGGGAGATTAAACAGTTTGAAAAATGATTCTTAAACTGTGATTCAGAGTGGTCTGTATCTGCTTTACTCAGGGAGTCGACTGTGACCTTAAAGTACTTTAATGCATTTTAATCTCCCATATAACTGCTTAATAATAGCAGATATTACAGGATATGACATACACCCATCCTCTTTTGCTGATAAGTCATATAGGATATTTCGATAGCTACAAACAGCTGCACTCAAACTTGTATCCTCAAATCGGATAAATCTGGTACTTTGGAACGTGATAACTGCACATAATGGAGGGTAGGCGGATTTAAATGTTATGATAAAAGTCTCAGTTTATGTTGCAGGTTGGATAAATACATTTTTTGTGTCTATTTATCTTCCACCTTTTGGATACGAGCCAAGATAAATCCGGTGAAAACATAAATTAGCACATTTATTGGGCTGCACCTGGCTCTCTCCTCTACTCACAAAACTTCAGGCGTCTCAGCCGATGCTTTGCTCTCTTAAGGCCCTTAAATCTTCGGCAGACCCGCGGTAGAAAATTCCGCATGACACGTTTATTTAACAGTTCATCCATAAACTGAGCCAGCATGGAAACATCCCAGCAGCAGCACCGGTTAGTTTTGTTTTGTTTTGGGGTTTTTTTTTTTTTTTTTTTGGAGGGTGGAAAAATCAAACTGCTGGCTGGGTTTGCGCACCTTCACTAGTGCCGCGCGTCACGCCACGGTGGCCTTTCCTTTACCATATGAAAAGGAGAGCGCATTAAGATGCAAGAGGCATTTAAACCCCCGATGTACCCAAACCGACTTGAGTATCCTTGACACAGGCCTCTGCTGCTCTGCGTTTTCAGAAAGGAGATAACTATATAGCCTACGGCATTATTTTTGCCTGGCATCACTAACTTCATTCGCTTTCTAACCTGAAAATAATAACAATAATGATGATTATGATGACAACAATAATAATAATCTACCTTAATTTCTTTGATGTTTTGTAAGAAGTTTTGTCTTGACGCAGTATTTCTTATTTTCATTCTCCAGATGAGTCATGAATACTCAGCGCGTCATTAAAGCATTAAGCATTAAGTCACTAATTACAGCCGGACTGCTCTGCGTCGTTGTCTGTTTTTATTGTAATATTTTCTTGCATATTGTTGCTTCTTTTCCTGCAGCAACAACTTTGTGCACCCGAGGCTCGACTGAGACACACAATTCATCTCTGGTCCAATCAGTGGGGGCTCTGCAGAGCCTTCCTGCTGTAATTGGATGGAGATGGGAGAGGTATACGCAGCCTTGGCACAACGTAAACACATGCTCGTCTCCTTCGCTCCGTAGAGGACGCGCAGGAAAGAGCAGACGGAGTGAGCGAAACTGCCGATCGTTTTAAAACGTTAAATATCATAGAAGCGTGTTGTAAGTGAGCGGTCCAGCAGCTCATCGGTTTGGCGCGGATCAAAGAAGGTTTTCCATGTCATCAGGCGGTGGATTACGCACGACGCAGCTCCCGGGACAGAGAAAAGTTTTGAAGACTATTGTTTTGTGTCACAGGAATGCTAAGAAAGTCTCAGCACGCACGAGCTGCTGTGTAACTAAAATTCTCATCTGAGCCTCTGTGGAGTGATTTTGCACTTTTTCTTACTAACTGTCAACAGTTTCGCTCGTGCTGAGATAGACTTAATTTATTCATGGATTAGAATAAACTTGGACTTTGACAAATCACCAGAAGAGAGACGTGTATTTTAAGATATATGCTTTGGGGGATGGCAGCCGCTACTTCGAGTCCATACCTAGCCAGCAGCAGGATTTTATCCGGTCCGGTCCTTCACTCTGACCGGAGGGGTGGTGGCATGCAGCCGGGCAGCACCGCTGTGACCACGGTGTCTAGTGGATACAGAGGGGACCCTTCAGTTAAGATGGTGCAAAGTGACTTCATGCAGGGAGCCATGGTGGCGAGCAACGGGGGCCACATGCTAAGCCATGCCCATCAGTGGGTGACATCGTTGCCTCACGCAGCAGCCGCAGCAGCCGCGGCCGCGGTGGCAGCAGTCGAGGCCGGTTCTCCGTGGCCCCCAAGCTCCCAGCCGCAAGACGTGAAGAGAAACGCCGGCAGGGAGGACCTCCACTCAGGCTCCACTCTGCACCACAGGTCCCCGCATCTGGGACCCCATCAGACGCACCCGGGAAGTTGGGGAGCCACCTCTGCAGCACACATCAGCATCACCGAGGGGCAGCAGCAACAGCAGCAGCAGCAACAACAGCAGTCTCTCATTTACTCGCAGCCCGGTGGGTTTACAGTCAACGGGATGCTCAGCTCGCACGCGGGGCAAAGCCTCATGCACCCGGGGCTGGTGCGCGGGGAGTCCCCGGAGCTGGACCACAGCAGCCACCATCATCACCATCACCACCATAATCACCACACGCACCATCACCAGCATCACGGGGTGAGCCACGAACCGCACTCAGACGAAGACACCCCGACGTCTGATGACTTGGAGCATTTCGCCAAACAGTTCAAACAGCGGCGGATCAAGCTGGGTTTCACCCAGGCAGACGTGGGCTTAGCTTTGGGCACCCTGTACGGCAACGTGTTCTCACAGACCACCATCTGCAGGTTTGAAGCGCTTCAGCTGAGCTTTAAGAACATGTGCAAGCTGAAGCCGCTGCTGAACAAGTGGCTGGAGGAGGCCGATTCCACGACCGGGAGCCCGACCAGCATCGATAAGATCGCCACCCAGGGCAGGAAGAGGAAAAAGCGCACATCTATCGAAGTGAGCGTAAAAGGCGCGTTGGAGAGCCACTTCCTCAAGTGTCCCAAACCATCCGCGCAGGAGATCAACTCTCTGGCGGACACTCTGCAGCTGGAGAAGGAGGTGGTCAGGGTCTGGTTCTGCAACCGCAGGCAGAAAGAGAAGCGCATGACGCCGCCTGGACTGCCACGCACCCCGGAGGACGCATATTCACAGGTGGGCAGCATGGGTCCTGACACACCGTCACCCTCCATAGACTGCAAGAGGATGTACAGCGACACGTGAAAATAACTGAGGCAAAACGACGAAATCTGAACGACGTGACGTGTTTGAATAACTTTTGGGAGAAAATGTTTCATGTCTCCCTAAACAATGGGAGATTTGATTTACTTTTCTTACACCTCCCCATGTTCTTCAATCCACAGTAATAATCTTAATCAGTGTGTATTCATTTCAGAGCAGGACAGATGTCTGCTTTAATGCCTCGCAGGGTGTTTTTCTGCACTATGAATCAACCTTTTGGGACACAAAAATGAGCAGATCTGACTAGAAATTTGTTCAAAGTCCATTGTAGGTAGTGTTTGTTCACCGAAACATCTAGAGAAAGGACATTTTGCCAATGTGATGCCAAGAAGTTGCAACAAATACAAAGTTATTTCCGTATCTTTGTCATGTTAAAAATAATAGTTCCCTTGTAATGCTGCAGGTTTTGATGTCCCACAGGCTGGACTGGGCTGTACAGCCTCCCTTTTATTCAAATAGAAGACATTGATTTAATGCGCTTTAGTCAGCATTAAGTTGTTTTAATGAGCAATAATTTATCTTCCTTCAAATGTGTTTCTCACCTTTGTGTTGTGCGTTGGTGCATTTATGTTGTGACACAGCTTAAGGTGGTCAAAGAGCGATTTCAAATAATTCCAGTATGGTGTTTTCATTCACAAGAAACTTATTTTTTAAAATAAGCAAACATTTCCCTAAAGTTATATACAAGTAAGTCTGCTGTGTACTCCTGTGTGATGATTTGTACTATTTATTTTTTCCACTGTGTATATTTTCATGGAATAGACTAATTATTTAATAAATTTGACATAAGGAAAGAATTGTGTTCAGACATCTGAGATGGCCATCCTTACACACACACACACACACACACACACACACACACACACACACACACACACACACACCTTTGCAGTGCAACATTTAGTCTGCTGCTTTTCAATAGATATTGTCAAATAAACCAAAATGGTAATTTAAATAATCTCTCCTGAGAAGCCGATAGAAAGGTGTAGAATTAAAGTCTTATTTTAAAAAGATTTTGTCTGAACCTTCTTGCAGCTTCTAGCTGCTACGACTAGTCAAGATCAATCAAGATGAAAAATCAAACTAACACATTTTTGATAATCAGTAGTTTCATTCATTTTTAAAGTAAAATTGATGAACTTCGCAGCTTCGCTGGTTCAAGCTTCTTAGATGTGAGGATTTGATTATTTTCTTTGCCATATCTGATAATAAACTAAATAGCTTTGAGTTTTGGACTTCTGGACAAACACAAAAAGTTACTGGAACGCATCCTTTTACGCTCTTCGAAATTATAAGTCATATTTTGCCTTTTTCTTCACAGTTTTTAGCTAAAAAGATTCATTAAAAAATGAATTGGCGGATTCATCAAAAAATAATCATTAGTTGCAGCTGCAGCAGCTTCATTAAGTTATCACCATTTATACAGTAACATCAATCAAAGTAATCTGTGACGAGCCAACACCATATCCCAGTTTTTGTGCTTCCTGCTTGCGTTAACTCTGTTTAAACACACTGAACTCATCACATACGTCTGTTCTTGGAGTTTGTCTCCACATTTTTGTGTGATGTACAGCACATCGGTCCAGCTGCATACATCCTGTGGCAGTGATATACGGACTGCAGCTCTGTGGAACGTGGCCAACAGAGGTCGGCTATCCCAGCTGGCAGTTCACCTCGCCAGCGGTTGCCAAGGTGACGGCGAGATGGAGTGACACGAGGCAGCGGATCTTTTGCCACAGATGATGGGTTTGGCAGATAGGCAGCAAGAAGCTCGGGCCGCTGGTGCTGAGAAACAATCTGTGCTTCTTCTAGCTGTCTGGGATCCATACAAACATGACACACATCTCATACAGAAACACACACATACACGAGCGGCCATCGCAAATATCTCAGTGATAATGAATATAATGAGGGGAGTCCTGTAAAAAGCCAAGCAGAAGCAGTGGTTGTAGTGAAACTCAGAGGGAGGTCAAAGGTCTGCTGGTACAGTAGCTGCTGAGAACACCAAGGAATAAACTCAAACCTGGAAGTTAAAGCATTACTGCAAACGTTACACTTTTAATTACAGTGTGAGTTTTCTGTTTTCACTGGATGTCATCCAGAAGCCTCCACACTGACACTGGAAACACACAGGTGACATTTCTGCTATCTCTGTCACTATTTATGTGATTCTTGATCACATTATTTTTATGGATTTCTGTTGCTTTTGGAGCAAATTCAGTTCTAACAATACTAAAATAAATCTTACCTTTACAGTTAAAACACAAGTAGACAGGTACACACACGTGCCAGAAAGTGTGCAAGGTATGTGTGTGTCTTTGATGAACATTGGCAGGATTTAGGGAAAGGGAAAGTCTGACCTTGTGGGTTTATAAATAGCTGTGTGACTGTATGAATGAGTGGTTTGAATGGGTCTTTATATGTCAGCCTATTCGGCCGTTGTCACTGCAGGTCAATTTTAAATCCCTTAGTAGGCTGAAGGGAGACGAGGACGTAGGGGGAGGACATGCTGGTGATACCTCACCTGTTTCTGATGCCAAGAAGATACAGTTGGCACAAGTGAACCAATGTGTCAAAGGGTTTGGTTGTAAAAAACCCATTAAGGTCATTGTTTGTCTGTTCTTCACTTCAGTGACAACTTCCTGAAATTTTTCATCAGGGCGAACTTGTTATTGACAGACTTGCTACAGAGTGGCGTAGTGAGCATGTCAATTCGCTTGAATGCAAACAGCAAAAAGACACATACAGCAGTCTGTCATGACAACCGTTCACAGTCTGCACGTTGAACGCACACTGTTAGTGCAAAACACAACTTCTGCATGCTGTCAGCCACCACGCTAACATCACACAGAAGTGGAAAGGTGGTACCGCGGCTGACTGTAATCGTCTACCGATGCCTCTTAATATGATGTATTCCCACCGGGCTGCACAGGCCTAAGTTTCCTGATAAAAAATGGAGGCGAAATCTAAGCTTGCAGGATTGCACTGTGATCCCCTCAAAGCTTAGCGATGTAAAGATGGGAGATAAGGCTGGAATGGGGGGATAAAAAGCCCTTTAAAGGGTTTTGTCATTGCACAACGTTAGGTGTCGTCTCTGAATATTAATGCTGAGATCTGAGGGTACAAGCTGATGATGTTACTGTAACGTGAACCCAGAACCCCTCAATCAAAAGCTCACATGAAGAGCGTCTGTGCTTGTGATGACAGCAAAATGTGCAGTCAGTGCTCATGCATATATGTGCCACTTAAATTTAACATAAATTCACCACTGGTACGACTGAAACGGGGTTTGTTTGCTGTGACACATGAAGGATTTTATTACCTCCTGCAATAAAAACTACTAATATAATTGCTCATAACTGCTCTTAAAGCCTTGTTCAGGGGTACTTTACATAAAGCAATTATTGCATGATAATCCCCTCTTCAGTGCTTGTTGTTTGCGTCTCACAGTTTGTCTCACAACAGACACAAACGTGCACCTACTCAAAGAATTATTCAACAACCGCAAAGTTATAATCTACAGCTATTTCACCGTGGGTTGCACATTATCAGTCCCCACTGTTTGGTGTTAATTATTTTCACATAGTGGAGATTGGCTAACCACTAAAGTCTAACACTGATTAACACGCTGCGGCTGACTCAGTGTGAAAACTCATGACACGTATGACTCCTACCTGGAGTCAGAGGCATGAATAAAAGACCCAACAAAGTGCATTTAGATGGTTGTAATGGTAATTTACTTGTGCGTGAATGTATTCAAATGTAACACAAACATTGTCTATGCAAGGCTCAGTCAATATTGTTACTTCTCTGAATATTCTGATTTAGTGGTGAACATCCTTCACGTTGCCCGTGTTTGCTTTTTTGGTGAATGATGGAGTACCAAAGTCTCTCCATCAGGAAGAAATTAAAGCAAACATCTGTGGAATAATGGACAGGGAAATGAATTCTCTCACTAGCAAGCTTGTTGTGTGGGTGCCACTGAACGTGACGAGCATGCATGTGCCAGACCGGTGGAGTGGAACTGGTTTGATGGGCATGTTCAACACATGGGCACAATGCCAATTTAGACAAGCATGCCCATGAAAAGAATCTCCGCCTGCATGCTAAGTGTGTGAATGGAGGCCTGTGTCTGTGTGTGAGCACTGAGAATGCACCGTTTTCTCATAAAAAAATCGAAATTAATTACAATTTAATTACCTTCAGAAAATCTCTGTGTGTAGATGTTGTTCTGCACATCTGGACTCACTGTCACTGCCATCACTGATGCGTGATATACCTCCTCTCCAAAATACATGAGAATTTAATCAATATATTGAGTCAAAGCAGAGGCTGTAAAATTATTATGAACATGTGATGCTCTAAACAGAGGCGCTGCAGCTTTAACCAAGTTTGAAATTAAAATGTAAAAACACACATACCTAAAAACAGAAACATACTAACACAAAAATGTCCCAAAAATACTTCAACAGCTAAAGGCTGGTATGATACAATGCTGCCATCTCCTGGACAAAATGTTTAATGCAGGTTTCTGAATTGTTAGACTACAGGAGTACACTGACCCGGTGGCAAATAATAAGAATAATGATGAAAGAAAAAAATATATTTCAAATTAAGATACTTGGATTAATGAACTAATAACCTGTAAAACAATGTATTAATTTAAGAGGAGAACACCAGACTCCAAGCTTGGATGTGAGTCTGTCTGTCATGACTGAATAGGATTGATGATTAAATACATCCATGATAGAGGTGAGGAGAAATTAAAAAGCTTGGAAATGAGGCTTAAGTGGAAGTTAGATGTTGTAATTCCATTCCATCCATAATTCGAAGACTACAGTATATCATTAACATGGAGATTGTTTTGAATATTAGACTTGTGTGTGAGATTTTTGTTCATAACAGATCAATGAGACATGATCTTTGCTTTTTTTAATCCAAATACTGCAAATATATCCATTTATATTGATGTTGTTGAAGTTTGTTGTTTTTGTTGGTGTGTTAGTTTTTTGTCCCCCCCATTACTATTCTTATAATAACACTGGGAGCTTTCTTTCTCTCTTTGGCATTGCAGCTTGTGAATAAATGATTTGCCGCATTGCTCCTTTAAATCAGTGACCACCTGCTCCTCTGGCGTCAGCATCATCCGCAGGCGGCACGATGGCGATCGATACGGCAGCAAAATGTTCAAAGCAGGATATTTTGGGAAAAGCTGGACAAGCACCGGAAGAGAAGCGCCATCACCGAGCTGACTGGCTCGACGAGAGACGAGCATGAGAGCTGGGATCGACTGTAGCGTCGAGGTAGGGCTTTTTCTGCCTGGTTCACGCTTAGAGATGAGACGCTTTCATTGCTTGAATGTCCTGCTCGTGGCTCAGAGGAAAACCAGGTATTTTGTCTTTGATGCCTGTGGTGTGGCCCGGATTGGTGCATTGACTTGTTGTCCTCTGTGATGCGGACAGGTTGAGACAGCTGACAGAGGAGCACAGGTGAGGCAGAGATGTGATGTGGAAATGTGAGGACACGCTGTCCAGGTTCAGGCAGAGACTCTTTGATGTCACTGGATGGATCGTCAGTGCAGGAAAACAGAGGAATCAATAAATGGTATCACATATTGTAAAGTACATCAGCCTGCGCCACCATCATTTTCTACATCTGATCAAATCTAACATGGAAACACAGAAATGAAGTTTTTTTTTTTTTTTATATTTCCACTCTCTCTTTATTTTTTCACTGCCAGGCTCTTTTCACCTGAATCAGATGAGCTGAGCAGAGCAGCTGAGTAAAACCACCTGTTTTTGTTGAAATAAGCAGCAGGAGCCCCCTGCAGGGCAAGTCCGCTCATTATCCTCTTGACATAATTTGCACCTCGTCATTTTCGAAATTTAAAAAGCCTAAAGTTCACATTTTGAGGCATTTGACTGCCAGTTAGTCTAGTTTTATTGTCGTGTGGGCGACATCATGATCCCACTGTTTCTGCTACCTCCAGCCTGTGCTGTCATTTCTGTTGTTTTTCCTCTAACACACTTATGAATGTCTTACATTGAACTTAATAAATGTGTTTATTGCTTTATTGATTAAACCAAAAGATAATGTCATGAAACAAGACCTTGCACAGATACAGACACACTTGTGTTTTCCATCCTCATGTCTGACAGTGAGACATCTTTGTTGTTTCAATAAAAAAAAGAGATTTTTAAGTTCTATTTTGCTCAAAATGAATCCCCACACCCTGAATAAGTCAGTTATAAACAAAGCTGTGATACAGAAAATATTTTGTCATGGGAGAGGACGGGCTGCTCGTTGCCTTGGAACCGGTGACCTTGTTACCATGGCAACAAGCAGCAACACTGTGCACTGGCCTATGAGGGGTTTTGTGCAAGAATGTGGCGTCACGAGAGGACCACTTCCTCTTACCTGTGGGTCAGCCGAGCTGTGTGGAGAGAACAATGACTGAATTCTCAGGCCTTTTTCATGGAAGACATTTTGACATGTCACAGTATGAAAAACACGTGTAGCTTATTAAACTGATGATGGCTGCGTTCCATTCACCTGCTCCAGTGTCAGGGTCCTGGTATGATTCATGCTGGCTCACTGTTACGATTACTGGGACAGTTGAACAGAACAAAGTCAAAGTCAAAGTCAGCTTTATTGTCAATTCTGCAGTATGTACAAGACAAACAGAGAATTGAAATTACGTTACTCTCAACCTCTGTGACAAGACATATATATTTATATATTTAAAAAGAAAATAAATAAAAACTGTACAATCTAAACAATGACACAAGAATAGACAAACAAACAAAGCCGTTGATAATGTTATTAGTAACACCCACTACTCTGACAAGCCAAATGTCTGCTGTAAAAAAGAAAGGCCTGTTCCATCGAGGTGATTGCACAATCACGGGGTATTAAGCATGGAGATTGTGACCCTTAAATGGTCTTCTTGTTTCTCAGCTCTTGAGTGCCAGTCCACCTGGGAGGACCACATCTGAGACCTGAATACCAGAATGACCTCAACACATCGTTAACACTCCCACCACCAGGAGCAGGAGGCGGAAACAACAGCAACAGACGTGTCCCGCGTGTGTGTGTGTGTGTGTGTGTGTGTGTGTGTGTGTGCATGTGTGTCCTGAGGATGCCTCTCTGTTTTATCGAGGTTGCATCAGAGGCTGAGGCGTCACCCAGGAATGAGCTTCTGCTAAGTCGACAGCAGACCAGCAACGGTATCAGAGCTTGTACTATGCTTGTGTAAATGTGTGTATTTCTATTCATTTGAAACATTACATGTGATGTGTGTGCGTTGGAGGGCAGGTGGTGTGAATGTTTGTATATGTGCCCATGTGAATCTGCAGAGCTCAACTGTTAATCATCAACCTCATTCAAGCCAGTGAGCCGCACATCTCTGTCCTGTGTGACTGGATGTCTCACTGTGGTGCGTCTGTGGGTTGATCCCATGGCTTATATAAATCTGTCAGCATCACAGGGACGTCATTCCTCCTCTCACTGTTTCAAATTTGCAATTATCACCGAGTAACAGATCCCGGAGCAGCTGAACACCTCTGATTATCTGATGAGACAGTCAGGGTTGTCTGTGGTTAAGGCATGTTTACAGCAGCTTTTCATGAGACAGGCAGCACAATAAGGTCATGCACCTCTTAAAATCATGGATCGCACACCTTGACAGGTATAGAGCTTTATGTATGACCCCAATTCCCAAAAAGTTGGGATGCTGTGTAAAACGTACTTATATACATGATATTAACACGTTTCGAACAAGTTGAGACAGGAGCAACGAAAGACTGGGAAAGATGTGGAATGCTCCAAAAACACCTGTTTGGAACATTCCACAGGTAAACAGGTTCATTGGTAACAGGTGATAGTGTCAGTGTAAAGTCAGTGTTGTCAATGAACACAGTTCTTCTGCAGTTGATTGTATTCTGTTTCATTTGTGTTTTACACAGCATTTAGAGTCAGGGTTGTGTTTTAACTGTTCTTTATTTCTCTCACTGTTTCAAAGTATTACAAAATACCACATGTGGTTGTTCTTGTCTTTGCATCTCAGATATTGCCATGGGGGACCAACTGCTGGAAGACAACTTAATGTGTATATGACAACAGTATTCAGACATGCGTCTTCTTACGGGCTGATATCCTTTGATAGTAGCTGCTATGGCTTTCAGTAATGAAAGCCTGCTGGAGGAGTGTGACTTCATGGAGCCGGACAAAGCAGAGGAAGCAGCAGAAAACCTCCCATCGGAAGCTGCTACTCCCGTCATATCAGTCACTCTGCGTGTGACCCTGGCAGCCATAATGATCTTCATGATCACTATTGGTTTCCTGGGCAACGCGATCGTGTGTCTGATTGTTTACCAGAAACCTGCCATGCGTTCTGCTATCAACCTCCTCCTCGCCACATTGGCCTTTTCGGACATAATGCTCTCTCTGCTCTGCATGCCCTTCACTGCAGTCACTGTGGCCACTGCTGACTGGAGCTTTGGGAGCGGCTTCTGTCGAGCGTCCATCATGCTCTACTGGCTGTTCGTCCTGGAGGGGGTGTCCATCCTCCTCATCATCAGCGTGGACCGTTTCCTCATCATCGTGCAGCGGCAGGACAAGTTGACCCCACACAGAGCTAAACTGTTGATTGCAGGCTCGTGGGTGCTGAGCCTGTGTGTGTCTCTGCCGTCTGTAGTTGGGTGGAGGACAGGTGCGGCAGGTATCGGGGGTGCCTGGGCGCCGCAGTGTGTGCTGGGATACAGTGATTCTCTGGCAGACCGTGGATACACAGTGCTGTTGGCAGTAGCTGTATTCTTTGTGCCATTTGCTGTCATGCTCTACTCCTACATGTGCATCCTCAACACAGTGCGCCGCAACACCCTGCGCATCCACAACCACACCAATGAGCATTCCTGCCTGCCAGCCCTCAACCAAGTCAGCAAAATGAGACTCACAGGGCTGCAGCGGCCCCCTCAGATCAAGGTGGACATGAGCTTCAAGACTCGGGCCTTCACCACCATCCTCATCCTCTTTGTCGGCTTCTCCGTGTGCTGGTTGCCGCACACGGTGGTCAGCTTGCTGGCCGTGTTCAGCCGGCAGTTCTACTACAGCTCCGTCTTCTACCCAATCAGCATAGGCGCTCTGTGGCTCAGCTACCTGAAGACGGTCTTCAACCCTGTCATCTACTGCTGGAGGATCAGGAAGTTCAGGGAGGCCTGTCAGGAGTTCATTCCCAAGAGCTGCAGACTGTGTCCCAGAGTGCCGGGCAGGAGCCGCAGGAGAGTGAGGCCCAGCAACATCTATGTGTGCAGCGAGACTCAGTCAGCGGTGTGAGACGAGGAGGACCAGCGTGACGATGCACTGCTGTCAGCTGTTTTTAACTCTCCCTTCTCCTCATAAAAAGCAATCAGGGGCTACTAAAGGTCACCTTAAAGAATATTCTGGTTGTTGACAAAATATTCTCACCACAGGAAAGAACTTTCAAGCTCAGCTTTTGTGCCAACATGGATGAGAAGTCCTTAAAGTGCTCAGAGAAATGAAGACTGAACCTTGACAATTACATGACAAACGGGCCACTCCATCGGATGAGGAGGATCATGTGGCACGATGGAAAGCTCTGGGATGAGTGGACCTTGTGGTGAGATTATTTTGTCTGCTGCTTCCAAGATCAACAAAGAACTTTCAGTCAAAATAAACCAGTTAGTTTAACTGTAACTGGTCTCTAACTTACTGCCATTCAAACAATGTTCATATCCTCTGCTGTCAGTTTACTTCTCTGTTTCATTTTGTCCCTGAGGTGTCTCATCAGTGTCATTCTGTTTCTTCAGACTGTGACTCAAGTTTCAGTCTTTGAGTAGTAGTGGTGATAATAATGCTATTGTCAGTTGTGATGAGTTTCACAGGAAAAGAATACACGGTGTTGATGTTAAGTGCTGTTCTCAGCCCAACGACTGTCTGTAAGCTTAGACTTACAAACACATGTTCATGAACTTTGTGCTGAATCACAACCCTGTGTGAGTTCTTACTTCAAACCACGAGTGTGTTAACAAAGCAGCGTGTCAGTTATTGAGCTGTGAATGTTTACTTGATTGTATTATTGTGTTACGAGTGACCAAACTGGGTAAATAAATTTGGTTCTCTTGACTGACCATTGTGCTCAAATGAAAAACATCTAGCCAGCTGCTTTTACAATGTACATAAAGCACGTCGGTGCATAATAGAAATAGGTTGCAGAGTTGCTGGGATACGAAAAACGTTTATTCACTGTAAGTGGATATATATCTGATAACATACACAGTGGTTTGTTTACTGAATTCTAGAGTGAGGCCTGCTTGTGCTGAATGGCCAAATGAAGAGAATGCCCTGTGTGTAGCGTTTTAAAAGTGTGGTATTTGAATATTCATAAATTATCACTGCGCTGATTTTGGGATGCTTACATTAATGCTATGAAGCTGAAAGCCCATCGTAAATAACACTGGCAGCCTCAGCCATCCAAAAAGAGGCTGTATTGCAGCACAAAACAGGAAGGTGGTGCTGCTCTTTCATTACAAATTAAGTCAGCTCCATTTCCTGCTGAGATCTCAGCCTCATTATTGCACCAAATAACTATTTTGTTTCACTTAAAAAAACATGAATTTTGAATCTACTTTTGGTTTTACTCAGCTGCTCTGCTCAGCTCATCTGATTCAGGTGAAAAGAGCCTGGCAGTGAAAAAATAAAGAGAGAGTGGAAATATAAAAAAAAAAAAAAACTTCATTTCTGTGTTTCCATGTTAGATTTGATCAGATGTAGAAAATGATGGTGGCGCAGGCTGATGTACTTTACAATATGTGATACCATTTATTGATTCCTCTGTTTTCCTGCACTGACGATCCATCCAGTGACATCAAAGAGTCTCTGCCTGAACCTGGACAGCGTGTCCTCACATTTCCACATCACATCTCTGCCTCACCTGTGCTCCTCTGTCAGCTGTCTCAACCTGTCCGCATCACAGAGGACAACAAGTCAATGCACCAATCCGGGCCACACCACAGGAAGGTGGTGCTGCTCTTTCATTACAAATTAAGTCAGCTCCATTTCCTGCTGAGATCTCAGCCTCATTATTGCACCAAATAACTATTTTGTTTCACTTAAAAAAACATGAATTTTGAATCTACTCATGCCCTGAGCTGCTATATAAGATTAAGATTATTATTACTCATGTGCCAACATGTGACAACCAGTGCATGATTTCTCCATCTTAATTTAATGCCCTAATGGTTCTGAAATCACATTCTTGCACTAACTTAATCACTTCACTTGGAACTGGATCTAACAAGTAATTTACAGCAACCACAAAGACATTAGGAGAAGGGAGATTTTTGCTCTGATCTGAGGCGATGGCAGCAGCTATGACTCAGGGACATGGTTTTGGTTTGAAAATAAGCTTTCATGAATTTGGAAACTCTGTACGTTGGTGTAACGTCCCAGAGCCGAGATGCATTGACTCCCAACACATTATTCCAGGACTGTAAGGACAAATTAAACAAAGTGTTGTCATTAAGAATTCACTAAACAAAATGTTTTCTGCTCCTTTCAGTCTGAAAGATGTGGATCCAGTTTGTTTGTTCACTGGACAGGAGTTCTAATTGAAAACGTTTTGCCATTAATTAAAGGTCTGTTCAGGGCCAACTGCTGTGTTGAATAATACAGAGCATGAGGGGGCAATGACGCCCACCAGTGGGACTAATGGTTAAATCAGCATGTGATTAATCACTAAACAGGACATCATGGAGACACAGAGACACATGACTCATTAAGACAAGACATCACAAACTGAAGGGCCTCTACATTTTTATGACTGCTTTACTCCTTCACTGTATCTGGATATCATGACGTGTTTGACAAAACTGCTGAAGCACAGCTCCACTTAAGACACAACTATCACAAAGTCTTCTGTTTCTATCGACCAGAAACATTAACCTGAAGCAATGTTAAAGGATAATTCTGCTTGGGTCTTATTTTCAAAGTTGTGGGCATCATTTTACTCTAATAAATAACAATACTCACCAAATAGCACAACACCAAACATGAACAGACAAAAGAAAGGAATATGAACTAAATCAGGCACTTTTTATTTTATGTCAATAGAACAATTGAAACATGTTCTTTCAAGTTTTATAAGTTTTGCACTGGGCAAATTTGTAAAAGCTGGGTTTTAATTCAGTTATTTATAGCATTTATTATCATAATAATCAGATTATAATTTTTACACCATTCAGACGTCTATAATCACCTTTGATTTTAGCTGTTTCTAACTTTGTAGAATGATTGTATTCTTAAAAATAACATTGAACAATTAGGCCAAAAGCTGCAACATGTTATCTAAAAAGATCTAAGTTTTCAGAGTAATGTCAGTATGTGTTTTGGTCTTGTGAAGTCTGCAGTTTGCGCTTTCTTTGCTGATGCAAATGAATTATGTTTACTTGTCAGATAGGACTTCACTCACTAGCGACTGTTTCTGCGCACGGGTTGTTATGACGCGGTGCATGTCGGGAAGAGGTGACCATCAAATATGGCGACTTCCACGGGAAAAGATGGAAAGGCTGTTAGTTCCTCGGATGTGGATCTTTTACTGCACCCTGAGCTGTTGTCTCAAGAGTTTATGCAACTCATCCTAAATGAGGTGAGTTCACGTGTCGAGAGAAACGTGGAAAATGTGGAGGTAGCGCAGGAAGGATGCCATAATGTTAGCATACCGGCTAACAGGCGGCATCACGTTAGCTGCGGCTTTCTACTGTTAGTCTTATCCGGTGATGTGAGCTAACAGTTCTTTCTGTCCGAATCAGAAACATGTCAGTACCAGAGACTGCGAGAGTCGGGACCGGCTCACAGAGATTTACCTACGTCACGTCATTCCTCTCCCGCAGAGGACTTTACCGAACAGCCGCTGGGGCAGGAGGATGGAGAAGAGCCGAGGGAGGCAGACCCCGGCCGGGCACAGGTCAGACAGGTGACGCTGGCTGCACTGGAGCCTCTCAAGGTTGACTTTACAGTGTTTATTGGGCAGCTCATAGGCTACTTTAACATCGCAGTGCGTCCAGCAGGTCAGACCAGTCTGGTGAACACTGATTAAGTATTCAAATCCTTTATTCAGGTATAAGTACTAATGCCACACTGTAAAAATATTCTGTTACAAGTGAGCCTTATACGGAAAATGGTACTTAAGTAAAACAAAATTAAATCAAAAATGATGTATTATATCAATAGATTATTAATTCTCATGTGTTCATGTGTGAGGAACATTTTTACTGTTTTGTATACGCAAATCTTCATTTGAGAAGTAAGTAGAAACTAAAGCCAGTAAAGTACAATTACTGCATATTTGTAATTTAAGGACAGTACTCATCACCACTGCTGGTGAAATACTGGATTCTCTGTCAAATCAAGTTGGTCATTGCTGTGACGTGTCTACCTGACCAGACTAGTGAAAAATTTGATTTGATTCATTCATCATATTTAATAGCGATTCATCAATCTTTTTTCCCCCTTCCTCATACTTATTCAGAGACCTAAACCAATGCTCTCTCTTCCGCAGCTTTAAAAGCTATGTACGTCTCTGCCTGGAGCTGATTGGAATGATTTTTAGGTTTTTAGGTGACATGAGGCACAGGATTGCTGTGGATTGGTCACATCTGAGTCAAATGTGATGGATTAGGAACATCCCTTTAATTTAATCAGTGCATCTCAGTATGATGTGAGTAGTCAGATGGTTGGAAAGAGAGGTGATACTAGTGTAGGAAGGGCCTGTAGCATGAGCTATGAGCTCCACTGTAGATGGCAGCTGCTCATAAGAATCAGTCATTGCTCTTTATTCTGCACCGCAGGCATTAATGCTTCAATCAGAAAACTATTTTTTCTGTGTGATCACAAACCAGACAGTTTAAAAGGTGTGAAACGCACATGAAAGTTTGTATGTATGTGTACTCACCAATTCTGTGACAGAACTCAGGTGTGCTGTGCAGTTGACCTGCTGTGAGCAGGTGGGCAGTAGATTTCACAAAACACGGTCATTCTTGGCACTAAGATTGCATTACACTGCTGGATTGGCAATGGTACACCCTCTGCTGTGTCCCTCCTCCCACTGCAATGCGCGGTGAGTCACCAAAATACCAAACTGATACAGGCGAGGGATTAATCTCAGTGTGCCTCCAAAAAAATGTCAGCTCAGTGCCTCTCCCTTTGCACCTGCTCGAAAACAGAGCTCTTGTTAAGAACATGAGTTCAAACAACTGATTGTTGCTGTTTGGCCATTTCCACTTCTAGCAACGACCACAATAGGAAAAGGCCTCTGATTGTGTTTGATGGCAGTTCCTCTTACTCTGGCCCGCTAAAAGTAAAGAAACCAGAGGGAACCAGCGTGTCAACAGGAATCACTGACAGGTTAAAACCTCCACCTGCTGCAAACCTGTCCAACCCCATCCGCAGGCTGGCTGCAAACACTTCTTCCTCTTCCTCATCCATCCATCGCAGCAGTGACTCAGACACAAGCCTCAAGCAAGAAGCAAACAGCTCGGTAGGAACTTTTTCACCTCAGTGAGGCATTAGACGCAAATTTACTGTGGGATTCAAGGAATATGTGCACAATTATCATGATTGTTGTGTTTCATGCAATTAATTGTATTGTTTATATTGTATTTGGGATGGAAATCATGCATCAATATTTCCGTAGTACAGGTGATTCTTTGATATACAGTATATTGAAAAGACTGAATTTACTGCCTCATAATGTCTTTGAGCTTCAAAGGATTGACAGCAAAGGTCAAATTGTGTGGAAAAGCACAAACTGTCAGAAAGAAATGACCTATCACCTAATGATAGAAATTACTTTGCATCCATACAATTATTACAATTATTGATTACAAGGATCAACAGTAAACTGCAGTATGTGTTGCATTGCTTATTTTTGTAACCACTTTTTGTAATACCTCTTCAGGATGCAATGAAGTCAACAGAGGTGAAGAAAAAGATCCAGCATGTGACATGGCCCTGACCCCTGTTCACACAGACCTGACGGGAGCTCAGACTCTAAAGGACAGACCTTTCCCCTCCTACCAAATGATGTTTTCCACTGCTTGCACTCTTCCCATCATACAGTAGTTCTCACACTAATTGCATCACGAAAGGGCATGAAAACCCTTTTTACCTGTGAGTTTCAAGGCCGCCCCACAGCTCTCGTTCTGCTCTGACACCTGACAGGAGGGGGTGGTGCTCTGGAGATCCTCCTGCTTTTGAAGTCACAAGCTTCCTTTTTGCTTTCCACAACCTCAAGTGCCCTTACCATCAATGATCAGCAACTCTCCTCAAGTCCCACACAGGGAGACTCTCTGCAGGACCAAACGAGCAACAGGACTTTCGTTTTCTGAAATACCATTTAAGGAGATTCTGGCTATTGATGATCTGTTTCTGTGCACAGATGGTTTTGGTAAGAGAGCCTCCAGCACTGATTTGTCCTGGGCTTCGTTTCTAATTTATTAACTCGCTGTTCTTTTACTTTTTCTCTGGTGTACCTTTAAATAATACAAACCACAGACGAGGCTGAACCTCATGCTGAAATTCTGAACTGGTGTCATTTTTGTTCTCCATGAATTCACTTCCACTGAGATTTGGCTTTATTCAAACCTCTTTGGTGTTTCACAAGATGTTCAGGGTTTGAAAATATCGTGCGTACATCATCGCACATAACTTTGAAATGAAACAATTTTCTTATGCACCTGAATCAAAACCCATTACTTAATAACCATTTTGGTGCAGAGGAAGCAGATATTTGAATATCACCCTGTGATAATTCAGACAAAAGAACGGAATATGGACTAAAGCAAGATTTGTCTTTTTGAAATCTGTTTATTTGGAATTGTGGATGAATTGACTTTGCAGTTACAGGCTTTTGAAATGGATGTAGACAGGAACAAGATTCACAAAGCATTTTGAATCCATTGTCAAATCCAGTGTCATGTTTGTACCAACAGTTTTTTAAATAAAGTGTCTCAATACAATGAAACACTTTTGTTGATTTAATTACAGTAGAAAACTCTTCAGCTTTGTAACCAATGTTATCCTGCCGGTATTTGAACATGCACAGTATTTAACATACTCGTAAACTAATATTGTTGGAAGAAATCAGAAGGAAAAAATTCCTCTTAAGGCCTTAGACCCACCTATCTTAACCTTTGCATTCAGTTCTGAAATTCATGTGATTTCAAGCACAGCTACAGTTAGCAATTATAAGAGTAAAGACTTATTATATTTAATTGGGGATTTCAGAACTTATTCACAAACCCTCTACTCATTACAGCATCAAGCTAATCCATGCATAAAGCAGTAGTTATTTTACACTTCAAAGCAGATAATCTACCTTAATATTGTAGATTTATTTGAAAATGCTTCATACAGTGTCTATCTGCAAACATGTCGATGCTTCATAAGCAAATGTCTTTACAGTCATGCCAACAGTTATTATATTAGTAATGCCTTTTTCTCAAAGAGTGAACATTTAACCTAGACTTTCTAAATTCAAATAACACCGTTAGTAGTTTCACAACACACAATAATGTACATTCATGGTAATGCTCGGCAGTAAAGATGCTGTGTTCTGACAATATTTTCTGCATCTCTGTTGTTTCTCTATCAAATCATGGTCAACCAATCAGATGTATCCATTGCCCCTCAGACTGAATTAGATGTCCTTGCCACACTCTGGGCAAAGGATATCATCCCGTTCAGTGAGGAAGCCGCGGCCAACCAGGGACATGGAGCACTTCTTACAGTTGAAGCAGTCATTGTGCCACTGGCGCTCCTCAAAGGAAATGTACTTGCTGCCTCCAAGACCTGAAAGTGAAGAACAAGTCAAACAAGTCAAAGACACATTTTATAAACTATCCTTTTTTTCTTTAAGGGAGACCAGTCAGTTGATAAATGATGATTACCGCTGATGGGGGTGGTGCAGGAGGCACACTTCTTGGCATAAAGGTTGCAGAAGCAGTTGAGACAATAGGCAAAGTTATCTCTCGAGGTGAACCTCTGGCCAGACAGCTGCTGCTTGCAGCTAGTGCACAGGAAACAGTCCTTGTGCCACGGCTGGTCATGGTAGGTCACCCCGCCGGTGGTGATGGGCTGATGAGAGGGAGCAAGACACGCAGACGTAAAGATAGTTCTTTGAGTGAAGATGGAAAGCACTACTTTGAAAATCAGTCACACTTGAGGGTTTGTACAGTTGGGTGTCCGACCTTCTTGCAGTGCACACACTGCATGGCAAACTGCTTCTCATAGCAGGGCACACAGAAGTTGCTGTTGTCCTTAGGGATGAAACTCTTGGTGCCAATGGGCTGCTGGCATCTCTGGCAGGTGAAGCAGGTCTCATGCCAGCTGTTCCCCTTGTGCTCCATCTTCCTGGAGCCTTCGGAGAAACATAAAGGAAGGAAGGGAATGGATGGAGTTAATGAAGGGAACAGCAATAAGACACAATTAGAAAAACTGAAAATGTGCATTTTGGAGTCAAAACAATGTCCATATAGAACAGTCTGTCAAATTTATGGAAAAACTTGAGCTTAACCTCTGAATCTTTAGTAATGTCTGTGGAAATAAGAGAAATTTCCTAAATGCTACTGCCCATAGCTGCCAGTAGTTCCTCAGAGGGCTGATTGGCCTGAACTACTGTGACTTTGGCCACAAATGCATAACTTAAAGCCGGTCAACATGGATTCTAAAGGAAAACCTCTAAAAATCATAAACTTAACCTTAAAGAATGCCCTAAAAGTGTCCTTCTTGCTCTTTTCACCTAAAGGTCTCTGGTTCAGACATATTTTAGGGGAGGACTCTTCCTTGTCAACCCCCTAAAAACAGTTGAAATGTATTTTTAAAACAAAGGCTCTAAGGACGGACTCTATATTCACATGGTCTGCTGTACACATCTAGCCTAACAGGATTACACTGCTTTATTGTTCATATACCTTTGGCAGCATTGTCAGCAGAGTAAACAGATGCGCTATTCTGACATGACACAATCTACTTAGATTTTACTTTTAAGCATGGACTATTTTTACCACCAGCTGTGCTAATAAATGCGATATTAACTGTCTAACTTGGGGTGACGATGGAGTTGACTTGCAAGAGAGCAGTTTAACGTGTTGATGTGTCAGCTTAAGTTGAATATGTTGCTCTCTTCGCGGCTTTCTTCCTACCTGGCATGATGGTTTTCTTGCACTCGTGGCACTTGGAGGAATACTCATTGGAGTAACACTCAGTGCAGAGGAGCTGCTCGTCCTTGGTGGAGAAGGGCTTGTCCACCAGCGAGCGCTTGCACTGGAAGCACTTGAAACATTCCTCGTGCCAGTGACGGTCCTTGTAGGACAGATCCTACAACAAAAGCAGACGGACCTTTAGAGCTACGCTCACTTTGGTGATAATTACTGTTCAGAACAGAGATGTGCAGAAAAGCGTTAGGGCTCATATGTACAATTTGTTACTTTTCTTTTACCCTGGTGTTGCAGCCAATGGGCTTCTTGCACTCCTCACAGGTGTTGGAGTACAGGCTCTCATAACATTTCACACAGTAGGGATTCTCCTCTCTCAGAACATACTTCTTCCCAAACAGGGACTCCTTGCAGTAGTGGCAGTCGTAGCGCTCGGCCATTTTGACCCAGAGTCACTCACCTGAGAGAGAGGACACAGAGAGAAGAGGTGGAAGCTGAGGTAGACTGCCACATCTGGTTCACACCACATATGAAACACCTTTAACTGGATTATTAAAGGAGGTTTTGCATATTACATCACCTAAATAACATTTGGTGTGGTAGACAGTCATTTTGGATGTATATATTTGCAGTGACACTAGTACTCCGCAGAGAGCAGATTCTTAGAGATAGAAAGTTCCAAGCAATGTGTGTTTTCTAGGAAACGTTTGGCATGAGGATCCTTCACATTACATTCCGTGTCACATTTTTACACTTTCATCTCTCTCTCCCATCTCTCCGAAGCCCTTCAGTTTGTTCTCGGTGTCAGAAGCAGAAGGCGACAGAGGAGGAGGATATAAATAACTCCTATCACTCCTGCTCAGAGACAGTCAACTTTTGCCCTGCTGCATGCCAGCGCTCACCATGCCACTCTACACTGACCATCCATCAACTCACGTCCAGCTGTCAGCACCAGAGCACAGTATCCCTTGTCATCACGCATGTGTGTACGTGAGAGAGTGAGTGCGTGTGTGTCAGTGTATAAGTGGGTTTGAATGGCACTTGTAATAATGGCTGCTCGCAGTCTGCAGCTGTTTGTGGTCCACCTGTTAAGCCCTCTGGTTATCCCACCTGTGCTTAAACACTCTTACTCTCTGTTAGTGTGGGCTATATATTTGACTGTGTGTATGTGTGTCTTTGTTAGTGGTATAGAGACACACGCTCTACTGTTTATGTGTCCATTTAATTCCTTAGCAAAGCTTTGACCATACATTCCCTCCTGACTGCTGTTTGAGTCTTTTCTGCTTTTCTAATTTTTCACATTTTTTGTTTTTAACGAATTGCCTCTCTTGTTATTCCCTTTATCTCAGTGTTTTATTAGACTGTCAGAAATTCTTCTCCTTTATCTATTTGTGATCGCCGTGTATTCCAACATCAGTGGTCCAACATGAGATCCGTGAGTGATTTGTGATGTTCCCGACACTCGAGAGGTTAGTATCTTTCATCTGGCTGGAGTTGAGACGTTTAATCTGACCGTCCTTTCTGCTCTGACTTACTCTCAACCCCTCCCGCATTCCCTCATTGTCTGCTGCTCCCACCATGACTCACCTAGCTTATATAAGGATTTATCTGACTCCTAAAAATAAAAACAGGATAATCTGAACTGCCACAAATAAAACCTGCAGCTATTCAGACATGTCAGGCAGCTGTTTCCCAGCTTCTGGGGTCTCTTTGATGCTGCCCATCTGAGAGTCTCTCAATGCAAATTGCTTGATGCTGAACTGAGCTGCGGCCAGTTGCATGGCAAGTGTGTGACCACTGTACAGCCTGGTCTATCCCCAGAAAGTTCCAGTATGTTTTCACCCACACAATCAACTCTCTGTTTTGTTTGAATTTGCAGTTGTTTTCCAGTCTGTGCGCTTCATTTTTGTTCATAGTCGAATTGAAAAAGCAATTAAGTACAACTCTTTATTCATGCTTCCAGAAAGGTGCTTAAGACTCTCTTCATTTTGAGCTTCATTTCATCCATATTCTGCTCTTCCAAAGCAATAATTCAGGAGGAATGTTTGCTCAATTAAATACAAACAACAGACTCAACTAATAGCCGTGTGAGTGGGTAATGAAATTAAATGTTAAATCAAATTAAGCTCTCAACTGAGAATGTCCCTTTTAATTGTTACAGTCCACACACAGTTAAACCTTAACCCTACCATTAAAGGTAAAGTTACAAGCTACTGCATACTGTAATATATATTCTATACAGTATTTTTGGGAACCTCTTATTAGAAACCTTTCAAATCCCTTCGTTGCTGTATTGTATTAACAGATACTTTCTCCACACTTAGAAAGCGTGACTAAAAGATTTTATACTTAGTTTCATCACACCAAAAGCATGTGAAGGGTGTCAAATCCTGTAAAACCACAAAAACAAAAAAGAAAAGCAATAGGAAAAACTAGTTTGCCAAAATGAAAGATGCGACTGTTTAATGACAAGTGAGGAGCAGACACGTTTATCAACAGGCTTTTGCTGAGAGGGAGTGTGAGCTTGATGAAAAGGGAGGAAAGAAGGGTGGAAATGAACTCTGGGCTGTCAACTTTTTGGACAAAAAAAAAGATACTGAAATGATTTAATGAAAGAAGGGAGTCAGGCTCTGTCTCTGAGGCAGACAGAAGGGCAGAAGGTGGGGAGAGAAGAGGTGGTTAAATAGTGAAGGCACTGTGCAGGTGGAAAGAGGGACAACGTGAGCAGGCAGGTGGGGAGGCAGGTAGGAGGAGAGCACAGTGAGCAGCTGCATCCCGCAGAATGGAAGACATGCTGAATGAAGACCAGTGACAGGGCGAATGGGTGGAAAGATGGACGAGTGAATGGATGGAGAGTGGAGCAGCTGAGCAGAGCTGGGTCTTACCTTCCTATCTGAGGAGTGTGTGCCTGTGCGGAGTCTGGGGCAGACTGAGAGAAGAGGCTGCGGCTGAGCTGTACTTACTCCTGATTGCATTACTCCACCCATCAGGGGCTAATTGAAAATGGGGGAGGGGAGGGGTGGGAGGTATCAAGGGGGCAGGGAATCTTTTTTGAGATGATCTATAAATAAAGTGACGCTTCACAGAGATAACCCCGAGGCCCCCTTTCACTTGCTCATTCAGTCACCAGCGAGCCCATGTGGCCTTTTAAGGTCACTCAGTTCATGCTCACCCACTGATTCACTCACTTAACTGCTGCTTTATCCTGCTAATATTTTTGCTTGTTGTTGGTTTCTTTGTAGATAAAAGAGCTTGGTCTGTACCAGCTCTATATGGAAAGTGTCCTGAGACAACTTCTGTTGTGATTTGGCGCTATACAAATAAAATTGAATTGAATTGAATTGAATTGCTCCTCTCCACAACAGCCTTATCAACAGCTGGTTTCTTTACATCAAAGAATCTACAGTTATCATCCTAATGTTGCACACACAAACACACACACACGTACTGTACATGTTACAAAATGCCAAAATCTTCATGTGGACTTTGATGAGTGTTTTTGGTAAGGATGCCAAGGTTCAGATGTCAATGATTGTTGTCCCGTGACATTTGTGCCTATAAGCTGTGTATCTCATCTGTCCGTGCCTTCCCATAGTTCTCCTCACAGGGGAACATGCATTCAATACCTGGTAATGACAGACACCCACATAGTTTCTAAGAAAATTGTCGCTCTATTTTCTGCAGCCCCACTCTTTTTTTTTTTTTACGCTGCTGCACCACCCTCCATCTACCCCATGCTCTTCCCACTAGGTTTTCCTGACCTGGTGGTCCCTGGACACTCTCCAGTGAGAAAATGCGTCACTAGATTCAAGTGCTCTATTTGTAGACCGCCACAAAGAGATCCGTGCATCACAAAGTGTTGTGTTTGTGCTGTGTCTATGTGTATGCATATTTGTGTGTATTGTGTCATGTGTAAAAAGAGCTCTTTTTCGGCACGCTATCGGCATAGCTACCAGACGGTCTGGCCTAACACTTCAGACTGAAATATAATAAGTATCAGATGTATTGTACATTCCCGAGTGGATGAACCCCAACTGACTTTGCTGACCCCGGTTGGTCCTCGAGTGATTTTGAGAGAAATGAAACAACCTATTGTATGGATGATATCTGATACACACTTTCATGCTCTTCTCAAGATTCAGGACCAGGATTTAATTTGTCCAGTACTTTACAGTAACATTCCGATCAGCCTCAGCTCTAATTTGTGTTTATGGGCTCTAATAATGTGCGAACAGGCACATGTTAGCACACTAACATGCTAAGCCAAGATGGTGAAAATGATTTAGATGCTAAACATCAGCATGTCAGCGTTGTCATGTCTGAGCATGTTATTATGTTGATGTTAGCATTTAGCTCAAAGCACCGCTGTGTTGATGTGCAGCCTCACACAGCTGCTCTCATGGCTAATACTCTTGGTCTTATATAATTGACGCTGACAAGGAGATATGTATGACAAAATCTTTTACATTTCATATATATGTGTGTGTGTCTGTGTGTGTGCGTGTGTCTGTGTCTGTGTGTATACATATATATCAAAACAATGTTTTCTTTACTTATCTTACTGTATATGCAAGGTGCTCCAATTGTCAATTGAAAAAAGCACCAGAGACCTTTCAGTTTCTGTGTAGCAGCATATCTTAGCAATGCTGTCATGGATGCTACTGCATGTGACTAATCGCAGGGGGATCAGGGTTTACGTCCCCTCCAACGTATGAAGAAGGAAATTTGACCCCCCCAAAAATCCAGTAATCCATCCAGTAATACAATGGGGTGGCACGGTGGAACAAGTGGTAACACTGTCGCCCCACAGCTAGAAGGTCCCGGTTCAAATCCCGCTGTGGGCGATGGTGGCGTGTCCTCCACCATGCCTTCAGTGCCTGCTCGAGGAAAAAGGGGGCCTTTCTGTGCGGAGTTTGCATGTTCTCCCTATGTTCACCCGGGGGTATCCCGGGGTATTAAATAACCCCCACTAAAAACATGCAAGAAGATCACCACCTGACCAATGGTGACGAACAGAGTTGGGTCCCCGGGCGCCGCTGACAGCTGGCAGCCCACCACTCCTGGTATGCCGCGGCGGAAGAACGGACCAAGGATGGGTTAAAGGTGGGGAAAATAATTTCATGGAAGCATGGCGTGTGTGCATGTAGTGTGCAACTAACTTCTTCTTCTTCTTCTTCTTCTACAAGTTCAAGCTTATACTTGTCTGAGTTTATTTACACTCATTTGGGTGGAGGCAGAATCTATTGTGCTAAACGTAGTGGCGTCCCACAAAAGGGGTGTCCACCACTACCTTACTAATCAGAACCATGAATGAAGTATTGGGATTAGATAAAAGGTCAGGTGATATAAGAAGCTTCAGACAACCTCTAGTACAGGCTCAGCCTCCCAAATGAGAAATACTGTCCATTAGCCATTACTGTGGGGGAAGGCACAATTGAAGTCAGATGACAGTTCATCAGACAGAAGACGACGTTGTACTGGTTCTGAGAACAAGACTGAAAAAAAAAAAAAAAAAAAGATTTAATTAGATTATTCTGCCAGACAACATAAATGTGGCATCTTTCGTTCATGCTTCCAATGTTTGCTGCTTTTAGTTAAAAGCCGGAGCCCAGAACTGCCCTAGCATGCCCTCAGTCCTTGCCCCCCGGCCACCAGCCTTTGCTTCTTGCCTGTGTTCTACAGGCACACAGTTATCCCTCCCCCAGTTGATCGAGGCCTCCACCGCAGCTGCTAAGGCCAGGGGATAAAGGTGCAGCTGTCTGGGCACTGCAAGGCTATCGTGATGCTAAAACCTGGTGCTTACTTCTGCTGCAAATACAGCCATGTGGAAAGGTCAAGCTTGGCAGACCCCATTATCACCAGTGGACCGTTAATCATTAATGCCACAGCAACCAATTGGACTGGAATTTCTCTGGGTCATCCAAGATCCAACATGATCCTATGGAAGAACTTCATTGCACTGCTTGAAATGGATCTGAGCAACTGACTTGAAAGAACATGCAGCGTCATAAAGAAGGTCTCAAATGGGCAATTAGGACTGATGAAGGGGGACAGAGTCATTTTGGGCTCCCAGTGTGTGAATATGGAATACTTGCAGCTCAGCAAGAGTACAGCAGGAATTTGTTGAAGTCTACCACCAGCCTGATTTGATGTCAAAGACTCTCAAAGACTAAATTACCTTACTAGATACTAGAATAGTTTGACATTTTGGGAAATACCCTTAATTGCTTTCTTGCTGAGAGTTAGCTGAGAAGGTAGCCACCACACTTACAGTATGTATGTCCTTTCAATATAAAGCTACAGCTGGCAGCCAGTTAGCTTAGCTTAGCACCAAGACTGGAAACAGGGTCAAACAGTTTGACTCGGTCAAAAGATAACAAAAACCACCTGCCAGCCCCCAAGCTCACTAATTACTGTTATATCTTGAAATATTTTTTTCAGGAGACTTTTTTTTGCTGCCCTCAGCCAAGAAATAGTTCCACACTTAAGCCCCTGTAAAAACCATAACATGTAATTTTTACACTTTGGTTTTTGTACAGATTAAACAAACAAAACAAAACAAAGTGTTGGACAGAGCCAGGCAAGCTGTTTGCCCCTGTTTCCAGTCAGCTAAGCTAACAAGCCTATCACGTCATCTGAGGTGGGAATCTACATTAGAAGACTACAGCGGCCGTTTATTTCATTGCCTCATTACATTTTGGAATAATGGTATTTTCTGTTAAAGTCCTTGGACTGAACTATAGGAAGACTAATGGCTTAATTTCTGTTGAATTGTCCAATCCTTCCATCAATAGGACAGTGTTGTTACAAACACACGTTCTAATTAAATGAGACAAGAAAAATACTGGCCTGTGTTGCCTGTGAGATTGAGGGCAGGGCAGCAAAATTACATCCTTAACAGAGGACTTCATGCTTATTGTCCAGTGAGAATTAAATACACTTTTATTCAAAGACTTTACTGAGGGATTTTTGCAGTATCATTTGTGCATGGTATTTTACACCAACTCACCTAATGAAGCCCAAACGATGATAGCATGTGACTCCTGCAACTGCTCAAACAAGTCAACTGAAATCAGGTTTTAATCATTTCCTAAATGGGGTATGGTCATGTGGCAGATGGGAGAAGAGGATGTAGAATTTGTGATTATGATTTCTCATTGTGGAGCCTCACTGTATGACCACAGAAGCAAAAACAAAATTAGACAAAAGGTCGTGCTTGAAAAATCAAATCATTGCAGAATCAAAGATTCAGAGCTATTTATAAGACATGTTGCCCAATATAGATAGACTGTATATTCTAGAGTCCCTGGGGCAGATGCAACAGTCATCAAGGATGATTGGAAACTCAAACCTGATTAGTGTCCTTAATGATTCCTATCCTAGCATGCATTATGACAGACAGGCAGGGACACATCCCACCAGTCACACAAAACCAAGAAAGAACAAATGAAATTTAAAGTAATTGAACTCTTGCAGTGGCCAAAAAAGGTTTTTAATGGTTCTCAAAGGACATTTGTGAAAGTGCAGCATTACTTCTTTTTCCACTCCTGTCTCCGTTGCACATTTCTTCGGTCAGTGTATTTGCTTTGTCCCCTGATGTTGAATTTATGACAATGATTAAATACCTCCTGTGCACATTTTCATGCTCCCTTCACTCGGTGCCGCAGCAGTGATGTGGGTCTATATATGACACAGCAAATCTTCAGTCATTTAGCCGGGTGTTGTGTTCCCGGATCGCTAAATCCCTGCAGAGATTGGTAGGATGTTTCGTCCCCAGCACTCACCAGACACTTTATTTAGCATCTGAAGTTTGTCTTTTGTCTTTGTTCCATTGGCCTTTTGCATATACAGTCACACAAACAGCCAACCTGTCACCACCACATGAAGAATAACTGGATCTCTTTGTGGATGATCTGGATATTCCTCTGACATTTGAAAGCATATTAAAGCACTTTATTTTTACAGCACTTTCATAGCCTTTTACCTTTTTAATGAACTAAGTGGGTGTACATGGACATTTTGGAGATTTGTTCCTTTACTAAAGTTTAATGACCCTTTTCTCCCCTTCTGACGATGCCTCATTATGAAATCCAGCTCTTCTAAGTCAATTTAAGTGAGAGGTCTCTGTCTTAATAACTTGCTTGTTTCCCTCCTGTTCTCATTGACTAAGAGAGTGCTGCAGTCTCATCTGACTTCACTTATCTGGACGACAACAACTGGGGCCCTCTGTCTCTCCCTGTGTTTATCTCACTAAGTCTGTCAAAGCAATGGCAGCTGTCATGATAGCACTCTGGCAGCTAGTACCAAGCCCCATGTCCCAGAATACAGATCCAACAGATCTGGGGGCTGGTGGAAGGATCGAGGCTGGTGGTGGTGTGGTGGCAGCTGGGGGGCGAACGCTCCCCAATTAGTAATGCTGGTAGGCTTTTAGTTATTTGGCCGGTCTGACAACAAAGGCCTGGTTTGGTCCCGGAGATGTTATTCTTTTTCTGTGTCAAAGAAAAGGTTTAGCATTAGAACATTTTAGGCTGAAATCACAAGTGAGCCATTCACTTTTTCTTTGGTAACACTTGATATTAAAGTCCACATATTCAGCATTAACTGGTCGCTTAGTAGCATATAGAGTGGTAGTATATTGGCTCTTTATTAGTCATTATAAAGCACTTATTAATGACATTTTCACATGTAAAGAATATGCCTGAATTCCATTAAGCTGCCTCCAGTTCAAGGTTCTGGTATAGACCTTTTTCATGGCTGACATTTTGACATGATACAGCAGGAAAACCACAGGTGTATTTAATAATATCAACTGAGCTGCGATCCATTTAGCTTCACTCATTCCATCGTGCTAGCTCATTGTCATGACTTATTGTCGCACTTAAATGGAGCAGAGCCATCGTTAACAGTATTAATTACACTTCTTCTTTTCAGAATCACAATCACATTCGGCTTTATTAGACAAGCATTCGTGCACATGCAAGAAATTTGACTCTGGTTTAAACTTTGCGCTCAATGAAGGCTCACTGCCTCATTGTCACACTGTCATGGCTTATTGGGACACTTGAATGTCTGAGTAACGCCTGTGTTTTTCCTCTTGTGACAAGCAAAATGTGCAAAAAATGACTGATTGTAACAAACCTCCTAAGTTGTGTGAGGACCTAAAAGCAAGATGCAGAGGCAGAGCAGGTAAGGGTAAAAGGCAATGTATTTAAAAGAGACTGGGCAGAATAAAGGCTGGAAGCAACAATATAATAATATAGATAATGGGAGTAATAATTTGGGGCAGGTACAGAGTGAGTGGCTATTCATCAGAATCAGAGGCAGTGCTGATCAGGTGACTGTGAAAAGGCTGGAAATTAAATAAATAAATAACCGGGGGTGGGGGGGGTGGGGGGGGTGGGGGGGGGGGGGTGTTGGGGAATGTTAGAGCTAGTAGGCGTGAAAATTGGGCAGAAGGACACAGAAATAAACTAATATACTGTTTGCCTCATGACAGTGATGTGCAGTGCTATTTCTGACTGTTCTGAGCTCTGTAGAATATTCAATCTGTTGCCGTTTCACTCTTATAGTTCAGGACAAAATGACACAGATACAAACGAGCGATGACTCAACGACCTCCTATCTGCAGCGGACGAATCATCTCATGGCTGTTTCTCTGGTCTTTCTGTAAACTTTTAAGCAGGAAGTGACAGAATCTACATCACAGCTGAGCTAACTAATGCTTCAGATTCAGTCAACGGCAGTGATGAGTCTGTACACTGAGCTTAGCTGCAGGATTTGGTGCTTGTTTGTGAATGTACTAATCGAACAGCTCAACTAGCATCTGAGTCTCCACCCAGTTAAACAATAATCTTTCGATCTGCATCCAACATTTGTATATTTCAGCATGCGTCTCTGCATGGCAAAGAGTTGGAAGCCGATAGAGTCTCTCGGAGGAGAACAGTTACAATGCGTAATCCTCTGGATGCGTAGTCGCCTGTCACCCTCACACTGTGCAAAGTAGGCTGAATCTGCCATGAAAGCATGGACACAATGTGACATGCGTTTACACTTAATATTATTAAGTTTAATTTATTAATATATAATAAATTAAACAAACAAGATACCGTGTAACATCTTCATTTGTGAGCCTTTGGGGTGCTTATAGGCAGGTTTTGTAACCTTCAGACAGAGCTCTTTCCCTCTGCTTCCAGGCTTTATGCTAAGCTAAGCTAAGCAGTTGTTGGCTTTAGCTGTATCAGTCTTCTCAACGACTTTTAGAAAGGTGTGCTCAATAAAATGGCAAATGTGCATTTAACAAGTACAAATAAATTACAAGATTTAATCAATTAATTACTTTTTTTCTTTTTGCAAATGTCAGTTTTGTTTCCCTTCAAATTAATTTTTCACACTCTAGGATGGTTTGCAGATAGTATGCATGATAACACAGTTCCAAAACATGCATGGACACACACACACACATACACACACATCTTCTGCATTGAATGTGATCCTCATTTCACTGAGGCCACAGAGCAGCACAGGAGCCACTGGCTCATCATGTACATCATCTTCCCATCAGGTGGTCTTTCTGCCAAATAAACATCCTGTTTCATCAGCGTCGTAACTGTAGCCGTGCTCAGCTGCAGAGCTCTCAGCCGTCACTCAGTGGGATGATTTGGTGTGGCTGGTGAGAATATGAGGGGCGTGGATCTAAAATGGAAGACATCCCGATTAGAGCAGTGGCAGATGAAGTGTTGACAAGGCTCGATTAATAAGTCAAGCTCTCCTTGGCCTTAAGAGGGGAGGAGTATGAAAGACTAGCCATTCCAGTCATTTTGTGCTCTGAGCGAACAGCAGTAATGTCGATAGATAGAGTTACCTCTCAGTCACAGACCACCAGATGTTTAATAATGTTATGTTGGAGGAAATTCAGGTGTAAAATCTTGTAATACGAACTGCAGGTCTGGTGGTGCAAAAATGCATTCACCCCTGAAGCCTCCTGCCAGCTGTGTTGAAACAAGCTAATTTTACAATGTGGATCTCCAACAGACAACTGTGTGCTTGTGCTTATTCCTAATTGCTCTCTAATCAAATCGAAGGCTACAGAAGCAGTGGGTTTGTTATTTTAAGACACCACACTGAGGACTCAGGAAAGGCTGGTTTGTGCGGCACAAACGATGATGGGAAAGGTGTTCGGCTGTTCTGCCAGGGGTGCTCTGCCCCCTTGTGATAGGAAACTCAACACTTCAGGGGCCAAACATCTGCGCAGGAAACTGTGTGTTTTTAATCGCAGTGATTTTGTATGAAGTATTGTTTTGTCCTCAACCTTTTATTTTCAGTTTCACACCCCAAAACCTCAGAGGAGCATCACTAAAACCCTTTCAGGCGCACATTTCACTCCTCCCCTCTTCAGTGCAGGACTAAGATTAGACATGTGGAGGCGCTGTGGAACAAGGAACAAAAGAGTAAATTTGCATCAGTGCACCTGTCCTAACTGAAGTGCTGAGTGGATGAACATTGCACATTAGGTACATTAGTGAAATGGAGGTTGTGGCTGTGAGAGCTGTGTGTGATGAGTGGTTTAGAGCAATTTTACAGGTGTGTAGCAGGTGAGAAGGCATATACTGCAGCTGTAGATCAGGTGACGAGGATATGATGACGCAGTTTTCTTAACCTAACCGTTATCGTGTGAACTTCTATGTCATGAATATCAATAATAACAACATATAAAACATCATTAAGAACTTTTTTTTGTGGACTCCTGAATTCAACTTTTATGTCATATTTAAAGTCTTGTTTCTGGACTTCATGTATTCAGTTTGACAGATTAAACATCATAATAAAAGCTAATGTAAGAGACACTGATGAAAGGGGAAAAAAATGAATAAGAATAATAAAAATGAATATACAGACATGCAGAAACGGTCAAAAACACTCTAGATGCAAAGTGTAAACCCGTTTGTCACTTATGTCAACATTTGAGCTTCTGACAGTCCTGAATAATAACATGAGATTTAAAATATTATTTTAATTTAGCATGATGAAAAAAGTATTAAATCACCTGGAACAAATAAAAGTCATTTTTGGATGATAAATTTGATGGAACTTCCTTCCTGAGTCAACGTTACTTTCTGATTCAGTTTATTTCTGTCAACAGTCTTTTGATACTAAAATAGCACTGAGTCATTTTTACTGAGTTGTAAGATAGAATCATCTTGCGTGTAACCTGTGACTCACTGTCACTAGCATGTTTACTCATCCAACACTCATCTCTTCAGGACATATGTCGAGCTGAGCAGTCATATCATTATATTCTATAGAGTGCTTCAGCAGAAGATGGAGGGAACCACAGGGCTGATGCCAAATTTAATATCTCTCTGATGATAAACACAAGAGCTGCTCATATATTCATTATTCCATAGTATTATTTAAACTGAACATTTCAAGGTGCTTTTATATTGATTTATTTACTTTATAAGACATATTCTTTCATAGACAGACTGATACTTGACCTATATATAGCACATGGTTAATAAAACCTCTATTTTTCTCGATGTTCCTTGTTGTAGTTTAAAGTTTAAGCTCATATGGTATTCTATTTTCACTTCCCTTTTGTGCACTTGTTTTTTTTACTCCATTTTCCATCCTCTTCTTTCATTTTCCTGCGTGGGAACAATAAGGTTGATCTCATCTTATTCTAGTGTAGCCTCGTGATTATTTAATGTAGGCTGGAGTAACCAGTTGAAGGCAAACTGTTTTGTGTGGGCTAATATTGCTATTTGGTCACACAGTATGTCAGATGTTCCAAAATCTTGTAAATATCACATATGTGTTGATCCAGAAAAGAGCAGCTGAGAAAACACCCACGCTGCGGTCCATTTAGGACCTGAATGAAAACTGTTCGCATGGAAAATGAATTCAATATGCATATTTATGTGTAACATAGCACATGTTTTTTTTGTGCTTTTTTTGGTCTTGTGCATGTCTACATTTCTGCCAGTTGGTGTAAACAGCTGAGGTATTCTGAGCGTAGACAAAAGAAACTGTCTGTAGATAAATGAATTTTATTTGTCACTCTTTTAGGCACTGTTGAATTCTTGAATGGGAAGAATCTGTGGGCTCAAAGCAAGACTGGATGTCCTCTCTGACTCCTCAAGACTCCTCAGAAATCAACACTATCATCAAAATGAGGCAAAGATGAAGGCAGGGTAAGCAAACCTCCCATTTTCATCTGCGAGGGGCGATGGAGCCCCCAGAGTGTGTCCCTTTTCCTCTAGAGCTGTCCTGGACTGGTCCCGGCGTTGGTGACGTCACCAACGCTGGGACCGGCGATCAAGTTGACCGAAGACAGCAGAATCACACCGGAAATCAAGAGACGCTCCTCCAAAGTTAGAAGTTTTTCCTCTTCAACAACTGAAGTGAATGTGAGGAGGGAGTGAATGCAGCAGTACAGGGAAAATAGAAAGAAGGTTTGAAAAATAAAGAAATAAACAATAATACTGACAACAAAGGCAAAAATAATAGAGGAAAAGTAAGTCTTTACAACTTCAGTGCGAGCTCCAGTGATCTTTATATACATTAAATACATTTTTGTGGGCGTTTTGCTATGATATATGTCTTATTACATATTCCAATTGCTTATAAGGCTTATTATTTATGCTTGTTTTTCTTTTTTTGTGTGTTATGACTCAATAACCAAATTTAAATATTCATAAAGCTGTATTTTCACTTGTAGATTAAACTAACCAACAGTATTTAAAATCATTAAATTAGCTCCACCTCAACCACATGCAACACTGAGATACTGTTCATACTTGAATGCATCTGTGACAATAAAAATATAATATATAGTGATATAACACTGAAAGCGGCCATTCTTGCAGAATCAGTTGCTTCTTTTATCTCACCATTTAAAACATATCTTTTTCAAAAGCCTTATTTTTCTAGTTCCACTATTTTGTATGTGTTTATATGACTGCTTTATCTTACTTGGTTGTATTTTGGGCATTAGTATATTCTATTCTGTATACTGCACCTTCAATTGCTGGCCTATTTGATTGTGGCATAGATTTGCATTAATTTAGTTTTTCCTTTGTAAAGCACTTTGTAACATTGTTTTTTAAATGAAGTTTGAGCTTTTTTAATCAATATTATTCTTCCTTCATAATGCATACTTGTAACACTTTGATGATAGTACATATTAGCCTGTGTCATCACACAAGTCCTTTTCTTGTAACACAGACATTAAGTATTTTTACCATGTGATACAGTATGACATAGTGTGTTTTTATGACTGTAGTGTCGAGATGACGCCACCATCTTTTGTATAAAAAAACTGATCGCTTTTGTGTGCCTCCCAGGTGCAATTTTATTTTGAAAATTAACAACGGAAGTCGGTTGTTCATGCGGGCTAGCTTGATACGAGTGATCGATGTGGAGGCAGTTAGCCTGCGACAGAAAAACAAGCGAGGAGAGGTCGAGCAGTACATGGTCAGTCCATGTTTAAAAGGAAAGAAAAATTGTGAAACCCGAGGATATGTGGATTTAAAGCTTATTTTGTCGCTTCTTACGCGGGCTGAGTTACTTCTTGTTTGGTTCGGGGGTCTTATTCCGGCGTGTTGAGTGTGTCGCCGTTTGCCCATTCTCACTGGAGTGAACACTAAGGTAAGACCGCAGATGAACTGTGTAAGTTGGACGAGCTACTTTCGCCACTCGAGCACCTCGAAAACATCTCTTTTCCTTTAATATTTCCTCTCGAGACTTTTTGTGGCAAACAGTCCTAAAAGTTGGGACAAAATGTTGTAGTTTCCTCGCCTCACTTTGTAGATTTGACGCCGGGTCTTTGTCCACTCAGATGGGGTTCAAGTAGACATTGTGCTCGACCCTCGGTGCGTCTGCTCCTCTCGCAGTGAAACTGCTCCCTGTGAACGGCTCACTTTGTCATCCTCACAACTAAAACACGTAGTTTAAATTCACCGTCTCACCCGTTGGGCAGTTTTTACACGGGGCCACTTCTTAAAGGCCTGTAAGAGGAGGCTCCCACAGCGACCCACAGGCAGCTCTGTAGACATCTCTGTTCTCCAAGACATCTCCTTGGTCTGACTTATTCTCTGCGTTTGTCTTCTTTATTCACTTATTTTCAAACAATATTTAGTCATCCGTCCATCACCTGAATGCATCTCGAGCCTCTGTTGAAGTCGCAGTATCTTACACAATGAACCGCGTATGCCAAAACACCATAGATTGGCGGCGGTGCCACATGCCGAGCCTGTCAGTGCGACTAGCGGCTCTTGGTGGTAACTACACCCCGGACCCCTCCATCGATCCGCGCTCATGATGGCCTGCATTGTCTTTCTGTCTGGAGCACCTCTGCTTTAATTTTCATCTTTTTTATCTCTTCAAGAGACCGCGAGAAAGGTGTGTTCTGCTCACGCTGGCAGTGGAGTGATTCAGGTTGCTCTCAGGTGCAGGTAGACTGTGATGGCACACCTATGCTGCAGACACGCCCTCCTGGCACCATGGTAACGCAGACTGTGGGACAAGGTTCGCTCTGCAATGTCAGGTATGAGGAGGGCAGGTGCAACAGCAGACTGCTGGGCCGGTGTGACAGAAACTTCCTCCCTGTCTGCAGAAGTTAAGAACTCGGAAATGCTTTGAACGCCTCATGCGTGCAGCGAGTGAGGGGCTTGAAGGTTTTATTAGACAGCCCCTGATGCCAGTGGTGGAAAGTAACTGAGTACATCTACTCAGTTACTGTACTTAAGTGCAGTTTTGAGGTTCTTGTGTTAGAGTATTTCTATTTTATGCTCTTTTCCGCTTCTGCTGCACTGCATTTTAGTGGGAAGTCTTGTGCTTACTAATCCAGCTCTTATACATGAAAGTTACTAGTTACTGATTTTACATTTAAAGTACAGTTTGAATGCAACACAAGTGATTTTACACAGCGGTATTGCCGCTTTTAGCAGCGTGTGAGTACTTCTTCCACTGCTGCCTGTTAAAGTAGGTTTGGTGTTGAGCTCCATTCAGCTAAACCCTGATTAGTCTGCAGGATTTTAATCAGCAATCACTGTGATAGTTGATTCATCCTCATTTTCAAACAAATATGCGAAAACAACGACCTGTTTTCTGTTTGTCAAAAGTGAGTATTTGCTGATTTCCTTCGTAAGCTGATTACCTGTTAGTGTTTGAGTGTTAGTCGGACAAAACAAGCAGTTCATGTCAGCACTGGATTCAGGGACTGGTGCTGGCAGCTGTTTGACATTTTATACACTGATCAGTGTATCAATAATGAAAATAATGCGTAGCTGCAGCCCTGCCCTCTTCTGCTGTATTTATGCATGTAGACTTGGCACATGGCTCTTCAGGCCTCATGTAAGCTGAGCTGTCGTCCATTTGCTCGTTACTGCTTGTAAATATGAAGAATCGTGGAAGTCAGACACACGTGAAAGCATGAATCATTGACTTGTTTGTGACAAGGTGATTCATTCATTTAGGCAACACTTCTCGAAAAGTTCAAAAAGAGCTTCTCTCTGGTGGTTGGGCTGCATCTCCTCCTGAAGGAAGAGCTTGATGGAGACCCTTAGAGGGCTAGAAGTACGTATCACGTACGTGTCATCTACGTGTGCAAGTAAGGCCGTTAAGTGGAAACGATCAGTAGATTGACAGAAAAAGAGTCAGTATTTTGATAACTGAGGAATTGGTTTTTCATGTAAAAAAGATAAATGTTCTCTGCTCTAAGCTTTTCCAGTCTGAGCATTAGCTGTTTTTCCATCTTTAACAGCTTTGTAAAGTGATCATTTTGTGGTTTTGGTTGGACAAATGAGGACATTTTTAAACAGACCAAACGAATATCGAGAAAATCATTGATGAAGTAATAGTGAAAAGACTCTGTATTTGCAGCCTGTCAGGTGAGTGTGTAATTAGTCCAAACCTTCAGAGGATGCAGTGAAAGCTCGTGGGCTGACCCTGCCCCCCCTTGCTGAATGAGATGTTTCGGCTCCTCTGTGGAATCGTTGTGATTTCCTCCCTCAGCTTCACGCAGATTAAAAGAGTTCACCTCCAGAAAGTCGGTGTGAAATACCAGCCATGATCGCAGCCAAGTTTCAGAATGCCAGAGTTTAAGGTGCCAGCTCGGGTATTTATTTCACAACATAATGGAAAATTGGCAGACAACACCGCAGGTTAGCGATAAATACAGTGATATTATTTAACTTCTCTAAACTAAATGTGTGTAAGGAATTGTAACAGCCTGCGTGTAATGATTAACAACACATCCAGGCCGATAAAAAGAACAAACACAGGTGTGAAGGCTTGACTTTCATTATTCACAGTCGTCATTTCATACGCAGTCCTGTTGTTTCCCAGTTGGTAAGTGCGTAAATACTGCCCTGTTTCCATTTCTGGTTTCGCTCAGCTCGGTTTCAGCTTTGACTGACGTCGCTCGCATCGCAAACTGACTGTTTTCTCTCTCGCCGGTTGACTTCCTGAGTCGAACACTTGCACACAGATTTGTCATTTGAGCCTCATCTTTGCAGATGAGATAATAAGCCCAATCCCCTTTCTCCTCCGTGTTTGATTGCACAGTTATGAGCTGAGACTAATTGCTCTGCTCGTCTTCACACAGTCTAAGTGATGAAATGTGACACAGTGTTTTGTTCGTCTATTGTTTCGAGTAGGAGTTGGTGGAAAAAGACAATGTTATTATCAAGAAATAGTTTCGTTTGTCTTTCTTCAGTGTGATCTTGTGTAATGTGAACATGACAGCTCTTATTACTGCATACAGACGGTACTATGAGTCTGGCTCATGTGATAATAATTAGAAGGATAATATGACAGTAAAAAATTCATACTTTAATAATGTAATTGGTAGTTAAATAATTGAAGATAGTCATTTCAAGACCCGGTGAAATATCCGCCTTTTCATTGGGATGTGAGAAAAGGCTTTTAAGGTTGGTTTTGCGTCATCCTCTTACGTTTTATGAAGCATACTAAAGGAGGGTCCTGCAGGAAAGTCAACTCGAAATAGATTTATGTGTCACCGTAAAACACTGTGGTATGGTGTTTTAGGCTTAGTAAAGTTTTTGATATTCATAGTCCTTATTTCATCCTATCATGTTTGTGCCCTGGACATCACCGACAAAATAACTTTTAATGCATCTATGACAAGCAGCCTCTCCTGTGAATGTTTGTTTGAAGTTATGTGAGTTACTCCACATTACTTTGATTGTCTCCGAGAGTCCCTCAGGAAGCTACAGGGCAGCGGGGGAAACCATGCAGGGAATAGAGATCGTTGTCAAAATTGGTATTTTGGCTTTGTTGAAAGCGCAATGTTTGCCTCCCTCAGGAAATCCTAATCTCTGGAGGAGAGGAGAAGGAATTAATAAGCGCAGCACAGATGGGCGGTCGGGAGACAGAGGCATACTCACAAAGAGCATCATGTTGTTATTGAAGATAAAGGTCACCCCATTGTCATTGTAATTATGTGTAATCTGTTGAACGGGAGGCCATTAAACTGACACTTCATACAGTTATGACAAAAGACCCCCTTTCTATGACCCCATGGTCTAGAAAAGAAAGAGGATTTGTGACACTGTTCAGCAGGAGGCACACAGTGGCCATTGAACAGTGTGACTCCTTTTAGCAAAATAATTGTTTTTTCATTTATACTGTGCATGTTTTCAGAATTTCTTTATAACTTCCTGCTATTGTTGACCATTTCCTTCTAACCACGTTGCTGCAGCACAATTGCATGTGTTGTAATTGTTAATGATTGTTACATTTGGTGCAGATATTCAGGCTGAATCGCAGTGATCTTTGGTGATCCCCTGACTTTACCTGAAGCACACCACGAGGTTGTTCTGTCGGCTACATTTCCATGAAATATGTAACAGATACTCATGGTGTCCAAATGATGAATCCTATTGATTTTGGTGACCCCAAACAACCCTCACAACCTACTTTTCGTGAAACACCACCAGCTGGTCAAAGGTTTCACCTGCTCTGTGAAATGTCTCAACTTTGATGTGATAGACACCGGATTTTGTTCAAAGGATCCTTTGACTTTTCTTCTCGCACCATCGTATGGTTGACATTTGGGCTTTTGACAACCACTGAATGAACTGGCATTTCATCTGGCACCATTATCAGGTCAAATTTTTCATTTGCCAAACACTTTGATGTATGACAAAACCATACTTGCAGAACTAATGGCATTTCCATCAGCCTCAGCTGTACTGTGTGTTTATCTTACCATGCTAACATGCTAAAGGAAGATGCGGCCGTTGCAAACATAACCTGCTCAGCATCAGCATGTAAACATTTTCCTTGCGAGCATGTCAGAGTGCTGATGTGAGCACTTAGTTAAAGCATCAAAGTGCTTTAAGCTAGTGCAGACTCACAGAGCAGCTTGTGAGTGTTAGTCTGTTTTAAATACACAGTTGACATCCAGACGTGAGCGTCTGTCTCCTTCGCCTGTAATCCACACCTCAGTTTTGCCATGACTTTATTTTTCTGTTTCTTATCAGTAGTTTAAGGTTTCAGCTGTCTTTTGTTTCTTCAGTCTGTCCGTTCTCTCCTCCTTGTCCTTCATCTCTGTCATCACCTCCCTCCTCCACCACCCGCCCCGAGTTCCTAATTCATGCCCAACAACTGAACTAACAGCCTGTTGGCTCCAGTGTCCTTGTGTCACCACTGGGCACCGGGCCTAATCCTGCTCTGGGACACTGAGGGTGAGAGCATGAAGGAGGGAGGGAACTAGGAGTGAGTAAAGCTGGTTATAGTACGGTGGTACAGTAAATCAGCCTTACACTCACTTAGTCCACAGAGCCACACCCGTGCACTTTGTAATCTGTGGATGGTGCGTGATGTCAAGGCCTCAGATGGCGGTGGAGGTTAGAACTTTGGAAACATGATGATGAAGGAAATATAAGAATGTGGGAGTCAGGGCATATTATCTTAAAAAGAGAAGAAAAGGGCAGCAGACTTCCTGCAGAGAAGTGTGAAATTCAGTCTGTAATGCTGCTCGTGTCTTAATTAACGGAACGAGACAAAAAACATGAGATTTGGGGAGCGGGGAACTGAAAACCTCCTGAGGTCCTCACTGGATTCAGCTCCTCCTCCCTCAACAGAGAAACGTGACCAGAAATTCACAAACAGTCCGAGAAGTGCTCGTTAAATCGTAATCAAGGGTCAGCGGCTCCCCCACGCTCTCCTTCAGTGTGTATGTGCTTCATATTACACAGCAGAAAATTGGTACTTAGAGCCATGAAGAGAGACAGACGAGGAGTGAAACCCAACACTTCTTAGCAGCAGAGTGTAAACTTTGGACAAAAGTTCAGGACCTCAGGAGCCTACACACACACACACACACACACACACACACACACACACACACACACACACACACACACACACATACACACACACAAAATTTCAGTATGACAGATGATGTTCTCGGAAATTGCAGTCTTTTTTTTTTTTTTTTCAATAATAGGGATGCACAGATCCAACTTTTTCTCTCCCGATACAAACTCACATACCCAAACTCAAAATACCGACCAGTTCCGAGGTTGATACCACTGCTCTTAACCTCTCTGCAACCCCGTTGCCCTGAAATGGCATTGACATACAGTTCACATGTAACATCAAATGAAGGAAACATGGTGTCAACTGAATTATTTTTTTCTGACAAGTTGCAAAAAGGCTGCACGGTGGCGCAGCAGGTAGTGCGCGTGCCTCACAGCAAGAAGGTTGCCGGTTCGATCCCCGGGTCAGGTGGGGCCTTTCTGTGTGAAGTTTGCATGTTCTTCCCGTGTATGCGTGGGTTCTCTCCGGGTACTCCGGCTTCCTCCCACAGACCAAAAACATGCTCATTAGGTTAATTGATGACTCTAAAAAATTGTCCGTAGGTGTGAGTGTGAATGTTTGTCTGTCTTTGCATGTGGCCCTGCAATCGGCTGGCGACCGGCTCAGGGTGTACCCCGCCTCTCGCCCATTGTAGCTGGGATAGGCTCCAGCCCCCCGCAACCCCGAAAGGGATAGGCGGTATAGATAATGGATGGATGGAAGTTGCAAAAAAGGTTGACTAAAATTATCAGTAAAATGTCTGCTGACAATCTACTACAATGTCTAGTGTAGCAATACAATGACTGCAGCATTATTAAACTTATCATAGTTTTGTTTAGGCATTGGCTGCACTTGGTAAGAAAAAGATTGTGGTCTGTTTAATGCAGAATATGTCCACAATGATTTTAGAGTTTGTTACCACGCAACCACGATCTCTTCCAAACCTTAGCTAAAGCTTTTGTTGTCTACACGATGGGAGTCTGGATGCAAACCCTGTCCTCTGGTGTCACAGTCACAGTTTCGTCTAGCACATATAACACACACCTTTTGTCCGGTAGGCGTGTTATTGTTGTGAACAGAGCCGGTGCTTTACTCAGTTGTCCTAGAAAAGGCTCCCCTCAGCCTGATTACATGCTTCTGCAGCTCTTCACCAAACCACGCCACCGTCGCAAGGCTCCATCCAAACCGTTAATGAGATGTGACCGGGCCTTGTTTCCCGAGCCGCTCTCCTTTACAAAGCTTTGTTGAACCTGGAATGAAATGGGTTCTGTTGATTCAAGGTTTGAAGACAACATCCGGACAAAAGGTGCAGAAACTGTCTAAATGCTCAGCGATGTTAGCTAACTGTGGCAGGCATGTTGCCATCACATTAAGAGGCGTTTATTGTGAAACACATGCAGGAAGTGGCGACGTGTCGACAGCTTTGTGCATCTGAGCTTTAAAGCAGTGTGAACCCAACGTGTTTGATAAGGTGCTGGAGCACAAAACAACCAATAGAAAATAACTGGTAGATTAATCAAAAATCTCGTTACCCCTCCTCACCTGCCTGCTTCACAAACGTGTTTTATTAAGCATTAAATGACCATGTTTAGGTGCATTGTTCAATGAAATGAAGAAGAGGCTCAAACGTCATTGGAGTTTCTGTGACTCGTAAAAAGAGTTAAGCTGTTGTTTGCGTTTGTTCCATCATGTTGTTTTCAGCCGAGGCTCTGGCCCTTCATGCTCTAATTGATTTAATTAAGTGGACGTTTTCCCCTTTGGCTGTCCTGATGCACAAACCGGCATATGCAGACAAACATTGAGTTATCTCACCCGGAGCACAAGCGCTGCACTTATCTGTATTTCACAGAACAATTCGCGTTCCAAGTTCCCCTTAGAGCCTCGCAGCCCACGCTACCCGCATCCCTCAGAGGTTCAGCCTCATTAAAGATCTCCCACCGTTCCTGTGGACGCTGCGAACGGCTCCGACGCTCGAGTAAACATTATGATTCACATTTGTTCAGGGTCTTGAGATGAAGACTCGCTCCACACGCTGCTCAGTGATTGGCAGGCTGGTCTTCTTGATTTCTACCAGCACATTGTCAAAGTCATTTAAATCTTTGTTTTTTTGCAACAGACCATGTGCCCCTGCAAGCTGAGATAATTCTTCTCTCCTTGATCTTAAGAAGTCTGTTTTTTTATTCCGTCTATTCTCTAATTATTTTTTCTTTGCCCTTGTTTACTCCCAATTTGGAACGCCCAATTATCTAGGCATTGCTAACTCTAACGTTGTCCTCCATGACTCACCAGCTGGACACCAGCTGTTCAGCTCACCAAGTGGTTGGTCTTTGTAGTGTTAGAGAAGTCTGGTAGTCACTGCTACAAATACAATACAGACAAATAATATTGTGCTCCATGTGTAACAGTGTAAGCTATTCAGCAGATTTGTTGCATCATTCAACTTTGAGGCGTGTAACTAAAGAAAAACTTTTAAGAGATCAGAAAGTGATCTGACATTAGATCTGTGCTGGTGATGAGGACTGCAGGTTTTGCACTGTTTCGCAATTTGTTGGATTTAAAATAATGCTCAGCTATCTGTGCCACGTGGGGTGAAAACCTGTGGGCTACAGGGTCTATAGGCAGGCACCAAATGGCCAGTTGCGTATCTTAAATTAAAAGTAGAAGATTCGTTGTGACAATCCTTGAGAGCAGACGTTGATGACTCACATGACTTAAGCCTGCGGAGGGAATTAGGAACGTGTTTCCAGAGAGATAATTGAGAAATCTCTGTAATTCAGGGAGAGTGCCCACACAACACACAGAGAACGAGAAAGTGAGAGCTTCTCAAGGCGCATCGATAGTGTTTGCTGAGACATGTATCGTGGGAGGGATTACATGGATGGAATTCAGCTCTTGTGAAAACCTGCCACCAGCTCTGCTGTTGGTACAATGCAGGAGCTGAACAGTGCTGTCAGAATCGCACAATGAGCAGGACAAGACACAACACTGACTGATGATAGCTGCGTGTCTGACAGCCGGCAGCGTGCAGAGGCCTCTGAACTGCCAGGCCTTCTGTCACAGATGGTGGATTTATATAATTTTGTCTCATAGTGTGCAGTGCTGCCTTCAGACTCATGGATCTTTTACTAAAACTGGACTTCCTGGATCCTATTTGATTGCCTCACCCAGTACCTGAAGCAGCATGCCCCCACCAACACAGCCCCTTGTAGTTTGAGAACGCAGCGCTGCTTTCTCACTGAACACCCACTAAAGCATTTTTGTCTTTAATCTACAGCTGTCGTGGATTTAGTCCCTCAGTTGAATGACTTAAAATTTTGATGAGTCTCTCACATGATGTGTCCCACATTCTGGATCCACAGAATGAAGCAGTGTTTTTCTTTTTTGTCATTAAAATTCCCTTTTGTTGCTCTCTGATTCACTGCTGCCATTGTGTTTTGAGTCTCAGTTGGCTTTTAACGTATTTCTATGTCACGCTGATTGTGCGGCACGTCCTTGACCTGTGAAATGATTAGGTTACAACTGTAGCAGGCTCTTGGTATTTTTATCCTAAATGTCTTTTTCCAAGCTAACAACATAGCTCCTATCACCTCATAGTGTGGCATATGGAAGAGCTGCAGTAAGCCTATAGAGATCAACAACAACTAAAAGTCATGTGACAGCAGTCCGGCTAATCGTGGCTGATAATTCGGTGCTCATGAAATCTGTATGAGGACAGATTAATGCTTTGGAAACAACGGTCCAATTTTCATATTTCTGCTCTAAATATTTTTCAATATTTTAAGGCATATTATCAAGTGGAATCACCAGCTCATGTAATTTTAACCATGTGGGCTATAAAAGTAATTCAGCGTGTCTTCGTCTATTTATTCTGAAGTGTGCTGCTGCTGCTGCTGCTGCTGCTGCTGCTGCTGCTGCTGCTGCTGCTGCTGCTGCTGCTGCTGCTGCGTGCTTCCGAGTTGATTCAGTCGCTGAATGGAGCAATATGATAGGCCTCCTGTTATCCATTTGTGTCTTTCTCTCTCTTGTTCTCTCTCTCCCTCTCTCACACACACACACACACACACACACACACACACACACGGCTGCAGATGAAGGAAGTCCTGCTTTATTTATGAGATGTATAGCTCAGAGAGCCACAGGGTTCTCCTGAGAATTGAAGACCGTGCACACACAGCATTTCGCCTGTGGAGTCTTCTCCTTGTTTTGCTCTCTCTCACACACACACACACACACACACACACACACACACACACACACACACACACACACACACACACACACACACACACACAGTCATATGCACATGCTGCAGGCCATCTATTTACCCTATCTGCTGTTTTGGCTGGGCAGAACCACAGTTATTTGAGCGTGACCTGGGTCTTCCTCGGCAGCACATGGAGAGCTGCTGGCAGATGCTTGGTGAATGTGGCGCTTCTGAGTTTTATGTGGCAGCAGTTCAGTGGAAGGAGTGATATCATCTGCATGTCAGAGAAGCAGAAGTGCCATCCTCTGTTCAGGAAACACTAAATCACTGTGGCGGCATTCAAGTGTATTGTTAAATGTCAATTTATGAGCTCCTACAGTGCAGCAAACCATGATAGGAACAGCAGAGCTCAGAAGTCTCGTATTTAAAGTGTTTGAATGATCAGCCAAGCACTGAGCAGAGAGAGATGAACATGGTGGTATGGAGATAACATCACGTGAAGCCCTTTTTGGCCCTCAGCTGAAGGGTGAAAAGAAACCGAAGTTGTTCATGTGATTTAGAGGTGTCAGGAAAAATAATTCTTGCCCGCAGTCGGGAGCGTTTAGCCAGGTGTTACATTCCTTGTGGTGGAATTTTGGCATTTAACACCGGAGGCTGAATTGATAACAAATATTCAACATGTTTAGGTGAAACCAAAGAGGGACAAAGGTCTTAAAACATGCTGCAAGTGGGACGTTAAAGCGCCGACAGGCAGCATTTTTCTAATGCGTCCAGTGACAATGTGAGAACATTACGACACTTTGATAAGGACTGTTTGTGATTCATTTACAGAGAATTATTACCTGACGCTGCAGCTACAGCAAGTTTCAGCTCTTTGTTTTTCCTCTCTGACCCACAACTTTGCTCTTTTGGTTCTCTCACTGGCCTCCAGGATGCTAACCGAATATTTTCCGTCATTGTAGACCAACCATAGTAGACCCGTAGTCCAGTGGGTGTCCAGTATGCATATTAATCAGCTGTAGTCTTGTCTTTGATCTCACATGCAGGACCTTGTTGTCTTCCTGACTTTAGCCATTGCATTAGCAGGCTACATCGCTTCATAGCCTAGCTGTCACAAAATGTTTCAGCGGCTGAGCGCTTTAGAAAGCGTGGAGCTTCTTTTTTTGTCACATATTAGCCAAACAAGATATACTGTGTAAAATAGTGAGCCTTAGAGGTGCTGGTGGGCAGATTTAGTTACTTTTGGACAAAGCTAGGCTAGCTGTCCCCCCTTGTTTCCAGTCTTCGTGCTAAATGAAGATAATCAGCTGCTGATTGTACCGTCCTCTTCACCGTGAAGACCTGAGAGTGATATCAGTTTAACCGCTTTTTGTTTCAATGGTCAGAAACGAGAGCTAACTGTACGGGCAGACGCTGGCAGCGGAACAAATAATCAGCCGTTTATTAACTTCTCCAAATCGATTAAACATGCGTGAATTTAAAATGTGCTTCCAAGAGGAGGTGGAGAGGGCAGTATACAAAGTAAAGAATAACAACCCCCCCCCCCCCACCCCCATTGCTTCCTGTACTTGTTCCCATAACTTTTTTTCTGCTGGCAGACTGTCTTCATAGAGGTCAGTGTCTTCTCTGGAGGTTTGCCAAACACACTTCTGATGCTGTGAGAGAAAAGAGTGGAGTCATACCACGATCTTATGCGGCGTTGTGTTCAGCTCATGTTCAAACATGGCTCCCAAGAAATGACATGTATGTGCTTCATGTGTGCATGGAAAAGAGATGTAGCTCTTATATGTATGGCATTTGTGTTTTCAGCACGCTGTTCTGGTCTCCCTGTGGCTCTGACATCAACACAGAGTTATGTAACATAGACAAACAAACATGTGCAAGAAGGACAAGCAGGATACCAGAAACAACCCTCTGCTCACACTGCTTATTAAGAGTTCCCATGTGTCTTGGAAAAACTGGATAAATTTAGACTGTTTTCAGTCAGTCATGGAAAATAACAGTCACTGATGGAAAATAAATAGCGAGGTAAAATGTCCCAGGAAATATTCTCTTCAATGAAAATATTTGGCAAATTCTCGCCTTCTCCGTTTGCTGAAAACAAGACTGATCTCCTCACTGATGCTGTGCGGTACTGATTGGCTCACATTTGTGCTTTTTCATGATTTAAAAAAAAACACAAAGAATAAATGACAATCAATACCGAGCCACGAAGAAATGAAAAATACATTAATTCATCAGTCAATCCACAGACATTGTTCTAGTGATTGAATGGCTTCAGTTATTTTTCATTGCAGAAACGCAAACAGTAGGTTTGCAGGTTCTTAAATGTGAAAATTTGTTGTTTTGCTCTGTGAGGATTTGATGAGCGAAATGTTTTTCAGTTTGGACTGTTGGTCAGAAAAACTAGCAACTGAATATGTCACGTTGGTGAAATTATCTTCAGCATTTTCTCTTTTATCAAACTTTCTATAGATAAAGGAATTAACCATGTAATCAACAGAACAGCTTATTAATTGATAAAGAGAAAGAAATAATGTGAATGTTAATTGCCACCTGTGACACAAGTTTATGAGTTTCATGACTCCATCCTCATGTTTGCTTCCATCTTTTAAAACAGTGACTGCATCTTTCCTTCAGTCATTCCCCCCACTCGAGTCAGTAGATAGACAGATGTGGGACCCCTCATTAAAGCCAAAGGTTTAAGATTTCCTCTTTTCAGTTCTTGTTTTTTCTTCCCCCCCAAAATAGGAAAAGAGCAACAATATGCATTTCTGAATCTAAGGTTAAAAGACCTCAAAAAGATGAATGAAACGAGTGTCTGCCCTCAGAGTCAGGATAAAGATATGTGACTGTGGCATATCTGGTTTGTTGTCACCCTCAGTAAGAAAAGATTTGCATGATTTAGTTTGTATAATCTGTGTTAAGCCTTTTTCTTATTTGCCTTTCAGACTATTTATAGTTGTCCACTCAACAGTTGACAATAAGTAAATAGCCTGGATGAATGATCCACAGCTCTACTAGTGTGATGGCAGTTTAAGTGGTTCAACAGGTCTGCATCGCGTTGCACCAGTCTTTCTGCATTGCTCTTGCTACATCAGTCTGTTCTCTCTTGGGAGCCTCAAGGTAGCACCTGATCAAAGAGAATAATTCAAGTCCATAGCTGAGGGAGGAGTAGAAAGAAGACCGATGGAGCAGAAGGTACAAAGAGGAGGTAAAGCTCAAGCTGGGGTAGAGTCAACAGTGGTTTGTGTTATGCAGAGAAGAAGAAAGAGGGAAAGAAAGTTTCAGAGGACTATTTCTGTGCCGTGTTTCCGCATGAGCTAACCTCATTTTACAACATGTTCTTTCACAACTCATCCAGAGAGGAGCTCGTTTTAAAATGAATTTGGCAGCCCATTGGGTGATTGAGAGTTTACTTCCTCAGACAGCAAAGGGTCCTCAGTGGTGCTACTGCCTGCATGCTCATCACAAATGAAGTGCACAGTGAATTAACTCAAAGACGCGAATTGTGCACACAGCACAGTTGCACACAGGACGCAGCTTGTTTAGCTTCCCTCCCATGTTACCTCATTAAGAGAAACCCTCTTCCTGCCATTTGTTGCTCGCAGGATCCTCACCGATGCTCGGTAATGCTTAGAGATTGTGTTTGATAGTAAAACCCCCTTAATCCATTCCTCAAGGAAAGTTTTTTTCCACTAATGCTTTGTTTTTCCTCTTCCAGTCCTCTTTTTAATCTATGCATATAAGCATTGCCAAAAAAAGCTCCACAGCGAGGTCTGTGGATTATCCAAACTAACTGGGGCATCATTTTTGGAAAGAGACACTGCTGTTGAGTTTTTCAACGGTAAATCTTCACTGCTGTGAGCGCAACAAACAAAATTTTATTCCATTACCTCCATTGTGTTGTGATGGTGGCCGAAATCTCCACCTGAACAGAGCCAGAAGTTTCTGCATCGCTACACAGTATGAGGCAAAGTCAAGAAAATATATTTTCTGGTTTGAGTGAACTGACCCATAAATATAATCAGGGTGACTTTGTTTTTGTTACAGTTTATGCACCGTCTGAGTATTTACTTTCCTCTGCAGGATCCAACAGTTAGCTGTCAGGGCTGTGAACTGGAGGAGAGTAATGGGAGGCTCGTAGGAGTACAAGACAATTTAAAAGTAGAGACACACCAATGCTGCCTCTGCATCCCCAGATGGGATTGTAAACAGCTCACCATTTCATGAGCAGAAGCATAACAACACTAAGCGGCTCACAGAGGTGCCTCCGTGTTGCTGAAGATTGTTAGTGCATGCGGCCTAGAGTGTACTGCGTGGAATTTAAACTTCCAAATGAGAGGAAGCCGTGTGTACTCCTTTACTCAAGTGTTGCATCTTTAATTCAGACTTTGCTTTGACAGCCACAGGAAGCGCAGAGTTAAGTGCTTCCCTGCACTGGACTGAGGACTAAATGTTTGCAGGACTCCAAACTGAAAATATGCATTATGACTCAGCCAGATATTAACCTCCTCATGAATGACTGAGCTCTCTAGTGTGTGAGTTAGTTGCATATCTGTGTGTGATTGTTACCCAGGATGTGGTCAGATGTGGTGGCATTCGATGGATAGCAGCAGGAGTAGAGTTCTTGTTCTTGGATGTAAATCTGGCTAAATGTAGACCTTTTAAAGATTATAAAAATGGCATGCCAAGGTGACAAAACCATTAGGACACCTGAGTTTTAGTACAAGCGAACTATCATTAAAGAGCCATACATCAGCTTCGCCTGATAAAATACAGTCTAGTACCCAACGCCCAGCCCTCCGCCAGCCTCGTCTCAGCATTATCACTGCGGTGTAGCCTCGGGAGTAACGCAGGTCTCATTGCCAAGATGCATAATTAGCACATTGTTCGTTTATGTTGTGACTAATTATGTGTTGCAATTTCATGTGATCACTTCATAATTCCATCTCCTCTGGAAAAAAACGAAACAAAATGAGGGCGAAATTGTCTTGAGATCAATTACCTCATTTACATGTCAGATTTCAAGACAGCTGCAGCTCCAGTCAGGTTCACCCAGAGGTGGTTTAGACAGCTATAGAGATTAAAAGATACCATGATATTACTGTGTTTCCCTTCATAAGTAAAATGAGTTCATTCTCACCTGCCTGTCATGGTCATGAATAGTCAGCAGCATCTCTATGGTCTGGATGTTTATAACATCTGATCACTCCTTATATTTTTTAACAACTTACGACTGAGTGCTGCTCTTTGATTGTCTCTGGTTTTGCTAATTGACTTTATTGACTATCTGGGTGTAAGAAAAGCTGAAACACGGGGCCTGTTTTGCTCAGGGCGTTTTGTCTGTTTGATTCCACAGCCTGCTTCTATTCCACAAAGTAAAGTTTCCCAGTCAATAGGATACTGCAGTGCAGAAATGTTTCTAGCCTCCAGTCTCAAAATGTTCAATATGGCACAGAGCATCTCTTGTTCTCTGCACATCCTACAGCGCTCTTTTTGTTTGTTTGGCAAGATTAAAAAGAATAAAGCTGAGTGATGAAGTTAGACCATTGGTTGGTGGGTGGAGAATTGGAGTTCTGCCATTTGTTGTTGCTCTTTCAAAATGAACGGGTTTAGTCAGGTTTATTTTTTTAATTTTCATTTATTTGCATGGTTGTTGTGAGATTCACCCCTGCTTCAGCTGGCTGGTGTGTTTGTCTCCATATTTTGACAAAGATGTGCAAAGCTCGGTGAGAGAGAAAACACCAAGTCAGCTCATTTCAAAAATGCGGCGTCCATCGAAAAATATTCAGTGGTTGTTTTCAGAGAGCTCCGTCAACATTTAAACATTTGTTCATGTGTTTTGGACAGCAAAAATCTGCACACCACAGCCATCACGTGTCACGGATGGGGACAGACACAGCTGAGTGTCCAGCTAAACCTTCATTCTGTCCCCCCTGCTGTCCTTGATCCTCTGTTTGAATGCAGCCAGACTCATAAATTAGCTGTTCTCATTTGCATATTTTTTTCTATTTTTGTTGTCACACAACTGAATAAGTATGAAATACTGATTAGGTGGCGGCTCATAAATACTACCTGTTAATGAGGCGTACTTCCTGAACCGCTGTGTTGGGACTTCAATCAAATCCCTATTGCGTGATCAGAAAGTCGCCGAACAAAGTCAACATAAATACAGTCTGACAAAAACATTCCCACGCAGCCTTCCAAGCGTTTAACACCTCGAGGCCTTTGCCATGTTTAACTGAAATAAATGTTAAATATTAATCTGTTGCCATGTAACCAAGTAACTTTTCCAAGGTCGACAATGAACCCTCACGGTCGACATAAATACAGCTTAATTAGCGAAAGGCAAAGAATTAGTCAGAGAGTGAAAGAAGGGACAGTTCGTTGTCTCCTTTACATTCTGCCCTCAAAGCGCACTTCTTGCATCATCATTTTCCAGAAGCTACCTTCTCATCACCCACATGTTTATTCAAGCACAGTGTGACCACTTGTTTTTGAAAGGAGCTCTGTTTTTGGGTGTCACGTCAGTGTGGATGAGTAGCATCTTGGAGCCACGCTCTGATGAGGGCTTAGAAACATACACACAGATTTACAGCGTAGTACAAACAATAGCTTGTAGTCATCTTTGCAGTTTGACCTGGAAGTGACCTGTTTTTCGTGGGTGCTTTATTTCTCTCTTTTTCTTCCTCGCTCTCCGTCAGACACAAACACACCATCATCTCCGGATGTTCTCCGTCTCCTCCAGTCAAAGAAAAGCAAGCGGCGTTGTACATCAAAGCCGCGATCGCTACATCTGCCCCGCTGTGCTTTACAGTGCTCGTCTTTTGTTGTTGTGCCAGGGGACATGGATACCAGACTGTCACATACAGAGTTAAAAATAGTGGCAGTCCTTCTCACTTATGAGCCAAAGCTGCAAGAAAGGTTAAAAATGACGCGAGGAACACTTTGCTAATAGACAATAGCTTGCGGCAGAGGGAGGTTGTGTACAGAGGACTGTGTTATAAACCTTACAGAGGACAAGCTGCTCGGAAGAGACGCCTCATCATGTGTCTCGAGTGCAGGGAGCTGTGCAAAGTGAACAAGCGCTGCACTGTTAGGGAAAGAGGTAAAGTGGGCATCAAGGAGTAGAGAAAACAAGTTTGAAGTCAGCTATTTACGGCTGAAGAGGAGGAGAGAGGAAGAGGAATGTAGAGAAAACAAGCTCAATGCAGGAGGGATTCAGTGTTGTTTATCGTCTTTCAGTGCAGTCATTATGGTGGAATAATAATATCAAATTAACATGATGCACAACTCTGTGCCTAAACTAAGCAGATACTAATTAAAACAGCACTTCACATGATGTGATCCCGAACAAATGAGGGACTGGAGGTTGATGCTTTGGTTGGAAAAAACATCAATACCTCCCATCTGTCTGCTCAGATAATGTGTGATGCAGGGATTAAATAACGGTGGTGAAGAACAGTTATACCCCGCTGTAGTGCCTTGATCATTGTGCTGTCAAAATATGGTGTTAAATGCGCACTATCATGGTATTTTACATAAATTCATAAAACATGTTGGCAGCACCGTTTTGAAGATGACTTTGCTTTTATACAAAGGAGTTGTGGGGACACTCCTGGAGATGTAGTGCTCTCTAATCTCTCTGACTAATCCTCTTTTTTGACTTTAATGTGGGAAAACTAAACCTTTGTCTAAACCACCAGCCCCTTGGGTGCAGAGCCTGCATCCTTTGTGTGGAATGAAATTTGATCCTGTGTAAAGAAATATCGAAAATCGAAGAGTGAAGGGCCATAAGTCTGACTCTTTGGGGAATGGTCCTGTCAGTGGAAATGGGACCACCCAGTGACTGTTGTCATGGAGACCCTCTCAACAATGTCGCCTCTGCTGTGGAAAGGACGGCTGAAGCAATGACAGAAAATGAAAGTGACATGGAAAAGAAGAGGTTGGGGGAAGGATGGTCCAGTGTGAGAAAGAAGGGAATTCCACTTTTCCATCATCAGCGATTTATGAGTCTGACCAAACATTTAATGCAAGCTTTCAGCGCTTATGATATTTTAATATTCGGTGCAATGAACACTTATCGGTCTTTAAAGACCTTTTGAAGGTATTGGGTTTCGATATCCAGCCCTGCCTAGCACTCGTAATCCTTCTTTTAAATAGCCTTTAATAACCTTTTAGATCACTTCTAGTTTTGTTGGCAAAGCAGTTAATACAATAATACCCACACTTCTAACATGAGTGAACACGCTGGGTGTAATCTGGTGCTTTTGAGAAGTGCTGTCCTCTGTGAAGTCAGTGCCATCTGTGTGCTGAACGCTTCGGATTCATCTCAGCTCATGAGACTCACGAGAACAATCAGGTGTTTTTGTGCTGCGCCAGCAAGAAGTGAGCTGAGCGTAGAATAAAAATAACTGAATCCTCTCTGTTTTGAAATGACTCTGCGCAAGCTACACGGCGTAGCCAACATCAGTTTCATTTGTACAGCGTAATAGCTTGTGAGCACAACATCACATTTTGTACAAACAGAACGAGTGGTTCCCAGTGATGAGCCCACAGAGAGTTATCACCACATGCTGCAGCTCCCCTCGGCTTTATGAGAGCTGAAAGAGCGTGCATGGTGGACTCGCATTCATGAGGTGGACACCAACGCAGCTCCAAATGAATGATGCTCTGTAACTGCGGGATGTGGACAGAAGCAACTGTTTGCTAACAAGATTAGCATATGAACTTAAAAGGTCCATGTGCCAAGTGTTGTGTTGAGGTTTAGCGATAGCAGGCTCGGCTCTGTTTGTGTGGTCTGTGCACCTTCTTCTTGCTATTTTGTCTCTTGTATTTGAGATGTCCTTGCATGGTTTTTGAGATTTGATGGCATCCACATGTGTGGCACACTTTTCCCTCTGAAACTGAAGAACAACAACCACCAAACCTCACCCCAGAGAGGCAGATGAGCTTATGTCATACCCTCAGTTTAGGGCCCACGAGTGTGTGAGCATGTCCTGTATGTGTGCGGGTTGTAAAATATCGCCTGTTTCACAATATAGCTGTCACTCCTTTTTTTCTGGGCAGCAGCAGCTGTGCATGTGGAAAACATTGTTAACACTGACTGCATGTGAAAGGCATCTAATTATGCACTGGCCTGGTTTTGTTGTTCGAGACAAATTATTGGTTGAAGAAGATCGTCAGATCCACGGTGGCTGTATCAGTCAGTCTGGCGTCCTCGTCTCTCAGTCTGTTCAGCTCACTCCTAATGCTTCAGATGCTGATTGCCAGTAGGGAGTAAAGCAGACGTCCTTCCTCTGAGAAGCAACTACTGCAAATCGTGTGGAGTGTGGGGGGGGGGATGTCTCCCATTGGCTGAATCCTGCTTGTCTTTGACCTGAATGCCAAACACAGAAAGCTCTGCCAGACATTTTTTTCTTTTAAATACCCCCTCTTTTTATAATCCTCTTTTACTTTCCCTTTCTCTTTGTGTGGTGTTGAAAGAGCCTCGGAGCGTTCCCCCCTCAGTGAAGGGAGATGTGAAGTGCTGGTGAAGCCCAGCTCAGCAGTCTGTCGCTCATCTTTCCTCTTTTAACTCTCACAGCAGAGGAATGAGGGGTCACGAGGAGCATGAGCTCTCGGGCTTTTCTCTTTTTAAACCTGGTCTCTCCCGGATCTGTTTTCTTTTGTGTGTATTTGTGTGCGCTCGCTCACAAGAGCACCATTTTTGCTTTTTTGTTTAACCACCTGTCTGCGAATCATGTCAAGGAAACTGAGTTGGTGGCTGTGATTGAGTGACAAGTGGATCATTAAATGTTCCTGTTTAGTGGGTCGAGTTTCTACACAGTTGACTGAAGCACAATGGTTTAAAATGGGACTTTCTGATTGATTTCGGTATAAGCTGGTCTGGTGGATTTTGTTAGCAGGCATCACAATGAGCAATGGTATAGCTGCCACTCTGACATACATGATTGGCCATAGAGGAGGGTGCTCTGGATTTGGAGTGGCAGTCCCATCAGACTGCCTTATGAGCAAGGTTGTCAAGGCGACAGAGAAATTGGAATCATGGATGAGGGGAGGCGAAGTACTCCATTGTATGCTGGGATGGGAGAATATCATGCGTTACTCTGCTAATGTAGAAAGAAATGACACCAAAGCCAGCCTCAGACTACAGGAGCTGTGAGCCTTTTAATCCCAGATTCACCCGTCCAGACAATCGGAGGAGAAGTCTGCTCTGGGACCCTGATCTGTATCGATGTTCAGCCCACATGATGTGGTAATGTGAGGGGTTTACAGATCCAGTCTTAAACCTCCCGACCTACTCGCAGACTCAAACATTTTTGGTGGTTAGGATGATTATGTCAGTACTTTCCAAGGGGGAGCACAATAGCCAAAGACAGAGACAAGTTTAGACAACACACTGTTTTGTGGAGCAATCGGAAATGTTTCTGGAAATGTTAGCTAGTGTGCTAAGAGGAAGAAGAATCAGAGGGACAATCCCCTTTATCTGTCACACAACATACACGCGCACGCCATGCAATTGGTGAAATTTGTCCTCCGCATTTGACCCATCCTGGTCGACCTTCCTCTGCGGCAGACTAGGAGTGGTGGGCTGCCATCTGACCGCCACCCGGGGACCCAGTTTCCTTTGTCACCATTGGTCAGGTGGTGATCTTCTTGCATGTTTTTAGTGGGGGTTTTTAACGAGGATACCCCAGATGAACACGGGGAGAACATGCAAACTCCACACAGAAAGGCCGTTTTTCCTTGAGCAGCAGGCACCGAAGGCATGGTGGAGGACACGCCACTAGCGCCCACAGCGGGAATCGAACCGGGACCTTGTAGCTGCGAGGCGACAGTGTTGCCACTGTGCTACACCACGTGCTACTTTTGACAGATACTGAAACTGATGAGTGTCACATTAATTTCATCATTGAAATATATATTTTTGTGGGAGTGTCAGAAAATGATTTGAGTTCCGGTTTGGAGAAAGAATGTTAACATTGTTAATACAAACAAAACTGTAATAACGAGCCTTTAACATACATGTCACAACCCCAGCTGACCCTGCTGTAACCCCCACTCAGGCCTCCAGAGGTCGGTCCAGACTGATGCTCAACCTCCCTCTCACTCCTCTCACGCCTCTCTTGTCCCTTTCTGGGTCCGCCATCGTCGTCCCCAGATTCGTCGCCTAATTGTGGTATTTTTTCTTTGCTAACCACCAGAGAAGAAAGACAACACAAAGTTCTGTTAAAGGCACCACAACCTGCCGTCGGTCATCAGAATTGAATCCCCATGTGGGTTTGTGTGTGTAGCTCTGATGATGCACAATGACATCACTAAAAGTGTCCAATGGATGCATTACATGTCAGATGACTTGACATGTTTACAGCTTTTGGCTTGTGTGCAAAAAGTCAGTGAACACCAACAAGAACAGAACAAAGACATAAGGATGTGGCTTTATGTTTAACTCGGAACAAATGAACTGAACTACATGTGTGAAAGTGACCTGATGCTGGAAGGCCTGAGTTCAGGTCTGCGTGACGGCAGGAGTCTGCCAATCTGATATTATTGGGTTTGCTTGTTCATCCATCCACAGCAGGAGGAATGAATGCAATAAAGAAGGAAAGTAGCCTGATCTGATCCAGCAGCTTTGGCCTGAGGCAGATAGAGGCCACAGCACGTTCACATACCTCCTGTCTCCTGGAAGAGTTGACGTCACCGTCCCTCATCTTGTCATAAATCTGCCCTTCCACTTCTATTTCCTGCTTTCTCCAAGGAGTCACAGCTGCTGCGTTTTTGTCATGTCCCACATGTCAAACCGAGCCTTGCACCATCTTCTGCTGCTTTTGTTGCTGCAGTAAAAGTTGTCACGTCCTGGAAAGTTGTGTAACTTAACTTATAGTGAGCTTGACATAAACTCTCCCAGTGGTGTGTTGCACAACACCCCCCACCGCACTGTCCCTGTCCTGGCCTGTGAAGAAATCCAGTCCGACAGCTTTAGTGACGGCAAGCAGAGGCACATTCACAAATGCAATACTGTGCAAACTGTTGTACTTTTTACTGCTTGTTGTATAGAAAGGAAGCAGCTATTAGACTCTCACACAGTCACTCGAGCCTGCCTTTGGCTGTGACTATGACTGTAACTGTAAGAATGTATTCAGTAATGGCTCCACCGTCTCTGTGGTTGTGGCCTAATTGAAGTGGAATTGAATATCCCTGGTTGAAAAAACAGGCAGCGCTTTAGAGTGCTCCCATTTGCATTTCATAAAATGTAGCCCCCACAGAAATGATCAATCTTTCCACCAGTAATGGAATCTTTTATATGGTCTAATTTGTGCAGCTACACTTCTCATCAGTCATAATTCTCTGTTGTGGTTACGCGTAATCTGTCCTCTGCCCTCACGTTAAAGAATGAAATGTAAATGACAATACAGTTAAGAGAATATAGAATCCCCCTGCACTTTAAACATGTGCTTTAGTTGTGTTTAGTCAGTTGTAAACCTCTGTATTGTTGTGCACAGACACAAAATTTGCATGAATGCACACATACCATGTGCTTCCTGCACACATTTAGCAGTTTTTTTTCCATTCAGCTGTTTTCATTTCACATTTTTTTAGGAAAAAAAAAAAAAAAACTCTTTAAGAAGTATGAAGAAGGATATTCAACGTCCAGTTTCGGTTACTGAAGGCTGTTGCTGCTGTGAATTACAGCGTCCCACAGCTACTGACTACTCACATGAGATTAGGTGTGAAGTAGTTTTATCAAATTATTGAAGCTGGACAGTTGCAGGTAACCTGACTCAACAGATGGTTTGTTACACAGAACCATCTGGGCAGCCTGTCATCACACCTGAACCACTCCCTCCAGGAGCTGCCAGTAGTTCCTCACAGGACACTGTGGCGGCTGTGACGCTGTGGCGGCTGTGTTTCGTCAACAAGCGCCTGCCCTCTCCACTCGCATGTCCTCGTGAATCCAGCTGCCTCCCAAGGTAAAGCTGCAGGCACGGAGGCTTTATTGCATGACTGTTCATTCTGTTTCTTTGACTTCACCCTTATCTTCAAAGAGCTTCTTCTCATCTGAACCGTTTTTACTTCATTTCTTTATTCCAGTGATCTTGTTTCCAGCCGCAGACTGTTTACTCAGCGGTGAGCTAAATATAAACCGAATTGCTCGGATGGCTCTCATACCAAGAGACGCCTTTTATCGGCGGAAAAAGAGTTTTCACGGAGCAGGAATAAACAAAATCCCATCGAACTTTCCCGATCCCTTCATGCATATACCCAAACAGACCGTTTATTTTGCGTGTCTCTTGAACAGATGCATGTAATTCCTCAGCAGTAAAGGTGGTCCAACAAACCCATGTCAAATGACTTCACCTAAGGCCTGGTGAAATAGAGCATGTAATCGCTCACTGTCTGTCTCAGAAACTAATAGGCCAGGCTTTGCGTGTGTGTGTGTGTGTGTGTGTGTGTCAGCGTGAGGGAGAGCATGCAGACTGAGCACGTAAATTGATTTTGTGTGTTTGTGCCGCTCAGCCTCTTCAGAGGTACCTTTTTTGGCCTGAATGTTACATTGCAATGGGACTGTTGGCCTGAAACCTGTGCGCCTCCTCATGCTGCTGGTTTTTAAGGTGGTATCCTGTTCAGGTGTGCGTTCTGGATGTGTGTTTCATGTCGGAGGGGTGAACATGTGGGAAGCATTATGAGATTTTGCCATAATCTTCATCCGAGGAATTATCAGTTTTAGTGCCAGTTTAGGCTCTGAACATTACCAGGAACTTTAAACTCATATTTAGCTCGCTTATGTAATTTAGCCTTGTGATAGACTGACAACCTGTCTGTGGTGTATCCTATCTAATGCCCACTGTGAGCCGGGATAAGCGGTTTAAAAATTGTGTGCATGGATGGATATGGATTATTTTGTAATGACTTGTCACTTGTCACAGCAAAACTCAGCCTCACACACACACACACACACACACACACACACACACACACACACACACACACACACACACACACACACACACCTCAATATTAGACTCTGCATTAGCTGTAACAATACAAAGTCAAAGCTAAAGTTCACCATTATTCAGAATTTGACCCACCTGGTCCTCAGTGAATTATGAGCCTGTGTGAAAGTGCAACAGTGTTTCCAAATGTAATAAATGTGTTGCTCTTTGGCTCACCCCAGTCCTCGTCTTCTCCACAGGAGGACTCCATGAAAGATGACAGAGGAGGTGATTGTTGTAGCCAAGTGGGACTACACGGCCCAGCAGGACCAGGAACTTGACATCCGTAAAAATGAGCGTCTCTTCCTCCTGGACGACTCAAAGACCTGGTGGCGTGTCCGCAACACCGCCAACCAAACGGGGTATGTGCCATCGAACTACGTGGAGCGCAAGAACAGCCTGAAAAAAGGCTCGCTGGTGAAGAACATCAAAGACACACTGGGTAAGAGGAATTTAGTTTCGCTCTGCTTAGAAGCTAAAGGTCGCCGGTGTGACAAGATGTCACTGCGGGGAGATTATTTTCAGTACAAGTGGAAAATCTCGGCACTTCCTTCCAACGCCCTCTGCTCTCTGGTAAAGGAGATACGGTGGGATCCTTAACAGCGGTCAGTCTGTGTGCATGCGTGTGTGTTGGCCTGAACCTTCTCAGACGGAAAATGATTCCCTCACTGTGTCTCTGTCCCAGCTGGGAGCTGTCACTGTGCACTCCAGGGGGCCTGTCGAGTTGGCCGTTGCTCTCAGCTGTCAGCACACTGTCTCTCTGTCATGACTTGAATACATTAGCTGGGTATATGGCCATAGCTGCCTGCTTATAAGAGGGAATGTCGGTGCATATAGTATGAGTGGATGTAACTCGAGAGCTGTTTGTATGGAATCAGGTAAGACTAGCTCACAGTATAGAGCCATAAGAAAAGAAAGCATGTTCCCCAGAGACAGATCTGAGAGTTCTTGCTGGGACATAAAATGAAATACAGTCGTTGATATATGAAGGCGCTACATTATGTAAGGCTTTGTAGATTAATACGATACTCAAAAAACAGAGGGGGCTTTTAGCTCTTTTATAGCCGCTATGGAAATAATTTGAATCTAAGAAAAGGAAATGCTCAAAGAGATGGCTTTCATATGCACTTATTGTCATTTAGAAAGGTTCCTCCTTCATATGGCAGCAAACCTGCCTGTGTTGAAGCTTTTTCATGCTTTTAATCAATTGTTCTTTGCTTCCAGCTTCTGAAATATGGGGATTTTTCTGCGTTTGTCAGTTTTGATATCATTCTGAATTTAATATCATTTGTGTTTAGTTTTGAAGGACACAGCAATTTGAAGATGTCATTTTGGGCTCTAGGGAATTGTGAGGAGCAGTTTTCAATATATGTTGATTGTTTATAGAGCAAACAAGCAATGGATTAATTGAAAAAATAATCAGCTGGTCATTTTTTGCATTGAGCATCATTAATATGATCCATTTAAAACAGAGCTTATAGTGCAAATGTGTGTGACACATGTAGCTCCCCAACATGCCCGTGAGCACTGGATTTAACCTTTTCCCAACACAATTATCTTGTGCGTTGCTATTTTCATACTTGCCAGTGAAGTCTTTGGCTGTCTGCCGCCTCTGAGCCCTCCGCTTCAGAAAATTCAATTTATGTCACTTAGGCATCGTGACATTGGTTTAATTTATTATGACTGATAATAGTGAGATAAATTATCTCATAACCAGTTTGAAATAGATATCAGGCGCCCCAACAGCATGATCTCATTTATTTTTAGGAATTACAATTTGGAGGTACGGGCCCAGAAGTATCAGAGGGAATATTGAAGCCCCTAATGTCCCACAGAGGTGATGGCCAGGAAGCAGCCTTCACAGAATAAAATGGCATCAGTTATTATGAATGTGTGCTAGACTGCGATATGTTGGTATATAGTTCATGTCAGGAATGAAAGAGTTAAGCTTAAAAACGATCAGCTTGCTCTACTTTGTCATAGGGGGGAGAGCTGGATGGAGCACGGCTCAGAAATTCATTTGTTTTGACAGTTTTAGCACCAGTGGCCATTTTTTGTCTGGATGGTCGAGGGAGACGAAGATGAGGAGCAAATAGAAACAAGTGGTGGAAATTCTGACAAGACGAAATGATGAAGACGTGCAGTGGCAATAAAAATGGTGCATGTGTGGCCCTGAAAGGCAGCCATATTTAAAGTTGAGGGGTGGGTGAAGATAATAGAAAGAGATGAAGGGAGTCTGGCCTCGTGTGCTGATTCCTCTCAGCTCTGTGAATGCCAGCCCTCGGGGAAACTCTGCGGCTTTATGTGGGCCAGCATGGCACAGCCTGCCACTGTTACCACACCGGGGGCCATTGTATGCAGAGACAACATATACACCCCCCCAACACTCCCCCACTTCAATACTGTTAACATCAGCCCCTTTCTCTGTCACTGTAGGTCCCTGCTTTTCTATGATCAGTGGATTGATTGGTGGAGACATCAGCAGCATAATGGTTATACTGCAGTGATGGATTACCTCTCTGTCCCGACAATGTTACATTTCGACTACATTATGGCCTAGTTCCATTTCAGTCTAAGTAGTTTGTCTCCAGCCCGGTAGCTCTTTAGTGTTAAAAGCCCGAGCAAATCCAATAAGCGTGAACATTTTCACGATGAGGTGATGAGCAATAGGTGAGGTCAGGGGCTAATGGAACTTACTCATACACTTGAAAAGAGGATCTGATTGGCTGAGTGTGATTACTTCATCCTGGCTCTTTTCTCTCCTTTTCAGCTCTTCAGTAAGCCTATGTTGTGATTATGGACGTCGCAGATAGTCTGTGATCAGTGTTATCTTTCCCTCCTCGTGTACTGTACTTTAATGTGGTTGAATCATCGACATCCATCCAGGCAGAGCTGAATTGTAAATGGCTTCATGCTGCTTTGTGCCCCAGTTTCCGCTCACAGGAAATAAAAACAGTGATGGGCGAAAGAATTCAGCAACAATACTAGTCATTGCTGAAACGGGGCCAGTGCTCACCAGTACAACAAACTGGCAAGCTTGATTTCTGAGCTTTTGTTTTTACATGCCAGCTCTGCTGCCATTGGTATGTATGCGTGGGTGGGTGGGGTGTTTAAAAGCATGTTATCCTCTCCTCAGGTCAAAAAGCATTACATACCTACAGTCCCATTTTACTCAGTCCTTTCTAATGAACATAGTTATTGTAAAGATTGAGCAAAATAGCCCCATTTTCTGCTCGAACAAGCTGCAAAAGGAGCCAAACAATGTGGAGCTGTGTGAAGCACAATATGTGATCTACACAAGTTTATTCAGAGAGATCTCATTAGATCTTGAATCTCTGCAGCAACCTCCAAAATTCCCTGTTTATAGATGGCCTTTACAGAGGCTGGCAGGTATCAGGGGTACGTTTTTTGGTCATTTGCACACATGAATAACCATTAGTGGTTTGTGTGAAGAAATTTGAGGGGTGGTCTAAGATTAATGCAGGTCATACAACCCTGATTTCAATAAGCTGGGACACTGTGTAAAACATAAATAAAACAGAAAGTCACCCTTTTTGACAACTTTTGACATTCGCTCAATTCAAAAGGTACAAGAAAGACAATGTATTTACTGTTTTACCTCATCAGCGTCACTGTGATGCAGCAACATGTTTCAAACAGGTTGGGTCAGGATGCAGAATGCTCCAAAAACACCTATTAGGATCATTCCACAGGTAAACAGTTGATTGGTAAGGTGATAGTATCATGTTAGGGTCTGAAAGGGGCATCCTGGAAAGGCTCAGTCGTTCACAAATAATGATATCTATATTTCATTGCAGTGAACTTTGGTTTAGACACACGTTCCCCTCAGGATGAATTGTAGTATCTTGGTAACTATAGCTTTTTATCTGGCTCATCATCGGCTCAATATTTAAATGTTTATGACCAATTACTTCCTAAACTAATAACATTCCCATCAGCCTTGGCTGAACTTCATGTTTCGGGCTAATTTGTAATCATGAGCAGGCAAAAGTATGAACTTAAAATATAAATGCTAAACATCAGCTTATTAGTATTATCACTCGGAGCACATTGAGATACTGAAGTAAGCATTTAACTCAAACCATTTTTTTGTGGTAAGTGGTAATCTAAACCTTTAAATATCTAAGTCTTGCACATAATTCAGGCTTATAAATGCTGTCTGTACGCTGTGCAGGCTGCTGCTTTAGAGTGTTTTATTTTTTTTAAACTCCTATTTATGTTGATTTGTCTTCTCGAGCCCTTTGGCAGGTTTTACTGGTTTTACTCGTAGCAATGCGTGAAGACCCTTTGGCTCCTGAAGAGTTTTGAGAACAGAGCAGCACTGCGAGGGTTATTTTAAGGGCTACATAGCTCATCTGTGATCCACTTAAAGTACTCTTCAGAAACACAGCCCTTGCTGGCACTGTGCTAATGCTTCATTTAGGGGCCAGGCTGTGCTTTTTCATTACTGCACACAGTCAAATGTGTCTGGTGGGTGGCGTGGTATTTTGCAGACTCATTTATTACAATAACTTGCACACTGCCCTCCACTGTACGCTGTAGAGTGAAGCAATATGCTGCAACACGCAGTCATCGAGGCTTTCATCAACTCGCTTCCCTCCGAGTTGAAGTCCTCTGGGCTTGAGTATCTCATCTCCTTCCATGAGATGAAGAGGTAGGTGAAGGTTTGCAGTGAATGTGTGGGAGGAGGGAATGTCGCCCGCTGGTGCTCTAACCAGCAGGCCAGCGCCTTGAAGTGGAAATAAGTGAAGAAGAAAGGTGTGTGTGTATCTGTGTGTGTGTGTTTAAGTGTTTTCCCTTAGTTCAAGGGAGTGTGTGTCCATTGTTCTCTGGTGTGTCTCTCCTCTGTACCCCATGGCAGTAACAGTCCATTTAATTTTTCTTAAGGGGCCACCTGAAGTAGAGTCAGCCTTTGTCTTTGGCTAACAGTCAGGAGATACAGAATCCTCTGTCTCTCTCTCTCACACACACACACACACACACACACACACACACACACACACACACACACACACACACACACACATATATCCGCAGCTATCAGATATGTAGGATACACACTGCTATCCATAAACATGATCTGCTTGTTATTCCTGTCTCATCCTTCTCCTTTGCGTTTTTGTCAGCTGTGGCCTCTGATGTGCCTTGTCTACTGTTTGTGTGAGAAACAGCTGCCAAGGGACCCCTCGTCTTTTTTCACCGCTCTCCTCCTCTTCCTCCTCTTCTCTCCGCCAGCAAGTTTCATGCTACTCTGTGTGAACTCGGCAATTTCCCAAACAATGCAAATGACATTTCAGTGGCATTTCAGCAGATTCTGTGGGGGGAAACAAAGTGGTTGATTAGCTGTCAAGAAACTCACTTCAGTTATTAGTAGCACACATGAGCATATGCTGACACCAGAGCCTCAACTGTCAAGTTAACGGTTTAAGCGTCGTCGCCCCCGTAGTGTATCATTATTATTTTAGCGTGAATTTGAAGAGGAGACCCTCCTTGGTTATGTTCAGCTGAGAGACTTTGGAAACTGAAGTTCTGATGTGTGAAAGCACATGTTTAAAGACGTCTTTGAAAGTACATGAATGGGGAGAAGTCAGAGACAGGTAAGACAGGAGCCGGCTTTGTTCCTGGATGTGTCTGTCATCATCAAACCCATGGTGCCTGCTCCACTTTTCATTCCCTCTCTGCACCACCTATTTTCAGCCTTGTGATTAGTATAGATGTGCGTTCGATGTGTGGATCGTGTCGACGGAGCACCAAGTAGATAATGAGCTTTAATTTCATTGGTGTGAATCAGAGGACACGGGCGCTCTGTGCAGGTGGTTGTGTGCACCTCTGTGTTAAATCTATTGTCAGGAGTATTGATCTATCCCTCACCGCTGAGGTTTCTCATTGGACATCCTGTATCCTCTGTTTTCTAAAGTAGTTTTTGTGCTTCTCAGGGCCCATGAGTGCAAGTAGCTCCCTCAATTAGTTTCCTGCTGACCTAAAGGCCTCCTCTCCCTGTGGAGCTCCAGTCTTTCTCTGGTTTCTAAATCCTGCTTTCAGTCTTGACAGCTACAAAGCCGCTATAATCAATATTTTTTTATAATGGCAATGGATCAAATGACTACTTGTGAAAGGGCCTGCTTGTAGTCACTAACCAACAGAGAATAATCATCTGACTCTGCAGCTCCTCTCAGCTCTACCGACCTTTTAGAACAAACCTCCAGCTCAGTGTTTTGATTTCACAGCTCATAACTAGCTGTTTTGGTTCTCTCTCACTGTTTTCATCAGTGTTGTTTACAGACACTGGAGGTAGCTGTTTGCAGTGAAAAAGCTCTGATAAACATGCCGTAAGCCCACTGGCAGGCCGACAAATTTAGCACCTAACTGGTGAACACAGTGAAGCACTTGGGACACCAAAAAAGAGCAAAGAAGAAAGTCAATATTAGACATACATGCATGAATTACTCAAACATGTTTCCTAATAACTGCTGCTGTTGCTGCATGTCTGCCAGATGTATCAATAAGCAACTGTTTGCTAATATGTTTACCATTTCAAATATATCATATATAAAAACTACTGCTCAATTTAAAGCAAACAAGAAGAAATAAATCCAATTTTCACCATTCCCTTTTGTTTGTGTTCATGCTGCAGGTTTGGGAAAAACTAAGAGGAAGACGAGTGCCCGCGATGCTTCTCCAACGCCAAGCTCAGACACAGAGTACCCCTCTAATGGCAGCGGGGGCGGAGGGGGCGGAGGAGCCGCCGAGAGAATCTATGACCTCAACATCCCCGCTGTGGTCAAGTTTGCCTACACAGCAGAGAGAGATGACGAGCTGACCCTGGTCAAGGGCTCCAGGGTCGTCGTGATGGAGAAGTGTAGTGACGGCTGGTGGAGGGGCAGTCAGGCGGGCCGCGTGGGATGGTTTCCCTCCAATTATGTCCAGGAGGAGGTCGTTGGGGCGGATGACAGAGGGGAGGGAGATTCCACACATGTGTACCACGGAGGATCTCAGGGGACTTTGTTGGCCAACGGGCGTGCGGGTGGCCGCGCCAAAGTGCTCCACTTGGTTCAAACACTCTACCCCTTCAGCTCCGTGACCGAGGAGGAGCTGAACTTTGAGAAGGGAGAGGTCATGGAGGTGGTGGAGAAGCCTGAGAACGACCCGGAGTGGTGGAGGTGTAAGAATTCGCGTGGCATGGTGGGCCTGGTACCTAAAAACTATGTGATGGTGCTGGACGAACGGCCCGACCTGCCTGCGTCAAGCTCCCCACAGAACCGCTCAGTGGCGCCGGCACGCTCGGGGAAGTTCGCTGGGAGGGACTGGTACTACGGCAACATCACCAGACACCAGGCCGAGTGCATACTCAACGAGAGAGGAGAGGAGGGCGACTTCCTCATACGAGACAGCGAGTCATCTGTGAGTCTGAGGGGTGAAGTCATGGGAGAGTTCTTCATTTTATACAGTGCCCCAACTTTTTTTGGAATTGGAGTCTGTGTTTAAAAATCTTATTTTGTAAAAGTGAATAATATGACGCATTCATCAAAGCCTTACACCTCCTCAGCGCTTTTATTCTGCAACAGCATATATTGTTCTAATATTCTTTGAGTTGATATTATTTGTGTGAAACCTTCATATCACCGCTAGAATTAACATACAATGAATAAAGAATGAAGGAAATAAACCTGGAGCTCTATAAATTTCGTATTTTTAATCTGAGTGAAAATGTATAGTAAGTTTTGAAGTAGGAGTAATGAGGGATTTTTACTTCCAAAATCTTGTTGGATAAATGTGGCTGCAGATCTTTTACCATGAGAATACACTGCCACCTGCTGGAGTGAAGCAGTCTGTCTTTAATGTTCATTGCATGTGTTTCTGTGTCTCTTTCTAACCATATCAACAACTATCTCCTGTTTCTGCTTTCAGCCCAATGATTTCTCCGTGTCTCTGAAGGCGGCCGGTAAGAATAAGCACTTTAAAGTGCAGCACTCAGACGGAGTGTACTGTATTGGCCAGCGCAGGTTCAACTCCATGGATGAACTAGTGGAACACTACAAGAAAGCCCCCATCTTCACCAGCGAACATGGAGAGAAGCTGTACCTGGTCAAAGCGCTGCTGTGATTCACACATCCTCACACCTACACTGGATCTCACACACAAACACACACTCTTCATACACACTGAACACACTTAATACTAATGCCACTCCCTGACCGTCTTAACTCAAGCCTTAGCTCTGGACCCTCTCGCTGTGGCGTCTGTGCTACATCCAGATCCTCTTGTCACTCCTTTGAGTTTTCAAGTCTGTCGCCCTCCAGTGGCGATCGGGTGAAAGTCTAACCACAACCGAGCAGGTAACTCCAAGACGGCGAGCACTGTCATGAAATATCCAGCCACATCCTCCATGTGCTGCACAGTGCATAATAAGCCTCTGTGTCTTGGAAGTGCTGACATTCACAGTGATCACATCTGCCGCTAACAGAACGCCTGAGGCCTTGTTGGGGATTGAGCTCTCCTTCTGATGTCATACATAATGTCCATTTACTACCGCGCACATTGTAGGTTGCACCATTGCTCTTAATCCACGCAGGGGGACAGATGTTTAACAGTTCAAGAAGGACTCGAACCTCTGAGAGCCCTCCTCTGGTGTTGTCCTGTCACATTGCTGTCCATCGTTTTATTTTGTTCATTTACTTTTTTTTAAAAAGAATGCTTGTTCCTGAGTTAACTTTTTGTTTTTTAAAAAGCTAATTTAAATTCCTTTCTGGAGGTTTGAATCATTGCTCTGTAATACAGTGACTTCACAAAGTGACCAGAATCACTCTCTTGCCTTTTTCTCCTAATTTCATCATTCCTCTACATGATTTCTCTCCCCATTTAAACTTGTGTCTTCTGTCACTTTTTCAAATCCCTCTTTCTTTTTGTCTCCACAGACCCGGCCATTAGTAGTGATGTTATTTAAGATCTGGATACAGTACTTTCTGTGATATTTCCTAGAGGCAGTATGGGGAGCATTAATGCAATAGGGGAGACCTCTGATTTCCTGTAGAGTTTGAATGTTTATCAATGTAACCAAATGTGCCATCCTGTACCCATACTACTGGTTCCAGGTCTGCACTGCACTCACCACACTTGGCATTCATTCATAGCTCTATGCTCATGCTTTATATTGTGTCACATTGAACATGTTGCTGTTCTGTTCTCCAGTATGTGTCTGTGGGTTCATGAGGATGCTGGCTGAAGAATGATTAAAAAAAACTTTTTGGTAACACTTTTGAGTAACTACACTTGATCAACTCCAGCTGTGCGAATGAATGCAGTCGTGAAAGAGTACCCTGTCGATGTAGTATTTGTCAAAGAATTTTGCAGGAAAAGTGTCATTGTTCACAAAAAAAGCAAAAAAACAAAACAAAACTATACAATTTAGTGATTGACTGAGACCCCAATAATAAATTAATTAAGCGCCTGAAGTGCTACACTAATAAATCACCAATTACCATTCATAGGTCAACAAATGATTTGGAAACACAAAATACAAATTTTTAAAACCAGTCCAACAGTAGACGCAGAAAGTCAAGAGCTTTTATGTGTTCGCTAAACCCCTCCCCAGAGCAGCGATTGTCCAATCATAGCTTAGCAACTGTAACAAGGCACGGCAGGTCTGTCTGTTAGCATTCAACACTAAAAGTTTGGAGGGAGGGTATGTTTTTTGTTTTTGTTTTTTTTTTTCTCCAAGAATTTCCAAAACCAAACCCTTAAGTGTGTATACAGAGACTCGATTAAACGGCATGTTTATCTGTTCTAATGTAATAGTTAGCATGCCCAGCTAACTAGCATACAACCTACAATAGTAGCCACATCACTTCCGAGGTCTAAGAGCATGTCATTAGTTAGCTAGCGAGTTAGCTTTAGCAAATAAAATATGTCAGCAAATGTCATTTAAGATGGCAAAATTGCTGCTTTGCCTGCTAGAAATGAGAAGCTTGATTTTTTTTTTTTTTTTTTATCCTGCCTCTGTCTCAAATGAAGAACCCACTGTTTCAAAAATGACATTTTGAGTGGCCATTATTGTCGAGCGTTGAATAGAATGTTGGACATGCGTAGCAACAGGGGCGGGGCTTAACGATCCGTCAATCTAAAATATCCGTCATCTTTCACTGTCAACAAACCAAATATACCGTCATCTGGTTTCCAATGAAAACTGTAGTTCTACCAAACATTTTCCGTGTTAATCTCCTTTTGCCATGTGCATTTGTTTACCGATGGAAGTGTTGTTGATCATGGGGTCCTCAGCTTTTATATGATATATCTGAATGTTATTGAGCATTGTTATTTAATTCTTGTCTCCACTGTATGTATATATTCAGAATAAGATGAGGTGCATATATGAATCGTTAAGATCAAACTATGGTACTGTATCACCGACGACGTGATGAGAATTTAAATACTTTTGTTCAATAAAATTTTTTGAAGAATACTAAAATTACATGAGTTGAAATGTGTGATTGATTGTCAACATCATCTGGCTTGAAAAGGCTTACTCATATTTACTCATGTTTGAGTTTGATCTCCATAAGGTTCAGCTTGTGAAGCAACACAACACTACCTGAACACTAAAGTAAAGCCAGTTTTCTTACGTGTGTTAAATTTTTATCCAGATATACAAACACATCAGGAGCAATTTGAGTTCAGTGTCTCTCAAGATGTCCTTGAGATCTTAAAATGTGGACAGAAGGAGCCAAAGACTGAATGATCAGCCATACGTTTAATGACTGACACACTCCACCACCTGAGCCACTGCTGCCCCAATCTGTCAACCTAACCTGTATTCTAAAAATGCAACCACCAAAATTAACAGGATTGACTGGAGGTGAGAGTAAATATTGTTTTCTCTCTTTTGTTTATGTCTGTATTGTTGGACTAAAACAGGCTTATATCTTGAAATTGTGATCATGTATTACATAGTGATGTAATTTGTACTTTTACACTATATCAAGTGGCTTACCAATGATTTGTTCTTTGTGGAATAAGGTTTTGAATTAAAGAAAAGACACATTTACACATGATGAATTACCAAAATAAAGCCTGCAAAAAAAGTATAATGCAGTTGACTTAATATGGCCTGAACATGCGAAAACATTAAAATGCTATTTGCACATTAATGCATTACAGAGATAGACGCCAGCATTCTTTGAAATGTTTACTTTTACTCTTTAGTAGCCTAAGTGTTGCTGTGAATACTTCATGGATGCGTTTTTGCAGTGTATGTTTTTACTTAAGGGAGTGGTCTGAGAATTTGTTGAACCAGTGTGTACAAACTCTGTCAGCCATGAGAAGCCCCTCCAGGGCGATCCTGGAACAGTTACCTCCACTGGTGTAACCAGAGTCTGGCTGATGTTTGAGGTCACTTGAGAGGAGTGTTTTGCATCTTCATCAGTCACGATTAAAGCACCATCTGCCTCAGCTTTGATAGCACCGAGCTGCCAACGGGTGGGATTTCATAGCTTTGGGTGAGAGTGATGACACCTCAGCAACCCTCCCTGCAGTTGGCCTTCTGTGGGTTACGTACTATACTTATACTATTACATTACCTGTTGGAAGAAAAAGTGCAGTCACTCTGTTTTGGACCAAGGGGAATGTTCACCTGTCACTGGAGCAATAATACAGGATAGCAATATTTGTTATGTTAATTTCAAAAATGTATTCAGCAACAGAGGAGGAAATATTTCGACCCTGCAAAACTGGCTCTGAAATGTGACCTGCAGTACCAGCAAATCTCCACATGATGGCAGTATTAGGCTTCTTGCATTGTCATTTTCATTGAGTTAGTGAATGATAGTATACATACAGTTATTTTATTATACCATCAATCCATTCTGGTCCCTCGATAGTGTTTATTGCAATCACAATTCTTTGCCTTTTTTTTCCAGAGAATAATGAAATATTGCTGTCTTGTAGTCAGATAAATAAATAGATAAAACCCAGAGGAATCTATGATGTTGCCTTGCCCTTGCAATAAAAGGCAACATCCCATTTACCCTGGTTCAGGTCACACACCCATATCAAGAGAAAACACCTTTTGATGGTGTGGAAAGTTCAGAATTGTGATTTGCACAGATTGAGAGTCGTGGCCGAGACAGTACTGTCTGTGGCAAGGTTGGCTCGCTGACTCCACAACACTATCAAACAAACTTCAGACAAGCATGTCTGTGTTAAGATCAAATCCCTGAATAGATGGCACCTTTCAAACAAAATGGCATGTTATGCTTTACAGAACAAATCTGAGGCAAAACAAATCCAACAATGAAAACACTCCACACAAACAAACTGGAATCTGTCTCATCGTAAGCCAGCTAACAAACAAATCTGTCATCACTCAGGAAAGCACCTGTTATGTAGTTACCTACAGTAAAGCAGTCGAAGGCAATAGCTCCACCCACTTGGAACAAAAGAAAACTTCAGTGACCACACGACAGAGACAGGACAAAGGAGAAGAAAACCTGGGGGGGGGGGGGGTGTACACCCTGGACCGGTCGCTATATTAACCAAATTTGGAAAATACATAGCCAAATTACCATTAAGAGTCCCTCACTGACATGTGTATGCAAAATGAATTACTCAAAAGCATCAGCGCAACCTTAAGTATTCTTCGACATGAGAGTTGCTCCAGACTGTTTTAAAGATTACAAGACCATGGGGGTGGATGGCATCAATTTCTTGAGGTAGACTGCAAGACATTCCTCCCACTCCTCTTGGTGACCTTGTTTCTCAGATATATCGAGCCAGAAAAACCTGACTAAATGAGAGGAAAAGCATAATGAATGCAGCTGCTTCCACACAGGTGCACTGCACGGCATAATTAAGCAGATGAACGTCCAATAATGCTCAGGGCACAAATACGAATGCTGAACAGGCCAAAGTGATTTGGATTTTGCATCAAGGTGGCATAAGAAAGGATCTAAGTAAAGAGACAAGAAGAACAGCTCTTCCTCAGACGACAGAGAAAGTCAAAGCAGGATGTGATCAGAGTGCCAACAGCTACATCGAGGTGGATATGGTGGCAGGGTTGCAGTGCACAATCCTTCCTTGCAAAGACAAATGCACTTTTGAGAGTTCAGTGGGGATAAATCATAGGCACAGGTCTACAGAGATGTGGAAAAAAAGGGACATGGTCAGATGGGTCATCCTTCATATTCTCAACATGTGAGCGAGTGCGTGTGTGCCGTACATCAAAAGCAGTGCAGGCCTGAATGCTTGACCCCTGCAGTGAGGGGTTCCAGTGGCTCTGTTATGCTGTGTGGAAGACTTTGATAGTTTGGGGCCCCTTCAAGGCAGCGCAAAAATAATACAAAGTTCTTCTGAGAGATCACCTTTATTCTGTGATGAAACATTTCTCTCCTGATAGCAGTAGTCTCTTCCAGAATGACAATAGGTCCATCGGCAGGGCGCGAGGTTCACTGAATGATTTGAGTATGAAAAAGACATCAATCGTTCGCTGTGGCCTTCAAACCCAGCAAATGTCAACAGTTTTATCCACCTATAGGCGATTCGGGACTCACATGTTCAAGTGGCACGCTCTCCACCACCATCATCAAAACAGCAAACGTGTCGGTGTATTTAGGAATAATGGGGTTCATCCCCTCAGAGACTGGTAGAATCAATACCAGCTGGAGCTGTTCTGACAGCACGTGGGAGCACAACACCTTGCTAAAATGTGGATGACTGAAAGTATGGTGTGGTGAGTGTAGCGCAGCAAGACAAAGGAGATAGTCTGAAGAAAATGCTGGGAACCAAAAGAGAAAGAACAGAAGAAGAAGAAGTGACCAACAGATGACACTAAGACCTGTTACTGCAAACCTGGTTCTTACCAGGCATGGGATTCTGCTGCAGCATCACACATTCACTTTGTTGTGCTCCCACAGTACATCTTCTCTCAACCCCAGGTTACATGTTTCTTCAAGCAGAAGGATGGAGATGTTCTGTATTTCTCTTATCATCACCAAATCTCATAAAAAGCAGACCATCAACAAATGTATCCTAACAATGAGTATTTCCACTGCAGGGAGAGCTTTTTCCTCCATAGGGCTGCAGCTAACCAATGTTTTTACTATGAAAGAAAGAAAACAGTGATCGAGAGCACATGAAGTCTTGTTTTGCCCGAACAACAAATATATAATAATGTGAAGCCAGGAAAAGCAGCTATTTCATGTAGTGTTTAGCATTTGTGCTTCAAAAAAATGTTTTTTCCTTGTTAGATATTGGATACTTTTACCTCTTAAGTCTTCTAAAATAATTCAATTGAAACAATCTGAGAAGGAAAAATCTAATTTTGGTTGAACTCCTGTTCACACTGAGGCAATAAGATGAGACAAGCAGACAGTGGCTTGTTTTAAGGTGTTAAAAGTCAAACAAGTCAGATGCAATAGACTTCTATTGTTGTCTAGAACAATTAAAATCACATCAATGAGCCACATTGCTGCACTGCATGATGCACCAACACCGTCCTGCTGCTGAAGAAACTCACCTGAGCATCATTTATGGTGTCATTTAGATTGTTTTAGGATGAAATATTTCAGCTGATAGTATTAGAAATTGTATTAATTATTTTTAGTGCTGTCAGGCGATTAAAAAATGAATCTAATTAATTACAGGATTTGTAATTAATTAATCTAATTAATCGCATTTTAATCTCATATCTGCTAAAGGTCCCCAAATAAAGAATTTGAATTCTAGGACATTACAAAATTGTAGTGCATGACTAATCAATTGAACACGCCAAGAAGAGAAGATTTGATATCCACATTTTTATTGGTGAAGTGTGCTTCATAAATGAAATTCAGATGACGCTATCTGAAACGCCTCTTTTAGGCCCTCGTCTTCCACGTTTGAAATCGGCCTGCAATCAGCAGCAACCCACTTTGCGATTGAGTTTGTCAGTTTTTCTGTCGTGGCTTTGCTCATTCGTTTTCCACTCAGCAAGTGTGGGTTGGCGGAGTGAGCTCACGGTGCTACCGTGAGGCAGCTAGCGGCACTAGCAGCAACTACATGTTTAGCGTTTAAATGATAATTCAGGCTGGAACTGCTACGGTGATAGGAAAATTCTTTTTTACACAAGGTACAAATCACTGCGTTCTTGTTAATAGTCCCGTCTTTGTTCTTTTTATAAATAAACTTGCCGTTCAAAGGTCCAAGTAGGCTTGCCTCGCTCTCCGGTGTCTCATCCACGTCTATTGTCACCCTGCTTTTGACTAGTAGCGCAGGTATGATGCAGCCTACGGGTCACTCAAAGGGCCAAATTTAAAATGCTTGCGCATTGACTTGCCACTCATGATTAATTGCGTTAATTTTTATAGCGCGTTAATTTGCAGCGTAATTAATTAATCTAATTAACGTGTTAAACTGACAGCCCTAATTATTTTATTTAAATATGGTTTTGGCATATTTCGTGGCATCTGCCAGTTATTTGCCTGTAACCTGCTGTTAATACTGCCTCACTTGGCCAGGACACTCTTGAAAATGAGTTGTCATCTCAGTGAGACTTTCCTGAATTAATAAAGGTAAACGAAATTTAATTAAGAATTAGAAATTAAATAGAGGTAGAAAAAAAAAAAACCTTAAAGTATATTACTGTGAAGCTTAAAATAGTCCCTCCAACAAATGCACAACTTAGTTACCCTGTTACAGACAGGGTTGGTTTGTTGGTTTTTACCTTTCCATGAGATTTGTTGACAATATGACAAATATAGAATAACACCAGCATTGCCCATTCATGGCAGCGGTCATCTGCACTGTGTGTTAGCTGACAGCAACCAACTCTGTGAGGTCTGTCCTCTGCCAAAGCACTGACCAACCATAGAAACAAAGCATGGATTGGGTCATAACCTCTCTTCCCTCTGCTGTTGTCCTCAGAGGGAAACAAACATCCGGAGAACAGATAAATGGATGGAAATCAAAAAAAAAAAAAAAAAAAAAAAATTTGAATGTTGCTGCAGTCTGTCTGGATGCCAGGTGTGAAAACTGTTTGGTACAGTCTTCTTTTCATCAGCTGTCATCCACATTTTCACTCTTCCCTCTGTTTTTCTCTCCTCTTTCCACCTTAAAAAACACATTAATCCATGCAGCTCAAGGCCACAAAATATACATTGGAGAAAAATAATCAGTGAGTCTTTATAATTAATATGAGTGCAGAGGCCAGATGTGAATCCAGATGTCTGGCCTTACCTTGCCTGAAAAAACAACCTTTTAACGACACCTTGGGACATTTTTACACTAGAAAATGGGAGGTTGTGCTCCTTTCTACAAAGCGAATGGACATGAGGTGTGAAAGAGGCTCTCTGACGCACGTGTCAAGAGGCAAAATGTGAAAAACAAACATGTTAGCCTTCCCGTCTGCTCCTGGCTGATGAGCCATCATCCTGAAATCAGTCTGCAAGAGAAGGACCTGAGAGAGGGACCACAAGCAGCATCTCCTGCTGATCCGGTAAGAAAGGACAGATGATGACACATGGAGGCTTTTTTTCCTTTGTTATAGACACCTACAGATGCTGTCACCTGCACACTTTTTAAAGAACATGCTGTTCTCCTGAAAATATGACAACGTGTTCATGTTCACATTCTGCGTATACACCCGAAAACACACACACACACACACACACACACACACACACACACACACACACACAGTCAAATGCACATGCAGCTGAATAGAATTTTTTTTTTTTTTTTTTTTTTTTTTAGGTTGAGTCTTTTGTGTTGTGTCTTTCAGGTACTGGAAGCATGCGAGCTCTGTATGTGTCTGTGCTGCTCTGCTCCCTCCTGCTCGGCTTCCTGCCTCCTACAGGTGTGTCACCCGCTCACATACGGCATTGCACAGGAACATTGTGACACTGTAAAAGAGGGCTGAACAATTCATGTTCTACTAGGAATATATGTAAGGGATATTGCCCGACGAGGTGTCCATTATCAGAAATGAATGGACGACGCGGAGGCCTGAACCGTCCAACGCGAAGCGGAAGTCCATTCATTTCTGATAATGGACAACTCGTCGGGCAATATCCCTTACATATATTCCTAGTAGAACATGAATTGTTCAGCCCTCTTTTACAGTGTCACAATGTTCCTGTGCAATGCCGTATGTGAGCGGCATTATCCCGCTTATACCATGGTCACTTACGAAAGAAATAAATATTAAGTCAATTATTACGTTAATGTTGTTTTTTACCGTTAAAATCGTAAGTTTTTCACAAGAAGCGGCTGAGAGGACTATTTAATATCTCTCGTTGTGACGCGTTGCCAAGGTAACCGGCTCTGGCCACAGAACGTGCAGCTCGGTCGGCTGCAGCTGTTATATTAGACTTAATCAGCCGAGATAGGCTCCGGCCCCCCCGCGACCCCGAAAGGGATAAGCGGCATAGAAAATGGACGGATGGATGGATGGATGTTACGTGATACAAAGTATCATTTCAGAGGGCAAGTGCATCTCTTACCGCTTGTGTGTGTCCAGAGGATGATGCGACATTTTGTCCACAGATAGTTTCCTAAATCGTTTTTATTGCAAGAAATATTATCCACCATTCACTCCGATCATTAAATGTGTATCAAGCAAGTAAGTCTATCCTAAATCGTTTTTTATAAATATTATCCACCATTCACTCTGTATCAAGCAAGTAAGTATTTTTTTTAAATATTATTCACCATTCACTCTGTATCAAGTACGTAAGTAAGGTAAGCAAGTTTTCTTTGTGTTTACCTCGTCCTTGTCATCCTCTAAATTGTTCAATTCCTCCGGTGTCACCTCCTTGTGTCGCACCTCTCTTCTCTCTTCTGCCGCATCCCAGTCTTCAAAATTATCAAATTCACCAAATTGGTTAAGGGAAACTATAAAATCACTCATGTTGTCTACTTCCGTTGTGATAAGTAAACTGTGAAACAACGTATGTTAACGTATGTTCTGAGTTTCTGTTGCCACGGTTACCAACTAGCGTTTGAGCCAGCGCAATAATTTAGAACAATCAGGCTATTTGACCGGAACTTTAAAAAAAAATTTAAAAAAATAGGTGTCCTACAACACTTTTTAACGGACACCCTGCAGCCAATCAGAATCGAGTATTTACCCAGACCATGGTTTAAACAGAAATACTATCCAAAACCACCTGTGGCTACGTGCAATATCTAGATCACAGAAGCTGCAGGGCTTTGATGGTGAAATGTGTCCTAACTTACATAATAAATGAGGCATTGTGGAGCTGCAGAGATGCTCCGGCCTACAAACTGTATTCTAAAGGCTTAGGGACCGTGCTTGTTCCATGTCTCTGTTTTTTTTCAGTGCCAAGTGTCTTTTGTAATATGCAGTAATTCTGACGAGATGGGCAAGGCGCCAACATTCTTTCACACCTCTTTCTGTGTCCTCTGACAGGAGCAGAGGAGAGTGATGCACCTGGCAGGAGGGAGGACAGGGAGAAACGAAGCCTACCCTACTGGGGCCTGTGGTCGTCAGACTTTTTCGGGTGGGTGGAGGAGCTACGCGCTCGGGCAGCTCACGAGGGGATGCAGGACCTGGCTCGTACCTTCTGGGCTCACTTCCCCATCGGCAATGAGCTGGGCTACGACACTCCCGAGTCTGACCCTCAACCTGAGGAGTGAGGCCGAGGGTTGAACTCACCTTTAACACGTGTAGTTCAGACGATCAGTAGCAGTTTGGAGACTTACTGCGTATACATAAAATAATAATTGCAATGATTTTTCTCCAATTTTTTCTATCAAACTTTTTTTTTTAACTTTTCTTCTCAACTCATTAAAATCCAAAATGGAAAAAGTATTGCAGTGTTGACGCTTCCATTTGCCATTAACTGGGCTTTCACATACATTAAAGAAGGTGACAAACTATAGGAATCATTGTTTTTAACTTGTAAACCATTATTGTCCCACCGGATTGAGAAATATTTCATGTTTTACGGGTTATGCATAAACAATTATATATTCCTTTTGTCTGCCAAATAGCCACAAAGAAATGTACAGTATGTTATCCTACACAGTGACATTATGTTCACGCAGTCATCTTTATGTGTAATGCAATCTAAAACAGCAGTCCTACAATAAATCCTCCCTCATTTCTTTCCGTTTCAGAGATGTTAAACCAACTGTATGATCACTCTGAAGCAGGGCTGTTGTATCAGACTGCCTTCATTTGAGCTTGGTGTACCCAATAAACTGGCAACTGACTGAGGTGTTGATATTCTGTGCCTTCTCTTGAATGCAGGACTCTTGCTGTGGTGGAGTATTTTGGCACTGTTGTGCTGTTACTTTTACTTAAGTAAAGGATTTGAATATTTCCTCCACCCCTGGAGACTCCAAACAGAAGCAATGCATCATTTTCTGTTGCAGATGTTTAAAACAGGTCATCAGTTCAAAATCCTGTTCTCCTAAAAAAAGATACAAAAAGTGAAGTGACAGGGCGATAAAACAACGATAAATATGTTTTACTGAGCCGAAAAAGAGGCCCGGGGTTCTTTAACAGAACCTTGGAGTCAAATATCTTTTCTTTCATCGTTTGGATGCTAAAAGCCTTTCACTGTGTCTGATTTCGACTTTGGGATTTGTCGTTTGAGTGAAGGGTGTTTGTGTGAGCTTTGAGGGGGCATCCGTGCAAAAGTGCCAGACACAAAGTAAATCTGATGCAGGTCACAACACTCCAACTGTCAGGCTGGAGTGTGAGGAGGAGGAGGAGGGCGAGACGGAAGCAGAGACAGTGCATGGACATATATGAGAGGATTTCTCTCTGTCCAGGAATGCTCTGCTGCAGACACGCTCATTTCACGCTTTTGAGGGGAAATAAAAAGAAAGCTTCATACCTGAATCCCAAACCTGCTCAGTGCAGGAAAGGGCAAGATCAAACCAGATGTCAGATGAAGGTTTGGCGGCTATAAATTCTTCTTCCTGTCAGAAACGTCATGTTCTCTCTGCCACTCATCCCCTCTTTCATCCCTTGATCTGTTGCTCCAATCTGCTCCGTTTCTGAAGAATCACAAATGGGACACGTGAGTCATTAGTGTGTGTGTCTGTACTCCCGAAGCCTTTTCAGGCTCTCAAGCAAAGAGTTTTTGAATCTCTCGCTCAGAAAATCAGTATCTGCATGTCACGAATCTACAGACATCTGCTTTCCCTTTAGTGTTTTTGTTTTTCGTTGGCAATGAAAACACATGCCTGAGGATAGTGAGCCTTTCATAAGACTCGGTGTAGGAGTAGAAGCCAGGGGCTCAGGCTGCTTCCCCTCAGACATATCTGATGAATGAAAAAGCAGGGGAAATCATGTCTACAGGCATACCTGTACTGAGTGGTGCTTTGTTCTTTTCACAAGCTTTACAGCAGCCATGACTCAGACTGGTTCAGTTCACCACAGAATATATGAACATCTCTCCTTTCCAAAAGCTGGTGTGAGAGAACAACTGCAGCAGGGTGCGCAGCTGGAGAAATGCAGGCTTCAGAAACGATGATGGAGCCACTTTCGACAGCGAAATAAGGGAGGTAGAAGTTCACGAACGCCATGGTCCTCAAACTGGATTCCTCTAGCTTCCATCTCTTCCCTCTTTCTGTCTTTTGTTTCGCCGCTCACTTCACCTTCCCTCAAAATTCAGCAGGAAGGTAATGCGACCGTCTGCCAACTGCTGGGTTTCCTGCATTCCAGCTCTACCTGTGAGAGACAGAGAGGCTGCTTGTAGCTCCAAACCAAACAATTTCCCCCTCTGACACACACACACAAACAAACACACACTGTACGAAAAAATTGTGTGATTTAGAAATAAAAAACAATCTGCCAAGAGGCTACTTATGACTGATGGATGGATGGATCGATAGGTATTAAGGGAGTTCAAATGGACCTTAAATCATACGTCAATACATTTAATTAGGTTCTAATATATTTCACATTCATGCTGCATGCAGTTAATTTCATCATACTTTATTTTCACTGCAGTAATTAGGCCTGTTTCACATTCCTGGCTGATAATGAGACACCTACTCCTTCAGGACACCCACGCTGCCTCTCACACAGTCAGCAGAGTGAATGACTGACAGCAGCACAGACATCCTCTGCTATTTCACTGCTGGACACTGACTGATGCAAATGTTTGCGAGAATGAGTGCAAGTGAAATTCATCTCAGAAAGCGCAATCGTTGTTCTGGTTTACGCTGCAGCGAGCGGCTTCAGAAATTGAAAATTGTTATATTTTTAGAGCCTTTTCACAGAGTAAACCCGACAAACCACATTCAGCTACATGCTTTTGCTTGCTTCTCGCTGCTGCCCATGTGTGAAGATGGAAAAGCACCTGGAACACACATGTAAATTCATTTAAGAGCGGAAAAGCTCCCAGTTGCAGGCTTGTGTCTGTAGGCAAGGAGGTAAACGACATTCCATCTCCAGAAGCCAGTTTCCACTTGGAAAGTCTGGGTTGCCGCCCACTCTTTCCTCTGGTCGTGCTGCAGTTTGTGCACAGTTGTTGCATTTAAGCAGCTCTGTAAAGACTGAGTGGGTACAAGATGGCGTCCCGGCAGCTCTATTTGAGGTTAATGGGGCTGACTGTATTGCTGACACTGTTGGCTCTTGGAGGTGAGATCAATCCTGTTCTTTTCTTTGGCTTTTCTTTCTGCTTTATTCGTGATTTTCTTTTAAAATGTCACATTCTTTAGTCTACATAGCGTCCTCCACCGCCTGGTCTTCTATTATTTCCGCATTTTTGTGGTCGATGGCTTTCGAACAGGAGTAGCAGTTACAAAGAGGAATTACTGTGTGTCAGAGTGTGCGAGATGTTCTTTAAGAGCGCTGTCGTTGTTAGAAAACATGAAAAGAAAAAGCAGCCTTTCCACAACAGTTTGAAGCCTGAAGTTTCTCGTTGTCTTCTCCTCTCTGTCTGTCACACACAGACTTTAAATAACTTTGATAAGAAAAATGAAAAAAGGCTAAAAAAGTAAATGTAGACATGAATAGACAAGAGTTTAAAAAGGCCACACTGATAATTTCATCTCATTTACTTTAAATCAGTAAAATCTGCATTTCTGCTGCTGACTGCTGCCAATCAACTGATCCTGAGCAGGACGGGAATGTTCGCATCAAATTTCACAGCAAATCATCAGATATTTGTTGAGAAAAGCCGCTCAAAGCCATGCATGTGAACCTCAAGGTGGCGCTAGAGCAAAAGGTAGGGCTCCACCTACCCCGAAAAGACTGATTCAGACTGATCATATCATGGACGGACCTCTGCAGAGATGAGAGCAGGTCTGCAGGAATGTGCTGTTCAAAGCTCATGAAGCAACACAAACAGGAGGAAAAACACATGAGAGCAATTTTCTCAAAGGCACTCATTTGACTTCTAACCGCACAGTGCAAATGTTTTGTGCTCCAGAGCCCACTTTACATTTAGGTACTCTGAGGCAGGCTTTGCTTAGAAAAGCTTTTCAGAAAAGCAGATGAATAAAATCCATGAGGGAAGGAAAGCGTGAGCCAGATGTATAGAGGGACTTCAGCCCTCTGAGAGTGTTTTAAAAGGTAATCTGACTGAAATGGCTGTGAGCAGCAAGGCACAAGACACCTTGTGAGTGCAAACTGCATATATGAGCATTCGCCACACACTGTGCAGCTGCATGGCTCCAGTGGGAGAGAGGAGCAGTGGGAAGGAAGCAGCTGTATTTACATGCAAATTGGCCACAAGCTATGCTCATTGGATGTGTTGGCAACTTCACCATGATCAATGATCCACTTTGACATTTGCATCTGGAATGAGAACAAACTCATCCATGAAACTGATTTAATGAAGTGAAATAGGGGGAAAAAGCAGTAAGCATAAATCTAATGAGACGTTGTGCTGCAGTGGAATAATCACACAAACACGCCGTTTCGATGGAGCTTTGATGAATCCTCTCTGCGTGACTAGCCTCGAACATTTACAAGCATACAGTTGTTCTTGGAGATTGGCCATTAAAAAACAGCTCCACCTTTTTCTGATACACCATATCTGGCAAAAAAAAACAAAAAAACAAAAAAAAAACAACTACAACTTACACCACACATAAGCATTGTGTGTGACTGAAGTGACTGAAGCGGATTCTGTTGTGTTTTATTATCCATGAAGAGTCTACCCTACCCGTCATGAAGACTGACGTTTCATGCTGCAGCTCATTAGCTCTGATGACTCTCTCTAACAGATGGATCCAGTGACAGCAGCTTGCACAAGATCTTAAAGAAAAGAGATGGTAAGATTTGAATTAACAGTATCATCATACTGTTGATACAGAGACTGATGTGCTTTTTCTTTCTGTTGCGTCCATCCAGTGGCTCGTGCTGGTGCCGCCCCCTCAAAGTCCTCCATCGCCGTCCCCTCTTCCAAGGCTCAAGAGTTCCTGGCAAAACTGAGCAGAACCAAGAGGAACGTTTGGGATCGCAGTAGACCGGACGTGCAGCAGTGGATTATGCAGTTTATGTACATGGGATTTGATGAGCAGGTGGGCTGTGTCTGTTCTAGGAGAGTTCAGGTTTTCTCTGAACTCTTGCGGTCTTTCAGCAAAAACAGAAATCAATCTGCAGTGGAGCTATGAATGTGACAGCTATTCTGCAAAACCAAACTGATCCACACAACAAAAATGGCACATAGATTTACCCCCGTTTGAGAAAGGACTCTATGAGCTCCCAGTATTTTTGTTAAACTCTGCTCCAAAGAGGCAGGGTTCACGTCTGTGTTGCCTTTAAAGACCACTCTGACGAGTTAGTGTTACAAAAGGTGCCAAAATCTTATTTTCTTAGTCAGCTTCTTCCTAGAAATGATGTGGTCCAACGTGTAAAACAAAAGCAAAATATTTTCTGCTTTTTCCCCTCTGAGACTTCTTTCTGTGCCGTTCTCTCTGCAGGCAGGTTGCCACATACTGTGCTACTCTGCACCAATCAGGATTTAGCAATTTTTGAATTTAACTTTGTTGACACGTGGAGGTTGTCTGCTGCCATTGCTACTGTCAGCCAAACCACACCTGCATAGTCTGATGAAGCACACTTGTTTTCAGTTATAATTTCAAAACTTAAACTGTTGCTCTTGTGCTCTGGTTTTATTTTATTGAGGAAAAACAGGATTATGAGGGACTTTAAACCAGACTAAAAAGACAAAAAAACCACAAGGAACACAAACAGAAAAAACAGACATTAAAGCTTTAGTAATCTGAACTTTTATATAAATATATCTCAGACATGTGGAGGACAAAAATGTTTCAAAGATGGTCTTTTCAAAAGGCAGTTATCCTCACAAGTGTTGCTGTTCAACTGCATGAATGAATACAGATGTGGAAGTGAACACATGAATTCCTTCTCTCATGCACACATACACCACAGACTCATTTTAAAACGAATTCATTATTTCTTGTCAATCTGCGCACAATGACAAAGCAAAAAACAGGTTCTTGGAGTATTTAATCCTTTCAAAATAAAATACTGAAATATCCTATTTACATGTGTTCAGACCCTTTACCCAGCACTTGGTTTAAGCACCTTTGGCAGCAATGACAGCTTGGAGTATTCTTTGAAATGATCAGACAAGTGTGGCACACTTTTCTTTTAAAAGTTTCACAGATGATTCATGGCAGAATTGTTCAAGCTCGACCAGGCTGGCTGGGGCGAGTCGGTGCACAGCCATTTTCAGATCTCTCCAGAGATGTTGGGTTCAGGTCAGGACTCTGGCTTTCCGTAAGCCGCACCTGTGCTTTCTTGGAGATATGCTTCGGGTCATTGTCTAGTTGAAATGTAAACTTTGGCCTCAGTCTGAGATCCTGAGCACTGTGGAAAACTGAGAGTTACTCTGTTGCTCTGCAACCATATTTCCCTTGATCCTAACAAGACCCCCAGTCTCTGTCACAGAAAAACATCCACACAGCATGAAGCTGCACCACCATGCCGGACTGTCGATGTGGTGTTAACAAGGCGATGCTCAGTTCCTGCTTTCCTTCACACACGCTGTTGAGAATTGTGGCCACATAGTTCAATCTCGGTCAGATCAGAGAATTTTGCGTCTCGTGGTCTGAGAGTTGCCTGGGTGCCTTTTAGGTTCGCTTTCAAAGCTGCAGAAGCGTTTGCTCCGTCATTAGGTGTAGACTGATGAGAAAAAAATCCCATTTGAATCAATTTTAAAACGAGTCTGAAATATAACAAAATGTGGAAAACTTGAAAGGGTCTGAAAACTTTCTGTATGCTCTCTATAACCCCCCTCAGACAGCCTGTTCCAGTTTTCTTTCAGGTCACTGACTATCATGTAGAATTCACCAGGGAGAGTAAGGGATGGAGGGAACAGATAATAACAACGGATAAAAAGGGAGTAGAGTGCACAAAATAGCCCTCTACCGCCACTGCTTTTGACAGCTGACAGCATTTTCATTTCAGTCATCGCAGCAGTATTTGTATGCCATTTGCTGCTGCTTCCTTAAAAGGCCAAAGCTGTGAAAGCATTGGCCTTTTCAATATTTGCCTTTCATGCATGTCTGCTAATGGTCTCAGTGGACACCTTATCAGCTGCCACTGTGTCTATTATCTTGAGATTTGTTGACGCTGAGTTCTTTAACGAGTCACGTCTGTGGCGTTCTGTTCTTCTTTCCCTCGCCAGAGGCTGGAGGCTGACCTGTCATACTGGATGGACCAGGCTCGCTCCAACGATCAAGGCCGTCAGCACCACTATGATGAGAACGCCCCCATCGGCCCACGTGATCCCAGTTCCTACAGACACGGAGCTAATGTTAACTATGACTACTATTAAATGCAGCCTGTGATAGCCTGTTGGTTTGACACCTGTCATGAAGCTGCCACAACTGCTCCGGCTTCTTTGGTTTGATTGGTTATACCCACCAATATCACTCTTTTTTCTCTCCGTCCCCACATATTACTTAGAAAGTGATTAAAAACAGAATTCAATCATTTGCAACGAGCTGTGTTTACCGACAACAGCTTCACAAAGTGTTCCTGAGCCCATGTAGTAATCTCCTTTATCCAATCATGTGTTCACAAAGTGGTGAACCTCTCTCCATCCTCGCTTGTGAACGACTGAGTCTTTCCAGGATGCCCCTTTCATCCCCAATCATGACACTCTCACCTGTTACCAATCAACCTGTTTACCTGTGGAATGTTCCAAACAGGTGTTTTTGGAGCATTCCACATCTTTCCCAGTCTTTAGTTGTTCCTGACATATACAGAAATCAATGAAGCTGATGAGATCATACATTAAATAAATTGTCTCTGTACTGCTTTCAATTGAGTATTTGTCCAAAAGAATTAGCAAATGATCACATTCTGTTTTGTTTGTGTTTTACACAGCGTCCAAACTTTTTTACAACCTGGGTCGTATGAAATACTGTTTTTATGTAAATAAAGACGTGGCTTTGTACTGCTTAAGTTCCCTGCTTTTCACTTCCACTTAACAACTGTTTCCCTCTCTCACACACACATACAAATATCTTCATCCCTGATTATATCATACACAAAATATTGGAAATATTTTTATTAAAATAACATCTTCATCTGAAACTGATGCACATCCTGACATGAGATTTCACATCGCAGAACAAAATGATGTCCTGATAAATACGTAGTAATACTGTAACAGTCTTTCTAGAAGATTTGCCCAGTACTGCAGTGTGCTGCACGAACAGCCAACAGGGTGCTGGCACGCCTCTGATTAGTGGACAAAACATCCAGTGGGAGAAAAAAAAAAAAAAAGGAGTCATCTCCGCAGACAAAACACCATGAAGCTGATAAAATAAACACAAAGCACTGATGCACAGTACGAGCTAGATGCAAGACTCTCATGTCTGCATTTAAATAGCAAAAAAGCACAAATTCACAAAAAAAGGCAGGCTGGATTTCAGATTTCTTGCCTCATTTTTCTGTTTTTGATTCAGGCTTGTCCATCCAACACGAAAGCTCCGGTAAGGACGCCCTGAGCAGCCAGTGCAGCTGCAGCTCCAACGCAACGCAACACGCTCTTTTTTTAGGAGAGAGGTGTCTCTACTTCTCAAAAAAAAGACACCATAACCCAGAGTGCTTTACTCAGAAGAATATTTGAGAGAGAGGCGCTCTTCAGGGGACCTCTGAGCAGTCTTCACATCCGTCTGTGTTTAAGGAGTCTGTGGAGGGAAACCTGACCTCAGTTGTGTCTTGGTCGTCCTTTCTTCATACGGGCAGCTTTAGGCTTGGGGATGTACTGGTTGTTAGCCTGGTGCTCCAGTTCCCTACTGAAGTACTGGATAGTTTTGTTCAAGCCTTCCTCCAGAGGCACCTGGAGACACAAGACACACAATATAAAGATGCTTCCTTTTTACGTACTGAGGCTGAATCAGTAAACTGATTGGATAATACATCAGACATGGCTGTAAATATATAAAGGCAGACATAAGATCCACTGCTAATGATGAGATACTGACGAAGACTGCTCTCCAAACACAGCTGAGCAATGCGATCTTACTCATTTAGTCAGTCAGTAATATTCTTTATTATGAACTGACAATCCGTCTCAAGGCCTCATGTGTCCCTGACTGTCTCCTGCAGTTAATTGGTCAACAAGTACTCACTATTAGCATTCATTCAATATGGTTTGTCTCTGTGTGGTGACGTGCCTTTCACTCCCTCAGTCTGAATCGGCTACCCAGCCTGGCAGTCAATGCTCACTTCTGTGAGTGTGTGCTTTGTGCTCCTGGGGTAGCTGCTGAACGAGAGTCTGTCAACTCAGGGGGTGTTTACTGGAGCACAGCACATCATCGCTAACATATCCAACTACGTCACGTCTCATCCATGTTTAGACAAGAATTACTGCCTCACGGTTGTATACCTCTGTCAGCCAGTTAAGCTGCATTTATATCCATGTCTCGACAGACTCATATAATATATGCAGGGAAGACTTTGAAAGAATTCAATATAGATACAGAGGACTGATAGAGAGCTTCATCGCATGGTGCAACGACAATCATCTGAAGCTCAGCCTCAGCAAAACCAATGAGCTTGAGGTGGACTACAATGCTTCAAATATATTGTTGCTATTGTTGAATGCTGCTGCAAAGAAGCTACAAATTATAAAAACATGGATGCTTCACACACATCTTCAACCTGGCGAGAGCTGGATATACGTAGAGAGGGACGAACCACCAACCTGAAAACACAGTGTGTCCAGCCATATGCCTGTATCCAGGCATAAAAAACTGCTGACATGTTAGCATGCTAGCATGTTGGTACTGGGAACATTTGGTCATTTGGTCCAAATGAGATGATAGGATGATCAAATCTGATCACATCTGTAGCAGTGTTACCTCATGTTTGCCGGACAGTGTGTGTGAGCATGTGAGAAAAGTCTTGCTGCCTGACTCTCTTGTGTGTGTGTGTGTGTGTGTGTCACATACCACCGGCTCCCAGCCGAGCATCATCTTGGCTTTCCGGATGTCAGGTCTTCTCCTCTGCGGGTCATCCTGGGCCTCTGGAAGGAACTGGATCTGACTTCGGCTCACTGTGTGTATTTGTGGACAGTCACAAGTGTACAGAGAGAAGACTGTTAACACTGGCAATGATCACATAGGCAGTTCTGGAGGAGAGAGATGAGTCAAGGAAGATCAGTGCTTCTGAATAATGTGGCGGCTTCGTGTGTAGGTGCACCAACTCTGCCCGGGGAACTACAGGAGCTGATGTGCAAAAATATAAGCACATGCTCTGGCTATGGAGATCTGACATTAGACCAGCACAACTGTGACTTGTCAGCTCAGGCTGTTTGCTTTTCTCCTGCCCATAATTCATAGGAAAAGTAACATGGAGGAAAAAGAAAAGCCATTTCAGACACAGACTTTGTCCTTGCAGCCAATGTCGCTCTCACAGTGAATGGGAGAATGTAACTTGTGACAACGTATACAAGATAATGAAAGAAAGGTACTGATGACTGACACATTGGCTGCCACAACAAAAAAAAGTAATAACAGCAATCCTATGCTGAGAAACATGCGATCAATTCATTTCTATGCCAAGACCACCATGACACAGACGCATAACTCCACCATCAAGCAGAATGGGAATGACAAAGCAGACAAAGCGAAGAGTTCACTCATGACTGATCTGAAGCCTTACCGACAAGACTTTTGATGAGACGAGCAAACTCCAATATGGTGTGTTCCTCTGGGTTTCCCTGCAAACAGATTTCATAGCCTTCCATCACATCAGTGACAACAAGAGCTAGATTAAAGAGTGTATGCCAGCGTGGAAATAATTTTCTGCTTCAATCTGTCAAACTGAGCCGGGCAGGAGGAACTCACCAGGTTGACTGGACTACTGATGTTACTGTTCATCAAGGACACCAGGCCGTTCACCAGGTCACTGGAGAACAAATGAGACACATGAGCGCACACGTTAAAATGGGTTCTCTTCTTTCATTCAACGATCACATTTTCCAAAATCCAGTTCTGTTCTCATTCATACTCCACCACCTGCAAAACACCATATATTTGCAGAACATTTTTCAAGTAACAACATACTGTTTTCAAAGCTTTTAAAAACACATTTCAAACTGAAGGCAAATTTAGTGCATTTCTCCAGCAGCTTGACTGAAATATCTCGAAAATCTAAGCAGAATATTTGCAAGAAAATGAAAGACATGAAGGACAGCTTCAGAATGATTTTGTTTGGAAGACAGGCTGGTGGGGAAAGAAGAGTTTCAGAGAGAATGTGTGCAGGACAATGGAGAGGAAGACCAAGAGTAGTGGGCTCTGATGAGAGCCACACTTATTGACCATGGTCTTTCTTTGAGAGGCCGGTTTAAGGATGCAACCTCAAAAAGTCTGCAGCGTTCAACAGTTACGTTGTATGTTGTAAGTATAATGTATTATACATATCTCAGCTATCATGGACCCAAAATTGTTTCGATATTGCTTTTCTATTTTCACATAGTGGAACAAAACGTTCCAAGGCCAAGGCAGCCTCAGCGGGTTCAAGTCTTTCAATCATCTTGTGTTGCAACTGGAGAACACAGCCTTTACAGGTAAAGATAAGATAAGATAAAGATTCAAAAGATAAGATTCATCCTCTGGGGATCATAAATGTCAAAATTTAACAGAAATGAATCTATGGATATTTCAAACCTCCAGAGTCATCCCTACATGTAGCATAGCAAGAAATAAATAAAACCTGGTCACATCATCTTCACAAATGCGTTTTTTGACCTTCATACCGCTAGCAAAAATTAATAAATTACTGATCATACATATACTGTGTAATTACAGCCTGGTGGAGAATTTGAAATAAAGACTGAATATTTCATCTTGCTATTTCCCCAGCGTTTGAATCGCATGTTGCCCACACAGCTAAACACACAAAACTCATTAGTACAATTCAGTCAACGTGCATTAGACCTTGACATCAGCAGACACATGCAAACAGAGATAATGGTATGACGGGCTACCTCACAGACCACCTGTCAGGGAGGAGTGCATGAAGGCTTGTTTTGAAAATATAATCCCTGACACTGCACCATATCCACTTCAGTTGGCTCTACTTTCCCCCAAATGTCAAATTTGCATTCATGCATATATACATGATAAACTGAGAGATACATTCTGTCCATCCCATTTATATAAATGAGGTTGGCTAAATAATGAACATCTCTCTGTATAATGTATTACAGTTCAACAGCATCACAAACTCTAAAATCCAAAATCATCATAAAGTGGAATCAACAAGTCTATGAAACATCTTAACAGAAAGTGAACACTATGACGTCTTAAAGGGAGTACTGTGTTTACTGCAGTGCTGCAGTGCTGCTGTGTATACACATGCATACAGAAGTGAAAAAATGTTTCCTTCCTCCTCAAGTGGATTTTTCAGGGCTTAAAGCGTGCATTGTTTAACATCCTTGTCTGCTTGCTGGCAGTCTTCCTCTTCACTGCCTTGTCACATTGCTATGTGCTGTTCTGCTTGCTCAGTTTCCACCATCACCCTGATGTGGATAAACTGTTCAAAATGGGCGTACAACAGGGTCAATATATTTATGGTGAAAACAACACACTCACTTTATTTATGTTTCACACAGGGTCTTAACTTTTTGGAATCAGGGTTGAAAAAGTCAACCCAGACTTAGCGTTGTAATAAAACACAGTTTGTAAGCACTGCACAATGTGGTGTTTCCAAAAGCTTCTGAACTTCCACATTAAAATTTGACAGAGAAGAAAAGAGATTGACTGTGGAGTGGGGACGCTTTAGCATCTCTGGCCCTGAACAGTTTTAGAAATGAAGGAAATCATCTGAGTTTACCAAAGTCAGTCAAGGTTTCCTGAGAGTTTCACTTAAAGGACAGCTTATCTGAAGACCTTGGCTTTTTACTGCTTACACAACACTAAGGTCATACAGCAGCAGATGAATGTTTCGGAGAGATATGAGAGCTTCAAATGATCTGCGTCTCTGATCTCCCTTCCTCAAATTGATCAAATTAATCTCATTATCACCTGTACGCAACCACTAAATTCTCCTATAACCCAGTCACATACACATATTTTTGCTCTTTGAGGGAGAAAAACACGCACGTTGGCATTTAAAGACCTCCTCCAGTGAAAATGAAGTTTCAAACCTTGTTAACAAGTCTATGTTTTTCTCAATTCTATGTTCTATATTCTATTCTATTCTATTCTATATTCTATGGGTTTCATGATAAACCCACTTTTGTTTTGCACTACTGTTATCAATGCTAATATCTGCTCACATTTTCCATTTCATCTGGTGTAATTTCTAAGTTGTAAGTTGTTTCTCTCAACTGTGCAATAATACCACTTGTTATCCATGTTGGCAACAGTACTGTTATAAACTGTATATATTGTTCATGTACATAGTCCTAGTATTTCTCAAGTGCAATACAGCATATGATATCAGTAGTTTTCTCATAAGAATAATATATTTTATGGCAGTAGAATTTTTATGACATTTACTATTTTTTTTTAGAATCTGTACAAATGTACATATAGATAGTTGTTTTTCTATTCTGTACACTTGACATCTTTATGCCACTGTGCTTGCTCATTGTAATGCCGGCTGTAACGACTAAATTTTTCTTGTCTGAGAAGTCTTATTTTATCTTTTCTCGTATATGTTATTTCTCTATGCTATTAGACATTAACACAGACAGCCTGGGGTCATATGTAACAAGCCTGAGGAACCAACCTGTCCATTTGTGGGTTGGGGATATGGTGAAACGAGGGGTATCAGAGGAGAAGCCAGGTGGAGCCACGTATTTGTAAATTATTGTTTGTTTCCAGGAGAAACGGCAAGCCTTCACTATGACCAAAGGATCTGAATATCCGAGAGCCAAGCTGTCACCTGTAGCCTTTTTCCAAAGCACTGTTTTACCACAAAACTCACACTGAAGCCTGATGCTGTTCCACCCATTTACCTTGCGGACACAGCGAGCACAAGCCAACGTGTTGGTCAGCTGGCAGGTTCATTTTTCTCATGTTGACTGTGTCCAAAGAAACGTGCACTGTGCTGGATAATGTTAGCCTACATTAGCCCGCCAAGCTACACACACACAAGCGGTGGAGGGGTGGGTGGAGACAAAGGCAGAGACTGTTGCGATCCGAGCATACTACATGAAGGCAAAGGTGCAGAGATACATCTGAGCCAATGTAAGCAATGAAGAGATTTTTCTCATGGGAAAAACTTCTAAATATGTGATTCTGATGAAGAGAGATGAGCTTTTAGGGGTTTCATCAATGTCTGTGGAGGACCTTTAATAATAAATATGAAAGTCAATTTCAAGCAGTGCCTGATCCAAAAATCACACGTCCATGAAAGCATCAACATCAGACAAATACCTCTGATATACTTCAAACACCAGAAGAAAAAAATCACTTTGCTTCTACTGCAGCCAGTTGCCACTAATTTAATTAGTTAGAAAAAAAGGTAATCACTAGCACTGCATACACTGTTCAATGGCATGGCACTTTTAATGGGTTAACATTGTCATTATATTGTTTCCTATGCGGTGGGTGGCCAAGTCAAAGATTTTTCTGTGACACATATTTAGGTACAGATCGAAGAAAAGAATGATGCATTTCGGGGACGCAACCAATCAGGTTTGATTTAGCAATCTTACCTTACATACTGAAATGCTCTTGTTTGGGAACCAGTACCATACACCTAGAAGAACAGCAGGAAACAGATTATCATTTCATTTTCTTATTTAAGATATGTATAAGACATGTAGTGTACACACAGCGTTTACATGCTCATGGTGCTAGTACTGAAAAAAAGCTTAAAATGCGTACAGTGAGAGGTTCTCCCTGTAGAGCCTGCAGGATGAAGTTGCTGACAACACGTCCATCGTTCATGTGCATTCGGGAGCCAAATGTGTTGAAGATCCTTGCCACCCTCACCTCTACTCCTTCCTGTGAGCAAAGACAGAAACGAGTGTGTGGCTCATTATTCTTAGTCAGCTTTGTTGTTCTTTGGTTTCAGCGTTTATCTCTGACTCTGCATCGGATTTTGTAGAAACTGTGCAGGTTACATGATGTATAGTTTTTTTCTTACAGTGTTACACACAGCAAACGGCATACAACCTGGAGCCCGGATATACCAAATAAATGTCTGACGCACATGTCACTTATAATATTGATGTTTACAATGTCAAAGCTGCACACCAGCAAACCAGCACAGGTTTATATGTCAGCTGCAGATTAACACAAAACAAGGCTGTGCACAGCTGACATCACCCATCTCTGAAAAGGTTTAACTTATTATTAATTTCAATTTTTTAAGCCTCCCCCTGTCAAAATCTGAATAAAAGTTCTGCATTATTCAGTAAACCAGCGCATTCAGTAACAGAGTGAGCCCCTTAACTTGAACCAGATATTTCTTTCTCATCCATTCCTTGAAAAAAATCTACCACATCATTAAAAGCTGTTCCCTGACCTGACTGCTACATTCAGTGGTTAATTATGTACTTCAAGCTGGAACATTATGTGTTCCTCTTGGGATATTGAACAATTTCCACCCATTACTTCAGATATATGTCATTTATTGGCCAACAACTCCTCATAATTTTGATCTCCCTAAGAATCATTCAGGTTTAATTTTATTTGTCGGTGTGCATGTCCAGATGGTGTCACTTGAAAATGTGCCCATAAATTCTTTGCAATAAATGGAATATTTCATTTAAATGTAAAATTTTGATTTAGTGGTTTTGCTGTTATTGTTTGTATGGGAAGCAGAGTTGTCTGCATTGTATGTGAATGTATCAGAGGAAATTTAATCAAATGCTCCCCTCTAAAAAATATGAATGACCTTCATAAGCCTCACTGCATTAACCAATACCACTTCAGATGGGATGAAGGTCATATAACAACAATGAAAACATGCCTATAACATAGAAGCTTCCTTCAAAATTTAATGGACACAACCCAGAAATATATTCAGTATGGTGAACAGCAAAGATACAATGAGGACAACACAATGAAGAGGTCTCAGAAGGGGGTGTGGGTGAGAGCACATGGCCCCTGTACTGTAAATGTATAAGACGGTCAGTGCATAGATAGTACATACACATCTAATTAAACAGGCAACTATATTCTGATTACCGAGACGAATCAGCTGAAAGCAGTATGCTAATGACAACAGTTTGAAGGTGAAAAAAAACCTTCTCTAGTAACTACAGTCCTATTGTTTGACACTAATTGTATTTCTTGCCACTACACAGAAATAGGTGGCATCCAATCGGTGACTGGTATGTTATTTTATGTTATATTAATATCTATTTGATCAAGCAGTCTCATTGAGAATAAGATCTTGTTTCCAAGAGAGACACAGGAAAAATTCACAAGAACACAATCAGCATAAAGCTAGTAATACAAGCTTGTAATGACGCACAGGGTTTCGCTGCTGAAGTGTTAATGAGGCAGTATGACTATACCAAAGATCTCCATAGTCAAGGACAGACATGAAGGTCGACTGCACAACAGTTTTAGGGCTGGAAAAAGTTAGAAAAATAAAAGTCTATCTTGACTTTTAATTTTTGAGTCAAATGAATTGAATGTGAATCTTGAACATTAGTATGCTGTCAAGGCAAAAACAAAAGGAGCTGTATGACTCTGAGGAGTCTAATATGGGTGTCGTTTAAAGTTTTAATGGCGGGATACTCAGAGCCACTGGTGCAGGTGATGAATACTTTCAAAAGAAAAAAAAAAAGGACATTAACCTATTGATTGGGAAGAATTATATATATACTGTATAATATCAACAGCAATGGACCAAGTATAGACCCCTGTGGCAACCCATTTTTGATGGCAAACTGATTGAGTATTGAGTACCATCAGCAGCAACAGTCTGGAACCAGCTAAGTGTGGCTTCATCTAGACCTATTGTCAAAGAGCTGTCAGCCTCTTACCTGCCAATTTCTATGTTATCTGTTCACCTGCTCAGCCAGTACTTTTTACTCTTGCAAAGCCAGCAAAGCCTGCCCGTTCACTCACCTGATCATCATTCCCAACCAGGCCAGTATTTAAGTGGCTCTCCCACACTCACTCACTGCCAGATTGCTTTTTTTTCTCCAGCATTCACTATTGGACTGACCGCATGTTCCCGAACCTGCCTGCCAGCGACTATGTCTGATCTCCTGTTCCCCGGTAAATACTTCAGCCTTCTGTCTCTGACTAAGAGTTTTGCCCTGGACTTCCTGTTTTTTGTCTGCCTCTGCTTGTGTTTGATGTTTGGTTCACCAAACACTTCAAGAAACTCAGAGTCCAACAAAAGAGACTGAATTGAGTGAGCCTCCTCTGGTCATTGAGTGCTTTGAGTCTGGAAATGGTCATCTGGTGTTAGTATCCCTCTAAAACCAAAACATGCACTTACTTCCATTCTAGACTTATATTTTTTACAGTTATCATCATGCACTGTCAATATAAATGCTGAACACTGTACATAATGTATACAGACACGTATACATGCGGTACACAATAATCAACTCCACGTACGTATACTCAATACCTATTTCTTTGCACTATAGTACTGTTCACAACTTACAGGAACACTTGACTTGTATATCGACTTTTATTTATGTTGGTCATTGTTGATGACCAACACACACACAAACACACACACACACACACACACACACACACACACACACACACACACACACACACACACACACACACACACACACACACACACACACACACACACACACACACACCTATTTTCACATACTTGTGTACATTACAGCCCTGACCATTTGTTGTCTTTATTTCGCACCTTTTTTGTCCTTGTTCTTAACAGTATGTCTAATCCTGTGAGTCAATTTCCTTGTGTGCGTGTGTGTGTTCATATATTATATGAAACCAATAAGGCTGAAAATTCAGAAAATTTCATAGAAAGCTGAGGCAATATGGACTCCCTCTGCTGGACAGATATGGTCACTGTCTACAGTTGAATCTGCACACATTAAATAAATACCAGCGGAGAAGAAATGCTAATTAAAGGTTCAGCCATGGATGATCTGTTGGTGATAATGACCAGATGTTGTTTGACTGTTATGAGTTCTTAAGAGGGCTGCACGGTGGCGCAGCAGGTAGTGCGCGTGCCTCACAGCAAGGAGGTTGCCGGTTCGATCCCCGGGTCAGGCGGGGCCTTTCTGTGTGAAGTTTGCATGTTCTTCCCGTGCATGCGTGGGTTCTCTCCGGGCACTCCGGCTTCCTCCCACAGACCAAAAACATGCTCATTAGGTTAATTGATGACTCTAAATTGTCCGTAGGTGTGAGTGTGAGTGTGAATGTTTGTCTGTCTTTGCATGTGGCCCTGCAATCGGCTGGCGACCGGTTCAGGGTGTACCCCGCCTCTCGCCCATTGTAGCTGGGATAGGCTCCAGCCCCCCGCAACCCCGAAAGGGATAGGCGGTATAGATAATGGATGGAGTTCTTAAGAGATGCTATAGAGTTCCAAAATGTAGTGGCAATTACAACAGGCAGAGAGAGGTGACAGATAAGAGTTTGATTAAGTCTTCCTAATCATGCTGGTGCAGTTGCGTCTTGATTGCCTAAAGGATAACCAGCCCTCAGGGGTGTCACTGGATCTAGCCTCGGACCAAGCTTTATCTCTGCTGTGGATGGCATGTTTGTCAGAAATGACATTAAAAGAATGTGTTATACATATATGAAAAGATGAAAAGATGTCTTAAGGTTATTAGATTCTCAGTGTGCATCTACACATACATTACTGTCCATGGCACACCTCCTGGTAGACCAACACCCACACGGATAAGAAGACAAAAAATGAAATGTTCGCATGAATGCGATTACAACATGTCAAGGTAATAACCAGAAAATATGTCCTTTAACCAAACAGTTCTGGAATCTACATTGAGGAACCAACTCAGGGACTTTTCTTTAGAGCATGTATGTTTACATAAATTGATTTTATTGTTGTTTGCAATTTATTGGTGGTTATTTCCATTTTTCCTTACTCAAAATTATTAGAATAATAAATAAACAAACAACATTTTACATTTGCTGAGGTGCCCCCGTGAACTGCAACATCCCTGTACTGTTGCCAGAGACAAAGTTCAGACAAACAGGCTGAGCTTTCTATGCTCTGAGGATAACAAATCAACATTAGTTCTGTAGGTAACTTGACAAAAGGCCAATGTAATACTTCACTTGTTATGCCATCAACACTGTAGAACAACGCTGCATGACTGCAAGTGGACTGTGTTTTTTCACAGTCCTACAAGACCAACACAGAGGGAATCTTCACTGGGGAAGTGATCTTGCCAATTACATCCCATCAGTTTGAGGAGTCTCCCAGATAAACTTTCACTCCTATAATATCAATAGTTTAAGATCATCAGTCCAATGGTTCTGAATTAAGACCTTCAGTAAGTGAACCATGAAGCTTGTGAAAATTGAGGTGTGCAAAAGTAAGTCAGCTGCACCTGCTAATTCAATGTGTCAGATATTCTGTTCTACTCAGCACATTTTCAGGTTTTATTGACAGACTGTGAACTTTGATTAACCTCTTAAGCTGACATGTTTCTGCTTTCTCAGCCAACACATTTCAACTGAATCTCAGTTTTATTTATTTAGAACTTTACTTTCAAAAGCTGAAAGTTAAACTTCATTTGATTCAATAAGCGATTTGAGTTGGGACCGAACTCTTGCAAACCCTAAAAACAAGCTCTAAGCTGTCTGTCATCACAAATCCACAAGTGAAAACAGATGTATTAGTAAAGCATAATGCATCCCTCTTCTTTAATGGGTCATAATTACAAAATAATAATAATAAACGTCTTCAGTCAGTGTGGCCCTGCATTATGTGGAAAATGTATATTGAATGTTTTAAAAAAGTGTGACAGTATTCCATTTAAAAATGATTTTTTGGGATGAGGGCCCTTTTCAAAAAAGTGTAAGTGTAGAGCCCTCAGGGTGATTTAAATCATGGTCCCTGTTAAGAACTTACACTGCCGTAATCAACAAACCAATCACCAAAAGTACAGTAAAAAAAGAACAGAATAGCTGGAGGGCTTCTCCCTCAAAACATAACCCATTACTATGTTCTCCATTTAACAACAGCGACACCTGTGGCTTCAGAGGTCCTGATATGAATTCAGAGGAAACTCAGAATGTTGACTTCAGCATGCAAAGCTTCTTGAATGGCGACGGCTTTGGAACTGTTCGTACACGACACTCATGCCGACACATTGAACTACTTCTTCTAATGAAACTGAGAAAGGGGACTGAGAAATATAGCTACGAATGCTTGTCTTGTACAGCACATGATAAAATGTTTGAAAGCGTCATCCACTTGCAATTACAACAAGCAGTTTTCCATGTTTCCAATGCCTGCCTTCTGTCTGAGGAGCAGGTAAGACACGCTTTTTCATCCAGTGCATAACCTACACTCATTGGTTTTTAAATGTTAATGAATTTCGATTACGTGACTGAGCAGTAGATGTTATGCGTGATATTCTCATCTCTGTGCACAAGCGACTGACAGTTGGATATTGAAAGTCAACCATTTCAAGGAATTCTCCCAGCAGGTGTGAAAAAAGACAATGAGCAGCTGAGGAGGAGAAGGAGACGAGGCAGATAAATAAATATCACCTGCCTGAAGGAAAGGCAAGACAAGTCAATCATATCTGATCACCAAAGGCTGGTGTCAATCAAGCCATAACAGGAAAAAATAATCAAAAAGTCTCAACAGCATTTGGGTGTTTAAGGAAACATGCATGAAATTTTGAAGAGCTTTTAACTGATATCAGGTTTGAAGTATGTTGAGATTTTTTTTTCTTCATTAAACTCAACTCAGAGTGGTGTCATTAACACAATACATCATAGTGATATCAAACTACCCTCTAAACCTCTTCACAGTAAATGAATGATTCTGTCGACTGGTTGAGACCTGGAGAAATAAAGGTTAAGGGCACAGTTACGCTATTGTACAATCCTGACAAAGTAAACACAGTTTCTTCTATCTATTCTTATCATCCAAAGAAATCAAATGATTTTCAAATGATTTTGTGCCAAATTAACACAAATCCAGAGCTGAAGTATGGTTTTAGATAATGACGTATTGTGTATTGCTGTTACACGGAGACTAAAATGACCATCAATCAAAAAAGATAACCACCTCTCTGAAACCTGTTATTTTTTCAAATGTGTACCGTGAAGTTACAATGGTGATACCTGTTTCATGTAGGCATAACACATGGTCTCTGCTACACGTTTCCCCTCATCATAGCATGCTCGAGGACCAATGGGATTCACGTGGCCCCAGTACTCCTCATTTTGTGGGTGCACCTCTGGATCTGGAACACATTTTTCAGACAGATTTTGAAATATAATTTGGAACCGGCTGATGTGCCTGACAACCTACAACATGAAATCATTAAGCTGCAAAGCAGTGACCTACTACTATGAGCAGCTGTTTCAAACACTGACTCTGTTCCACTCAAGACTGACTGACACAAACCAGCATCCTCTCTACCATAGAGAAGCAGCTCCATCCACACCAGAGGTTCATGTGACCACTGACTCCCCAGAAGCGTACCAATAGTGATTTATCATAAATGCTGCCTCTAAAGCAATGATAACCATGTGGGACTGACTAGAATAAAGCACAAGCGATCACAGAGAGATCCAGATGTGGTAGACAGCTGGTCTCCGAAAATTAAGAAATGTGCGAACGTTGGCCATCTTTGGAGGTTTTAGAACATGATTAACAATCTGCTTTCCAAAAAAAAACCAAACAAACAAAAAAAACCCCTAAAAAGATTGATTAAAAAACATGTCTTTGGATGTGGTTGCTGCATCAGTCTAAACATCATTTTACTGAGGATTGCTGGATGATTCATAGAAACAAAATTCTGTTGTATCCAGTCTAAAGAAGTCCATAAAGTTACACACTTGTTGACAGTCATTGTAAAGCAGAACCTGTTCAGTCTGGTTATGTAAAAAAAACAAAACTATAAGATGAGTGAGAGGCATCTTTCTTACCTCCATAAACCTCGGAAGTAGAAGCCAGGAGAAGTCTGGCACCCACACGTTTGGCCAGACCTTGGAAGAAACAACACAGTGAGAACAGTCCTCTTGTGCATTTCTGAGATCAAACCTGTCCTTAAACCAGAGTACACAGGCAGATCAGACAGCACATACTGTACCACTGCCAAGGCTGCACAAACTATTCACCTTTTAAACAAACACATAGTGCTTGCTCTTTTTTGTCTTCCACTGCAATGTTCCCAATATTATCAAAGTATATGTTAATATTTATACAGTGCTTTGACAATACGAATAAAAGAACAGATTCCATTTGTTACTGACATAAGAAGTAATTCACAGGAGATGTTTTAATTAAATATAAGATTCTGCTGCCTGACAGCACCGAGACAAAAAAGAAAAAATACTTTCATTTAAAACATTCAGTATTTTGCTGGATATTTGGACTGTAAGCAGTTCACATAAATCAAAGCTCAAAACCTAAGGGAAAAAAAGAATGAAAACACATCTTTATCAACTGAATCTCGAAGCACTGAAGAATCTCAGACAACTCGAAAATAACTTAACTGTATTTTGTGGCTTACTAACTGGTTTTATTTTCACATGACATTAGAAATGATAAATGACAAATGCATTACAGTGCCCATAAGAAAGTTCAGCAAGAGGCACATTAAAATAAAAAATATACAGTGTATACACACACACACACACACACACACACACACACACACACACACACACACACATATACATATATACACTCACACATATATATACACATACACACACACACACACACACACACACACACACACACACACACACACACACACACACACACATACATACACTCACACATATACACATACATACATACACACATATACATATACACACACATTTTTTTTTCATATACTACTTTTTTTTCATATACTTTACTCTTTTATTTACTCAGTCTGTAGCCTGACCTTTGAGTACTCACCAAGCATGTTAAGAGTGCCAATAGTGTTTGTCTTGAGTGTTTTGATGGGATTGTACATGTAGTTGGGAGGAGACGCTGGAGACGCCAGGTGATAGATCTGGTCCACTGTATAGAGCAGGAGAAACACAAATCATCTCATCTTTAAATGCATCTGTTAATTCAAAATGACAGAGCAAATGAATTCTTTCTTCAGTTTCTGAATGCCGCAGCTTTTTGGAACCTTGACCTTAACAGAGTGTGAGTCACACAAAAACATGTCTGTCACGTCTGATGTACACTACTGAGGGAATTAGTTCAGATTGACATTACTACTACTACTACTACTACTACTACTACTATGCACTGTGATCAACAAAGGTCTCTGGAAAGCCCTACGTACAAGAGGAGCGGGTGAATGCCTCCTGCAAAACCATCCAGATTAAGTGAGCCCCCTTAAGCTTACACAACCAAAAGTCAAATCACAACCCTGATTAACCGTACCTCCACCAGCCAGGGGAGAAACCCCCAGTCTTGACACCACTGACTCCAACATGAAGAAGCTCCACAGCATCATTGTCAGTAACCCCCAAGAACATGAAAAATCTCATCAGCACTAGAGAGACATGGTCAAGCACCTGGACAGATAATTGGACCAAGTCCAACGGATTTGATGGATTGAGATTCACTCAAAGTGACAGTGGATGTGGCTCCTTGGCAACGGTGAATCTACTCATCGATCTGTCATCCCAATTGATTTCAAAATTACTGTGCAAAGGTTACGTAGGTGAAGGTGATGTACCATACAAGAGGGGCGGCTGAATGCCTCCTGTAAAACCATCCAGATTCAGTGAGCCCCCTTAAGCTTACACGACCAAAAGTCAAATCACAACCCTGATTTAATAATTCCCCAAAGTGCCTTGACAAGCCCGGAGGAGGACAGAAAGAAAGTGGAAGAAACAAGTATCTATCTATGCATCCTATGAGATCCTTCCATATAACTGGCACCAAAATCTGGTATAGTTTCCGTGCACATGATGCGCCAGATTGTTTGGGAGACATCCATAGAAAGTGTTTGGAAAAGAGTAGGAAGTTTCAAAAAATACTTTCCAGCTGATTGGATGAACTATCTGTCTATCAAGAAATAGTCTCCAGTTCTGATATATCTGATGCTACAGCAGCATCTACGCTAACCTTGTTAGGAGTCATCAAACAAAACAGTCGTGCTGTTGCCTCATCTAACCCATGTCCGGCTGTAGCTGCCAGTGGTTCATCATTGGACGCTGACTGGTCCGAACCACTGTCATCTGACCACAAGCATGTAACTTGAAGCCTGGCAAGATGGCTTCTCTCAGGACCTTGTGAATCCAGCTGCCTCACAAGGTAAGAGCTTCCTCGTCCTGTCAAGTTTATAACTACAGTTTCTAGTTCTGCTGCCTAAACATCCCACGATATTTGCTGGAGTGACATTGCTTCGAGTATGGAAAGGTTTAAAATTCCTGAAAGCAGCCTCTATAATCGCTGAAGTAAATCATTAAGGAAAACACTCATTCACCAATAAAACATACAATAAACAAATCACCTGTAAAGCTTGCGCTGCTCAACATAATTTAAAAGGCACAATGGCCTACAGGGACCAGTGGAGGAAAATGTTCATGTGGGTGTGGGTTCCTAAATCAAAGAGTCATTTGGTTGAGTGGCTGGTGAATGATTTATGTGTAAATGCGGATTCAAAGGACGTCAAAGCCAACCCATGCGTCACTAACATGGGCTTCCTTGGCATAACCTTGAAAATAATACATAAAGATGTAATCGTGTAGTATGTGTTCAAAGCTATCTCGTAACCATCTCTGACCCATTCTCTAGCACTCCCTACCCTTTTCGCATTTTCTAAGCCACTCTATTATCAGCTTTTCAAGCTGAATGTCGTCACCAATTGAAGGCTTGACCTCATGATTCAGAAAGCAAAAACATTTTCACTTTCATAGCTTGTTCCATCTTCTGTCTCCACATTTCTGTTCAATGCAAAACTTCATTTCCTTCCCAGAAGTGACTGGTGTCATATTTTCAATCACCAGCAGCAGGAAATCTCCCACTGCCTGTTGTCAATTTACCTTTTTTGAGGGGACTTACTTTTTGATTCATTATTTGTACCAAATGCAAGAATACAACAATGTGGACAGTCATGGTATTTCATGGGATGGCCAAGTAATTTTCATGTAGTTGTCAAGACTCATTTTAAATTGATTCTTCTTCTATACAATAAACTACAAACCAGACTGAAATTCCATCTTCTTTGCTTTAACATGTGCACATTGGTGCTATTCACTCAATCCTCAGCTTGCTTTTTCTCTGCTCTGCCTGTTCTTGTGCTTCTGATTTGAAAAAAAAAATGCTGTTATCACTTGCTGCTATTGCTGTTTATGCAGCATTTCAAAAGCCCTATCCCCAACCCTGCCCCCACCTGCAGTTTCTGACTCTAACAGAGCTCCACAGGGTGCTTTTGACAGGTGGTATACAGAAAGCAAACAAACAAAAGCTTAAAAATGGATCAGGCTTTATATACCCAATATACATCGATCCAAACCACTTGGATTTGCCCAGGATATACCTAGCATCATAGCCGCCAGAGCTCACGAGCAATATGAGAACCCATTGGGAAAACGGATTCTGAGGTTAGGTAACCATATCGAAGCATAGGCTGTTGTCCAGTGAGGATAAATGAAGAGATGGAAACAGTATCAAAGCAGAGGTTCTAACTGTGAGCTAAGCCTGGGTCCATTTCTATATTTAACTTTATTAGCATCATGATAGCCTCCTGTAGTTTTTGACCCCTCTGGGGTTTCATACATTTTACATCCCCCTGTGAATTTCTGCTGTCTGATGTTAACAGCTGTAACAAGCTTTAGCAGCAAAGTTGTAACAACCAGTATAATGTATCACATTCATATACAACTAGACCTTTTAAAAACAGATAATTTTTATACCCCAAACCTATACAAGTTGCAGATATTTTGTGTGGTATATACAGTATTTTGCCTGTTTTGAGTTCCAATGCAGTTTTTAACCAACAACAGCACTTTAACAGTGTGACTCAGCCACAAGTGACGACTCGGCAGTATGATGACGTGTTCATTCTGATCACAAGTTTGTTTCTTAACTAAGCTGTTTTAATAATAGGGGTTGGGAGTTGGATGGGAGTTGAACCCACTTCTCAAATACATTCCTGGAAGACATGCAGGAGATCCCTGCTTTGATCATGCACAATTTGTGCGTTAATGTTCTGTGTTGCTGATCTCTACTACGGCGATAAGCAGCAAATGTCATGTTTGATGTATTGCATCTGCGCTATAAAGAATTAACAAGCCACATCCTTATGCAACCCTGTATAATCAAAGTGGGCTTCACTCACAAAGGCCATTACATGAGATGTAACTGCTGTATGCAGACAGCAATCTGTACATCTGAATGACTTACAACTTTGGCAAACATTTTTCAGACGCAGAGACCTAAAGGGCTTGATCACACATTTATGTAAGCAGATTACTGACAGAACTACCGAAACAACATCTCTCTGACAAAATCTAAATAAAGCAATTTTGACTAAAGTAGGATTTACTGCAGTGCTTACAGGTGTGCCTGTTTCTGTGTGAACTGTAGTAGACATTAAAGAAAGAATTGAGAAATTGTGCATCAATGTTTCATGTTCTGTGTTATGATTCTTTCAGTGATATCAATTATACTACTTGCTTTTTTTCAATTAAATTGTTAATTATAATTTTACTTATAATGGAAAGCCAAAGTCTAAACCCACTTCTGTTCCACTTTTTCACCGCTCAATGTAACTTCTGAGAGCTTTGAGACTCAGTTTTCGGTCCATTTTCTAAGACAAATGGATATCTACTACTTTAATAAGTACTAAAACAGGCATCTTCCTCTACTCCCCAAATGAAATGAAAGCATCTAGAAATGAAAGCATCTAGTTTTCCTATGATCAACTTGGTGTTAAGAAAGCGAGCCTCTATACTAGCTTTTCGACTCTATGTGTATGGTTACTAGATGAATTACTGTGCTTTCCTTCACGTGGGGACTTAATGTTCCTTTTTCACTACTGATTCTTTCTTCCTGGCATGAAGCTCAATTAACTAATTTGACAGCTAGTCTGAACTTTTATGAGCCCATCTTCTTTGTTACTATATTAAATTGTACAATATGTTTGATCTTGTTTACAGTATCTCATCTGTTTCTGATTTGTAATCACAATTGTCCAACACTGTTTCACATTTGCTTCCAGTGAAAACTTCAAATGCCGACAACTGTCTTCAACCTTGACTGCAACTGTATTTAGCTTGCCACATAGCTGTGTAGCTTTACGCACCATGAGGGCAGAAGATAAAGGTAGAGTATTTGTCATTAAAGTAGAAACACCATTACCAAAATCAACTGTGAGTCCTCCCTGGCTCCTCGATAGTTTAATCAGTTTTAGTCAGCTCTGGCCATGCTGGTCCTTCCTGCATCCCCATCAGGAAGTAAAACCAAAGTCATCACAATTCCACAATTACTCTCTCACTCACCCTCAATATACAGAGGCTCCACCACATCATGATTGATGAGCTCAAAGTTTTCATGGCCAATCCAGTGCTCCACATTCCTTTTCCTTCCTGTGAAAAAGTTGTCCACCACAGTCACCTCGTGGCCATCCATCATCAGCTTGTCAGTAAGGTGGGAACCCACAAAACCAGCCCCTCCAGTAATCTAGTGGAAGAATATGCATGTATGAAAACATCATTAAAGGGTATTCTAGCAATAACATGTGTCCCCCAGAGGGTTTATTTGTTAAATTTCTTGGGTAAATTTTGTTTTGTGTTCACTACTTTGTTAGTAGACTCAGGCAACACACACACAATTTTTTTTTTTAAATGTACCATACTGAAAAACAAATTATGTTATGATGAAATGAGTGTTCCCAGATCTCAGCACTTTACTTAGTGAGTACAATATTATCAATGCCAAAATGCTCATGTATAGCGGGTAATGGTCAATTTAGTGTGCATGCTAACGTTTGTTAATTAGTACTAAACAAGAAGAACATCCGAGGCTGATGGGAATGACATTAGTTTTGCAAGTATTTGCTCATGTACTGCATAAATTAAAATTTGGACCTGCTCGTGGTATTGGATGAAAAGTCAGACTGTCATCCTGACAGATTATTACAACTCATCCAAAAGGGGAACGAAACAAATGAAAACAAATTTCATCACAGTCCAATGGCAACAAAATGTTTACCTGAACATCTGAACGTCTGTGCAAACTTTTGCTAGCTCAGCTAGAAATAAGACAGCGGTTGTGTAAAACCATTTAAATTGTGTGAACAGCTGTAAGTGAAGTTGGGGTTACAGTCTGTCAGGACTTGCATGTACAATAGACACTGACTCAGGACTCTATTGTGGATGTGTTATTGTTTCAAATTGTGTGTTTGTTGCATACCAAAATTCTCTTGCGATCCTTTTCTGACAGGAATTTCACAGGTGGGTATTTCTGAGAAAAACTGAGAGAAAGGGAAGAAAAACTCCTTAGTGATGAACAAGAAAAACTCAATCTGAAGTAAACAAGACAGAATAACACCTGTGTCATAACTATGAATCCAGTTGTTGAATAATAAATAAAGGTACCTTCACTGCATTTTTATGAGAACTCTGCTCTCATAACAAGCAGCACAAGTGAAGCTTTGCCCAAGAAACTCTAAAACAATACAGGGTCTTACTGCATCTTTATCTAAAGCTTGAGATACAGATTTACTGAACTAAAAATGTATTTAAAAATTTGTCTTTCTGGACTGATTGATAATTTAGAGATGCTGCAAAATTCCAAGATCTCAGGATCTTGGGTCTCGGACAGAAACGCTGGACAAACCTACATAAATAATGCTGATGTTGTAATTAACCAGAATTGTACTTTCAATCACCAAAATAGCATAAATATAGTTGTGTCTCATTAGCATTCAATGTGTCAAACGTGTCTCAAATGAACTCAGGCACAACAGAGCACAGATTGTGCCTGCACCATGGTACACAATCCCCCTGCAGCACTTTACAATGGTGTTTAAGGAGGATCATGCAGAGATACAGTACATTCATTTAAAAGGGTCTTGCAATCCTGTCGCATGTTACAAGTTTAGACAACCTCGAACGCAGCATGTTGTGGGAACATGGGGCTCACATGGAAGCAATCATCTAAACAAGTAGCTTTATATTTCTGCGTTATTAGCATTCAAAGCATCAGAGGTAACACAAATCATTAACCTCTGAAAGCACATGCATACATGCATGTTTAAAGGCTCACTTTATGCTAATTATGTGGTGTAGAACACTAGGTGTTCTAGTTTTGCTTTGAAAGAAAATGACATTTTTTGCAAACACGTCACAACACTTTTCAGTAATTTTGAGAGTGTGTGTGTGTGTGTGTGTGTGTGTGTGTGTGTGTGCGCGCACATTTGTGCATCAAAAAGGAATACACACCTCTGTTCCAGATCACGAATCTTCTCTCTGAGAGGAGCCACAGCCTAAAGTGAGACGAAAAAGGAGAGATGCAGTATTTGAGATGAGAGCACAAGTCAGTGTGGGTGTGTTGTGGGTGTATAACGTCTCCTGACAGGCCACGATTGGATACAAAAATAGTTCATAACAAACTTAACCGCCTATGACAGGAAAGAGAAAATATAAAAATAATTCGTTTTTCAAATATTAACTTTTTGTCACCCTCTGAGGGCTTGTCTTTGAGAAAACTCAATCATTTCAGGACCTGCAGATACCCTGTGGAAAGCAAAGTATGACCCTGTGAGAGCCAAATCCATTGATGTAAGATATCAACGTTAATTTAAACTGTTCAGATTAATATTATGCCAAGGATATTGAACCCAATCCCTGCTTACAACATAAGTTAACAATGATCTTTGTCCTTGCTGTATTTTAATACGTTATGAGACTGAGCTTAAGCACAGCGGTGCTTTGAACAGAGTGTTAAGGTCAAATTACAAATTGATCTGACATTGCACTGATGTTCCACAGCAGAGGTTCACAGTGAGCAACCCGCTCTTTTTTTCTGTTATCAAATGTCCAAAGTGACCACACTATCTGCTCCACAACAACAGATTTTCACAAGTCAATATTCAGGCGTTACATGACAATTCTGTTTCACTGGCAAACTACGGTACTCCTACAGCATACATAAGTGCATATTCTAAATGTTACTATACTATGTTCCTTTTCCCATACTATGTGAGACTAGGCAACGGTAAATAAAATTCTGTTTCCCATTTGCAGGAACATTCATATCAACTGTGATCAAATAAAAAAAAAATCAAAATTAATAAAACAGAAATAAGAGGCAATTTGCTTTATTCATATTAAGGGAACATCATCTACTTGTTGAATGATCCCATCACCACAAAAAAAAGAAAGAAAGAAAGAAAGAAAGAAAGAAAGAAAGAAAGAAAGAAAGAAAGAAAGAAAGAAAGAAAGCTGAGAGTTAATCTTGTTTTTGCTCACAGCCATCTGCCATGCACACATGCTTCAACTGTGGGGAATCTGTCTGTCAATAAACACATCCAGTGTTCTCAGGAGCAAAAAAAAAAACAACCAGATATTTCTACATTTTTCTCAGGAATGGGCAACAGTCAGTTTATTTAGCCTGAACAGACAGCTGCTTAACTCATAATTTGGGAAAGTAGCAGAATGAGTGTAATGGCCCCATCAGTTTTGCAATAGTTTAATTTTAGGGATAATTGACACATAATACATAAATGAAGAGTTGAGAAATATGTTTATATGTATATATATATATGTGTGTGTGTGTGTGTGTGTGTGTGTGTGTGCGTGTGTGTGTGTGTGTGTGTGTGTGTGAGAATATAGACCTATTTCACTTCAGACTTTTATTTCAGCTGCCGTGTAGCATTACTCCACATATTGAAAGACATCTCCTTTAACACAGTGGAACAGTTTTTCAATGTTAAGGGGTTTCAAAAATCCCAATTGTGCTGAGGAGCACTTACTTTGATCTGACAAGAGGGCAAAGTGTGATGTTTATGCAAGAGCTCAGAAAGTATAAAAAGATGCGAAGTTGAATTCTCAACACGAGGCGATCTTAAAAATTCAGCGTTTTATGAGGATTGGGATTGGTGTGGGTGAGGTTAAAACTGCAGCGATTCACGCCAGGCTGCACCAGAGTTTATGGGCTCAATCAATCAATCATCACTATGTAAGGCCAAAGCATGTGGAGGTTGCAAAAGAATGTAAATCAACAGAATGTCCGAACATACACGTCTTTAGAAGGGTAAAGTGTGTACTAATATGTTTATGACAGAGAGATAAACAGTCGCTGACAACCTCCAGCTGACCTCCTGACCAAGGAGGGTGAAAACACATTAGGGGGTGAAAAGAGCTTTCTGAATCAAACTCACTTCATCAATTCTCTGGTCAATCTTCATTTCTCCGTGTTCTTGTATCGACCTATGACAAGAGAAAGACAGCAGAGGGGGGATGAGATGATTGCAGCAACAATCACAAGGCCATTGAAAATAGCCCCTGACTTGAGGGGCACGGTACCATAGCAACACACAACACACCACACCACCCCTACCAATCCGTTAACATATATGATATATATATATGACATATATATGAATCAAATCACATAACTTTATATCACAATATCTATATATGTATAGCTTGATAGTGCCATTTTTTGCCTGCTGTTTGTTACAAAGAACTGTGCTTTTAAATTAAAGACGTGTTAAATCAAACACATTCATCACAATAATCCTAAAATCACATAGCCCTCATGGGTTGGCAATACTGTAAATAACGGCCTAACACAACCAGAGAGCTTAAGGGGGCAATATAAAAGAACTGGACACCTGTCAAAGTCATACTCCAGACAAATACAGGGCAGCATACCCAGAGTAATCGCTAAATGCTAAATGGTTAGCTCAGTTAGCCACCTGTCCTATTGGCTAACTCAGAGTGTTAGCACTGAAAATGCTGGTGGAAAGTGCCCCCCGGAAAAGGCACCAGGGATGGAGCTAGGCAAGCGGGGAACATATCCAGGCTCAGCAGCCTCCCAGTGAACACGGCCGCACTGGGACTGAACACAGCCTCTGAGACAGAGGGAGGCCAGTTTGACAACAGGGAATACAGTGCAGAGGTGATGTTCAACAGCTCCTGCCACGACTCTGACTCCTTGTACTACTTCACTGGCTTTGACAGGGCATGTTTGCTATTTTGAACCTTGAATAAATAAATTCAGTGTAGCTGTCATCTCTGAACAGCATCAACAGATTTATCAACTCATTACTGTTTTTTTTAACCATCTCAATCACACCGTGGCCATCACAGCTCAGCTATTACTGAGAGACAAGCTGTGATCTGGTACATAATATGTAGAAATGTATGCAACAGTAGTAGTAGGGAGACTGTGAAAGTCCACTGCGAGAAACAAGATTTATGGGGTTTGGGCCAGCTATAAAAAGACAAGTATTCAATACCTGAGCAGCAAATTACTTTCATTTTTATCTTTATTGATATTGAGGCAATATACATTATGGCAAGATCCTGATTTCCCTTGGTTGGAAGAATAATGATGTGTTTTTTGTCTCGCACTGCACGCTCTTGTCAGGATTGGTTCATTAAATGGGTAAAACTACATAGCATCATAGAGTACAAAGTCTCGTGCTGATAAAGATCACATTCATCAGACCACTGAAGAACGCCGCTGGCCCACTTACTACCTGTTGCACGTATCACCTGTTTACATACTGTGTTGCACATGTTTTTATGGTTTCATAGCAATTACCTGCACTACCTGCACATACCTCATATTGTTTATACTTCATGTCACTTGCACTACTATTATATTTTTTTGGATATTATGACTATTTGCACTTCTGGTTAGATGCTAATCTGCATTTCATTGACTCTGTGTTGCACTCTGATGATGACAATAAAGTTGAATCTAATCTAATCATGTTCAGTATAAAACCTCATTAGACTACTGTTTATAGACCACCCCATCATTCCACCGCTTTTATCAGTGATTTTTCAGAGCTTTTATCAATCATACACACCACTTATAACAGAATTGGCGATTTTAACCTGCACGTTGATAACACCTCGGACTCACTGTCCAGAGAATTCTTAAACCTTTTAAATTGCATGGATTTTTATCAGCACGTCACACAGCCAACTCACAACAGAGGACACACCCTGGACCTGGTCATAACTTATGGCCTCTCTACTGGTGTGTCCTCTGTTGTTGACCTGGCGGTGTCGGACCATTATTGTGTGTATTTTAATATCGCCAGTTTTAAACATCAGGGCGCCCCGGTGAGAACAGTGAGGAAACGCCACCTAACTTCTGAAGTGGCTGCAAATTTTATCGAGATTTTACAGAGCACTCCTGCAGAAGTCTTACCTGCACCCTGTGATTTTATTGTTGACAATTTTAACAGGAAATTGCAATCATCTTTAGACTCTGTGGCTCCACTGTTAACGAAAACTGTAAAAACAAAACCTTTACCCCCGTGGAGAAGTAAAGATGAAATTAAAAAATCAAAAAGACTATGCAGGATTGCAGAGAGAAGGTGGAGAAAAAACAAACTCACAGTTCACTATGAAATATTCCGTGAACAACTCAAATCGTACAATAAAACAGTCAAACAGGCAAGAATATCCCATTTCTCAAACCTCATCTCAAATAATAAAAACAACCCAAAATTACTTTTCTCCACCTTCGATCTTTTAACTAATACTATTTCTAAAAAATCCCCAGAGACACCAACGGACGCCCTCTGCGAAGACTTTGCAGACCACTTCAGAAGTAAAATCGATGACATCAGATCCAGGCTTGTATCACATCAGAATGTAACTTTTAACACACCTGGACAGTCGATTTTACCCGAGGAAACACTGGAGAGTTTTGACCTGGTTGATGCGAGGACACTTGGTCGAGTTTTCTCCCAGGTAAATCCAACAACCTGCCTTTTAGATCCAATTCCCACATCACTTTTAAAGACATTTTATGGATTCTTTGAGGAACAAATCTTAAATATAGTGAATTGCTCTCTTCAGACGGGTGTCTTCCCTGCTGCCTACAAAATGGCAGTGGTGAAGCCCCTTCTGAAGAAGAGCAATTTAGACCCCAGCATTCCTAATAACCATAGACCCGTATCCAACTTACCCTTTATTAGTAAGATTTTAGAAAAGCTGGTTTTTAACCAACTAAATTATTTTTTAAATACTAACAACATTTTAGAGAAATATCAGTCTGGTTTTAGAGTGAACCACAGTACCGAGACAGCCCTCTTAAAGATTTTAAATGATATCAGGTGTAATGCGGACTCACAAAAACTCACAGTCCTGGTGCTACTGGATCTAAGTGCTGCCTTTGATACAGTAGATCACCACATTTTATTAAATAGACTCAGAAACCTGGTGGGCCTCTCTGGTACTGTTTTTAAATGGTTTTACTCCTATCTCACAGACCGTTGTTTCTATGTAAGTTTGGATACATGTTCCTCCGGAACCCGTGAAATGAAATGTGGGGTACCCCAAGGGTCAATTTTAGGTCCAGTACTTTTTAATCTTTACATGCTTCCCCTTGGGGATGTCATCAGGAGACACGGCATCAGTTTTCATAGCTACGGTGATGATACACAGCTTTACATTGCCGTGTCTCCTGATGACATGGGGCCTATTGATAACCTTTTAAACTGTATTTTAGACATTAAGTCATGGATGGCAGAAAACTTCCTACAGCTCAACCAGGATAAAACAGAGGTTTTAGTTATTGGTCCTGAAGGCAAGAGAGAGACACTTTTACCAAAACTACAAGGTTTTACACCATCACAATCTGTTAAGAACCTGGGCGTCATTTTAGACTCTGAGCTTAGTTTTATTCCTCATATTAAAAATATAACAAAGATTGGTTTTTACCATCTTAAAAATATAGCCAGAGTCCGCCCGTTTCTCTCTCAGGCTAACACGGAGGTGCTGATGCATGCTTTTATCTCCTGCCGTCTAGATTATTGTAATGCCCTGCTCTCTGGTCTTCCCAAAAAGACTATCTATAACTTACAATTACTACAGAACTCAGCCGCACGTGTGCTGACGAGGACCAGAGGGCGGGAGCACATTACACCGGTTTTAGAATCGCTGCATTGGCTCCCCGTGTGTTTCAGGATCGACTTTAAGGTGCTTTTATTAGTTTTTAAGTGTCTTAACGGTCTTGGGCCATCTTATTTATCTGACCTGTTTTTATCATACCAGCCCTCGCGGATCCTGAGGTCCTCTGGCACAGGCCTTTTGATTGTTCCAAGGGTTCGGACCAAAGCCCACGGGGAAGCAGCATTCAGCCATTATGGTCCGAAGCTTTGGAACAGCCTGCCAGAGTGCATCAGGACTGCAGAGACTGTTGATATTTTTAAAAGAAGGCTCAAGACTCACCTTTTTAGTTTAGCTTTCAATTGATTTCTTATGTTCTTTTAACTTAGACATGTTTTATCTCAGTACTTTGTCTTTTAGCTCTTAGGTCCTTTTATTATATTCAATTTTAGGTTTTAGGTCCTTTATTTTATTGTCTTTTAGGTTCTAGGTCATTTAATTCTATTGTCTTTTAGGTTTTAGCTCCAGTGCTTCCTCATGGGGGGCCTCCGCACTGGGACGGGTGTCTGGTCTGCCCGCCGGGGCGTCGTCCTGGGGACCCCTCAGGCGCAGAGGACTGGGGGGCTCTGCACTACGTGTGGAGTCCACCCCGGTTTGTCTGGGTTGGGGGTCTCCGTTGTGGCGGCGCTCCCTGTGGCCACGGCCGGTGATCCTTTGCAGTGCGGATGAGCTCCCCGTAGGTGGTTTTTTCCTCTCATGATGCCTCAGTGCCCTGCCATTTTCATTGGGGTGGGTGTGTGTGGTTATGTGTATGTGTGTGGTTGTGTGCGGGTGGGTGTGTGCATGACGTATGTCTGCGGGTGTGTTGGGAGGGGTAGTTGCTTTTATATTGCTACGTTATGTTTTTATCTTTTGTCAAGCACCTTGTGCTGCATTTTTATGTATGAAAGGTGCTATAGAAATAAAGTTTGATTGATTCATTGATTGACTACTCACTCCTTCCACAACAGACGACTTCATGGAGGTGAGTAAAAGTGCCACTGCTCGGGCGCTCCTCTGAATTCTGATTAGTGCATTTATTCTTAACCATTCCAGAGATGATGAATATGAAGCATTATTTCTTCCACCCTTACATATTTGTTACACTATGAACTTGCAGATTAAATAGTGATACAAAGATTAATCCTCTGAATGCCAGAAAGTGCCAGCGGGTCTGTAAGGTGTTGGATTTTCAAGGTTCTGACAAGCCTTGAATGTATCATGAGAGATCAATGTTTCCATTAGGAAAAATAATCAAATCCTACATGGCTCATTTCAGCCTGCCCCAAAAACAAACCCTTTACACTAAGCACATCCTGTAAAAAAACATTCAACCCTGTGCTCATCAGCGCAACTGGGAAGCTTTGAATGACGAGGCGGAGGCCAACAGTCACGTCACAAAGACACGGGGCAGAGACAAGACAGATTGTTTACAGAGGTTATAAAAGTGGAAATAGTTCAATATGTAATGCATGTGGAGCCCAGCCCCCTTTTTATCAAATAGCTGTAGTGATAACACTTGTGGGCACTTAGACTTTGCTTTTTTTTTGAGAATATTTTCTTAAAAAGTAGTTAGGTAATAGAGAAATCAACTGTACCTCATGTTCGTATATGTTCCCCAGACGGCTGAAAGACAGAAAGAGAAAACTTGTCACAAAAAAGCCAGTATCATGAATTCAAGTGCATGCATTGTGCAGTCAGCGATTATGGTCTGTCTAACAAAAAAAATAGCAACACTCCTAAACAGAGCCCAGTGAAAGAAGTCCCAGTAATTATCTTATTTTCTGTCTGTTCCTTCATCATTACTGTTTGACAAGTGGACTAAATCACTGAGTTGTCATTGATCAAAATGTCCATACTCATCCATAAAAAAAATCTGACTATTTTCAAAGGGATTAATATGAAAATCCTGTCTTTCAAATCTGGTTATTTCCTATTTATTTTCTTCCAAACTTTTTTGGTTCAATCTTTAATCTTAAAGAAGAACGAAGACAAATAAAAAATTAAACCAATGACAATGGTTGAATCAATGCTGGATTTTGTCTCGCCTCAGTCTTGAATGTGTGATATAATTCACAGTGAGTGGGAATGATCACTTTTGCATCGCAATTTTCATTTTTACCGCAAGAACTATTAAGATAATAATGACGTGACATTTGTTGGGGTCTGCACCATGGACCCCAGGAAGAATAGTTTTGGCATTGCCATAGCTAATGGGGATCCAAATAAATCAAATCAAATCAAACAAGCATGTTTTCTTACATTAGTGATAAATTGTTGACCCCTGCTTACAAAGCATTATTAGAAGAATAATCACCCATGATGCGAATCAAATAAAATGAACACATGAGCTCAGCTTGCCATAACCACAAGGTTCATAAGTATAAATCAACGTGGTCAAATTAACTGTGACTCTGTCGCCATATGGTCTGATAGGCACGGGGGATGACATCATGAGTTTCACAGACACCATGTTCACTGTGCACCCACGACACAATCCTCTCAACAATCACTCTGTTCAACAAAGCAAAGTAACAGGCCCATCAAACATTTCATCAAAAGGATAATAGTTCGACAGTCAGAGTAATTAGTTTTGGTAAGTTTATACTTGTACTTCATACTCTTGGAACATGATGATCTTGGGAATTTACTTCAATAGACAGCATAGTCATTTTAATTAATGTATAATACCAGTAGAGCTGCAGCTAATAATTACTTTCATTATTGGTTCATCTGTTGATTATATAAAATAATGAAAATTGTCCTTCAAAACTTCCCACAGTCAAAAATCTCTTGAAAATATTTTCTGTCGTTATATCAGCGATCTTATAATGAAAATCATTCAATTTACAGTCGAATGATGGGTTGTGGTGAGGCAACGTTTGGTATTATTCTGTGATAAATCACTTGAACAATCTATTAATTAGATAAAGAGTCGCTGATCAGTTTTCTGTTGATGCACTAATCAATCAGTGGTTACCTTCAGCAGGTGTGGAAATAATACAAATCTAAACTGCCTCCACCACTTCATCACATAAAACTCTCTCGCCCCTGGTGGGAACAGGACCCCATGAAAATGAAAAATGAGGCGGTGCATCCTCCTGAACTTAAAAAGAAACCTAGCCCATCTAGAAGTACATCTCATTGTTCCTGAATCTTGAAGCTGCCAGGCTGGTTTAAACAGCATGTATGTGCAACCAGTCTTCTAAGTCTTGGATGCATTGTGGGGGGGCTGCCCCCAAACAGTTTGATGTGACAGTTTTAACTACTCCCACGAATTTACAGTTTGGTTGAAAATAAAGTCACATGAATGACGACAGTTTTAACAGATGATATACATTCAGTTACACATGTGGGTGTACTTACAGGCAATGTAGGCGATCAAAGCGAGGGCAAAGAGTAGCTTCATCATTCTTCTGTTTAATCCTGATATCAGCCAGATGACCCGCTTCATCATCCGCTCAATGCAACAGGACCAGGAAACCAACGAGCCACACGTTTAAGTCCAGCTACAGCATTTTGACTCTCAACTGTGCATGTCCTAGCTGGAGTACGGTCTTTCGGGTGTCTTGATACTATTAAGCAAAGCTGCCACTGACTTTACACACCTAATTCAAATAAAGCGCAACTAGCTTGACGGGACAGGCGAGCTAGCTGCTCCTGCTACGTCAACACCAAGCAGGAGCAGTTTACGTGGCTAGCAGGGTACAAACAGGTAGCGATGAGTGTCAGGTGGGAAGCAACACTGTGGAGTGTCAACATTCACAACTACATCTAAACTTATTTATCAGCGCCATTTAACCCCCGACTGCACAAACACTTATATTAACTACAAGACATGGTCGTTTCTTACGTAAACAGGTATTTTAAAGATGTGTTTACAACTGCGGCAACGCCTCAACAACAATTAACACTGTGAAGACAAATGCTTAGCCGTTAGCAGGACATTAGCAATCAGCTACAGCTAGCAAACAAGCTACTAAACTGACATCGTATTTTTCATTAGCTGGTAAGCTAGCTGACGCCAAATAAACAACTCATGCGAATCCTGCCTTACATTTATATGTTAAGTACCGGGGAAATGAAACAGCTGTTCATTTTAAAGGTGCACAAATGCGCACAGAGTGTCGGAGTTTGCTTCTCTCAGTTGGGCCGAGGGATGGCAGAGGAGCGATTACTCATGGCTCGATTGAGCAGCCTGACTTTTCCTGCGGAGGCTGTGTGACGTTCATTTCACTTGGCGAGACTAAAATCACAGCACTCGGTTTGTTTTATTCGTGTGAATCTACAAAGATCGTTGATTTTTTTTAGAGTTACAAAAAACCATAACATTGTATCAAATCTTTATCATTGTACATGACGGCGAAGCTGTCACGTTACAGACTCATTTATTTTCAACACTGACACAATGGCCCATTCATTCCAGCTCACGAAACTTTCCACAGTGCAGTAATCTAACCTTGTTGAATACCTTCTTGGTTTTACCGATTCAACCACTGTAACCCGTTTGGCACTGTAAGCATTTTGTGTGGACGGATTTGCATTTGCTAAATGTAAATGTATACTGTATGTCCTTATGCTGCAGGTATTATTTATAGAAAGACAACCAGAAAGACTGTGCAATACGTGTGTTATATTTGTTATGTAAATGTGTGGATCAAACTTTTATCATGTATATTCTTGGTGTTAAAAGCTCAAATTTAATCCATTGAGTCTCAAACCTTAACTGGTGAAGCGGAACAATGACTAAAACAAGTAACTCACGAATATATTTGTAGTCATCTACAAGAAGAACAGCTGATAATCACAGTCAGGATCAGAGTTGGAAGGACTGCAAGGAATCTGACGTAAATGTTGTATTTAATGTACTTGCATGGGAAAAAAGACCTACAGCTCAACAAAAATAGTGAGTCAAGAAATCCAAAAACATTAACAATAAATAATATATACAATGGATTTTACAATGTGTGTTGTGTGATAGTGATGAATGTTCATGTTAAAAACTGCATTATTGGATGATACATTGCCAGTCAGTGGATGTTTTGGTGTCAGACCGTTAGTGACACTGCATGTCAATGAGGAGCACTTTTTGTAAGCAATGATTTATGAGTGAAATACTATGTGGAATTGGAACAGCAGTTCAAGATGACCACTGAGGTCTGAAAATACAGAACAGCAATTTTCTGCAGTAATTTATACTTTCATATCAAACAAAGCCATCATTAGCACAGTATACACATTTTTCTTATCTTAGACAAATGATCTTTGAGTTAAAATTTTAAAAAAGAAAGAAAGTTGGTTCATACATAGGTGGGAAGAAAAGTGCAGTCCTGGTGTGGTTGTTGTCTTCAGATCTGTAATTGTGTAATGTAGATCTGTAATATCATATATTACATCTGCACACACCTGATTCTCTGAACCAGTGGCGGACTCAAGAAACTGGTGATGCATTTATGGTGAAACAGTTCCAAACATCGGTTAAAATGAAAATTTGTTTTATTAAGTGACTCAGATTTAAAATGTAACTATTACAGCTCTTTAATTAAAACACATAGGAAACTATTTACTAGTTAACCTTTCAGAGGCACATCAAGATCAAGTGATTGCCTAATATGTGGGGCAGCCTGCACTGCCTCATGCTTTCAAAGCACACCCTAGAGGGCCTCACGTCACATTTTCTTCACTGAGGGGCAATCCAGAATGCACTTTATCACATTTTCTTCGACACTGAGCCACCAAACAAGGTACTTCACCATGCTTCATCCATGGGGGTGTCCAGGAGGGCACATCTGCTGTGTTTTATTCAAACAAGGCCACAATGAGTGCCCTGGAGCGTGCAGTTCTCATGTGTATAAATCCAGTCAGACCTCATTAAAAACACTCCTTACACACATCAGCTCTGACTGAACAATAACAAGGACAAGTAGGTTACCAAATATAGCTATTTCTTTAATTATTTTTTCTTTTTTGTTTTAATAGAACTGCTCATATGATACTGTTTGGCTTTTAAGAGATGGCACTCAGCCTTTTACCCTATTAATTAGCGTGATTAACCACATCTTGAGCTACACTAATATTCAACTGGCATGCAATGGGTGGATTTAACTTTAAATTAAGCACTGTCATTTTTGTCAGCCAATAAGATTTCTCTTGATTCAAATGTGTTATGAATTGATTGTTTTGAACTGAGATTTCTCAGTCGATTGCTAAACAGTATTGCAGTATTGCATGAAATGATGGGCTTGATGACAAGCAATGAACATGACATCCTTAAAAGAATTATGTGAGTTTTGCTAAGAAATTGAAATGGAGGCTGCACGGTGGCGCAGCAGGTAGTGCGCGTGCCTCACAGCAAGAAGGTCGCCAGTTCGATTCCCGGGTCGGGCCTTTCTGTGTGAAGTTTGCATGTTCTTCCCGTGCATGCGTGGGTTCTCCCCAGGTACTCTGGCTTCCTCCCACAGACCAAAAACATGCTCATTAGGTTGACTGGTGACTCTAAATTGCCCCTAGGTGTGAGTGTGAATGGTTGTGTGTATGTGCCCTGCAGTTGGCTGGCGACACCTCCCGTCCATTGACAGCTGAGATAGGTTCCGGCCCCACCGCCACCCCGAAAGGGATAAGTGGCATAGAAAATGGATGGATGGAATTGAAATGGAAAATTCAACCTTTCCTGACTTCTTAATCATCAGACTTTATTAAGTATTATGTGAAGTATTCTGATATTTCGGGTAGCATGTTAAAGGACCAGTGGCATCTAGGTGTGGTTTCAAAATGCAACCCCACTCATCTCAACCCTCCCATTCTAAGTGTGTAGGAGATCCTACAGGCTAGAGGCTGTGTTTGTTTTGTCCATTCTGGGCTACTGTAGAAACTTGGTGGTGCAGACTCTACTCCCTCTGTATATATAAAGAGCTCATTCTAAAGTAATGAAACACGATTCTTGTTTCAAGGTGATTGTACAGTAATGAAAACATAATTATGAATATCATATTCCCTTTCTGCCAGCAGATCCCCTTAATGCTACACACTGGACTGTTCATACTCTTCCACTGTTTACTTGTGCACTTGAATTATCTGATGTGGGAAGCACAATGATAAGACAGATAAAGACAGAAAACATACTGTGTAAACATCGTGCCAGTTTACCTCGCACTCGACTGAGGATGCATCAGTTGGTGACTTGGCCAACACAAACAAATGCACAACCTCAAGATTTACTGTATGTGAGACTGACATGATGTTCAAACAACGCTATAATCCACGGAGCACACCTGCTGGAAACAGCTGAGTACATAAACAGACAATTTCCTCACCCTCTCTTTAGACTTATTGCAGCCTGAAGAATAGGTGAGAATAGCATATCAAACTTCATCAAAAGTTCCTGAAAAGCACTGGGCTGTGCGCCAACTTTGGCACAGTGACCACAGCCAAAACGGCAGGTCACATGACTTGTTTGTGCCAGAAATGACAGTGTCCAAAAACACAATATGAGCCATAAGTCCATTGAAAATTAAACAGCTGTGGTTTAATTATTAGACATGCTCAATGAATGGGAATGTTGCTGATCCCCAGATTTTTCATCTGAATTAACAAAATATTGCAAATGCACCGTAATGGCTCCTGGTGCCAGTGAATCACCTTCCCTTTAACATCACTATGAGGCTAAAATGGACGGTTTTAGGTGAACTGTCTCAACAACTATATGATGGATTTTCATGAAATTTGGTGAGGTGAGTTGTAATAACTTTGGAGATCTTTGGACATTTCATCTTGTGCCTACAGCCTCACAGGGATGCTAGCATGGCTGCAGGCTCTTGGTCATAGCTAAATCAAATTTTTCACACCACAAACAACATTACTTTCACCTCCATTATGTTGAGGTGATAAACAACTCTAAGGCAGAGACACAAACTGCAGCATTACACATTTAAATCTGACTGATGAGAAACAGTATGAGAGGAAAGCAGCAACACTGGTCTTATAAAAACCCTCACATTAGTGGATGCAACAAGAAATGCAATGTTCAGACACTGCATTGTAAAGGCCTCTTTCTTCTCACTTATTGTCTGTGAAAAAGCATTTCATATTTCATGTTACAAACCTTGTACACATTTTGCCAGAACCACATTGAATCCAGCGCTGCGTCAGTGCTCTCAGAGTTCCTGGTTTCTGTTTTGATTTTAATATTGTCTGCACAGCCAATGAGCAGAGACCGACATGCAGTGATTCCACTAAATGATCATATGCTACAATCCCACCTGCCCAAGAGCTGAGTTAAGCATACAGTATATTATAACATGCAGGTCGTAGATAGACTGTATGTGTTAGGAGGACATTTTTGTAAATATGGGCTGAGGACAGTCACAGTGAAACCAACTCAATTCCCTGCTGTCTTTGTACTTTGAGATTGGGCAGAAGTTACTGATGAGAGCACTCAGCTGTGGATAATCCAGTTGTTCAGGTCTTGAATAGTACAACACATTGACCATTTTATCCTGGCAAGCAGCTGTTCACGTAGAGTCCTGGATTGGAAGAAAGCACAATTATTTCAGTAAACAACTCTGTGATGAAACACATCTTTGCAGTTCAGTTCTTTCAAGGCTATACAAAATGCTTGCAAAATGCCATCCACATCCACACCACAACTGACCACATCTTGTAATTGCAAGCTAAATTACTTAGAACTTGCTCAATCTTTCCTTAATCAACAAAGAACTGCTGGAGGCAAATTAAATGTCAGAGGAAGGACGTGTTTTCATAATTTATTGAAGACAATTATGAGGAGGTATTACACCATCCCTGCTTCTCTGCTCTCTGTTTTTTTTTTTTTTTTAGTATGTTTTGATGTGGTTATGTCATTGGCTGATAACATCCCTCAGAGATGATTTGCAGTGCAACCCATCTGTCAGGGGAGGTGTTTGGTAATGGACCATCTGACAGCGTTAATAGTGTGGATTAGCATGAAAACAGCCACCACAGAGTGTCTTGTAATTTGTGGCCCTCAAATAAAAAAACTGACAGTGACTGATTGCCAGAGCTGCAGGGAATAATGCTGAGAGAAAATACAGTTATGAGCCAATGGAATCACCCACTTAGCAACAGCTGGATCTCTATGTGTGTTGTCGTAAAACAGGCAAATTTTGATCAAATTAATTAAAGTTCATAGCCAGCTGTGGAGAGCACTGTAGAATTTTGAACAGACGTTCATGGTCCAAAGAGGACGAATGCTCCTTCCCCAAAGGAAGAACTTTAAACCTGGAAGTGTCATCAGGTCAAAATTTATTACAAAATATCTGCCAAAAACATGACATTCCCATCAGCTTCAGCTTTTATTTGTGTTTAGTGCTAATTAGCAAATGTTAGCATGCTGACACACCAAACTAATGTTAAACATAATACATTGTATACCTGCTACTCATCAATATGTTAGCATTGTCATTTTGAACATGTTAGCATTCTGGTGTTAGCCTTTAGCTCCAACCATAGCAGCCTCACAGAGAAGCTAGTGTTGCTGTGGACCGAACGTCTTTGAGTGAAACACACGTGTGTATAAATGCAAATCTATTTCACATGAAAATCCATCTAGTGTGGAGCATCTAACAGTGCAAATGACTTGAGTGTTAGGAGCCTGCCTTTGTCAATGGATCTCAGTGGATCACTGTAGGATTTGCTTCATTAATTCAGTTTCTTCCTCTTTTATTACAAGCAGTTTGATAATGTAGTTTTTCTGAATGCAGGCCTAAGAAAAATACCAGATGAAAGCTTATTATTTTGCTTGTGATTTTTGTTTTTGATCTTGAGGGAATAATATAATTAGCTCTTTCAAAATGCCCAGTGTATTGGTGGCTGCGTTATTGCTACTTGATATGTTGATGTTTGCCAAGCAGAATGCATTCACAAAAGAAAAATAGCACAGTAGCAATAGAAATAATAGCATTTTATCAGGGTTCTGTAGCATCACATGTCTTGTGAAAAATAAGGAAAATCTGGCGAGGTCAGAATAACTACACTCTCATTTTTCCAAACAACAAAAGCAACTGATTAAATTTATGTTAGATCATCAAACCCATACACACCAAAACAAACAACAATGTCACAGTCCTGCATAGCACTCACCTGTGCTGCAGCTCTTCAGCCACGCCCCATACCTGCCCATCTGCACACCTAGCCTATTAGGTTCATCTGGAGGGTATTTAAGCCACGCTGTCATTCTTCCCAGTTGCCAGATTGTCTTTGCATCAGGCCTGACTCTCCAGCGTTCTTCTCCAGACTGATCTCCAGTGTCCGACCTCGCCTGTTCCTGACTAGTCCTTCCGTCCAAGCCCTGTGTCTACGGGTGTGCAGATCTTACCGCCTCGGTGGTTTCAAAGAGCACATTACTCCTCCGAGAGTAATTTCGACCTCGTCAAAATCTGTCAGTGATTTCCACGTTCAATCCGCTGTCCTCACACTAACTCCTTCTGAGCCGGCTCTCTGCTCAGTACGTCACAATGTTGCTCCAGTTGTCCATTGTCCCGTATTTCCCGTAAATCAGCCGGCACTGCCATCGGGTCCTCCACTGGCCCATTATACCACAACATGGTTTCAAGCTTTCATCAATAAGGCATTTTCACAAAGGACATTCTGACATATAGCAGGAAGGGACCAGAGCAAACGGATTGCATTCCATTCGCCGGCTTCAGCTTCAAGGTCCTGGTATTGTTCATGTTAGTCACACTGTCAAGACTTACACTCGAGTAGAACACAGACATTGCTAATACTGTCAGTAACACCTGTGCTTCTCCTACAAAGACAAGCGGGAAAAAGGCTCTTTATAAACCCTCCCATCACTGCTAGTACAGGCAACAGTCAATGCTCATGAGAAGGGCTGGGAGATGTAGTCCAGTCTTAACGAGTGCCCATATAAAATCCTCTGAAGTTCAGATGCTGTGCTGTCAAGAGGAGTAATGATATGATGACAACGTGCTAAGAATCATAACGGACATTTTCCTTCATGGCCAGCTCTTTCATACCTTTTCAGCTCTTTTTTCAGACATTTTTAATGCAGAGTGCATTTGATTTAGATATCTGTCCTTGAGGTTCTAACTGTGAGCTAAAATCTGATTTCGAATTGAAACAGGAAGCTTCATGTTTGGACTTTGCTTTTAGGAGTGTTGCATTATAAAAATGACCAGATGGAGATAATAAAGAACAACAGCACACATACTGGCTGAGATGTTAGCGCATGCACAGATTGCTTACAGATTTGACCGGTTTAGTGACTTGAAGAGACAAAAAGATCCATATCCTATTTTGTTCAACTTTACAAACAACACAAAGGAGCAAAGCAATATATCCATTTACAAACGCCTAAACACCTCAGGCTCTGACATTGGTTTTGTTGCTGTGCTATTAGGTTGTTCCTAGCTTAGGGTTAGGGTTAGGGTTATTTTCCACAAAGAGGAAAGAGTGAGCTAACGCGTTTGATTGATTGTTTGAGTTGTCGGGATAGCTGGCCTTTACAGGAAATTGTTATCAGCAGCACTCACATTACTGAACACTAGTTTTTTAATGAATTTCAGATTATGAGCTCATCCATTGCACAGAGCTTTATTTTTTTTTAAATGAATTCTGAAGTGCTCTTATAAATAGACAAATATCAGTATGGTAATATGAAGTCTGCAAATTAAGGACAACTAGGTTTTACATCTATTGGCTGAAGTGACAGTGCTCTGCTGGGTTCAGACTGATAATAACCAGACCTGACAGACGGGACTGAACATGGGCCTCATGTGGACAACTGACACCCCATTTGTGACAGCTGAAGATGTCCAGAGAAAAAACTAGTTATATCTCACACTTGATCTGACAATAAAGTATCATCATCATCATCATCATCATCATCATCATCATGCAACGTGTTCCATGATGCTCTCCATGCGTCAACCAATAGGATCACAGAGCGCTCTTCCACAGAGGAATAGTTCTTTTTCGTTTTTAGGCTTCTCTAAACACAAGACAATCAGTGTTGTACACACTGCATCGGAAGACGTTTGTTTACATTTTTGTCAGCACAAGGTGGTCTGTTAAGCATCCTGAAAAACGCATCAGCCTCCTCATTTATTTCAGTGGGGCCACCGATGACACTGCTGCACTGACGCAGACAGACCGCAAACACAGAGGCCTCTGTGAGAAAACAACGGCAAAAAGGAAAACAAGATGATGGATTAAGATTTTCAATGTAATAACCTTCCAGAAAATTGTGAAATCCAGTGATCTGGTGTCTGATAAGCCAAACTCATTAATCTGTGACTCAAACTGGGCATCCTCTCACCATTAATTATACCATCATGCCCACACCAACGCAGCCCCTTGGGTTTTCTTTAGAGCAGGCCTATTTCCTGTCTGATAGTCCGCCTGTCCATCACAGACACTCTTTGGAGGCAAAGCACAAAGAATAAACAGCTGGAAAAACATACAGTGGCAATAAAGTGTTTTGTATGTATGTTATTCCTTTCAAGACAGCGGTGAAATTAGATGTGTGCAGGCCCTTTTGACATCAGACTTGGGAATCACCGGTGTAGCTGTGGTATTGTCAATTGCTGCATTGGATTGCAAGAACTGGACGAACAGATCCATCATTACTGCTGTGAAATCCACCCGTGCTTTCCCTTCTGTAAAAAGCCAGACTGTTTAGGGGACAAAAGAGAAACTGGCGTTGCTCATCAAGCAAACACATCAGTCAAATCCAACATATGAAGTTGTCTGCCTGTCAATGTCATCACAGAGTGGGAGCCTTGTGTCGTTTGGGTGCAAGAAGTGACACTTTTACAAAGCAAAAATAAAGACTTTTATGAAAAGAAACCCGCAGTTTGTGTTCTTGACAATGTCTTTTCAATAAAGTTGAAACTTGGCTCTTTTAGTTACTTTTTGAATTTCTGTCGTGTATGTTCCTCAGCTTCCAAAGACAGGCATTAATATGGTCATAGTAATTGCAAAGAGGATAATTATGGACTCGCTAATAACTTGTAATACGGTGGCTGTAGCAAGTGCTCAATTAGACATACACCATAGTGACAGATACTTCAATGGATTTTAATGTGCTGGTGATTAAATGTGCAGCTAATGTACAGCTTGTTGATAAATGCACAGTATTTGCAGAGTTGTTGCAGTCTCCACTGTTGCTGTGTTGTTCAGGATTGTTCAGCAGGTCTGTAAAGTTAAAGCAGCATTCATAGCATACATCAAATAATTACCCTGCTGTCAGAAAGCCAAATGAAATTACATGTAGGTACAATTAAAGGAGACATGCACACACGCGCGTGTGCGCGCGGCCCAGCTGTCATTCCAATGTCTCGTGACGTAAGAATCCCCTTTAAAAGATGCTGGCTCGCGGAGCAGAGCGCACTCCACACGACACTGATCATCCATCGAAGTGTCTACAGTGAGCGCGGATTACGCGGATTAACAGTGACCTGGAGATGACAGACTTCCCCAAACATGAAGCAGCAGCTGGGAAAAGGCTCAGCTGTGTAAACTGTGATGAATAATGACGGCTTTGCCAAAATATTTAGGCGTCACAAGAAGCTCGTGCGCTCCGTGAAATGCGCTGAATCCGGAGAGGGGGCGCGTGAAGGTAACAGGTGGTACAGAGTGCAGTTTATTGCTGTTTATAGCCTTTGGGACGTCTTTCTAGGAACGAGTTAGCAGCTCCGTGCTCTCAGCATCAGTGCAGGAATTCTGAAAACATGAGGCGCGACTTTGTATCAAAGGAAAAGCAACATGGAGAAAGACTTCAGAAGAAAGTCGCCATTCATAAACTTTCCAGGTAAGCAAAGCGGCCAGCCCTGACTACCAAAACGGCTCCAGAGTGAAGACAAGCTCCGATGAATGGACAGCAGGATGTTTTCTGGTCTAACTGGTCTGAACTACAGCTTGAACCTGAGCGATGACCGGGAGCTGCTGGACGCGCCGGCGGGCAGGGCGAAGCTCTCCCCGACGGGTTTCGTCGTGTTGTCCGTGGTGCTGGGCTTCATCATGACTTTCGGCTTCCTGAACAACTTCATTGTGCTGCTTCTGTTCTGTAAATTCAAGAAGCTGCGAACACCGGTGAACATGATGCTGCTGAACATCAGCGTCAGCGACATGCTGGTGTGTTTGTTCGGCACCACTCTCAGTTTCGCCTCCAGTATTCGTGGGAGGTGGCTGCTGGGGCGCAGCGGCTGCAGCTGGTACGGCTTCATCAACTCCTGCTTCGGTGAGTTCATTATCAGTAACTCTGCTGCAGCTGGTTTCTTTGAAAAATCTTTAAACACAAGTTTTAATGTGTGTTTGCATGCCTACTTTTAAAAAGAAGCTGTTTATTTAATGATAGCACTTTTAAGTAGCTTATATTGTACTTTTTCTGGAGACTCAGTTCAGAAACACTATAAATAAAAAGAAGAGTGGAAAATTTAGGTGCTTTACCCACAATGGATATAATCTGAGATATCAAAGGGATTTACCTCAATCTAAATAGTGTGTAGTCTATACAAAATTGTGACTCATACATACTGAGCAGTAAATATACCTTTTACACTGTTTCTATATCATATGAAACCTACTTTGGCATTTCTGTACTGCAGTCTCTTTAGTTAATGGCCAACAAGTTTGTTATATCTGCAATGACATTAGTCCGACTGATTTATCGTCTAGCTCTACTTTGTATTCTGACCTTTTCCAGCCAAATGCAAAATCCTCCACAGAACAGAACAGGGATTGCAGTCAGATTTGACTTCAGTGAAGGAATTTTACACGTGATGCATTGCCCACGTTTGTCTGCATTTTACCACATTAATTATTTTACTAACAAGAACTGACTGTGAGGCCAAAGGCTGATATGGTTTGTTCCTCTGTGCCTGCATCGTTGTCCAGAAACATAACCTGTTGTCCTGTTTGGAAATACTTAAGTTTTCAGCAGAATCAAATGAGCAGGGAAGTATGGTAGGTGATTTGACAGTGGGATGATGAGGGATGCCATCCCTCTTATTAGAAAAATGACCACAATAAATCCCCCTTGTTCACCTGCCACCCCCCACCGCTCCATCCTCTACTAGCAGAGAGACTGCAGGGAAAGAGGGGTTGTTTAGTTGAATATATTAGTCTGGTTTTTCTAACTCATTGATCTCATTATTGATCTGACTGAAGTTTGTGCATGTTAGAATCTAAGACCCTGACCACAGCTCTGAAATTCGTGTACTTTAGCTGTGCTGTGTACTGATAAATCCATGGAGCTGTCTGTGGTGCTGAAATAATATAATCCCTTTTCTCTCAGCCCCAGCCCTGTCAATTCTATCGCATATTGTAGATCAAGAAGTTCATCGAGACACACTACTGCCTGTAATATTCCTATAATATTTGTACAATCAGTCATATCATTCTGAAAATACACCCCTAGACTCTACCTCTGTGTCAAGCTGTTTCAGGGGAGACATGATTACAGACGTTTGGTGTGACCTGGGAGTGGAACAGCTACTGTAATTTGACTAAGGAAATTAACTTGCACTGATTGCACCGCATTCAGCTGCTACAGTTACTGCACATAATTTGAGGTTTTTAAATATCAAAAGTGCGTGGTTTGAAAATTAAGCATTATAAAGATGCTTTATGTCTATGCCCAGTGAAAGAACAGGCCCACACAAGGCATACAGGCCTATATGATGATATGCAGAAGCAGGCTCAGGCAGATGTGTGGGGGCAGGGCAAACATTTGTTTCAATGCATTTTCAAGCTTGATTCCTGCTGGCTGGTCTTTCTGGCTTTGCGTTCGTCTGTGTGGTTATGAGTCTTGCACCACAAACTGTGATTGTGATGGAAGCTTGACAACCTTAAGTCACTGTTGTGAAAACAGTTCATACTGTCTAAGCTGCTGTGATGGATTAAGTCACTGAACTGACCATTCAGGCAAACGCATACTGGGTGCTTCATCTCACTCATGTGCTGCTTGTACTGGTTACTGCAAAAACTGCGTATTTCTGGGCTTCCTGTATGACTCATACCCAGTAATACTACTAATCTTGTACTGGACATATAGATATTACACCAAACACTGTAGACAGGCTCTTTGTGGATGAAGGAGTGCTCGTCGATAATCTGCACCTTGCCTGTGCTTGTTCATTTATTTCTCCCTTTTCTCCCTTTTTATTATAATTGTCCCTGTTTCCTTCTGTCTTCACTAACAATCCATCCACTCTCTCCATCAACATAGCAATACCTGTACATTGTGTTATTTTACCCCCCCCCCCATATCCTCTCGCTGTAATATCTGCTTTGTCTCAATGTCTATACGTTTTGTTAAGTTTTGTCTCTGTTTATTCACCTGCTGTGCTTTGTCATGCCATAACAAGAAAGGGAATTTTTATAGAGAAGAAATTCCATTTATTGAAATAAAGGCGCCCTGCGATCGGCTGGCGACCGGTCCAGGGTGTACCCCGCCTCCCGCCCGTTGACAGCCGAGATAGACTCCGGCCCCCCCGCGACCCCGAGAGGGATAAGCGGCATAGAAAATGGATGGATGGATGAAATAAAGGCTGGTATATTTCAAACTGTGTCTTTTAAATCAGCGGTTGCTCATTTTGACTTTGTTCACCCTGGGCTCCTGCATGGTACTGAACGCTGCAGATAGTGCTCATCTCAGTGAGCAGTTGGCCAGTGACCAGACACCAGCAGTCATATGCATGTTTCACGACACCTGTGGATATTGTTCTTGTGGGATTTCACAAGAAATTGCACATTGATGAGAAACTGATTTCACAAATACAGGCAGGTATATGAACATTTCTAGACTGCAGGTGGTATAAAAGCCTTCGTTTAATACTGGCAGTCATCATCTTTAAGGCAAACACTGAAGTGGATACAAGAAGATAACAGTGCAGAAAAAGAGGTAATATTGTGAAGACTGACTTTTGTGTTCTTTTTTTTCATTGTGAAAACAGTGTATGAAGATAATTTTGCCTTTACAATAACAATTAGTCATTTGGCAGACACTTTTTATCCAAAGGGATGTACATTTGAATGCACACACCAATGGCGCAGCGCCAGGGGCAGTCTTGGGGTTCAGTATTTTGCCCAAGGATACTTCGGCATGTGGACTGCTGAGGCCAGGTATCGAATCACCAATTGGCAGACAACTGCTCTACCTCCTGAGCTACAGCCACCCACACACACCTTTACATTCTAAGAAATATCTTATTCGATGTGTCTGCATGTACTTTGTTATAAATACCAATAAATGATACAAGTAAATGCTCTTCTTATTTTTTCCAAAACAACTCTTGTCTGTATGTGTGTCATAGTTTTTTCTTTCCTTGTCCGTGTGTACTTCTTTTCTTCTTCTCCTTGACATGTGCTTAGGGTCAAAATGCTTTGCAGTTTATAACAGCCAAATCACAAAATGCACAATTATCCCCTGCTTGAATGAGGCATTTGAAGCATACGGTATTTTCAAGTGTTCACATGTTCACAAACAGCCAGCACATTCATATCGTCCAGTACATCGTGTCCCCCCCAGCAGCGGCCTTGTTAAAAGACCATTAACCCATCTGATGATACATCCATTGATGCATGTCTACGCTTGTATAACAGACTGCTTTGCTTTAACTGTAAATGACCATATTACTGCCTCACATTCATTTCATCTATAAAACCTGCCATCATCCCCGCCCTGTGGTCTTTCCTTTAGAAGAGACAGCAGCGCAGCCTCTTCTATACAGCACTGCCAGAGCACAGCCTTGCACATCATAACATCATGAGTGATTGCTGGTTGTTCTTGGCCAGCCCGAGGCAAGGATCAAGCATCAAATTTTTAAAAAAAGGCTTATAAAGGTTGACATTCATATTGCACAGAGCAGTCAAAGCATAGAAAGCCTCTTTATGTCTTCTAAATGTCAGATTTTCAACCTCAGCGCCATCTTATCTTTTCTGTAAATCGCCATTTGTCTATTTACCTTCAGTCCTTTAAAGGAAAACAGAACACCAGAACTCAGGATGACTCATAGCCATATTTATGCAATTGATTTATTGAAGTTGTTCACCGTAGCTTTACAGATGTTTTCTGAGGGCTACATTTGAGAAACAGCTCTTTGTACAAGAGAGGAAAAGCCACCAATAATTAGACAAAAACATAAAAGCTGCTGTTAAGAGACAAGGCGTACCTCTCCTACTCCATCCAACCCTTCTGTCTTTACGCTGAACTGAGTTTTCTCTCCCACCTTCACATCTCTCTCTCCATATTTCAATGATAGACATCGTATTGAGTCCTTGTTTCCATCAGAGGAGTTGTTCAGTTGTAATCCCCTTCAAAAGTCACTGATCCCTAAGGTTTACAACAAACCCCTGTCCTATGATTGTTCACCAGTAACCAAAGTAAAAGCTGTCTGGGAGGGCGAACTGGGATTGAATCTAGAGGATAGCTGGTGGGAGGCTGCTCTTAGCAAAATTCACAAGAGCTCATCTTGTGCTCACCTTACTCTCATACAGTTCAAAGTACTGTTTAGGATTCACTTTCAAAAGCTAGACTGGCAAAAAATTATTCAATGCCTATTCATGTCCATTATCATCCTATTTCTGGCAGAACTATTTCAATACCTTGTCAAGTGTATAATATATTGCCGCCATATTGCCATGTTCTCAGAAGACTGCAAGCTATACTCTGCTAATTAATGGGATACAGCTTTTACCTCTGTACTGGCTAGACCCCATCTTCCCCTTCACTGGAAGTTTGATCATGATGATGATTGATTCTACCTCTACCTCTGTAGTCTTTTTTTAGCCGTGTTAGCAGTCAGTCCACCACTTGGTCCAGACTGTCATATCGCAGCAGCTACAGTCTCCTCCAAAAGTATTGGAACGGCAAGGCCAATTTCTCTTTAAATCTTTTTGTTGTTCACTAAAGACATTTGGGTTTAAGATCAAAAGATGAGTATGAGACAAGAGTTCAGAATTTCAGCTTTTATTTTCTGGAATTTCCATCTGCATGCGTTAAACAACGCAGGGCATACCACCCTTTGTTTGAACCCACCCATTTTTCAAGTGAGCAAAACTGTTGGAACATGTGACTGACAGGCGTTTCTTGTGGCCCAGGTGTTGCCTTTTAGGTTTATTCACCAAACATTAAATAGCTCTGCATGACGTGTTTTTAGCCTTGGTTTAAACCTATAAAGAGTCAATTTCTTGTTAAAGAGGGTAAAACAACATGAGGACCAGAGAGCTGTCTATGAGAGAAAAGGAAGCCATTTTGAAGCTAAGAAAAGAAAGAAAATCGATGAGAGCCATTTGACAAGCATTAGGCACAGCAACCACAACAATTTGGAATGTCTTAAAAAGAAAGAAACCACTGGTGTACTTAGCAACAGACATCGAACAGGTCGGCCAAGGAAAACAACAGTAGCTGATGACAGAAAAATTGTGAGAGCTGTGAAGAAAACACCAAAAACATCAGTGACACCACCAACAATCTCCACAGTGTAGGGGTGAAGGTATTCCAATCCACTGTTCGAAGAAGACTCCATGAGAATAAATATAGAGGCCACACCACAAGGTGCAAGTCACTCATCAGCAGTAGGAGACGGAAGGCCAGATTGGAATTTGCAAAGAAGTACAGAGATTAGCCAAAAAACTGCCCTTGACCCAAAGCATATAAGCTCATCTGTGAAGCATGGAGGAGGTAATGTCATGGCTTTGGCGTGCATGGCTGCTTCTGGAACAGGCTCATTATTATTTATTGATGATGTAACTGATGAGGGTAGCAGCAGAATGAATTCTGAAGTTTGTCTGCCAATTTACGGAGAAATTCATCCAACCTAATCGGGAGGAGGTTCATCGTGCAGTGGGACAATGACCCAAAGCACACTGCAAACAAATCAAAGGCCTTCACCAGGGGCAAAAAGTGAAAAGTTTTGGACTGGCCGAGTCAGTCACCTGACCTTAACCCAACCGAACATGCATTTCACCTCCTAAAGAGGAGACTGAAGGGAGAAACCCCCCGAAACAAACAAGAACTGAAAGAAGCTGCGGTAAAAGCCTGGAATAGCGTCACAAGTGAAGAATGCAACCATTTGGTGATGTTGATGGGTCGCAGGCTTGAGGCAGTTATTGCAAGCAAGGGTTATGCTAGCAAATATTAATGTTATTTACTATAAGATTTTTTGTTCCTTTACTTTTGCTCACCTAAAAATGCCGTGGTCTAATACAAACGGTGATGTATCCTAAGTTGTTTAATACATCTACATGTAAATACCAGCAAATAAAAGCTGAAATTCTGAACTCGTCTCATATTCATCTCTCGATCTCGATGTGTGAACAATAAAAACAAAGAAATTGGCCATGCCGTTCCAATACTTTTGAAGGGGACTGTATTTGATGGATTGTGCATGTAATAGATATTAATGATTTCCAGAGGATAAATCCTACTCATGTGTTTTGAGTGAAATATCTCAATTATAAGATGGAATTTGGTATATACTGTCATGGCCCCTCAGGATAATTTGCAATCGCTTTGGTGATTGCCTGAATTTTCATAAAGCAAGACCACCAGGTTTATGAGCATATCTGAAAAACTAATGATGTACTTATCAGCCTTTACTGCTAATTAGCAAATAGTATTTTTTCATTGCTTGCTGTGGCTTTGTTATTGTAAGTAGTGCAGGTGTTGGTCCAGATACGTTAAACATATGTATATTAGTCAATGGAGTAGGACTGTTAAGCACTTTAAAGAAGTTAAATGTCACAATTGTGTTAGCAGACCAGCAGTAGCACAAGAAAGTGCAGACAGCAGAGGCAGAGCAGAAGCAGATCAATGATTTAATGCACAAATTCCAAAAGCACTAAAGGCTTACAGGATGGTGAAGCACAGCATGGGGCAAAACCAGATGCAGGCAAGGAGCAGGCAAGGATCAATAGTCCAAAACACAGGCGAGGTTTAGGAAACCTAAACAAGGATCCACAAACGCCTGGAGAACTAAACACAGGTTACAAGGAAGAACTGGCTCTGAAAGAGGGGAACACACAGGGTACATCTCAAGTCTCTCAAATGACATCAATGTTTCCCTCACCTGCGCCTTTTCCTTGTGTCTTAGTCCCTCCCCCTGAGGATAGGTGGAGAGATGCAAGGAAACTATGTGAGGAGAGAAGAAACAATGTTTTTAGAGAAATGAGACATCTTTTCACGTAAAGCAACATCTGTCTCTGATCACAGCGACAGCTGATCACAGCTGGATCAGCTGTCACTCAGCTGTAACAGCCGCAGAGACTTTTGATTAAATTGTATCTGCACACGTGCTAGTACTAATCAAGGCACACAGTTATCAATGCCACAGCAGCAGTGTTTTCTCTCTGTAGGCTGTTACATGAACATGAATAACCACCTGAAAACAGGCTCTTGCTCAGAGGCACAGGAACCGGTTTTACCAGCGGAATATGTTTATTATTCATTATAAACATATATGGCTTTTGAATGCTTGAAATCATTTATTAGGCTAAATAATTCAGGGAAAGGGAAACTAACCATTAACTAACCACTAACCAACCAACTAACTATATCATTGATGCTCCTCAGCCTCACAGGTGACAGACAGATGAAAATGACTCCTCAAAGATGTCTCCTCACTCCTCGGAACAGAAAAACGAGCCTTTGGACAGGCAATGAGGCACAGCTTAAACTAATCTGTTTTAGGCAGTCACACAGGTGGGAAACACAGCCAGGTTGAGGTCAGAACAGCTTACAGATTGGTTGGTTGTCTCTAAATTGTCCGTGTGTTGGGTTCTCTGTGGTTCACCTAACCACGACTGTCAGTCATGTTGCTGCAGATAACCAAATCTTTTCCAGCCATTCCAGGAAAGCTAACTGTGATACATGAGAGTTAAATGAAGAGTTGATCAGTGGAAGCATGGACATTGATTTTCATTTTAGTGCATTACAAAGACAGATGGTTTCACAATGAATAAACTGACTGCAGCATTGCAATGACCCATTCTGCTCCATCACAGAAATTCACCCCCAACAGAACAATACAATAATATAATAAGTCATTCTAATAGCATAAAAGTATTACCTGGTTGTATTTGTAGTTTAAATTGATAAATTATGTTCGAGAGCTACAGTATTTCAGATTTGAAGGGAATGGCTCAAGGACTGCATGAAAGCTTTCAATCTTGGTGTTTTTCATAGGTTGATATATGGCTCATCAACATTAAGATTAAATCCATATTAATTCCAGCCAGACAAACTAAATCCATTATTAATTCTGCATGTTGACGGTCACGCTTATTACTGTCATTGTCTGTTCTTCTCCGATAAATTAAAATGTCCCTCATGATATTGTATTTTCCACGCTGCACCCTGATAAGAGCCCCTGAAAGGAGAAGAAAGAAAGCTTGGCTATTTTTCTCTTCCAGTATGCAAACAGTATGAGAGGTGTCCTTGACTTTGACTGCAGCCAAACATTCACACCAACACTTCAGTCAGACAGATGATGTTGTAGCCAAGCACATCAGATATGAAATGAAACAAACATTATCTGATCTGCCACTCCCACGCTTAAAGGATAAGCTTGGAATTTTTCTTATTGTCAACAAATCCCATGAAAAGACCAAACCCAACAATGCCTCAGTCTGTCTCCCAGTACTTGCTGAGCCCCCTACCCTGTCTGCAGTACACAGCCTCAAGCCCCTTGGTGAGGGCATAAGCCAACAGGTCACAAATACATAGGCCCATTTTATGAGTAACTTATAAGCAATTTCCTCAAACAGCTGGGCACTGTAGTTTTAGCTGAGTTTAGGAAACAAGATTAACGCCCAATCGGAAGCATAAGCTAGGCTGCATCATCTCAGAAAGGCTACATTGGTTCAACCCAACAACTGTTTCACATGCAAACCAAGGCAGAACAACAAACCTTTCAAAGTCATATGATTTACACACAGTGCTGCTCTGTTCCATGTGTGGAGTTTGAACTACTTAAACCGTCTATCACTCAGACACTTGATCACACAGATGACGTCAATGAAAGTCTGTGAGGATTCAGAGCTTAAGGCTTAGGCCACGTTCACATCATATGGGATGGATGGTAAAGATGTGGGAGATTCCCATGTTAACAAGCATTTACGTCATTTAGACAGTTGGAAGATCACAGAGTTGGTTATGTGAGGATTCAGATACTTAATATAACACCATATTGATTAAGTCAGGTTTTGATTACTTGGCTGATGATAACTCATGAACATGAATGTTGCAATCAGGTGGACATCAGAATGAGGTCTCACTGACAGCTCTGTCTACTACCTGTTTTTGTACTGGCTATATGCATTAACTGTAATTTGCATATGACTATATATTAATGAATTAAAAAACATCTCATAGAAAGTCCAACAGTCTGCAATTCTGATGTGCTGTAATACTTCAATCGTCTTCAATCTCTACACTATTTCTGCAATTACAGTTTATGACCGTGAATAAAGTTGCATGTGAACACATAAAAATGACCCAATGTTCTACAGTTAGGGTGCAATGAAAGAGCATTTTCATCATCGATAATAATCAATATAATCTGCCCAAGATATTCCTGATTAATCAATTAGTAAAATGTCAGAAAATGGTGAAACATGGTGATCAGTGTCTCCTAAAAGCCCAAGATGACGTCCTCAAATATTTTGTTTTGTCTAAAACCCAAACACATTAAGTTTACTGTCACAAAGGAGCAAAGAAACCAGAAAATATTCACATTTAGGAGGCACGAATCTGAATTTTGACTTAAAAAAAAACCAATACTCAAATCTATTATTCGATTCAAAATAGTTGAAAACTAATGGATTAATTGATTAACTGTTGCAGCTCTATCTATATTAATACCTAACTGACTGGTAGATGTGTAAAGAAGCCTTCATGGTGTGCAGTTTGTGCTGTTCAAGTCACATTCTGTGACTGAGTTCTTGTCAAAAGATGTAAGACGTGCAGTAGATTGAAAATAATTTTATGTAACTTCATAACTTTTTATACAAAGATAACTTTCAGGTTGCACATAACAGAGCTCCAGAACAATGTTGGAGTATCATCTGAACCGGTCGCCAGCCGATTGCAGGGCAACATGCAAAGACAGACAACCACTCACACTCACACCTAGGGGCAATTTAGAGTCACCAATCAAACTAATGAGCATGTTTTTGGTCTGTGGGGGGGAGAACCCACGCATGCACGGGAATAACATGCAAACTTCACAGAAAAAGGCCCCACCCGGGGATCGAACCAGCAACCTTCTTGCTGTGAGGCACGCGCACTACCTGCTTGCGTCACCGTGCCGCCCAGCCTTTCATTTTACATAATTTATTATGGAAGATTTTAGATCAAAACGTGACGTTTAAGTGCGATTTTGAGTGGCTCACTTCAGCGAGGTTTGGACAGGAGGTGGGGATTTGCTGTGTGGAGTTTGCCCCGTTCTCTATGTTGGTTTCCCCCAGTTTTCCCCAAATTCATGCCAAAGACATGACGGTTAGCTGAACTGGCTGCACATAGGCGTGGATGGCGTATTTTCTCTGTCTATTTCATGTTAGCCATGTGGTGACCTGCACAGCAATAAGCCTGTTTTTGTCTTACAATATGGTGCATGGTCCCCTAAGAATTCAGCCTCAGATGTACAATGTCTGATTTTAATCTGTTTTCAGATATTTTACTTTCTATACAAGCTGTTTGTCTGTCTAATTTTAGTGTAGCTTGTTTGTCCTCTCAAGAGACACAGGATTTTATGCCTTATAACTCCCCATTCCATGAATGGCAGATGGTAATATGGAGTATTTTGACCCATGGGGTATTGCAATATGACTTTCTACGTGCAATAAGGGGGGTTGTCATTAGCCCTTCCTTGTTTTGCTGAATTATGGTGGAAATGATTGGTAACATCATTATACTGTGAAATAGGAGAAAATTATAAAGATCAAGAGCTCTACAGAGGAACACACAGAAGCAGAGGGGTCACGGGGTTGGATTTGAAAAGATCAACAGAGGCATTTTCCAGGGCCATTTCAAGGAGCATTAGTCATCCATCCATCGAAATAATTGTATTTTATTTATTTATCTGACTGACTTATAATGCAAAACAACAATAAGTCAGTCATACACATGAAAGAGGCTGTTACAAGGGCCCTGTGGTGCCCACTGAGTAGAAACCAGTGAAATGCTGCAGCCCCAGTCAGCCACAGATAAAGAAGGCTGATTGAAACTAAGACCGTAAATATATTTCAAATACATCACAATGGGTCACATTTGTAAATTAGGCTGCATGGTTCAAAATTTCTTGAGTCAAAAAATTTCAAGCACCTTCACAAAAAAAAAGTGTGAAAACTCTACTTCTACCACTTCTGGTCTGTCTTTACTTGGATGAATAAAAGCATAAAAACTCTCAGTCCAAGTTGTCCTGACTTGCAATGTGGTTTATTTCAACTCAGATTTGACGTCAGAGAAGATCTTGGTACAGCTTGCATAATGTACATTGACAGAGCTCATTCTAAAAATTTCTAAAATAAAAAGTATCTTTACTTTCACTCAGCTTTATACACTATGTCCCACGTCAACCAGAGTCATCTTATCTTTACCTCCAGACAGCCAAACCCTCCTCACATAAAGCATCCCAAGTGTGAAGGACTCTGAGGCCTCTCACATTACCCAACCATGTCAATACACAGATAAATCCTTCCTTTATGTCCAGTAAATTGATATCACAGATAAGGGTAAATTGAATAGAAATGAATATCTACCAGGCAGCAACCATTGTTACACATAACACTTTGCTCCTCTTGCACTTTTCCTACAAGAAGAAGTCCATGCACTCGCTGCAGTAAATAAACATCAAGTCGCATCAGATCCTTGTGCCCGACAGACTGTTTTTAGACTTTATGAAATGTCTCAGGGAGAAAAGCACAGATGCAATGTAAAAAAAATAAAGTTCAAGTTCCTGGTATTGTACATGGTGGGACTTCAGTATGCAGGTAAACACGCAGGCAGTGTGTGTTAAGTGCTGAGGAAATGACTAAACTCCAAGTGCAGACCAGAATCACTGATAATAAATGGCTGGAAGAGACTGGTTTGACTTGGGAGACTTGGAAAGTGGGCTGAGGCCTCATGGACTTGGGGAGTGTTAATAGTAATGCTGACTGATTAATGATGCGTTCAAGGGAGAAAGGACCAACAAAGTTAAGGGGAAAGTTTCTTGGATTCAGTTCTGAGTGTAGATAAGTGCCGGGGTCCAGAGTTTGTCTGTGATGCAGCGTTTAGCTTCCACAGAGTGGAGGAGGGTGGGTTTGGCATCCTTCTAGATCCTCCGGCAGCGACGGAGATCTCAGTTTCATCAGATGGCGACAGGGAAGGCTGGTACTCTGGGGAGGCTTTAAAAGGGGAGAGACCTGTGGCAGAGCTGGTTAGAGTATTGTGAGCGTATTCTTTCCAAGAGAGATGAAGACTCCAGGATGGGGTTAGTGGTGGTGATGCAGCATAGGGCTGCTTTGAGAGCCTGATTGGTTTGTTCTATTTGGCCACTGGACTGGGGGTGAAAACCAGAGGAAAGACTCATTGTGGCACCCAGGGCTTGGCAGAAAGCCTTCCCGAGCGGGGGAATAAACTGAGGAGGTGTTTCCGGTGGTAGACTGGAGCTAGGCAGACTCGGCAGGTTGAGACACATGGAGATGATCCTGAGAACAGACTTAGTTACTCAATAAACAGGCAAGGCAAAACTCTAGTGCACAGAACAAAGTGCTTAGAGTGGCTGAGACGTGTTAACAGGCCAGAGAGTACAACAGACTGGTGAAGAGTGGTGAGGAGGTCTGGGTTTTTGTCCTGTGGCCGGTGATTATGGATTGGCTGCAGCTGTGGTGGCTGATTGGCATGAGGAGCAGGTGTAAGTGAGTCATGATTGCAGGGAACCGCCTGGTCCAGACTCACACACACACACACACACACACACACACACACACACACACACACACACACACACACACACACACAAGGAGAGCACAAAGGGAAAGGGGGAAAACACAGGGAAACACACAGGAAGGGACAAGGAGGCAGAGGCTTCCTAACAGCATGTTGCTGTGCAGCAATTTCACCAACTCTCTGTCATTGTACCATGACACCTTCCTCTGGCAGTTTTAGGGTCTGCTATGTGCAACATACATATCAATTGTCACTTTACATACATATCAATTTCTTTCTTTCTTTCTTTCTTTCTTTTTTTGAAAATCAAGACCAAATGAAATGCTGACATTAATGTTTGAATGGCCTTATGTTGTGTTTCCGGCAAGTTTTGTCCTCAAGCCAGCAGAGTTGTTAAAGCACTGAATATGAATGAAAGACAGAAATAGAACTTGCATATGGTATCAGTGTACGGACTTACTCCCACGATAGTCCTCTCTCCCTGAACTCTTTGGAGATTCCTGAGAATGAGAACTGATGCTGAAAGCCAGAAATAGTTGCAGGCCCAATGGCTTGTGAACAGGGCTGTCCAAAGTTGGGCAGCAAAAAAAATATTTAGAATATAAATGTTGCTGTATAAATGCTGTTTATGTGTTTATGTTTTGTTTGTTTTGTTTGTTTGTTTGTTTGTTTGTTTGAAAAATAAAACAACTTTAAATATGTAGGATCTCTAATTAATAATCAGTTTCCATAATCTGAGCACAGTGGGCAAAGCAGAGTGACAGTCAGTCCATTAAGGGAACTTGTTACGCTAGTACTATTTTGCATCTTGACAATACAATAGAATGGGTGTTTGCTTTGGGCCCCTGGCCCACAATTAAGACTCGCTTTTCCAAAACAATTGCAACAACGCAGTTGTGCTCCTTTTGTGTAGTCACCTGGTGTGATAATCTGATAATCTAAATCCTAACTGACTGCAGCTCCGACTTTAGGTGAGACACACAAAGACAATATGATTGAAATTCACAGCCACGCTTCTCTAGAAATTTCAGCGTGTTGGTATGGGAAGGAAATAGTCATGAAAAGTATGTAAGGCAGGAACGACCTGGCAGACAATTTTCATTCTTGGCTTATTAGGTTGAGTCTTAGGAAGCTGGGGGGCACTTTTGAAAGCCTTCGGTAAATACATATGTTTTCAATTCCAAGTACACTCAGCAGTTTAACCTTTGAAAACCTTTGACTGAATTGCAGTTTTTGTCCTGTTTTTAGCTACTCTAGTGGTGTGGCTCCAGGGGGCCCAGTCCACCATTTCGGTCCAGACTGTCTAATTCAGCAACTATTGCATGGATTGTCAAGGGATTTGATTCAGACATTCATGTTCCCCTCAGGATAAATGCTAATAACTTTTGTGACCTTTTACCTTTTCCTATAGCATCATCATCCGGTCAAAAAATGCATTTGTCCAGTCTTTTGGTTTATGAACAAATACCCGCACAAATAATGACATTCCCATGAGCCTCGGACATACTTTGTGTTTAGTGCTAATTAGCTAGCACATGCTAAATTAAAATTGTGAACATGGTAAACGTCATACCTGTTGAATATAAGCATGTCAAAGAGCAGGTTAGCACGCTGGCGTTTGCATTTAACCCAAAGAACAGCTGATTTCAGTCTCACAGAGCTGCTAATGTGGCTGAAAACCCTTAATCCAAGAGCAACCAGCATTTAAAAAAAAAGACCCACAAGATCTGCTCTACTTATTGCTCTAATAATTTCTTCAGGTTGTGTTAGTATTAATAGACATATTTCTGATGGTGTTCTCTTGCAATTTGTTCTGCTCCATGTTGCAAAGTCTGTGAAGTGTTTTTGTTTCTGTCTGGTTAGCCAGATAATTCAGAGCTGCCCACTCTCACTCCTCCACCTCTCTGTCTTTCTCAGGTATTGTTTCACTGATCTCTCTGGTAATCCTCTCCTACGACCGCTACAGCACTCTGACTGTATACAACAAGCGTGGGCCAAACTACCGCAGGCCACTGCTGGCTGTTGGGGGGTCATGGCTGTACTCCTTGTTCTGGACCGTGCCCCCTCTGCTGGGCTGGAGCAGCTATGGCATAGAGGGGGCAGGAACCAGTTGCTCTGTGTCCTGGACGGTTCAGACAGCCCAGTCACACGCCTACATCATCTGCCTCTTCATTTTCTGCCTGGGTATACCTGTGCTGGTGATGATCTACTGCTATGGCAGGCTGTTATTGGCAGTCAAACAGGTACAGTGTGTGTGTGTGTGTGTGTGTGTGTGTGTGTGTGTGTGTGTGTGTGTGTGTGTGTGTGTGTGTGTGTGTGCACTGTAAACTATTTTCCTGTCTGATGTTGAAGGTAAACCACAAAATGCTTAGAAATGATCCTCCACAATAAAGCTTTGAGTAGCAAACGCTCTCGGTTTGAAAGGTGGCTAAAAATAGTTCGCTTTTTTGCAAAACCGCAGGTGGTTAACTTGAATTCATGTCAGTTACAATTGACTCCAATGGTGTCCATTTTAGTGAACACTGTTTCAAAACATTCGTGGAAACTTTTCAAACCAAACGCATTCGCAAAATTCATGCTTTGTGCTCAGCAGCTCTATGAAAAGCGGACATGCACTAGTCACAGTCACTGCATTCACTGAATATCACCGCCTCGTGGAATGGCAGGGTGTCTCTGTTCATAGAAGCAGAATTAAAAAACATAATCCATCCTTTTTCCGTCACTCATCCAGAGCCAGGGCGCAGTAGTCAAAGCAAAGTATTCCAGATGACGCTCTCTGCACGTTTTCCAGCTCCTCCTGGGGGATCCTGAGGTGGACCCAAGCCAGATGAAACGCTTCATCTCTCCACTGTGTTCTAGGTCTACCCGAGGGTCTCTAACAGTTGTCTGGAGAACCTTCAAAGGAAGGTTGCTCAGGAGGCACTCTGATCACATCACCCACCCTGGAATGTAGATCGACTTCCTCTTTGCCGCGTTGGCCTGAACGAAGCTAACATCACTGCTGACACTGCCGCAATGTGCCTGCAGTGTTGTGTAATGTTACTTGTTACATTACGAGATTATAGCCATTGAAAAGCAAACTCATGTTACAGCGTTAACAACTGAGAAAAGTAACTGGTCAGAGTACTTTTGCATTCCCAACAACAAAAAGCCCTTTGTGATTCCTTGCACATGTTGGTCATATTGTCCAGAGCATGCATAGCCTCCTGCACATTTGGATGTACGGACCCCACAGTCATTGCATAGCAGGGTCTATGGTCCATAATCTGTAACTCTGCAGGCTAATAACAGGGACAACAGACGCAATATCTCCTTTACAGCTCTTTATTAACTGTAGTGTTTGATTAAAAGGAGATGTAAAGACTGTCCTGTCGTCCTCTCACTAGCTGAGCTACACATGCGCCCTCACACAACCGTAGGATTGGATACCTTCCACTAATATGCAGCTACGCACAAAATAACTAAATAACTGATTACTTGAATTGCTAAACTAATATGTTACATTACTCATGACAATGAAAAAAGTAATCTGAGTACTCTAAGGTGTTGATTTAGAAAGCATTACTCCCAACACTGTCTGTCTGAAAAACTCAAGCTCCATTTTACCCTCTCTCACCATCAGGATCCAGAGATGCTTGAACTCATTCACATGCAGCACTAACCCAACCCGGGGGGAGCAATCCTCCGTTTTCCAGCAGAGAACCGTGGCCTCAGACTTGGAGGTGCTGACTCTGCTGCAAACACAATCTTCAATCTGTTTCACTTCCCCGTTAAACAGAATTACAGCATAACAAGTGAAGCCTGTCTGCACTCATCTCCGTGTTGAGTTTGACCTGCGGCGAGATGTAACTCTACATGATCACATTTCATGATACCCTCCAATCTACACTCATGTTATTGGCTGAAAAGGAAGGAGCCATCTGATTGGTTACAGATAACTCCCTGTTGGAAAAAAAAAAAAAAAAACATTTGTGAATCCAGCCATATCACACATACAGCTGTTCCATCCAGTTCAACTGTATCGCTGTCATGGCGCATGTAGCTAGAATACATCTGAAAAACAAGTTCTTTCTCATTTGGGCAAGTTCAACCCACGTGGCTCCACATCATATTAAATTCCTGGTGCGCAGCTCCACATCACTCTCTAAAGCAGAAGTGAGGCAGGGTGACAGATGACACGATGCGATGATGTGATATCAATGAAAGTTTGATGAAGGAACTTTCTGTCTCAGCACATCAGCAGTAAATGACGAGTTCTGGTGACAGTCCATAAATCAAAGAAATATCAGTCCCAGGAAAGTTACAGCTACCTTTTCTCCGCTCACCGCGTAGACTAGAATGCAGTGCAGCTAGAGGACAAGTACACACACACACACACACACACACACACACACACACACACACACACTGAACTAGTAAAATAAACCTTACTCACCCCTCCGTCCCTTAAGGAGGGATGATGAGGGGTCCTGACCAAAGTGTTAGCAAAATTAAGGAATTCCTCTCAGGAAGTTGTCTTTGGTGTACTTTTAAGTGGCTACATCTACATAATCAGTTCCTATACCTGTGGCTCATACCAGCCACAGATATAGGAGGCAGAGAAATTTTATGACATAGAAAATGAAGCAGTAACTATTTTTAAAGAGACCAGAAGTCCAGCAACAGTTGTTGTATAAAGAACTCAATTGTCAGACTAGCGTCTTTCCACTTGCCTTCATCATCCAAGAAGACCTCAAGGTGAAACATGTTGGTCTGACAATGAAGTTGTTCTTTATACTGCAAATGTTGCTGGAGCGCTGACCTTTTCAGATTTATTGCCCATGCATTTTTGAGGGAGATGTGGTGAAGTTGTGTCCTATAGTTAGTGCTTCAACCACACTTCACCAATTGTAAGTAGTCATGTGCATTACTTCCCCATAAAATTACTCAGGGACTGCCCTGAGCGCTACAGAGTGATTTTCATATTCACAATGGAAGAGGAGCCAGCTTTAGGCAGAGGTTATAGAGCTAGACTTACAGACATCTTTCCAATCCCTGTCGAGCACATTTACATTAGCGGTAGCAGCATTGGTACATTGAGTTTTGAGGAGAGACTTTTCTTGCTTTCAGTTAAATCCTTCGCCCTCCCAGTGATTCAGAGCAGAGCACAGCATTGCACCTCAGAAAGGTCGGCTGCTGTGACAAAGCCTAAAACCACCCAGACATCTTCTTGTTTCTTTAGTCTTTGTAATCCGATGTTTTGTAAGGAGCTTTGGACCTCCACTGTTTTTTAAGTGCTCCGCAAATAAAGATTATTAGATGACTGCACCGTCCACAAATGGAGGAGGACAATAAACAACTTCTGGCCTCTAAGAAGGAGCAGGAAAAGCTGCACTGACACTGCTGTCGAGCTCCACAGGAGCGTCTCATGTTCATGCTTTTCCTTCAGTGGTCAGTCTTATTATGTGACTGTCGGGTGGCTCTTTACGTATTCTCTGTTTGACCTCCTGGCATCAATCCCCAGCCTTGTCAAAGTGGCCTTCACCTATAATTACCTCTGTGGGTCACATCAGCTGAATTGGTTTCAGTTCAGTTGAGCATTCAGAGGAGGTCAGGAAGGTTAAGGGAGATGCAGCAGCAGATTATAAAAGCTTCTGTGTGCAACTGTATGAATACCCGCTTATCAATGGGGATCATTAGTTGTTGAAGTGAACAAGGGCGATGGGAATATTCTGAGATTCAACCAAAGTATCAAAACAAGGGTGAAATTATATGTTCAACTTTCTGCTTTTGGCTCATGTTATTGAAGTTATCACATCCATAAGCAGAGCTGAGCCCCAGCTGGCGCTAGCTGTTAAATACCTGTCTGCCGTTGAAACTTATATTATTTGCATTAAGTGTATGGGGTGTCAAATAAAGTTGTGAGAAAGTGCTGGGCACGACGGGCTGTGTGGAGTACTTGAGCGTGTCATGCGGCGAGCTGGGAAAACTACCGCACCTCTCTTCAATTCATTTCAATTTATCCACATAACAGAAGGGTGAAGGATTAAAGGAAAGCCATCTGTGTGTGAGGAGATCCAAAGAATGAAGTTAAGACAACTTTGATTGGATTAGGGATACGATACAGCCAGACAAATCCTGTTTAAGACATATTTGAAGAGACATGTAGTGAAAATTCAATTTCTTTGTTTACTGATGCATCAGAAGGTGTAAAGAATATATTATGATCCCAAGGGGTCTTGGGCTCTCAAAAGCTCCATGTTCCCTACATTGGTTTTGGCAATTTGACTAACTGCATTAATCAGAATTTTTAATGCAATTAAATAATTGCCTTCATTTTTCATTTGTTATGGAATTTGCACCAGTAAAGTACAATATATGAACTGAGTCCTTCATTAGTATGACATTTTTTTGGACCTGTTTTCCAGAAGACCCCAGTGTTAAAATCTAATTTTAATACATTTATTGTTAAATCTTACTGTATTCAAACACAAAGCATATCGGCACATCAAGTTTTGCTGAATCATATCTGAAGTTGAACTGTTTTAGGACTTAAATATACACTGGCAATACAGTGTTTCATTTATTATTTCTATCTGTATACCTACAAACTGAGTGGGCTTACAATAAAATGACAGCATCTTTACATATATTTAAGATCATGTTTTTTTAAGGACATGAGGACACACACACATGCATTAACTCTGGGTACTCAGGTAACATTTATCTGCACAGTCCTCCTCCATACATGAGGGAGACCATTTATGGTGGAAACATTGTCAGGTCTGCCATCTGGGCAGCCAATCTTTTCCAATTGCACCATTGGATCAAAAGACAGTTTCAATTATTTTGAAATAGGTACTTCACAATGAACAAGTCACTGCTTTCATTTTTCATCACTTTTGCTATAGTTGCATGATAGAGCAGTGAAAAGCAGGGACAAATGAAAACTGTCATTATTGATGCTTTCCCTGAAACACACTGACAAATGTATTATAGCTTTTCCACATTTCTGTGTAATTGTCTTTGATTTTGGCAACATAGTTGGTGCAAAACAAAACAAACAAAACAATTTTTGAAGTTTTCAAGGTTTAAGTTGATTTTCACATTGTGGTGAAATGAAAAGAAACATGCGGCTGCCTGGAACTGATCAAAGTTATCACACTTTGACAAAACAATCTTTAAGTGAAGGGGGCACTTACAGAAGACAGGTTTGAAATTATGAAATGATTTCAGAGTGATTGTTTTCCTCTTGCTTCATCAGCCCTCTCTGACTCTGACTCACAGGTGGGTAAGATCAGAAAGACTGCAGCCCGGAGGAGAGAGTACCACATACTGTTCATGGTTCTGACCACAGCGGCCTGCTACCTGTTGTGCTGGATGCCTTATGGTGTGGTGGCCATGATGGCAACATTCGGCCCTGACAACATCATCAGTCCCGTGGCCAGCGTGGTGCCCTCGCTACTGGCCAAGAGCAGCACCGTCATCAACCCCCTCATCTATATACTTATGAATAAACAGGTGAGTCAGCAACTCATGTGATTGACTAAAAGTGAAAGGCGGTCTGACATGTACAACAGCTTTATTTACACAGTAAAAAAAAGACAAAGTACAACAGCTGAAATCATACAAATGGTCTATTTAAATATCAATTCAAGTGTAAGAAGAGAATCCACTGACAAATCAAAGTTAAGAAGAACACCATAAGGCCGTTTAAAGTGACACAAGACCTTCACTCTTAGTCAGTCATGGATGCTTCTTTTTCTTTTCCTCTTTTCAGGAATACTGCAGGAAGGAAGGAAATGTAAAACTTGAATGTTGAACAATCATTCAGAGGCAGTGTGGTGCAGCAGTTCCCACAATTCAGAGTAAAAACAAGACATGAAAAACAGGCCTGGAGAAGCTGAGAGGGCATAATGTAGTCAACAGTGTTTGTAAGTGTTCTCATTTCACCACTTAAAAACAGTAAAGTTTCAGTACAACGTCCTGTATTTAATACTGCCAATAACATGTTTTAAGGAGGATTTAAAATCAAATTATATTCCACATTAAGCATCCCAGAGAGAAGCAATAGCACCTTAAAAGTCCTGCTATCACTCTTGAGTCCTCTTCCCACGCTCAGCACATCCTGCTGAGACAGAACTAAAAATAGAATTTGGCGCAATATTAGGATGCGAACACGAAGTTGGCAGAAGCCATCGCACTTTATCAAGTGCTCCCAGGGAACTACTAACAGCTGCACCGCAGCTGGATATGATTTCCCGGTCCACAAGCATGCACTAAAATCCATAAAACACCACGTAAAAAAACAAAATAAAAATCTTTAAGGACAATCGCCTCTCACAACATTAATGACAATGGTGTCTACTTGCAGCACGGTACAGCACAGACAGTTTAAGACTCTTAGCCCTGATCCTGATATGCATGCTCTGTGCATTGGAAAGTAATCAAAGTTATCAGGAATATACATGTACAATACGTTCAGGGTTTTTGCACCTTCAGTGTGTTTACAATCACAAGCAAAAAATAAAATAAAATAAAATTGATCATTTATCTCGACAGAGAAACGTAAAACCTACAGCAGAGCATGATTCAAAATGAATGGTAATTCCCCCAAAGCTTCACAAAGCCCCTTAAATCTGTTTGTTAAACCTCTGTGACAGACGTCTAACAGTGGCTGACTTTGCTGGGTTCCTTGCACTTCGAATGGCACGCCAAACAATCCGCCTGGATCTGGGGCTGGGTATCAAACCTCACAAATTTTCAGCAAGTAGTGCGACGCGACCGTACACATAAGACCTCTTGTCAACTGTCAGAGATATCACCACATAATTTCTGCCGAGGCAGCTGCAAATCAATGAGAGGAACTGCTTCATGGCAATATTAGATTTACAGGATTCTTGCATCAATGTGATGAAATACCTTTGTCATGTATGTAAATCACTGAATCATTCCGTCGAATGCGACAACCGTCCAATAAATCCTGTCTTCATGAAGGTTATGATGTTCTGCTTTTGATTTTGGTGGGCAGGGCTGTTGTATTGGACTCACGGGATCATGATATACAGTCTGTCAGTGTTGTAATAATAAATCCCATAACAGAAGAGTTTTTCTGCGTCGCCCACCCTGTTTGTCAAGTGTTGAAAAGTGGCATCAAATGCCGTCATGTTTCTTTCCTTTGATCAGTTACAAAAAGGCCTTTTTTGTGTTGTTTTGGTATCAGCACAGTGCGCGTTTGTGGTAGTACTGATAAATGAATGATACCCAGCCCTACTCAACAATAAGTAATGCTAAGCCCCAGAATCATCTACATACTATCACGACAGAGCCATCTAAATCAACACACATCAGATTATTCAAAGCAACATTTCCGTCGCTGGTTTTCACATATTACGAACCACAACCAATGGCACAAGAACAGTTTGTAGATTAGCACACTTAGCGATAAAAATCTCTGTTATAGGCAAGATTTTTCTGCGGCAGAAATCATAACCAACTCTCCTCTCTACGCTCAGCTAATAATTCTCCAACTCTCTGCAAATGTGGCACTGACTGACTGTAAACATAAAAAGCGTCCTGCCCGTGAAGACGTTACTGCTTCAAACTTTTATAATCGTGTCCACTCTGAGCTTCAGACAGGTACAGACCAGTATTAGAGGATTCAGGAAATATGAGTCATCTATGGTTGTAGGAAATGAGCTTTCTGCTGTTACGTGACAAAGAAATAACCCTGCACAAACGCAGACCATACTGCACTGGTGAGCTCCAGGGAGGGTTTGGCCATTACACGCGGTGGTAGAATTACATTCAATAAAGGGTGAACTGTCACAAAGGGGGCTGGTGATTGCTGAGTGCAGAGCTGAGAATCCCCTGATACAGCTCACTTCAGCAATATCTACTGCTCTACACCTGTCGCTGCAATTAAACCTCATGTTACTGCAGTCCTGCCACAGTATGTACTGCATGTATCTGAACAGTGACAAGGCGACCCGAGGAACGTGTTCAGATGACCACTAGGCACAGGGTTACGGCTGTTCTGAGCACCGGTTTGTTCTCAAGATCCATTTTGGCCCCATTCATTTTGATTTGATTATGCCGTCAGTTAAAAAAAAAAATCGGTAGGATGAATCCAAAAAAGGACAACCAGTGCCTTCCATCCTGTGGGTTAACCGAGAGTCAGGCTTCTTGACACTGAATGATCAATCATCCTAAACATGTGACCAGTGGTAGTGAGGTGGCAAGTCTGCATGCACGGGAGAGTAATTTAGCATTGAGCATAAAATCATCAGTCGTGTGAAATTAACCGAGTGTGACAACACGAAACAACTTCTGATTTCACGAAGAGACAATCAGAGAAATGTCGAACAGGATCACCTGCTGCAGAGCGATGAAATCTACAGTAATACATTTGTGTGAATGCGTGTATATTCGAGAGCGTGTGTTGCATTTATGACATTCAGCGTGGATCTCTGCTTATTCACGACCCTTTGGACCAGTAGAAAAAGAAAAAGAAAAATCACAATTATCCACTGCTATAAACAGTGGCATTTCCTGTAAGTGGAGAACCACCCATACTATTGAAAAACACAGAGTTTACACCATTGAAACACACCCAGTTATTGAAAATTCACGTGTCTACCTAAAAACACTGATCTGTTGCTACCCTAGTCAGCTCCACCGCTAACGTGGCTCAGCTAAAGCAGAGAGAAACGTCTTTTCCAGCTCTGTCTTGGAGACTCTTCCTGCCAGTCTCTGGTCTAGTAAACCATCTTGATGAAGACAAGTTCTTTCAGAAGCCCCCACGTTGATCCCTCCCTGGAGGGATATGGCTTATGTTCTTCATGGGTCTAATTTGAAACTTCTAAGCTCCAGCCTCCTTGTCTCCAGTGGATTTATTGCACCTCTCCCTTACTCAGCCAGAAAAGGCCGGAGTGTGTGTATACGTCCGGGCTCAGAGGGTCAGGTTTCATATCTCAGATGTCACAGTTGACGGTGCTGAAGCCTGGAAGAGTGACACGTCCCTTCCTCCTGAGGTCACTCTCGGGCCCCGTGTTGATCCGCTGGATCAGGCTCTTCTCATACAGGAGGGGATGGTAGGCACCCAGTGTACAGGCAGCATCATAGTAACGCTCATGGTAGTGGCACAGGTCCGTCTGCCTCATTGAGGGAATGTACTCGTAGACATGCACCTGCTCACACAGCGCCATCATTAGGAGGATGCCTGCAATGGCAACAGAGAGAGAGAGAGAGAGAGAGAGAGAGAGAGAGAGAGAGAGAGAGAGAGGGAGAGAAGTTCAGATTTTCATATTCAAAAAATACTTTCTATAAAACAAGACTTCAAAAATGAATTACAGTGCTTTAGAGGTGCTGGCAGGCAAATTCTGTTACCTTCAGCAAGAGCGAGGCTAGCAGTTTCCAGGGTTTAGGCTAAGCTAAAGCTAAATAGCCGCTGGCTGTAGCCTGGTATTTACCAGACAAATATGAGAGTGTCATCGATGCTCTAATACTCAAAACAAACAATAAATGAACTTCCAGGCTGTGCAGGAATCTGTAGCCTGGTTTCAGACTTCTTGTTGTCCACATGTTAGGTTTATTGAGTGAATCAAACTGGTCTGGTGTGTTCCCATTGACGCTCGTTTCCCCCAGTAACAGAAACAGTCTACCTATCACAGCTGTGTAGTCAGGGACTTCAGATACACCGGGCAGTTCTCAGGTGCAAATGTGATTTTAAGTGAATGTGAAGTTCAGTTATGCTGAAAGAGAGCATGCACGCTCAGCAAAAAACCTCCTTTAGATGAAGATAAAAACCAAACCAAATGCATAATATATGAAGCTGGTGAGTCGGCATGCTCTGCACGGGGTCTTCACTGCACTGTGATATGTTGCCAACACAGAGCAGTCAGCTCCCACTTCCTCTTTGTTACCTTTTGTTCTTTTTCATTGCATGTTGCTTTGGACATTGCAGCCAATTTCTAGAATTTTACCTGATTATTCCGCTCACAACTCTCTTCCTTCTTCTACTGCTATCCAGCGTGATTACAATCACCACGAATACTAAAGTAAAATCCTTCCTAGAATAAGTAAGTGTGCCTTTTTTTCTTTTTTAGCAACACTTAGCCTTTTCTCTATAATGTGTTTGTGTCAGTTGGCTGTGGATTGTTTTCTTAATAAGATCCAGAAGTTTGACCATCTATTGTCTTCTCTAGAACTAATTGTAGGAATTGACAAAGACCTGCCTTGAGTTGCACTGATTAATTCTGAAGAAAAATAATGATGACATAAGAGAAACAAAAAAGAGACAGACATGTATTTTTAAAAAGCAAACCGTTACATTCAGAGAGCTGCACTCAGACCTTTCCAACTAATGTGTCAAACTATCGACACCTTCTCTGCCAGTACAAAGCCATTAGGGGACCCTTTACTCCTCTCAAGTGGCAAAACCTGTTGACTGCATGGACATGAAAGTGCACTAAGGCACAATTTCTGCCTAATCAAACTGACCACAGGTCTCTCTGAGAGACTCAAAGGCAGATCAATCCACCTTTGAGGATTCCAAGAACTCTCAGTTTGAGCTGGTGTGTTGTTGTCTTTCCTTGTCTTTCTCAGTTCTACAGGTGTTTCCTGATTATGTTTCACTGTGATCACTGGTCATCTGAGAATGGCAACACCTCAATGCCCTCTAAGACCACGGTAATCCAGCTGAACCGCAGAGTCTACAACAATACGGTGGCCTGCACCACCCCGATCTCCGCCGAAACTCTCAACCAGTGCTGCAGTACCTCGGACACCAAGCACACAACCCCACCCAAGGTTAACACCTGAGCCACGTTCTGGCCTCAACATGAACAGGCAGGAAAAACAATCCTGATCAAGCAGCAAAGGCTCATCTTGACAGCTACGCCTACGATGTCACCTACCGTGGGATGTGGATGATGCATTTCAAAAGTAAATGTGCTTCATGTGTCAGCTTGTGTTTGTACAGGAAACAATCTTTGTGTGTGTCCATTGTGTTAATGAACATGTACGGTACAAGACACAAAAGTACTAAATGCCTGGAGAAATACATGTTTTATATACACTACACGGCCAAAGGTATGCGGACACCTGAACATCATACCAATGTGTGATCGTTGAACATCTCGTTCCTAATCCTCTACTTTTCCGAGCTTTTCAAAAGATTTGGGAACCTTGCCCTTGAGATTTGCTCCCATTCAGCCACAATGTGAGGGTCGGGCACTGGTGTTGACGCTGGTTCCCAGTCGGCTTCACACCAAAAGGTGTTTAAAGGGTTGAGGCCAGGGATCTCTGTAGGCCAGTCAAGTTAGTCTACACCAACATCAGAGAGGATTTTACCAAAACCACCAATTTGGAAGCATAAAAGAAAAATACTAAGGAGCACAAACCATGAAAAACAGCCCCTGACCTAAAGGGCACAACAGTTTAGATTTAGATCTAGTTCTTGACCCTTGTTTCATGTTCACATGTTCAGGAAATACTTTTCTTTCAATACTTATTACTCAACTCACTACAACTCAAAATTGTAATATTAGATATTAAAAGGTCAATGTTATCAGCTATGATGCACATTTTCTCATAATTACCTTGGATACAGAGTGAAAATGTTTTGGAGAATGATCTGTACAAACTATTTCTTAACAAAGATTTACAAAGGTGCACACGAACTTCATTAGGGTTGAAAAGCTAAAAACCTAGCAATCCCAGTCAATTTTAAATCTATGTATTTTATGTTTGCTAAATTCCTTTTTAAAACCAGATTCTCCTTTTCTTTTAATCATCTTTTCTACAAAACAAAAACCTGGTGCCTACTCTCTGCTGCCGTACAGTCTTTTTGTGCTGCTGTAAATGTCAAAGCTAGTCAATCATAGATTTGTGCTTCTTCAGTCAGTGACTAAGTGGATTGGTGTATTCATCATTTACCTTCCATCTTTTCCTCCTTCCTGCAGCCTCGACATTGCTCTGACTGTAAATGAATGACTGCAGAATCCTAAAAACTCTCACAATAACCTTGTTCTAAATTTAACTTTCAACCTGTATATACTCAAAGTGTTATCATTTTTGTCTGCATGATAGGCTTTTATTTATCTTTATCTCTGTGGTAGTGTCTCCTCTTTTGATGTAGTTACTTTGTGTTATTTTGTTGCATGTTTCTTCGTGCATTAAATTCCAGACTGATGTGAAATCACAGAGACAAACAGTTACTAATGTAAATGTATCTGCATTCAATTTAACAGCTCTGCCCTCTTCAGAAGCAGCTGGTCACACCTGTGGTCTCACCAGTACAACCCTGAAAAAAAAAATCCAAAAAAGTTGGGACTCTGTGTAAGCATAAAGAAAATAGAATGTGATAACTAAATGTTTTGTTTTCTTTACATTTTATTTTATTTTAGTCCCAACTTTCGATGGAATCGGCCATGGGAAGTTTCCATCATGGAGCATTTGGTCCGTGAGGTGGCGGTGATGATCGCAGCTATGACAGGTTCAGGGAAGAGGGAGCTCAGGAACCCCCTCCTTGTGCTCCCTTTTCCCTGAACCGATATGGAATGCCAGATGGCTCATATTTCACCTGTTTTCGGTTTCCCATGCCAGGAGGGGTGAGGCCTGTCTGAGTACAAAAAGCTGTGATGTTTGACTACGAGACATACAGTGCTGTGATGCAACACACACGAAGTAAAGGAATTTGCAGAAGCCACCTCAGCGTGTGTGCACACTGATGTGGTTTAGAGGGTCTGTCTCCACCTTGTACACAGCGTTCTAGACCAGGAAAAACAGGATGCAACATCACAGAACTGGAATACAAAAACACACCGAGAGACACAAACTGTGGGAATGTAACGGCCCTGAGTGACACTGTGCTCGAGCACTGTGCAGATATCAATGCTCATGTGATGCGGACAGGACGGTCGCTCGTCTCTGAAACAGCGATGGCTGATCTTCTCGCAGCAGGGTGGTGATGAGACCCTGATTATGAGAGGACGACTACATATCCTGGAAAGTGAATCGAGTAAGCTCCATATGTGAATGCATGTTAACCCCTCACTGACTCTTACTGACAGCCAGATTATTGTGTTCTAATGTTGGTTTTCATTGTTTTAATAAATATTATTGCTGTGGAAGAAAATCAGTGCATTGCTGTGTTTTAAAAAGTGATGCTGACAATTAATTCACGAGATGTGCGTTATTTACTAACAAAATGTATTTTTAAAAGACATGCTAGCCATTGCCATCAACCGCACATCTACATGAACCTTACATAGACTGGTGCCATATTTTCATCTCTGTTCAGTTTAATGATTGTGTGTGTGTTCGTAGACAAAGCTTGATTTGTGATAGTGCCACAAAAAAGTAAAATCCCACCCTGGCATCTGTACTGACAGTGTGCAGTGCATCTCCTCCCTCTTGTCGCCTTAATGACTGTGTTTCTTCAACAAGACAAAACAAATCACAGAGCGGCCTCCATTTAACGCGTAACCATGGTATCACAATGGAGGGAACATTGACACACATGCTTGCACGGAGTTGTTTTGTACAAAAGCATCTGCTAAATGAATGTTAGGCAATGAAAAAAAAAACAGACACGTTTGCATCTCTATAAAACCCGGTGATGGGTGACAAAGACAAATCATTTTCGAGAAGACTTCAAATCTGTAATTTGTGATAAAGACGATCTCAAATAATGGAGACATCTCCAACAACAGCGAGGGGGGCTGTGTTTGTGCTTCAGCTACATCAGAGTTAATCAGTGTCATTTATAGAACGCGTGGCCTAACATGAGTAACATGACAAGGAGAGCAACAAAAGACTGGTGCAGACCTTTTGATTTCATTAATATGGATGCAGGCAGTGGAGCCTTACGATTTAATAGCATTTTTGTTTTAATCTTAAACCCGGCTACCTTTCATTCATCCATCTAATCAGTGACTGATTTCTGCCCGTGCATCAGAATAAAGTTAAATGTAAGAGGAGCTCGGCTGGCTGAGTGCGCGCCACAGCAGGGCTGATTAAGCGTTTGATTCTGTTCCTGCAGATCAAAGTGTGAGCTGTGTCTCCTCTGTGGTTAAACCGTGTCATGTCATCTGTGAGTGATTGCTTTTCATTTTGTTCTGTTTATTCTGTTTAGATGCTTTATTACTGAGGCCCTGCTTAAAGGACTGATGACCCGTACGTTCTGATAACCTTCTGGTGTGCTGTCAGTGATAAATTACTTTTTGTGTTTTTCAAATGTCCACTATAGTTTTTAGCAATGCTAACTCGCAGCTCAAAGGGTGTTGGTCTGTCACACTGAAATATCCAAACAACAACGAACAACTACTCATGAAATGTACAGACTTGTTGGTCAAAGATGGACAGGGCTTTGAAAAAAAAATGATTTTTTTTTTAAAAGCAAAACATTTAATTAGAAAACTTATTCAGATTTTTGTTAAATTTGCAAGTTTAATGGTGGTCTTCGAGAATAATGCCTTTTTTATGTGCGTCAGAGAATTTTACCCTACCAAAATGTCATTTTGTTTATCAAAATATTCAATAATTAAAACAACACGATATACAAGATATTCAGAAATATATGAAATAAAAAAATACACATGACTACAAATACCTGATATTTATGTTTTTTTTATGTCATCTCATATTTGTTAACGTTATAGATAGACAGACAGATAGGATTTGTTTTATTTTTGGATTTAAAATCATTGTTTAAAAATCAATCAAGTTGATGAGGTGAACCATTAAATATAAAGTCTTCGTACTGTTTCCTACATCTGTTTTATTTATGTTTTACAAAGTGTCCCAGTTTTTTTGGAATTGGGTTGCATCTAATACACTGATCACTATGTTATATAATGACTAAATTGTAAATAGTCTCTTTAATTTCAGAACAAGGGATGCAAACAGAATCTGAAACACAAAGGCTTGGTTCACTGTTCTGATAAACTTGACAAAACAGAATCTTTATGTTGTTTCTGTCTTTTCAGTGTCAAACCTCACATTACTCCAAGGAAATGAAAAAATATTCTTGATTCTTCGGTATCATGAGTTTATATTACGAGATACTCAGGATCAAACATAAGAATAACCGTCTGTCGCTCCGAGGTAAGCCAACGTTCCTGCCATAATTGAATGTTTTGTGCTATATTACTGAAAATTACAGTGGAAGAGACAGACAAGAAGTATATATTGATATGCACAGATGTGCTGCTTTGGAGTGCATTGCATACCCATGCTGCATGCTGATAATGTCACTGTGCATGCGGGAAGATAAAAATTTCATCATGTCTGAGTGTGTGTGTGTCTGTGCGTGTGTATCTGCTCCAGGAGCAAGCAAGGAAATTGACAGATAAGAGTACAGAGGCAGCTGCAAGAGAACAGACGTACGCTGCATGCATATGGGCTGTATGTATGCATGCACGTGTTTGCACTCACCTATGAAGCCAGACGAGGGAGGATTGGGCTGGATATTCTCCTGAGTGTTGCCCTGAATCACATCCCACAGTCGCCACACATAGCTGGGGTGGAGGATGTAGAAGGGCTGGCCAGGGTGGAGCTTGCGGTGCTCCACGTATGGACCAAACAGGTTGTAGTCGGGACTGGCATACCACTGACGAAGAGAGGGGGGGAGACAAACACCTCAGTTTAGACCACGGGGGGTCCGATCCTGCCATGAAAAAATTGCCTCGACTTCTCATTCATTTCACTCTGGTCAATAAACATGATTTATACAATTTCAAAAGGAAAGGAATTGGAAAAAAGGAAATCAATGTGGTTGTCTTATAGTGTCAGGCTGTCAGCCCCCCTCCATACCACAAAAGCTATGGCAACAGTAATTGCAGAGAGCCCTGAATGGGTGCCTTTGGCCTTTAAGTCCCACTCCACTCAAACATGTGTTTTTCTTGTTGTTACTTCACGTGGATGCTTGACCTTCTCTGTGCAAAAAAACACTAGAAGATCTGCTGGGGGGGGGGGGTCTGAAGATGCAAGCCTCCGTCCTCTGCTATCCCTCTGATCTGAACAACATCTTTCTGGTGAATTGTCAGACATCTGACAACTGGCTTTCATCAGAGCCCCTCAAAATGCTTATTTCCAAATTACAGAAAACACTTTCTAACCTGTACATTGTTAACAGACAGTATCTGATGCTTCCTATCAGAGACAGACAATGTCCCCTGACACAGAGATGCAAGATACGACCATAGCCAGTGAATGTGAACACATCTGGAAGTTGTACTTTTATGGCTTTAGTGAGTTCTCTTCAAAGAAAACCATAAAAACCTTAGTAGAACATTTCTCAGTGCTATTTTGCGCCGTGTCGTGCTGTGTGGTTATACAGCAGCTGTGGCTCTGCACTACTTGTGATTCCATTTATGTATTCTTTCACAGTTGGTGCGGTGAGGTTTCATTTACATTATTCAGGTGTGCTTTATATTGTTGGCTTTAAAGATAGTACAGTTACTGTATTGTACCAGAATAACCAACACAATTTAGTCATAACATCATGTCCTGTGCGCTGGGAGAGGCGCAAGTATGTATGCTTATATAAGTAAGGGCCCTTTGTGAATTTGCCTCCGGGGGCCATGAACAGCCTGTCCATGCCACCAGGTGTAACATCTAACTACAGCAAATAAAAACAAGCAGGCCAGACTTAAATCATCTTTTTTGGTGGGTGCTTGGTGCAACGTCAGAATAAGACTAAATCCTATAATCAGAGGAAAATAATGAACACTACTCAAAAATGACTGCACTGGTTGGAAATGTAGGACCATGTGAGGAAAAACAGATCAAAGGAGTTCCTACATTTTATGATTTGAGTATTTTGTGCTTGCTAACAAGATAATAGGATATGTCATAATGCCAACATTCGTAAGTGTTATGAGAGTAAAAACATTGGACCTACAGTGCAGTCTGATTCAACTTGACATTTCAGGGGACAATCCAGAACTGACTACTTACTGAGGCTAACTTGACACTGGAAAAGGCATTAGAGAGAAGTACATCAATGCAGATGGAGAAACACAGCAGCTAAGAGCATCAACCCGAGTGCATCAGCTGTCCTTTGAGGGCAACAACAGGCAGCAGCTGACAAGCCATGCCACTGCTGTGGGTAAACAGCATCACCAGCCATTGGTGTAAGGACTTAGACTGCAGAAACTGTGGTAAGAGCAGCCATATTGAAGTAGAAAAGTGGCTTCCACAGAAACAAGAAGACAAAGAAGAAGAAGATCCGGATTTGTCTTCTATGTGCCCGCCATTGTTTACAGTCTGAGCAATTTGACAAACTCAACAACAACTCGACATTTTGGCTAATCTTTATAAATTGATATTTAAAACATAACAAAGCTAACAAAATGCTAAATCATCATCAGACTGTGACAGACGGGTTCTGGGACTGTATTTCATCCAATGCATTCTGCCAATACTACTCAGACTACAAAGGGAAACCATAGCACTTCCCATACTACAATCTTGTTCCTTGCCTACAGATTCTGCATTCATATGCAGAGATTATACTAGGCATGGTCCGCACCTAACATTGCTAATAAGCTGAAGCTACTGCAAAAAACAAGAGTGGATGTGGACAGACAAATGTGAGATAGCTCTCTCAGCTTGAGGCCCTCCCCCACACACATTGATTACTACTTCGGCTGACATGTGACACCTCACCCTGTGGTGTGTAGCACATCATGTCATGCCTGCCTTTGCATCGAGGGCACTGAATAAAGGAGAAAGCAATCACGCACGGATTGAGCAGGAAAACAATGCCATGTTTGGAGTGAAGAAATTCCATCAGTATCTCTTCAGCAGAAAATTCATGCCATTGACAAAGCATCGACCTTTGGTCCTGATCCAGGCATCCCGTTGCTGTGGGCAGCTGTATGCAGGGATGGGCTCTGTTATTGTCTGCCCAGTATGATATCAAGTATAGGAAGGCAGGCTCTCCTCCTGTGCTGCCTGCGCCATGTCAGGACAACAGTAGCAGCACACAATGAGCACAAGCAGGACTCGTTGAGTGTGTGTGTGCATGTGTGTGAAAGACAGAGAGAGAGGGAGACACTGGGAAAGAGAGCATGTGCTGGTAAACACAAGTCTGGGTTATATGCCAAGGGATGGCGTGTGAAACTGTAGCGGGGGCAAGGACTGTGTATGAGAAACACTGATGTTTCAGCAAGTGTTTTTTAGAGCAGCAGTGGAAGCTTCAAACTACTGTAGCAAGCTGACAAGCTGCTCGCAGTAATACACAACAACATCACCTACCTTACTCACCTATTCTGTGATATATAATGCTGAGTTTATATCATTAAAATGAATTTGATTTAATTTGTCATCAAAATGGATCTGGATGTATTCCTTAAAATGATACCATCAGACCACTTGACCAGACACTTTGTGCAAAGCTGCATTCTTAATCATTCAGCTGGTTTTTCATCAGATAATAAGGTAAAATCTTATGTGAATTAAGTCTGACTAAAATGACAAATAAATTATTGTCTTATTCTGATGACATAAGAGACTAAAATGTAAAGAGGTTTCATAGATCAAAACTCTGTTCAAATAGTTTTGGTTTTCTTTGACTGAGACTAAAATGCCCAAACTTTTAGTTAACTCCAACTTTGAAACTGAAAAAATGTGATGAAAACAAAAAAGGACGTTTGACAGAGGAATAAAATTAAGATTAAAATTTTGAAAATAGCTGACAAAATTAACGCCAGAGGTGAGAACACCGAAGCCTTGCCTTTTGTGGCATTATTCCACGCACATGCTCTTAGTCGTAGTCAATAGCCATAGCAAATAGCCTGAAACTGCCAACATAAAAAGCACATCCTCAGAAAGAAAAATCGAAGAGCTTCAGGTCTACCACAACAGCCTGTTAGGGTTAACGGCTCACAACTAGAGTCTGAAGAGTTCAAGACATTCGTGGAAGAGAACAGTAATGAGCCCATCAGGTCTGTGCTGAATCATCAAACTACAAATGGGCTTACAGAAAGATTTGTAGTGATCATGAAGCAAACTCTCCTGGTACACAGTCCCTCAAAAGGCAGCCTAATGTTTTCCTGCTGTCATACAAAAGCACACCTCATGCTTCAACAAAGGTGTTTCCTGCCTCAGCTACTCAAATACAATTGCACACTCGACCTCAGATGACAGAGGTTGTGAGCCCTGAACAGAGAACTGAAGCTGAGAGACGAGCGAAAGCGAAGGAGCTTCACAGCTGGAAACAGGGATCTCGCCTGGAATGACACCAAAGGCGTCAAGTAGTAGAAACCAACCGCCATCCTTTGCTCCAGAGCTAAAGGGCAACCAGGAGCAGCTTCCACCGCCAAGAGAGCCTCAGAAGCAACCTGCTCAGGTGCTGACCCCAGGACCAGGACTCATACAATCCTCACCAAGAGACCAAGTGACTGACTTACCAACAGAACGTACCTCCCCGAGAAGAGACGGACAACCTCCTCACACACTGTAGTCTATACATTAACCCTTGACACTGGGGCAGAATAATCCCCAGAGTTCAGTCCGGGAGTCGAGGTAGTCTACCCTCTTTCCACAGTACAGGCACAAGTTCTATAGTTTGCTAAAAGTTAATTATAGAAAGAATAAATCCTGACAATAAAGAAAAAAAAGGGTGTATTTTGAAGCATTTTAGAGACGATAATGAGTTATTTTAATTTTGTTAAGGGAACATCAGAAGTAATGGCAGACAGATACACTGCTCAAAAAAATAAAGGGAAGACTAAAATAACACATCCTAGATCTGAATGAATGAAATATTCTTATTAAATACTTTGTTCTTTACATAGTTGAATGTGCTCACAACAAAATCACACAAAAATTACCAATGGAAATCAAATTTATTAACCCATGGAGGTCTGGATTTGGAGTCACACTCAAAATTAAAGTGGAAAAACACACTACAGGCTGATCCAACTTTGATGTAATGTCCTTAAAACAAGTCAAAATGAGGCTCAGTAGTGTGTGTGGCCTCCACATGCCTGTATGACCTCCCTACGACGCCTGGGCATGCTCCTGATGAGGTGGCGGATGGTCTCCTGAGGGATCTCCTCCCAGACCTGGACTAAAGCATCCGCCAACTCCTGGACAGTCTGTGGTGCAACGTGACGTTGGTGAATGGAGCGAGACATGATGTCGCAGATGTGCTCAATTGGATTCAGGTCTTGGGAACGGGCGGGCCAGTCCGTAGCATCAATGCCTTCCTCCTGCAGGAACTGCTGACACACTCCAGCCACATGAGGTCTAGCATTGTCTTGCATTAGGAGGAACCCAGGGCCAACCGCACCAGCATATGGTCTCACAAGGGGTCTGAGGATCTCATCTCGGTACCTAATGGCAGTCAGGCTACCTCTGGCGAGCACATGGAGGGCTGTGCGGCCCCCCAAATAAATGCCACCCCACACCATTACTGACCCACTGCCAAACCAATCATGCTGGAGGATGTTGCAGGCAGCAGAACGTTCTCCACAGCGTCTCCAGACTCTGTCACGTCTGTCACGTGCTCAGTGTGAACCTGCTTTCATCTGTGAAGAGCACAGGGCGCCAGTGGCGAATTTGCCAATCTTGGTGTTCTCTGGCAAATGCCAAACGTCCTGCACGGTGTTGGGCTGTAAGCACAACCCCCACCTGTGCACGTCGGGCCCTCATACCACCTTCACGGAGTCTGTTTCTGACCGTTTGAGCAGACACAAGCACATTTGTGGCCTGCTGGAGGTCATTTTGCAGGGCTCTGGCAGTGCTCCTCCTGTTCCTCCTTGCACAGGCGGAGGTAGCGGTCCTGCTGCTGGGTTGTTGCCCTCCTACGGCCTCCTCCACATCTCCTGATGTACTGGCCTGTCTCCTGGTAGTGCCTCCACGCTCTGGACACTACGCTGACAGACACAGCGAACCTACTTGCCACAGCTCGCATTGATGTGCCATCCTGGATGAGCTGCACTACCTGAGCCGCTTGTGTGGGTTGTAGACTCCGTCTCATGCTACCACTAATGTGAAAGCACCGCCAGCATTCAAAAGTGACCAAAACATGAGCCAGAAAGCATAGGACTGAGAAGTGGTCTGTGGTCACCACCTGCAGAACCACTCCTTTATTGAGGGTGTCTTGCTAATTGCCTATAATTTCCATCTGTTGTCTATTCCATTTGCACAACAGCATGTGAAACTGATTGTCAATCAGTGTTGCTTCCTAAGTGGACAGTTTGATTTCACAGAAGTGTGATTGACTTGGAGTTACATTGTGTTGTTTAAGTGTTCCCTTTATTTTTTTGAGCAGTGTATGTTGTGTATTGACAGCCTAATTTTGTCCCCTAATAGATACTGTCCTGCCCCTTTGTGTTACGTGCATACGTTATTGTCCTCCTCAGTCCTGAATTAGAAACTAAATACACGGTGTGACCACGTTCACGTGGAATTCTCTCTGGTCTCATGTCTCCTCATCACCAGATGTATCACATAACAGAGTGAGTATATAACAGAGCCTTTATACCATGGGCACTTCATGTAATGAACAGAGATCACTAAACTATCCTTCAAATGTAAATTATGGAAGTGATATAATCAGTATGTCACTTATTGGTGGATATGAAAGTCAGATAATAACAGATTCGAGGAAGACAAACAGCATCATATACTTTAACCTTTCTACCATCACACATGCACAGAAACACTGTGCTTTTCCATAGACTCATAATGACTGACAATTATTACCAAACGGCAGTCCAAAACCCAGACACATTCAGATTATTATCATAGAGAATGAAGAAAAGCAGCGTATCCTCACTGTTTGGACTGTCTGCTTGAAAAATGACTCAAACAATTTATCGATTATCAAAAACGTTACGCAACGCAATTTTCTGTTCAGCTGTAACTGGAACACAAGATCCAACATCCATTTTCATTTTGCCGTTCTTTTTTAATTTTAGCCAACGAGCACCTCATGTCTCTGGTGTCTTGGATGCAGTAACGTTACAACAGGTCAATACAGACAATAAAACAGGAGATGAAGCATTTTAAATGAGATTACATGACAGCATCAAAGCCACGAGACCGACTGACCACGAGGCACGGCACACGGCATCTCCACAGGCTCATTACTGACATTAAGTGTGGGTAACAGGGTTGTACAGAAAAGGTCAAATGTCAGTGAAGCACATCATGTCATGTATAAAAATACCCATTACTCTCTTTCCAAGAATCCTTAACATTCATATCTCACTGTTGGCTTTGTTCAGCTTTCAATCTGTGAGTGATAAGAATTATGCATCTACATAATGTGCTGAATGAATGAGGGCAGTAACACGCTAACCCATCACGCATTTTGTGGTGGTTTCATCTCCATCTTGCAGCACAGCATTGTGCAATGAATGAGGTGAGGGCTTCGCGATAACAACCCCTACAGAGAACTAAAGGTTAAAGCCTGAAAGCCAGTCACTGTTCATTTAGAAGAACAAGTGGTCTGCTCTTAACTGTGAACAAATGAGACAGTGAAAGAAAATCAGTAAGAGCAGACAAGGATGGTTTTAATAGTCCAACATAATAGAAATTGGCAAAATAATTGAAATTGTTCAGAGAGAAGGCTACAGAGAGCATGCGAATCAAAATTAATTGCGGTTGTGTGGTTTTTAGGTTATTAACTTGAACGCTTGTAGACGTCGAGGGTTTTATTGAATGTGGCAGCAGACCGTTACCTGAATAATTATTGTAATGTAGCACAAAGAAGAAGGGGAAAAGAGAGGGTGACAAAAAGAAGCTTTGGGTGCTTACGTGAACTCGGATGCATTCTTCTGGCTACAGGAAGCTCATTGACCTGGTTGTACGGTTCGTGTGAGCTACACTCATTTGATACATACCTTTTCTAAGTTGACGGTGTACGGTGCAGGGTCCCAAGCCACCAGGGTCACATTCTTATAGATTGAGCTTGTGTTGAATCGATGCTTAGGATTGGCCAAAATCTGTAGAGGGAAATACGCAGTGTGAGTATCAAGCCAAACAATGTATTAGCAACTACTTTACCAAACTGCATCAGCACCAACGCCATAATCTCCTACAGCCCATTAGCTTAGCTCAGCATAAAGACTGGAAACGGGGAAACCATGAGCTTGGCTCTGTCTAAAGGAAACAACATCTGCCTCTTGAGCTCATCAACTCCACACAAAACTGAAGTCGTGGTATGTATCAGACTATTTCCTGGCCGGGCACAATCAATTTTTGCTGCTCCCAGACGATCAACGGTCTGGCACATGCACAGAGAAAATGCAAACAACATTCACTACATGGCAAAAATAATGAAAGTCATAAATCACTTCAATTTTCATTATGTGCCACTCTGTCCTGCATGTGTTTGTGAGTGACACAGCTGCCCCTGAATGTGACATCTGTTTATGACTCATTATTATGCATCCTCCAAGGCCAGACTCTCACTCACCTGTGAGTTGATGATGCGGATGGTGGTTTTGTTCCCCACGTCTCTCTCGTACCCCTCTGTAGGCGCAGCATTGAACCGTAAAACTGCATCATGCGTATCTGAAAGGCCAAGCACAGACCAAGTCAGCTGACTTTGAGGCCTACATGTTTTTTTAAATAAGGTAAACACAAAAACCTTTCCACAGAGCGGCTATAAATCGGGCGATGTATGTTTGAACAACCAGCCCTAGAGATGTTCAGAAAAATGCAAACAGAAAGTAATACCTCAACATCAATTTCAGATATTTGCACATCAAATGTCCCACATTAGCCAGAGCTTGTCGAGGTCTGGATGTGGTCACCACTGTCCTTTAGAATTGCTGCCTACTCTTATTTCATTCATTCATTTTCTATACCCGACTATCCCTTTCAAGGGTTGCGCGGAGAGCCTATCCCGGCTGTCAACGGGCGAGAGGCGGCGTACACCCTGAACCGGTCGCCAGTCGATTACAGGGCAACATATAGAGACAGACAACCATTCACGCTCACACTCACACCTAAGGACAATTTTAGAGTCACCAATTAACCTAATGAGCATGTTTTTGATGTTTTTGGTCTGTGGGAGGAAGCCGGAGTACCCGGAGAGAACCCACGCACTACCTGCTGTGCCACCGTGCCGCCCCCTACTCTTATTTTAAAAATAAAACCCAAAATACATAAAGACACACTACGGCTCTGAAACACAGTCGTTTGCACATCAATGTCTTCAAACTCACACACACACACACATCTTTGTAGATACATTATCAGATCTATGGTGCGGCATCAACAAAGTGTTTGTGTTGGAGGTCTTTTTTTCCTTTTTTTGAGTCATTATGTCAACATGTCGACTGCGGTGATGTAAATTCAGATCACAATGACTCTTCACATCGACGTCTGGCTGGCTCACAGACATAACCACAGCGCTCTCTGGTGGTTAGCTCTGGTAACTGATGAGCCGCTGGTTATTCTGTCCACAGCAACATAAAAGCCTCCGCTTGACGGGTGGGTGTAGTAATAATTAGAAACTTCAGATCAGCTGATCAGTCCCACAGATCCTCCTCCTGCGTTGATCTGGCCCCAGAACAGATGATCGTCCAGCTTTTGATCTGATACTCCTTCATCACTAGTCCACTGTCGACACCAATTGGCATTCACTGCCACGCTACCTACTGCAAACACGTGCCCACGAGCTTGACATTGAGCCTGCCCTCCTGCTCTATTACAGCGCTGTGAACGTGTCTGTTCCCCGTCAGGCTGCACCACATGGTGATTCTTTGTCTACAGCCAGCAGACATGTGCGTTGCTGTTGAAGCCTAATATTCTCAGGTTAATTTTACTGAAGAGAAAACGTACATTATTTCCCTAAATCTAAAAAAGTTTTTTTTTCAAAGTTTTTTTTACTTCATCAATTTAATTTTATCATTTACTTAGTAATTCATGCACATTTTTTAATTACTAATCAAGCATTCATGTTTAATTATTGTAATTATTCGTCATTTATATGTCTAGTTTAATATCTTTCAATTATATTTTGTGTGTGTGTTATTTCTATGATGATTTGATGCATTGTGGTCAGTGCAGTTCTGATTATCTGAAGACCGATGCTTGTCTTTACTTCCGCTAATGATGGTGTAATGAGGACACATGGTATTAACTTCCTGCTGCTTTCACCTTTGCGTCATTGCAGCCTATTATGAGCCTCGTGGAGCCACGGGTGGTGTTTTTATCCGTGTTGTTTTGTTCTTTTAAACCCATGTTAATTATGCTGAAACTGTGTTGTGAGTGTATCCACCTGTGTGATGTCAATAGAAGCTGCCTTTAATAAATCAGGTGAAAACTCTTATTATTCTGCCACCACTTTTACAGAATATAATTATATAACATATAATTAATATGATTAAAAAAACACAGTAATGGGGGCACTGTAAAGCCTACTTATGAATGTTAATGGAAAGGTCTGTATATGTAAGTCTCTTCATGATGGGAAAACCACTCAGACTTTGCTTGATTGACATCAATTATTTAGTATCTCACAGGGTGCCAGTGCCAACCTGTCAAAATGCGTTCATGATAGATCATTTCCATGGATATTTTTTCCCGGAACCAGTGATTCTTAATCTTATTTGACTGCGATGCCTTAAAATGAAGTGATGCCTCACTCATGACCACCTTTACAGCCTGCAGAGTGGTGAGCTGGTTAAGCCAAGAGAAACGCTTTCTTTTTTCTCCAGAGGTTTGAAACTGTCAAGTACAAAAGAGAAATTTCAAAGATGTACTCACATATGAATATTAAAAAGTAAAAAAGGCCTATTATCTTATAATTTCAGAACAGAGTGAAACTATTCAGGTTGAGAACCAGTTTCGATTCATGCCATTTAATTGTACTGAATACAGAGGAGTCTGAAATATCTGAAGGTTTATACAGTTTAAAATTAGCTCCAAGCGTCTATCTTTTACACTTTAAAGCTTTTATTTTCTCCTGCCAAAGCTTCTGTGACTTTAAAAACATTCACCCAAGCCTCCTGAAAAAGCATTCATTAGCATGATGTAAAAATTTAAAAGAATGGAGCAATTTGGCCCTCGTATGGCTGACCTTTGACCCTGATCAGGCACCTCTCTGTTTATCAGAGCACCCACTCATCTGAGTTCTCTCTTCACAGAAACCTGGTAAACAGCCAATGAAGTTTGTAACATGAAACGCTTGTTTTTCCATCATTTCCCACCACACTTCTTGTCAGTTAAACCTCAGCCTGACCAGGATCAATATCCCACCCTCATATTGTTTTAGAAATTATTCTCTTATTTCTGTGGCTCATAAATGAAACCAACTTCTCTGGAAAAAAGAATCACGCAGCAAGAAGCTCATGAGCACAGCGGTGTGCATTATCCAATACAGTTAATGAGACAATTTTCTGGCAATATATCAAATTACCAGTTTATTATCTATATCTGCACAATCCAATGCAATCAATGCGCGGTAAATCATTGTGAAGCTTGACTGAGCTGATTTAATGCTCTGATAAATCACACTGTGTTCACTCAAACATGGAGCTGATCTCAAGTCAGGAGTGTGCTCCTCCTGTCTTTTAGTATCTATGGAGGACCAGTGCTTTCTGTTTTTCTAGTCACTCTGTGTGTATGCTGCATTACAGAGAGATCAGCATGTCTAAAAGCTGACTTTTTAGTATTAATAGCTGAACCTTTCTTTAACTGTAAGCAGACTGCAGGAAAACAAAGAAAGGGAGCCTGTCAAAAGGTTCCAGGTTTCACAGTGAGTTTTCTACATCGGCAGTATTTTCTCAGTGGCAGAATTGCCATAAAGCATGTGAAGGTGCTGACACATACAATGACTAAACTACAGTGTTACAACACCATTATTCATAATCTGTCACTGAGAGTTTGACTGATTTAGTGCTACAGTAACAGGTGCATCTATCAGCGTCCAGGAGATTAAACTCGAACCCCCTGCTCCTCTGTTGCTGCAGTTTGTCCATGTTTGACATGCTCCATTCCTCTTCTCACCCTATGAATCTGTTTCATTACAGGATTAGACTGACGCCCTCAGTGCACTGCAACTGAAGAAAACACATGCAAACAGAGAAAACACAAGCAAATAAGAGAGATGCCGCTCGTTGCACAGATGAACGGTTTCCAGAAGACACTACGAAGCGATGAACGCTGCTGGGACTCGCTTGTTGCTGCCATGGTTTGTGACTCATGCATCAGTGAGTGGTGTTGGAAAAGCACCTAAACTGTAAATTTCTTTCAGTGGGATTTTTAGCATCTCATTTACTTTGTCGTCTGTGATACCTGAAGTATTTGAGTATTGTGTTAATTTTCTTGATTTGTCCGTTTGCATGTGTTTTCTGTTGCAGTGGACAGAGCTGTCAGGGTCATGATAGTCAGACCTCCTGCACAACTGACACAACCGCTAGTAGTCATGATTTAGTCACTTCAAAGTCAGCTGTCTTATTATGCACATGTTTTGAAATGAAGTCACTTGTGTCATGTGCTACATTATTTTTACCCATATTATTACACTGCTCTACTCTGCCATCAATCATAGCTCGGGTTATTCCTGACACATATTTCCTTTGTGCTGGCCACCTTGCATTAGCTTGGTGTCAGGTTATATGCAGAGCTGACTTTAAACAAAGGTTTAAATGGTCTTGTTCCAACTACATTAACCCGTTATATGCCTGAGAGAAGAAGTGCTTTGCAAATAAAGATTACTGTCAGCATTTCTGTGAGAGCTTTAACGCTCGGTTGATTGATGGATCACTCACTTAGACAATCCAGAGAAAACAGAACAGTTGTGATGATCACTTTGTGAATGAACGTTTGCTGGTTTCAGCCTCTTGCAACGTGACAACTCTCCTGTTACTGTAAATGGATTATTTGTGTCTTGGACAAAATAAGAAATCTCAGTACCTCAACTCTGGTGCAAAACAAAGCTTAAGTGAAACATCAAAAACAATAATAAATAATCATTAGATGCAGCCCTAATTTACATTTCTGTAAGTTTTAGCTGACAGTTCTATAAAGATAAGACCAAACCTCAGATCCAGAAGAGCCTATTAAAGAAGCTATTTACTTTAACATGTGGTAGTAATTATTTTTGATATAACACTACATTAGGACTATTTTGGGGTTTTCTGTCTACATGCACTCAGAATATGAAAACCAAAAGCAGAACAGTATGAAAACTAAGACTGTGAACATGAAAAACCCCAGAAAAGCAACATAAAAAAGATTGAATTTGGTTACAGTTTAACGCTGCTCGGTGATCTAATGTGTTTATGGCATTGATCAAGTTACTCTGATGGCATCATTTGTTGCAGAATAAGAACACAATCGCACTAAAATGTGTTGCTTTTAACCTTTTATATCTCATTGTTCCCGGCTGCACGGTGGCGCAGCAGGTAGTGCGCGTGCCTCACAGCAAGAAGGTTGCCGGTTCGATCCCCGGGTCAGACGGGGCCTTTCTGTGTGAAGTTTGCATGTTCTTCCCGTGCATGCGTGGGTTCTCTCCGGGCACTCCGGCTTCCTCCCACAGACCAAAAAACATGCTCATTAGGTTAATTGATGACTCTAAATTGTCCGTAGGTGTGAGTGTGAATGTTTGTTTGTCATTACATGTGGCCCTGCAATCGGCTGGCAACCGGTTCAGGGTGTACCCTGCCTCTCGCCCACTGTAGCTGGGATGGGCTCCAGCCCCCCGCAACCCCGAAAGGGATAGGCGGTATAGATAATGGATGGATGGATGGATCTCATTGTTCCCAGCTGGCAGGCTCACCTGCGTGTCATTTTCAATAGAACCACTGGGGAGCACCAAGTCACACATTTTCAAATAATGCACAACAAAATCACAACAACAAAGACAACAACACAAATAAGCAGTGGTGGAATGTAAATTTAGTCAAGTACTGTACAATTTTCATGTACTTGTACTTGAGTATTTCTGTCTGAAGGAGATTATTAAAACAAAATAAAACAATTTCAAAATCAACAAATAAATGATGTATTGTTATGGATTAAGCTACTCAGCGGTATATAAAGTAGCTGAAAATCACTCCACCTGCATCATTAGTGAAGCTTACACATTAATGCATCACCAATTATAATTCAATGATATATGTGAATCTGAAATGGGCAATTAGTATTTTATGTTAATTTAATGCTAATACTTTTGTACTTTTACTTATGATTTTGAATGTAGGACTCTTACTTGTCACAGAGTATTTTTACACTGTGGTGTTGCTACTTTTAATTAAATAAAAGATTTGACTAATTCCTCCACCACTGCAAGCCAGCAGAGTCTGAAGGACCTAACAGGATATTTACTCAACAATGTCACAAACTATGATGTCAAAAATGACCACAGAGCCGAGTCAGAATTCTGTGTCAAAAACAATAAATATGATAAACTTCACTGAGACAATTTGCTGCAGGGCATTCCGGTGTTCGGGTTATGCTCTCCATGCCGTGTTGTACTGGGGATGCAGTTCATCCTATCCACCACATGATGGCAGCCACACATCGCACACGCACGACACTAAACTAACCTAAACTAAACCCTCAGTTTCAAAGCTCTCACACGATGAACTCGCCGCATCAGCCACAGAGAAACCCGATAATCTAAATGTCAGCCAACCTGCAAGTGGCACAGAAAAGAGAATGACTTTCACATTCATCTTCTGGTGATTTGTCACAATTCACAGCTGCATAATGTAGGTTTTGATGTAGTGCAGCCTTTTGGGAAGGACAGCAGGGTGAAGAAGTAGACAGAGCGAGATCAATGCGGTTTGATTTCCTGTTGAAGCTGAGCCTGAGAATTAATGTAACAAAGTCAAGCTTTTCCAATGCTGCGAGGCTGCTCCATAATTTATCGGCTCTACAACCTTTATCTCATTCGTCAAGTCACTAAGTCCCCTGTCAAGCGAAAGCTCTTTTTTAAGAACTGATTACTATGATGATGATGACACACTGAACCAATACCCTGCTGCTGTTTGACATTAAGATGCATGTGATAGCCCTCAGAGAAGAAATGGGCATGAACTACACTTTATTTGACAGCTTTTCTATATTCTCATAATGAGCCTCCGCTGGCCAATGTGAGACTTGCTTTTTAACGAGGTGCGTGTGTTCAAAACAGGAGAAGCAGTCATGCAACTGTGGTGCTAAGAAGACATATTCACTTCCTTTGTTTATGAGCATGTGCATATGGGTCACATTATTGGCCACAAACCAGAAACAAACACAGGGGGATGATGATACATCAACAAAGATTTAGAAGCACCTGCAGAGCTTTTAGTCCAAGAACTGGTGCCCAACACTGAAGTCTGCCTCTCTTTTCTTTGCCACTTAAGATGAGGAATATTCAGTTAGTCAAATCTTCCTCATACTCTGAATCAATCTACCAAAAGCATCTTAATGACATTGCACATGAATGCTCCCACACGCTCACTCAACTTGAACATATCTTCAGTCTGTATTTCTATAACTGGTTTGCACCTACAGCTTCATAAAACAAATCTGACCTTATAATGCTCAGATATCTTTTGTAACAGAGGCATCAAGCCTGCAGCGCTGATGTTTTCACTGGCACGACACCACGAGTTAATTCTACTGTGTCCACAAGGTCAAAGGCAGACACAGACTTGCATCACCTGCTTGCATTTGATTTTCTGTCGCGGCTTCTCTTTGTGGGACAATGTTATCTGGGACAGCTAGTGTCTATAGAACACATTTAGAGCGTACAGGCTGGTTATAGAAATACAGTGTATGAGGCCAAAGCTCCTCATCTTAAAGCTTTGGATGCTCTGAGGAGCTGAATGCACAAGAAAATGCAAGGAAGCCGTACGTGATGTGAGGGAGCCTGATTGGTTACCAGAGGGGGTTCTGTTTTTTTCGAGTGAGCCATCTGTCACTGACTTCACACTCTCCCCACTAACCAAAGAGCTGCCAAAGTCTCTAAACCAAAAGCACACGCATTCAAACACAAAGACATATAGCCTGCTAGGTTACACTCAACCCTGCTCACCGTCAGCTTGACAAGTTAATCAGCAAATGCTAAAGCTGGAGCAAATCATCGCTGATGCAAACAGCTTTTTGTTGACCTCTAAAACTGCACATCGTAGCAGGCCGCTGCGCTCCAAGCATAAGAGATCAGGCTGAAATGTCTGAATGAGAATACGTGATGTTGACATATACATGTAGTTTAGTCACTAGCATGGTAAACTACCACCTGATTCACTTATGTTCAGCTGGAGTTGCTGACTGGCTAAACGTCTTCACATGGATCGCAGTGATCTTGTTATACCTGTATTATTCAGACACAACTTTACTACACTGTAGCTCTGCTTTGCCGTGCTTTCGTGAGGTTAAGCTGCTCTTAATGAAACTCAGCACTTCTTGTAGAAGTTTTACAATAAAAGACTTTCTGAGTGAAAGGTGAATGTGGTGAAAGTGTTTTGAAACGGACTGCAGAGAGTTTGTGCTGTCACCACCACAAACACCAAATAACACTAAACAAGACAAATTAAGGCCTGTCTCAAATTCTGTTTGAGATTCATGATACGAATTTTTCTCTGTTGGCATTGGGAGTTTTCAAGTCAGATTTCCATGAAATTCATCCTGGACCTCAAGACACTGAATCGTCATCATTTTCATGACCACGTTAGCTTTCCTTCAGGGCCTAGCCTAATCTAATAGTTGCTGAGTAAATGTATGCTCCCTGTAGGATGGGCTCTTTCCATTTTAGGCTGTCTGAGCTTTCCTCCACCCTTATGACCATGACTCAACTCTGAGCCTAATGTGAAAGACAGGCTGTCATAACAGTTGCTAAAACACTCACGCTACAGCGGAGATAAAGCTTTTTGATCGCAGTGAACTTCCACCAAATTTCCAGATAATCAGCAAAAGAAAATGCAAATTGATGCACATTTCCATCCACTACTGTTGTGTGAATTGCAGGATTTGAGCTCGTCATGACAAACAATTGGTGGCGCTCGTACTCCAGTCAGGTTCTTTGCAAAGGAACAAATTAAAGAGCAACAGTCAAACCTCAAGTGGTGGAAAACATGAAGCATATCTGGTATTTATGTCCGTTGCATGTATTCATTTCAGGGAGGTTACTAACCCACACAGATCTGATGGTTTTATCTGCCACAATTTTCCACCTCTCTGGGGGAGCAAAAGCATCAGTGAAAGTTTAAGTCACATGGGCGTTATGGATGTGTGCATGTGATGATTAACAAGCAAAGTTTTCATTGCATTTTGCCGGATTTGGCTTTTATCGATAGAGAAACCTTTCTACTTCAGCCAAACATAAACACTGCTTCTTTTTGTTCTTTTATTACTGGCATTTGTTGATCTGCAGATTGAGGTGGATGCAAACACATATACACATTCACAGGACAGGAACACAAATACCAGCATCATTGGTATGTTGTTCGTTTCATATTGTGGTGTGTTATGAAGTACAGCAAACAGCCTATTTCAAAATCCTGGTCTTTCAACTTATACCAGCTACAGCATCTTTTGTTCTGTCAGGCATAGGGCTGGGTATTATTTTAAGTTCTTTGATGTAAATACATCACTAAAATGCCTGAGTTTTGGTACTGATACAAAAACAATACTTTTTAATACCTTGCTTTGAGGAATATAAGCATGTTTTTTTTAATCCTTTTTCCATTTAACAGAAGAAGCCAGAAATCCCAAATGTGAAATGTTGTCTTCACACATGTAGCAGGACTTAAAAATGGCAAAACTATTCTGATCAAAGGACAGATACTTTCAGTTTAAACCAAAAACGCAGCCCTCTGGCCCCTCGCTGCCTTTACTCAAAACCTTTTCCCTCTCCACTCACCTATCTCTTTGCCCAGTCCTGAGCGTAGGATGGCACCAGCCGAGGTGACCACCGCACAGGTCTTGAAGCTGCTCCGGTCCTGCTGCCTGTGCACTTGATCCAGGGAAAGAGATGGCACAAGATCGGCCCAACCAAGTGAGGAGAAGGGCTGCTCGGAGCCATCCACTGTCCTCAGCTGGGCCTGGGCTTTCATTTGACACAGCAGCTCCTTAGCACTCTGGGCGGCCCTGCGATGCCCCTTGTAGGAAACATGGTGTTTGTTGGCACTGACATAGTCCTTCATGGCGCGCTGCAGCCGAGGACTCAGCATGCCGGCGGACACGCGGCCCCGCCACAGCCGCTGCACCACAGAGGCCGACTTGGAGAAGTAATATTCCTCCAGGTCAGAGGAGTCACCACCAGCCCTCCTGCCTGCTGTAGTCCTCATCCTGTTTCCTAGTTCTTCACCTTCATCTTCCTTCTCATCTTCCTCTTCTTCCTCAACACCGCGGTACCGTGTGGTGCTGATAAGGTTCTGGTCCTCTGTGACCTGGGATGTTCTCTCACGACTCTGGACTGCAGAGTCCGAGTGAGAACCCACATTTTCTGTACCAAAGGAGGACCAGGCAGCCAAGCTCTGTGGGTCCAGGTAGTCCTGGTGGCTGGCCTCCTGGCCACCATAAATGATGTAGGGAGCACTGTTGGGGGTGTGGCTCACCTCCAGGCTGAACTCTGGGGTCGTGGAGCTGGCAGAAGGCTCCGGCTCTGGCTCATCTCTGGGGTAGGTTGTAGTTAAGGAGGAAGCCATTTCAGGATGGGAACCCAGGTTGGCGTGCTGTTGATGTGAGGCCTGTATAGAGGCCAGGCGACGGGTGTCAGGGTGCTGGGAGAGTAAAGAGCCAGCAGAGGTCAGGGGCTCATTCACACGAGCATCCAGGAAGTAGGAGAGGAGGGCGAGGAAGAGAACAACCCAGGCCAGCATTCCCACCAGCACCAGCCGCCGCCACTGCCTCATACTGGACTTCATTACCTCTCACTCACATACAGGCTTGTTCGCTGGCCCACCAACAACAAAGCCCCACGGCCAGGACTCAACCCAGAGGTCAGCTGGAGGGCCTGTAAAAGAGGAGAGCTCAGACTGAAACTGCTCAGGGGAGAAAGGAAACATGTGCGCCAGTAAAGTGCAGGTTTGAGACACTCACCTCAACTGATGCTTCTATTTCTTCATGTCCATGTGTCCTCCAGGATATAACAGGACCCTGTGAAGAGGAGTGGTAGAAATCAGTCAGGAGTGCACCTGCATACATGAGGCAGTGTGTGCATGAAAACACACTGCTCACGCAGACACACCACAGGCAAACACTTCCTGCAGGGAAGAACTTGGCTGCTCTCCACTCACAACAAAAAAGAAGATTTTTTTTAAGACAAGGACCATCTATTAACTGCAATCAAATTTACAGTTTCCCTCATGAATCTCCAACACTTCAGTCACAACAAGAACTTCAGAAGCTCGCTTCAAACGTCCTCTCAGGCAACAAAGATTACAGAAGCCAAAAGAAATACACAAATACAGTGCAAGGAAATTGGCTAATGGGAGGTTCTTCAGGCTGACCTGTAGTGGAGCACTTCGTTATTTCATCACACATCAGCACATCAGATTGTGACAGATTGGACTGTCTCTCTGAATTTTGCCAACGTGTAAAGACTCAGAAGTTAAACGGAAACACTTAGTAGATAAGACAGCAACACTTTAACCCTGCCATTCAGCATTCATAAGCACTATATAAACATTGAAGAAATGGTTTGTATTTTTAAGTTTCTATTAAAGTTTTACACGTGTCAACAATTATGACCTCTCCTGTAAAGACATGATTAAATGCATTATTTTAATATATTTTTATCATTATATCATCATAGTTCAACAAATATCTTCATAAACACTGAGATGAAATGAAATACTAACTAGGGGGGTTAACAAAGCATTACTGATTAATCAATAACCATATTGAAAGAAAAATAATTGCCAATCATTTTGATAAGAAAACAGAAGATATTTTCTTTCCACCACTGCAACGTGCTGCTCTGATTAATCAGTGAGGAGAATGTACAGAGTCATGTCATTGATCCATCAATCGCCTGCAAAACTGAATCCTGATGCATCTAATCTAGTTTTCAGTGCAGTTACTATATAATTGTTTAAACAATCCCCTCACTCATATAATCATGTATTTAATGATGGCCTCCCCTGTGTGAGACTGCATCTCTCATTTCCCCTGAGGCTCAACAAGCCTAGTATCACATTAAAATGTAATAATTTCTTATGACATTCGCAGAGAGTACAGCTGCAGCTGTATAATTCCTTTCATCATTGATGAATCTGGAGATTATTTTTATGAGTCATCAATTAAATGTTCAGTCTACAAAATGACGGAAAATAGTGAAAAATGTCCCTCATAACTTCCAGTGCCCACGTCTTCCAATAACTTGATTTATCCAGGCAACAGTCCAAAACCCAAAGACGTAAAATCTACAATTATGTAAAACAGAAAAAAATCCTCTCACATTCTGAGGAAACAGTGGATGTTCATCATTTTTTTTCTTGAACAAATGGCATATTCTCTATTTCATGAGGTGGTGCATCTCCACTATTAAACACCTTCTATTCTGCTTATAATTTGTGGGATAATCAAACCAAATATAGGTGAAGGAATTTCTCAGTTTTTAAAACGGATATGAATAATCTGAATAACGAGGTATACATCTGCTCTATTGACTGTTTTTATAAGGCTTCTCATTAGCTGCCACCACCGCAACAACCACTAAAGCACCATGAGTATACCACCATTTCAAAAACGTATACGAACATGATACCTTTGCTTATTTCACTGCGGTAAGAAAAAACCCACAATCATTAAAAATAGCACTCATTATCAGCCTGACTTAGTGGAATGCCCTGGTGTACAACAACTTAGGTTCACTGATGGCTTACAGAGTGAAATACACAGCAATGAAGGTAAATAAATGAAGCATTAAATTGCCTCACATCAGAGGACTACAATCCTCTCAACCACACGTAATTATGAGCTTTGGTCTCTTAATGTGGGAGCATTTCTCGAGAGAGTGGCAGGGTGAGGCAGGGGGAAAAAAGCTCCGGAGTGTTAAGCCGCCTCTCGTCCTAATTACAGCTTCCTGTCTAGCTGTTGGGTCCTGCAGAAGTGATCTCAGGTAGCCATGCAATCCTTCTCCACCTACACATACACATCCAGGCCTCCCACCCGGGGGCCACACAGGAGGCCAAAGCTCATCCACTGACCACAGTCGAGCAGCAGGGAGCAAGTGGGCCAGAGGGAGCAGAGACAGTGTGGGAGAGAGAAAATAACAGCAAAGGAGCTGATGCAAGCACTCAGGCAAACACATCTGCACAAACATGCTTTCTGAAAACGTGCAGCATGCTCTGTTTAAGGTCTGAAGGCCACTGACAGGTTGGGTAGGTGTCAGGCAGTAATCCCCTGTGTAGCAGTTTCAACATGTCTGCCACGCTGGGGTCAAATGTTACTCGGCGGAAAACATGCCATTTAACGCCTGGAAATAACAACAGCTGGCCTGACACCCAAAAAGACAAAGAAAACAGGCAGGAGAACACACAGCTGCCCAATGACAACGCTGTCAACAAGCAAATGCCATCTATATACACCGCAGAATCCCACTGTGGATGTGTGTGTGTGTGTGTGCGTGTGTGTGTCCATGCCCCAAGGCATGTTGTGCATGCATGTGAGCACGCAGCTATTTTGCCTCACCTGGCAGCAATCAGGATGTGTGCTTCAGTAACTGCAGTGAAACAACATAAATGCGTGGCACAGATGGAGAGGCGGGGGTGGAGGAAGAGCTAGTCTTGTGAGGGCTACACAAAGAAACGGTACAAAACGGGAAACATGGAAATGAGACACTGCCAGACGGCAAAGGACGACTAAATGACTTAGTGGGAGTTAGCAGGAGACAGTGAGGAACAACAGAGCCGGAGAGAATATAAAGCATAGATCTTCTAGAGTAATGAGCCAAACCAAGATTCAAGGTGAGCATTTAGTGGGACAGAGGAAGCTGGTGGAATAGAGGAGAGCAGAGGGGTTAAATGTATGCAGGTCATTTGTCCTCAGGAGGATAATTACGTGGTTTATGACCTGCATGATGGGGGGGGGCAGGAAAAGTGAGTGAATGAGTGAACAGAGAGGAAACATGACAATGAGAGGAACAGATCTCAGTACATGAATCAGCTATACGACACATACATGAAGCACAGTAGGGCTAAAAGTAGTGACGATTTTATTAGGAATTGATTTATTGTTTAAATTGTCAGAAAATTGTGGAAAATATCCATCCCAGTTTTCAAAAGTCCAAAGCAACACATTCAGATTGTCCGGCCAGTGGTTCAAAACACAAATATATTCAGTTTTCAATCACATGACAGAGAAAAGCAGAAAATCTTGCTACAGATAAAATGGAACATGTTAGCGTTTAACTCTTTGATGATAGGTCTGGTTCTGAGTGGCAGCTGGTTTTCCCATGATCCTCCTCTCTCATTCCTTTGCACAGCAGTGTAGTGTGCAGGGGAATGAAAGCTGCATGCTGCTGCATTTAATGGAGCTCAATTGGATGAAGAGAGTCCAAACTCAATACACTCTTGCAGACAGCTGCTCCGGCGACCTGCTCCACTTTAGGTGGCATCGGCCAATAAGTAAACAAACGTGGCAGCTAATTGAGCCAGCGTGCACTTTTCATCCACAGGGGAGGATGCGGATTCTACACTGTTTGTACAGCTGTTTAAGAGGAAGTGCTCTGAAGACAGACTTTCCATCTCTTTTTGAAGAGCTGGACGTTTTCCTTGAGATTAATCGTGCCCTGCAGGCCTTTGTCACCCTACATGACAAGCTTTACAGCAGCATAGCTCTTCTCATCTGTCAGGCGCATAAAAACAGGGCATCCATGGTGACACACAGGCTGAATTTCGAGTGTCCAGACTTTCCGGACTGCAGACTCATCGAATTCATGGACACGTTTCCTGGGAAGTCTGCCGGTGCAGAGGGCTGTCCAACTCCACCATTCATCTGTGGGAATTGCTTGGAAGAATACCCATAATAGAAAGCAATAATAATCATAATGTAGCATTTGTATTTTTCATGCCTGATATACAGTTAGTTTATTAATGGAGCAAGGTCTGACATTGCACATACACAATATTCACATGCTGAATAATTTGAATCTGGCTGGCAACGGTTGGTTTTCATCAACCTACGACGGGACTTCACTTTAGCGTCTGATGTGAATATAATATAAGCAAATGATGCAAAAGAGAAAATTTGATTTTTGTTACATTATGTAAAGCAGCATAAATTGACAACACCATTACTGTAGCATTAAGAGCCATTCAAAACAAAATAAATTGAAAATGAGTCACAGGGTGAGGAATTCCAATTAATCCCAGGAAATGACTGAGGTCTGGAGTCCTGTCTCGGCTCATTTTGTTCCCTCATGGGCCAGAACGCTCACACGCTTGACGTGATGACAGCGAACATGTCACGGTGTGTATGACTGTAGTCTGCGAGGGTTTATTGTGAGTCTGGATGGTGGGAATTTGGAACAGAACTGGCTGAATCATTTGACTGCAGTGAAGTAATTGCAGTGCTGTGTAATCAAAGGTATTTCTAAACGTTGGCTCGCCGGGCAAAGCTGGATTGTATGCAGATTTTTAGCAAATCCGAAAGACTAAGTGAATACAGTTACTGGATGGCTGCTTCTGCTTCTGCTTCTGCTTCTGCCAGGTGTATGTAATTTTGGCTGCTGTGGCAGGCATGTTAATTTTTTACTGCTTGTCTTTTGGTGCATTCGTGTCTTTCTGTATGATGAACTGCTTTTGAGTCTGCCAGCTGCACGTGTGTATGTGGGCATGTTGCTGTGCCATCAACCAGGTGCAACGTGTGTAGTGCCTGTAATTTCACTTGTATGATTAGACTCCGGTTGCCTCTTTTTGGCTAAAGTAGCACTTCAGAACCTAATTGTCTTGGCTGGGGGAGGCACACCTGGTTTTCTCTGTCTGCCTACTCACACAAACACGCTGATTCCTGGCTACGTTACTGCTACTACCACTGTGTAGTACTGAAGATTACTTTCTGTCTCTGTAATGGAAACAGTTGGTTTAAGCATGGCAGTAAAAGTTGAAACTTTCAGCCTCAATCATGCTTTGGTGAAAGAAAACTGGATTAATGATATTATTTATACAAGGTTAAAAGGTAACTGAACTCTTGCACACTTTGTGCCCATCTTTGGAAGATGCTTTTATCAACTGTCTGCCTTCATGCACAAAATATAATATTGGCCAAAAGTGACCGAATATAAGGCAACAAGAAAATATGTAAATGCACCTTAAGAAATCTGAACTTTAATAAAAGAGAAGTAACTGAACAACACAATTGGAAGTGTCTATAAGACCTAATTTTCTGAGACAGCATCCAAGAACACAGTTTGAAAGGGAAAGCACTGCTTGTGGTCCTATTTGTACCATACGCACTTTATTGATTTACAAAAGTCTGTATGTTTCTATCTAACTCTAACCGACCTTTACTTCTGTTTTTCGTGTGTCTGTAACTTTCACTTGTACGTACACAAGTCTAGACTTCTCTTATTTCTTCCTCTTCCACATCTATGTTCAGTCTACCCTCACACTGTTTTAAAGACGGAAATCTAAAAATATTACAGACACCTCTCAGTATTATGCAGTGCAGCTCGACAGCACACCACAAACTTCAGCCTCACCAATCATCTTAAAGCTGTATCAACACCGCTGTAAAACAATTTCAACAGTAGCTCAGCATTATAATAGTTTGATGAACCAAAAGGAAAGATTCTACAGGCACCATTTTCTCTACACCATCTGAGAGCACACGGTCGTGGTTTCGTGTTGCTATCAGAAGGAACAATTTACCGTATTAGGATTGATGTTGAAGGTCAACCATCTAAGCCTTCTCCTAGACATTCGCTAGAAATGTCACTGCCTTACCCGATGTTTTAGCTTCTCTTGATCTCAAAACTTGACAAACAGCATATTCATGATTTGGTGAACTGGTTCTGTTCAAGCAATCCAGAGTTTGGAAATGACTGGTAGATTTTCTGTTCATTCTATCAATACCAGTCCCATGCCATAATCGATACCGTGGAATAAAATCCCTGTGCAGCAAGTGTGAAAGGGTTTTGCTGGCTGGGAGGAGCAGGTCGAGCTAGCTGTAGCAACAGTCTGTCCGTTATCAACCAAAATGGATGAATGAGAGAATCTGCAGCACTTGTTTTCATTTACGTTTTCTTAGTCAAAGAAAAAGTCTGCTACGCCTGCCTGTGTGGTGCTAATGCTATCAAAACATCAGATATTTAGCCTCGATAACGGATATGAAGCAGTGGTACTCATGCGTAGGGTGTCAAATACATGGCATTCCTGGAATTTCAGCCCATGTTACACAGAAAAATGTTGCAGCACACTGCAGGTATTTCCAACCTTATTTGAAACTCCTGCTGTTCATCTTCAGGTGCCCAAAGCGTGGCTTCATGAAACGAAGCTTTGGACCGTTTCCTTCTCTCTCTTCTCTCCACCATGCACCCTTGCTGCAAGTTTACAGCAGCGTAGACACAAGAGATTGACATAATCATTGTTTTGCAATGCATAACTGTCCGAGAAACATGCTGGCATGTGGCACCATAAGGCATCAATATAATTGATCATCTCAGAGGCATACGATTCTGATGGATCAGACAGTTTGGAACCAATTGTCAGCTGAAACCGGTTGACACTGCATGAAACAAGAATATCTGATAACATATCGTGCAGCCAAATGCTGTTAAAGTGACTCCACAATAGAACTAAAGAGAGTAAAACATCTTAACTATAGCTTTACAGATATTTCTTTTTTCCTGTCACCACATTCCTTTAGTCCCAGCATGCCCTGCTGCTGCCTGCTGTAATATTCTAAATGCATCTATAGTACAGGCATTGCCAAAGGTGACTGTACTGAACTCTCGCCACTATTTGACTGCCAGGTAAGTGGTTGGACAGCCCTTGAGGGAATACAGCCACACAGCATCTCGCTGAAAACTGTTCAGTCCACTTTACAACGCCCTGCTGAGGAAGCAGGGTGGAGAGGCCGTGTTATGAATTCTTTAATCACAGCCAACTGAAGAGGTGTCTGTAGGAACTAGAGGTTCTTAACTTGGCATAGGAAAGGAAAGCCCACAACTTTACAGAACACTCAAAGTAAATGCAGAGGTTGGCTCAACGTTATCAACACATGCCTGTATTTAAGCACAAAACAGATGTTAATTCCCAATGTGAAGGTGTCTGATTACACTAATAAAAACCCATCTGTGGTAATTAACACTGGCATTAAAAGACAAAGAGGAAGTAATAAGAGTTTGGTTCCCAAAGCCGGGCTACAGGCTAGTTCTGCAAGAGAACAAGCTGTCCTCCTCTATTCTGCACACTACATGGCAACAGGACGCAAGCGTGCACGTTCTCTCAACTACAACACTGACCCAAGGGCTTGTTCCTCATAAAATATTGAGCCCTCAAGAGTGGAGTTGTTCTCCATCTAAAAATATAAAGCTGTTTTCCTTTAATATTCACCTTGCAGCAGTTCGAGCAGCTACAAACTAATACATCACCGTGAGGTTACCAGAAAGCAACAACACGAGGTCCACTAAGCATTTGTGGAGCCACAGATAGAAGCACGAACTGTGCGGTCAAGAGACATTTTACATTTCTCTATTTGTTTGAGAGCTGAATTTCCAGGCCACATCCCTGCGGACTGTGTGAACAGAACATGAAATAAATACAGATCCGGTGCATGCTCCATGTGTGGAAAGTGAGATTTTCCAGTCAGGTATTACATGAGGGACACAATTAGAAACAGGCTGTAGTGAAACAGAAGTGGGCGCTGGTGGTGGGTGTATGCACCTTCACTACTGGGCCCAGAGTTATTTATGAACTTGAGCACAAGTGGAGTGTTTTTTTAGGTTAACACAACTAAATCATACTGTAAGGGCTCCAGGCCGCAGCCCTCTCATTCGTCTGAATTGAGCCGGTCCATTGGAGCAGTGGGGGCTGCCAACACAGGGCTGCCCAGCAAAAAAGTTGAACCTGACTCAACTTTTGCTCCCACGCAACGGAGTGTCACTCAGCAAGGCGGTGGGTCGACCCCTCTAATAATACAAGAGCATGTTGCTGGTGGATTACTTTGTAACGTGAATGCCATATTTCTACTGTTTACTTCGCAATCAATTGCAATAGTTAATCTCCCAAAATCTGCAGCAAAAGAATTCGTTAAAATTCTATATTAAACAAGGATGCTTTTACACAGTTGAGTTGGAGCTAACAGCTTAGCTGCTGGCAGCTTCTGTTTCCAGACAGAATCAAAACAAGGCCATTTGGTTGTTTCTGGGTGTCGCTCCCGAACTTCTCGACTTCTCCAAATCGTGCCGGTGAGACACTTGAGCCTTGAATTGCTGCTACTTGGATGTTCCACTCACAATAAATGGCAGTCTGCCGCACCTCTGGAGTCTGAGTCCACATGCATGAATTTCCTTTTAGAGAGGAATCAGGGAGGCAGTGTGGTATTCATGAGGAGGCTATGATACAGGCCTTTCACCCCACCTTCAACTGTGGCCACTCAGAACAGGTATAAACACTTTGTACAAATTTCATTTCAAGAACACTGAACCCTGACCCTGCTTGTCTAAACTAGTTGCCTAGACCAAATAGTGTTTTAGTAGCCGCAAGGGTGTCCAGGGTCCAGTTTATCCGATTTAGGACTTTACTTTCTGTCAAATTCCACACAGTCCACAAACTGAGTTGATGTGCCATTCCTGAAAATTTTCCACTTCAAATGAGCAAATTCCAACAAATCATAAATTAATCGCAAGGCAAGATGACAAGGTATAAAAGCAGCTAAACAGTGTTTAATCTCACCATCTGAACTGCTGCGTATGAGACAGGGATCAAACAGATGGAAATTTGCCATCTTATCAACGCCCATCTTACACACTAAATTTGACTTGGAGCAAGTCACATGTGTACGCCTCAGACTTTTGGGCTGCGTCTGAAAGGTGCCTATCAGATCAAAGCAACAGCTGACTGCAATTTAATCCTCAAAATTATTTTTCACAAATAGACTCCCAGTCACAAAAACTGTCATTAACGCTGAGGCACTTATACAGGTATTGATCTTGTATCATTTTTAGGGACAGCTGTAATATAAAACTTAGCCAATACAAGGCGTAATATTTCACTGTACGACGCACACTGCTCACTCATTATCACGGACAGCGGAACTTTGTTTGGCTGTGGATCAGATGAGAAAAATGAGACACTGCGGACGAGAACAAAGACGGACTGAAACAGGGACATCAGAACTCACCTGAAGTTTTGAAGTGAAGTGAGGAAATTGAGCTCAAAGAGGAAGCATATGCACAGATTAAATGAGCCCTATCTCCCGCTCTCCTCACTTAATGAACCCCTTGCTACAGGTCCACCCTGCTTTAGCCTCAGGAGGCAATGAGGTTATTACTGTGTAGGACATCCCTGTGTAATTATACTGCCAGCGTCCAAGCTCTCCAAAGGGTCCACTGCACTTCATCACATCTTGAAAGCCCAAAGTGCAGCTGTTAAGAATAGCCTGTAGACTGATTGGCTGGCTACCTAAGTCTGTATAAATGAGCAACTGAGGGCAGGATGATGTCGAAGCTACAACACTGTCTTGTTGTGTAAAGCAGTCAAATAGCAACGGTTTTATTCAACTTTCTCCGCGTTTCATGTCTGGCATTGCTGCCAGCTCTGTAGCATAGTTTCTAGGGCAGAGGAGAGGAGAACAAGGCAGAGTGCTTTGTTCTCTCTGATGGATTGAAGAATTATTACCTTTTACTTCCGAGGCGAAAGCTCAAAATTCAGGTGTTAAACCCTCCCTATATATCGTGCCAAGCCCTAATCCTACCGCTGCTCCAACATGAGGACATAATGAAAGGCTTCCTCCTCCTTTCACTTCCACTTCTCACCTTCTTTCCTTCCCCCACATCTGCCTTATTCTGTGACCTACATTTAAGTGTGGTGCTGTGCATGCAGATGTAAGATCAGACAGCGCTCCACTGACTGTTTGTGTCTTTATGTGTTTGTTCCAAAGTCAGTCATTTTAGCGTTATGCCTTTACCCATGCAAGGAACAGAATTAATATCACATTCACTACTGCATCTTTATTCCATGTGAGCAAATATGTGTAATTACTGTACTCTGGCTCCATTTGTGTGGAAATGTGACTTACTACCAGCAATAGATTAACCAGCTCCTCAGCACTGGCACCTAGCATGTGTAGCTGGGAACACGCTGCAGGGGATGCAGCTCATTCCAGCCATCCAACTGCCTGCCAATCACATACACTACAGCATGTCATCGCATGACTGCACGCACGCATACAGATGCACAGCTAAATACAGACCAGCTTTAAAACCTAAAGAAGACAGCAGCCAGAAATACAATGAAATCAGAGGTGAAATTTCAGTTGCTTCTCCTCCACAAGTAAGGAGGGAGAGCTGGCCACTTTTTTTAAAAGCTAGGCATGCCTTGTTTCGCCTGACTGCAAATCAACTTGCAGGGACTTGAACGTAACACAAGTCAACAGGAGTGTTACTTTCCACTCATATTATGGCACTGCTTTCAACGCTGGAATGATAAAATGACCGAGGGAACTGTGGCTTCCCTGACTGACTGACTGCTCTGAATATACTCCAGCCTGCAGAGTATGATCAGGTAGTACTGGAGGTAGTCGGGAGCTGCAGTAGTAAATACAGACCAAAGACACCTGAAAGCAGCCACATATATATGTACACAAACCTGATTCTTAAAGAACTGTATGTAAATAAAACAGAACACACTTATTTGCAAACTGTTTCCCAACAACAGTTTCACAAAGTGTTCTTGAGTCCATGTACTAACATCCATCATACAATCATGTGTTCACAAAGTGGAGAACCTCGCTCCATCCTTGCTTGTGAACGACTGAGCCTTTCCAGGATGCCCCTTTCATACCCAATCATGATACCATCACCCGTTACAAATGAACCTGTTTACCTGAGGAACGTTCCAAACAGGTGTTTCTGGAGAATTCCACAACTTCCCCAGTCTTCAGTTGCTCCTGTCCAAACTTGTTGGAAACGTGTTGCAGCATCAAATTCAGAATAAGCAGATATTTACAAAAATCAATGAAGCTGATGAAGCAAAACAGTAAATATATTGTCCCAACTTTTTGGAACTGGGGTTGTACACAGAGATACTGATATATCTGCAATAAGTAAATAGTATCGGCCTCCCCAACTTATTAGCCCAGTCCAGTCTTAAAACTAAAGTGTGGCTACATGCTGAAATATTTTACATAAACTGAACAGAAAGTAAGAATTGATCTTATCAAAGCTTTAAAGCAGTTGTGACTGATGTACATAAATGGACATATGATCATTTATATAGCTGATACGTCCAACACGTTAGCAAACAGTGGCCTAATCACACATCCAAAAGACATGAAGTAACATTAGCCTTCATTTGAACTCAAGTTTGTGTCTGCCTGATGTATGTAAGTCCAATATCCACTCTCTTTTCAGCTCTGCTTTAATCTTGAGGAAGATATCTGTCTCTATCTGCTAAATGTGCCACTGTGTTCACCAGCTCATCACCTGCTTGATGCTGGGCATGCTGCAGGTTTAAGAAAGCATTTTCACTCAAAAAAATAAAAGATCCGGTTACGGTGAAGACACGGCTGGCATGGCAGGCCGTATCTTACACACTGCACCTTTTAAACTGTCACAGATCTGTTTTTCAGCAATGTGAGTGAGTTTTCACTTTCCTGGGCTGCACTGCCTCCATGGTGAAAGGAGAACATATACATGTTTTATTTAAAAAATAAACAGATAGGATGTCTGCTCCCCTCTATGTGATGCCCACACACAAAAATGGGGGGGAAAAAAACCAAACCACGTTCATCATTTTGCAAAATGGTGAAAGAGAAACAAGAAAGAAACCTTTCATCCTGATTCTCTCCTGGTGGTAGCAGGATCTGACTCATGAGGGATGGCTTCACGCTGCTGTGACACCAAGTCCAGCAAGGTCAGACCAGAAAGTGCTAAAGTACTAACTCCATTAAAGACTGATCCCGCTGAGGCAGATTACTTCGGTCCTGTCTCCCGCAAATCTCCCTCCAACCACAGCTCTGATTATATCAGCAGAGCAAAAATGCCTATTTTTGCAAAGGCGTGCTTAGACACTCATTAATCTCTAAAGAACTACATCCAAAAAATGGCCAGGAGGTGCATGGAGACGGAAGTCTCTCACACACACACCTGTCACAGTCCATCTGCTGGAGAAAATTCACACCTGATCCACAATGCAGCGAGGAGACAACAGGGTCTATAAGCTGCGTCTGCGTGCACACAAAGAGCTTTTATTGTGCAGAGAGCAGCACTGACATCCATACCATAATACTGACTCTTGGACACCTTAACACACACACCTGGACGAGGTCACTGCCCTACCAATTAGCCCCTCTCTTTCTATCAGAGCGCCATGTGAAGCGTTCGTGAACCTTGTAATTACCAGAGCAGAGGACGTGTTTCATCTAAAACCAGTGCGATTGACACAGCCCTTGAGAGAAAACAAGCCTCTGACTCACTCAGAATGAGTAACGGACAAGAGAAAGTCATCAGCCATCAGACATCCACTGGCTGCGCAATGTCTGAGCAGAAGTTTACTTCTATCAACACTGCACTCAAGCACCTCGCACGTCACAAGAAAAGAAATGACACCGATGTTTAGCTTAAAGAGTAACCTCTACTCTAAGAAGAAAGGACGTCTGATGAAAACACGTGGCCGGGAAGAGTCGAATCATCCTGACCTTCTAAGCACATCCTATTCTGATAAATCACACAGGGCAGCGGTTCTTGATGACAGGCTTTCACGGCGCATAGAGCCCTCTTGAATACAGCCTGCCAAAAGCAAGGTCCTATGAAGGAAATGCGGCTCTACCTCACATTACGGCCCATAAATACAGCTGGGAGCGCTGACGCCCACAGCAGGCGGGCGTTTGATGTGAGAAAGTACAGAAAGTCCACTTAAAGTGCACTTAACCATCCGTCGCCCCGATTCCAAAACGGACATAACAATGCTTGTACCATCCGACTGTATGACTAGTCACCCTCTCACACCTACATCAACCCTCTCACTCCATTTGTTTTTGAACTAGCGATAGACTCAATGGTTTTAAATTGCTTGCTCATCCATGTTTAGGAGAAAGGAAACAAAGATGGAGATTAGTCTTAGAAAGCTGCTGTTACTCCGAGAGCTTAAACCAGCAACACTGCTCCCGTCCAAACACTAAATAATAGCAGATCTTACAGGTTAACACATATGCTTGCGCTACAGAAAAAGATGCTGACAGGATTTGTTCATATCAGGTTTGCACACACTGGCTGCTGTATTTGTGGAAAAATCATGTTTGACTGCTCAGACAACAAGCCCACTAATCTACAGCTCTATAGCCATTTTCAGACAGCTTAACCTCTCTATAATCTGCCTGAACTCTGGACACTTGCTTCTAAACACAGACTGAGATTAGCAGCGTATCAGAGACTTATAGCACAACTATGAAAGCTGCACCACAATAAGCTGCTCAAACCTCCCATGTAACTCCATAGATGGAGCAGAGCATCATATGTCAACACACAGAAACCAATAGCTAAAACACCTCCTCTCAGGAAGTTTACAATCTTGTGAGGATGGTTAATTACCCTGGACATCCATGTGTTTCTCATGTCCTCTGAGCGCTCACACACTCAGCCAGGAGTGAGTGGCACAGCTGGTCTTGATGACTCCAGCGCTCCGTCTTTTGAAGGCTGAGCTCAGATAACTGCTGCTCTGGCCGGTTAGCGTGCATCTGAAATTACACCTCCACCTTCCCAGAGCGCCCTGCCCATGCAATCCCTCCTCTCCTCTGTACTGTACCGTACCGCCACATACACAGTCTGGAACAGATAAAAATAAAACTCTACCTCCACATTCAGTTGAATTTTAGAATTAAATGAAGAGAAGCTCAAATGTCTTCAGTCTACTCCAGTCTTTTCATTTTATGAGCTGCTGTGAGATATCAAGCGCTGAATTTTGATATAAAGTATGAGCGATAAATCCACATTTTTACAACAATGCATCAGATGGCGACATGACAATGTGAAAGAGGTTGCTTCTACTGATGAACCCACAGGGAATCAGCTGCGCTTGGCCTTACGGGGGTCTCCAGCTCATTGTTTAGCTGTCCAACCAACAGCTTCAATGTTTCGGTTCACCCTCGCTGCTCTCAACAGCAACATTTTCATTGAAAAAGCTTTTAATATCTCCACTGTGCAGTAACTGCTCAGCTCCAAACAACACACAGGCACAGTCAGCATTAGCTGGTGAAGGTAGTGGAGCATTTAGCAGCTAAAAGAGCGAGATATTTCCCTCAGGAGCTGGACTAAAATCAGACATAGAAGACAGTGAATATTGGACTTACATTCACCACGACTCCAACTGAATGCTAATGTTCCTCCTTATCTGCTGGATGTATAAAATAAGCAACTGTTTGCTGACAAACTCACCAACACTAAAAGAAAAGTGATTATATGTCAGTATTGTGCTCACAGCTCATATCTGCTGCCCAAAGTAGCAAAAAAAACAGTTATTGCAGCTTTAAACATATTTGTCTCTGCTTTTCCTACCAGTATTAACGGATAGACATTTAAAAGCTTTTCATTTTAAGCCAGCAATTATTAACCTCATTCTTATGACAGCCGAGATCATCTTATGGTTAAATCAATGAGACTTTTCTGAGCAGCCTCAAAGCTGCAGCGGTGCAATATTAAAAAGGTGCTTCACTATGCTGCTGCTGGAATGACTGACCGGTGCACATCTGTCCTTCAGAGACAGAAAGTCTGCATCCCCTAGTAGTCTAAGTGGCAACAGTAAAGATATGTGTCTTTGAAGCAGAACTCCTGCTTTTTCTGTCTATTTTTTCCGTGAAGCAATCCACACATACAAAAAAGCAATTACTTTTTTCAGCAACAAAGAAAATAACAATGTTCTTCCAAGTGGTCCCTGAACGCAACACCCATGTAGCTTTGATATTATACCAATTGATCATGGCGTCTGTCGACAAAACATAAGTAGATGCAGAGTGTTGCACGTTCCAAGAGAAGGGGACAAACATTTATACATTTAAGTGGAAGACAAATCAGTGTCTCTGTGGGGACGAGCTCACAGTGATGAAAAAGGCTAATCTCAGGAGTCATTACAGCTACAAACATGCTAAACTGGATGAGCTGCAAGGACAAACGTGCTTGGATAAAGTTAACGCTCTTCTGTGGGGTTTAGATGTCCAACAAGGAGCTTTTGCAAGACCACAATCTGGCAGAGACGGTGTTATACGGGCAAGTTTTGTGGTGAGCGAGCTAAGAGCTAAGAAGCTGAAACCTCATTCAGAAGGAGAATTTGTGTCTTGTACAATTGTTCCAAAGTCCATATTCCTGCTCTGTGAAAACAAAAGTTTACCGTGACATCAGAATATGCTGATGAGGAAACAAAAGTTAAGCCGCAAAGCAACAATCTGCTACTGAAAGATCTTCTCAAAACTCTTTCTTACTCAGCTCAAGACTGACTGACCCAAACCTGGAAAACCAGCTGTGACTAGAATCATCATCATCATCATCATCATCATCATCATCATCATCATCACCATCGTCATCATCATTGTCATCACTGCCGTCTGACATCAGATGTCTCACCAAAGAGGAGCAGTTCCAGACTGACTGCTGCAACTGAGCAACGCCCCAACCTGTCACATGTGCGTAATAAGCTTCTCAGGTGCTGCCCAACCACCAGTGACCCACCCCTGAGAGGAAATGGCCCTTGACAGGACAAAGGTTCCCCACCCCTGCTGTAAGGTCAATCAGTCCCACGCTCTTTTCTCTTCGCTTTGTCCAGCATCAGTTTATCCAATGTGAACACAGGGATTCAATTAGTCCACCTTAGTGGGATTTATGTTAAACTCCTTCTGACGGAGAGTATCTCTTCACCACATAACTCGTCCACAAAAATAGCTTCTTCTCTCAGACCTCCTCTGGCCTGATGCTAATCAGAGCAGTCACTCTTCAACTAGTTAACTCCATTACTGGGTCATCACTGACACCAATTATGCATTTCATCAGTTTGTATTTTTAGAATAGCAGCATTTCCTCACTGATGTTCTCTGGCTTAAAAAAAAACCCCTCCAAAAATTGTTTTCCACACACTAATTGGCATGGCAGTTAACAATGAAACCTGTGTGAATAACAACTGTCACAGATACACTGACCGCCGCTGATAGATTAGATAGAAAGCTTTCTGATCTATCCTTGTTTAGCCCCTCTCAGCTGGCTGCAGCTGCACATCCGCATGCACCGCTGCGCACATCAATTCCACAATAATCACAAAGGTTGTCAGAAAACTGATGGACTGAGAATTAAACGTAAACATACATGACTTCATCACAGTATGAGCTTCCATATACTGAAAAGCCTCATGCTCTCCATGATGATCTTTTTGATCATGTGTATCACATTGTGTCCTGTGTGGGCTTCTGTCCTTAATGTGTCATTTCTGCACATGGTAAATTATTTGGTACCTCGTATCATGTGATGTCCTAATTTTGGGTGGACCAGTCATTTTTGTCTTATTCACGCTGAATGTTACTCAAGACCAGTGACGCTATAATGAAGAAAGTGTTACATTTTGTTAAGATTTGGTGGAGAAATGTAAGAAAATAGGGTCTGTAGGGTGGTTTGCCATTGTAGGACAAAAGTGGAATATTGTTGGTGCATTTTAGAAAGCAGTTCTGACACACCTGTACTCTGTCTGCACATGTGGGGGGGGGGGGGGGGTGCACCCCATTTGAGACAATATATCCAGCTGCACAGACAAAGAGGTGCCAGCCCGTGTGTAGCGGTAATTAGATAGTTATGTGTAAAAGCAATAACACAGATGTTCTGTGAGCCTTTCACACATTGGTGTCAGGCATGTGCCTTTATCAGGCATCCATCAGCACATTCAGAATGGATCCTTAGAGTGGGTAGCAACACCTATAGTTCACTCACTATAAAAGAAAATGTTCTGGCAAAGAAAGGATAAATAATTTAGCTTTAGTTTTATATAATATGCACCTTTTCAGCTCTGGTGTTCCAACACACTGTCCACTAAATTCAACTTTTGTCCTCTCAAAAGCTTTGAAAACCAGAGCACACATAATTATTTAACAGCTGCACACAAACAAAACGACTTTGTGACGCAATGTCACAATAACCTGGAGAGAGGCGTTGCATTTCCATGCAGTTCATGCTGCACAGGGAGGTAGTACAGAGAACAGACTGCTGCCTTTGATTCCAGTGGACAACGGTGAAGCACTTTGAGTGTGAGCGTCTTCATTGTTGAGTTTCAGTCTTCTCTCGACCTCCACCTCTCTTCTTGAAGATGATGTGTTTTGGTGACAAAGCCCTGACAGCTTGAGAGTGACAAACCTCGCCATTCACACGTTGCTGATATCAGACAACCCCCAGCACTTCAAAAGGCAACACACTCCACACCCCCCAGACACAAAAAAACACAAATTACGCCTAATCGGCCATGACACTCGTATGTTTCCTTCAGCTTTCAAATGTTTTTGCTGCTCTGCGTCGTGTGATGTGAAGGCGATTAGGGAACACAGCACTTAGGTGTTTAATTTGAAACACTTGGTCTGAGATGATATAAGGCTGTCACTAATTAAATTGCTTCAAACAAAAGCCTGCTACAGTTGCAGCTATCGATATGAAATTGCAGCGATGAACGCTTCAAGGAGCAGTGTTAGACTTTCAACGGTGCTGCTAAAATGAACTTTTGGAGCACGAGAGCAGGTTTTTCCATCATGGCAAAAGAGTATCAGACTTTGTGCATGCAAATAATATTCTAAGAATTTCCGAGGTGTCTCTGTCTCAGTGGGTAATAAGGGAAATGTTATAGTCTGGGTTTCCTGTTTTGTGTGGGGTGACACCATGTGCACGAAGCTGTTCAACAATAACTGAGTGTCAGGGGAACAATAAACCTCTGCATCTTCCCAAGTTGTAGAGCAGCGTGCAGGCCTGGCTTCACTGTGAATGAACTCAGATTCTTCATTGTGACGAAAGCTGATCTTAATAAAAGGGATCCAGCTCAAGAAAGCGTTTTTAACTCTGGTGCATGTGCCAGTAATGCTCACGTTGATTAAACATTCACAGAGCCTCGCCGAAACTAAATGTGCTGCCTCTAAATGAGCTTCCTGTGGTGATGACCGTGATCCGCAAAAGTAACGAAAGAACAAAGGATTTTCTTTCGTTTTCATCCGCAGGTTTGTGATATCTTAAATACTGGGTCGTTTAGACCAAACATCGTGCATGCACATCCTCCCCCTGTGCAGCTCCGCGTCCTGCACAAAGCGCTCTGAAGCAGCAAATGCAGGTCTGTGCGAAAATGCTGCGGAAAGCGAACAAAGCCTTACCTAAAAACTGTGCCGGTCCTCGCTGGATGCTGCTGCTGCTGCGGCTGCTGCCCGGCGGTCCATTTCGCTCCTGTTCGCCTTGTTGCACGGCAAGCATGCGGCTCGGTTTGGCTCGCCTCTGCTCTCTGTTCACGCAGAGGACATCCACTACTACACCGAGCGGAGGGGCTGTGTTGTCCGTCACACTGTTGCTGGCCTTTTTCTCTCATCCACATCTGAGTTTGAGAGGCGGAGTCAGCGAGGGCTGGTTTCTACAGAGAGGCAACGAGGTGGCTGTTGGCCTGGAGGAAAGGAAAGGAGGAAAGGGGGGAGGAAAGGAGGGAAGGGGAGGAAAGAAAGGAGGGAAAGGTATATTGATGTTGAATGAGATAGTTTCCTGGCAGTAGCAGACGGTGTGTCAAATTACGCAGGGAAAAGGAAAGAGGGAGAGAGAGAGGCACAAATTTAATACACATTTGATAATGTCCTACCAGGTTTGCCCAGTTCGAAGGGGGGAAGAGGCCTACACTCCTTGCAGAATGTTTTTTAAGACTGATATCACTTCTGTACTTGTTCTGTAAATATAAGACTAGCTAGCTACCAGTTAGCTTAGTTTAGTTTAGCGTTGCGTAGCTTAGCCTGGCTGGGAGCAGTTGCTGCCTTCAAATGGAACCAATGAGCTCGTGGTTTCACCACAGGAAGTCCTATACATGATATGATTTGTGTTGAAGTGGTTAAGGTGTGAGATCACTGCCGGTGGTCAATGGCAACGCATACTGTTGGTGTCTAGAAGTCACCAAGGTGAACAATTTAGCAAGCTTGTGACAAACAGGAGACCTCAGACACCGTACAAAGTTATGAAGAAAAAGTAAAATAAAGTAAAATGACAACATATTTACTTACCATTCACCCAGAAATTAATTTCCATGGCCGTTGCCATTTTTTTTGAAAACGTCACAACTCAGGAATTCCTTTGAGTTTTCAGAAAATTTCAACATCCAAGGTTGTGAATACCACAAGTGAAGAGTTCATGTGGATTAATCTCGTGAGCTTGGTAAACACGACCACATTTGAAGGCAGCAGGTGAGTTCCTGATGTCACCACTGCTAACGGCTAACTGCTACTAGCCAAGAACCAAACCTTCCGTAAAACAGTAAATTGTTGCTTTATATATTTTGTTGTTTGTACAGATTAAACAAACGATAAAGGTTTAACTTGTGATTGTTACAAGTGATGGCAGGTGTTGCCTTTGTTAAAAAAAACAAAACAAAAAAAAAACAGGCTAGCAGTTTCCCCCCGTTTCCAGTCTTAAACTAAGCTAACAGACTGCTAGCTTTAACCTCATGTAGTATTTACCAAACAGCTATGAGTGGTTTAATTTTTCTCCACTAAGTCTCTGCAAGAAAGGGAATAAGGTTGTTTTGCCAAAATGGTGTACTGTTGCTTTAAGGAAAGACAAAATCCAAGACAATCTGAAGTGCTTTAAACCAGTGATTTCCATCCTTTGTGGTGTGTGACCCCCCTCACCATGAAGGGGTCTCAGGTTGTTCCAATGGAATGATTATTAGAGGCCAGAGGGCCAAAACATTCCAATATTTCACAAGTTTTTTCTTCTTTTTTTCACATGAATCATCTTGCAACCCCTCAGATTGATCTTGTGACCCTTTGGAGGAACTGTTGGCCACAAGGTTGGAACCACTGCTTAACTGACTGATGAACAAAAACAGAACTAATGAACCAAAAAAGATTATTTTAGGATTTTCAATAGATTACAAACACTAAGTGCATCACTTGAACAACTCTGTCATGATTAGCTTCACAAACACCAAAAATTTAAAGGAATTTGACAGTACTAGTAAAGCAAAATACATAAACACAACGATAGAGGGTACACAGTTACACCATCATTGCACCACCATTGAGATACTCCATTAGATGACTCCAAATTCTGACAGATATTTGGGTTTTGTTCTTAATAGTGAGCCTAAGTATAACACATTCCCCAACTCTCTTATCCACATATCATACATTGGTCCACAGTATGACTTGCACGTATGAAGCATAAGTTTTCTCACTATCATCATACCAAATGAAATGATCTGACCTTAAGACTAGGTAAAACATTAGCGTGTTAGGCTCCCAGTGCAAAAGCTTACCTGAACATTTTTAAAGCATCACTCACACAACACACCCATCATCACATTCTTAACCTGCAAGCAGATCATCAAGTTAAAACAAGTTAAATGCCAGTAAAACTCTGCGAGTAAAAGTGTGTTTGGTGCTCTTTCGTACTGTAAGTGATCAGTGGGTTGAGATCATGAAACAGAATGAGTGAGTTTTCTGACTTTGGCACAGCTTGTCAGAAACTGAAACTTCTGTCACCATACAGTGACAGCGTCTCAGAGGACCTCAAGTGTCTAACGAAAAGAAGACTAGAAAAGAAAACTAAGCCGTTTTTAGACTTTGCACTTTCGCATAAACAAATATCAAGAAGTTTCAGTTTTGCCAAAGATGGAATGCAAGATGTGGGGTAATATGGTCTTTTTAAAAGCTCTGCTGGTCAACTGACAGGAGCATTTACTGTAGTCATTACAGGTGGAGGAGGAAATACATAATTTTGAAAGAATGAAGTATGGAAACATGAACAATTAGAAAAAAGTAAAAGAGTAAAAGTGGAAAAAGGGGAGCGGGTAGGTGTATCTTGTTACCTTTGGACACCGCCAGGCTGGCTGTCTCTCTCTGCTTCATGTCTTTATGCCAAGCTAAGCTAAGCTAAGCTAAACAGCTGCTGGCAATAGCTTCAAGTTTGCATTTACAAATGTGCCAGTGGTGTCAATCTTCTCATGATCATCATCATCAACACTTGGCAAGAAAGCAAATATTTCCCAAAATGTCGACTTTTTGGAAAATGGAACTCTACAAAGCCACAATTCCACGACAACTGAGCAAACTCCATCTGATGATTTAGTAGATCTAAAACAGCAACTTAATGGATCTTGAAGTGAGATTGTCATGTCAAATATTTGTATCCAAGATGAATCTGTTGCAGTGAAGTCACCTTTACCCATACTGTATGACTGAACCTTGTAAAGGCCTTTATTTGGAGCAAAGAAACTGTTACATATATTATATATATTAATTTAAAGTGTCATTGTTTTTCTGCATAATAAGTGTGTGTGTGTGTGTGTGTGTGTGTGTGTGTGTGTGTGTGTGTGTGTGTGTGTGTGTGTGTGTGTGTGTGTGTTTGAGAGAGAGAGAGAGAGTAGGTAGATTGTAGTTTGTGTTTTTTGTGCTGCACGAGGATCAGCAAGTGTAATACAGGTTGTGTGTTTGTGTGCTGCTCTCTTAATTGCCTCATCAGTAAATGTCAAACATTCAAATGGTTCGGCCATCTAGATTTATTCTTTCATTTGTGCTTCATCAGATGCAGGCGCTGCAATCACTGCTGTGCGGCCACATGTGCCAATGAATAATAAATCACGACACAAAGAGATCTAACCAGCTGTCTGTGAGCCGTAAGACCAACTGGAAAGTAAACTTGGGAGTTTTTTATAGTACAAACATCCTCTTTAACCACAGAAACTGATGCATGATAAAATGGTCTCTCAAAGAACAGCAGAGGGACAATTCAAGTGTTGGACAACCTGCACACACCGAATCCAGGTAGACAAGTACAGCATGGCTCATGGAGTTATCACAGATACTCAAAATGTTGCCTTGAATAATGTAACCTGAGGCATTGGCTCCATTGCACACATGACATTCCGTCTCTTCAAAGTGAGGCTTAGTAATGGGGCGTTTGGAGACAGATGACTCACACCAACTCACTGGTGTGCTCAGAGACTGTGGCTGAAAAATGGAGAGTGTGAGTGGGCTGTGGGAAGTGTGTTTGTGGCCCATAGCAATATGGTAAGACCTGTGGACTGAAATGTCTCCTACAGTCATCCCAACAGCCCCCCAGCAGGTCAGCAGTCCTCTGCTGAACACCTGACTCCGGTGCTTATCGTCTTTCTCCAGGTGTGTGTCAGTCAGCCACACTTCATTATACTGCAGCCTTTGTAGTGGATGACCAAAAAAGGAATTTCACAATGTGGAAAAGAGGTGTGTAACCAGGTGTGAGGTGTGTGCATGTGCATTATGAAAGAAGAGCGTACACGTGTAGTGTCTGTGCATAAAAGTGTATTTTGCACTTTTCAGCCCAGCTGCAAAGCTGATTCCCTTGAAAATGCCTGACCACCAAGATGAAAGGGACCAATTAACCCTTTGAGAAGTCCCACTCCCAGAGTGATTCTCTGCCCGTCAATCTCTCCGTTTCAACATTACATGTATGCACTTTGCAGTAATAGCCGTGGCAGATTTTCCAATCAAAATTCATGGTCATTTTTGAAACAATGGATCCTTGATTTCAGACTAAAGGAGACAAAACCAGCCTCACATTTCTAGTCCAATGCCCTCGATTAAGATGACTGAAATGACAAATGATAATGGTAGATCTTATCATCTCTGGCTTGTCTATTAACGTTAGGCCTACATCTCACAGAAAACCTTCTCGAGCTGTCCAGCCAGAAGTCTTTAAAAGGGTCTTAAGTATGCACTTGATAACAACATACACAATTTTGCACTGAAAGACTGAGGCTAAAGCTACACACCAGGGAAAAAGCTGGCATCCTCACCAGTTGATTATTTATAAACATCCCAGAATAAAAAGCAGAACAGAGCTGCCAGTGCTAGCTTAAACTCTGATATAACACCGTTAGCTTTTTTACCAGCTCCCACACAGTGGCCGTGTCACACATGAATGAGGTTCTTCTGACATAACCTGTGACCATGACCCTACGAAATAATGTATTAAAGTCATCTGCTTCTTAGCCACTGAAGTAAAACCGAAGCAGTTGTTCTGAATCCTGAATTCAGTCCTGTTTGTCCTGACAAATAGACAAAACCCAAGTTTTGATTAGTAGGCAAATAAAACACTGTGTATGAATTGTTGTGAAACATATTTTTGGTGATACTTCAGAAGGGCAGTGTCCTGGCTCTCCATTGACTACAGCAGGTGTTGTTAGATGAGCACAGTAGTGCCATGAGTTGGCAAACAACTCACATTGCTATGACATTATTGGACTGAAACATTACGGAGGGAAATTAAACATTACATCGCTGACATGGAGCCCAGTGTCCCAGGACCAGTTGAGCGTCCACCCAAAAAGCAAAAACATTACTGCTTTACGAGACCCAAACAAAGCATTTTGCAAAGCCTGCAGGAAAGACTTTGGTATTGTGTTTCTCTTTCATAATGACAGAAAGTTGATTTCATGGGGGAAAAAAATGTTCGCATTGACTTGACTTTCACGTGTTTTACTGTTCATTGACACTGTTACTGTTCATTTTCATTGAATGTAATGGACTAAAGGCCACGACCAACTCCACTGTCCTGAAGTCCCCCACCCTCATCTGGTCACCCTGTCATGCATACACAAAGGCTGTATGCATGCAATTGTATGCATGCATACAGCCTTTGTGTATGCATGACAAACATTGTTTAATTCATATCCTTACACTCTTTATGTTGTGTTTTTGGTTTTTGAAAGGATCAAAAAATTCAGATGCCTTCAAACATTCTGTATTGTATTGCTTGGAGAAAGCTTGACAGGGCTGCCATGCCCAGTTACGGCTGCCTAACAATTCACTGTTATGTCTTCTTTTGCTTTTCCTTAAGACACACTTTCACTTCATGTGACTCCTCTCACACCACCAAAGATATACAATAGATCTCTGGTTTTATCATTGTGCACATAGCTGAACTCTTCCTGTTATAAAAAAAAATGGTCTTCACTCTCTAAATGCTATCACGCAATGAAAAAGGTGGATGAAGCCAGGACTGACATCCCCTGTGCTGTGTACTTGTTCGCCAGGCTTTTGTCTGCACTTTAAAAATTCGAAATGCTGCCACCAGCACTGCCCTCATCATTCGCTACCTGCATAATCATCATCGAGACTCATAACTGTGTGACTGAGATGAATCAGAGAGCAGTCAAAGCTTTCTGCCACCACTAAAATCATATCTGAGCATCTGGCCATCTCTCTGATCTACCTCGGTTTGTTGTTCCTCTCAACTAATTGTGGCCATTAGAAATCTGCAAGAGCGTGACGGTTTCCATGGCAATACACTGATGTGCTCGGGTGTTTCAAGCCTTAAATATCCTGGTCATTTCATGCCATCTGTTTCTCCTAATCACAATATCTTGACTGATTTGGAAATTATGAGAGCCAACATAACGCAGTCACAGAAGCCTCGCTGACTTAATGGGCTCATTCACATCTACAAAATGCCGGTGGAGGTGTTTGATGACACATTGAAGGATGAGACTTCTGAGTGCATTTTATTAGGTTCATATTCAATACACACACAATGCAGAGTGATAGTAAACAGCAAATGATGTAGTGAAATGACAAGTGGGTAACTTAGCCCTTAACAGACTGGAAGAGGTGGCTGCAGGCCATTTGATGGTCTGATGAGCACATCTGTGCTGTGCATATAAAAAGAGAAGCCAAATGATCTGCTGGAAATGGCTGTGAATTGTCTGGAACTTGATTACCTCATTCTGCATCGCATTTTAGCACATGGCTTAAATTATTTTTTGAAATACACATTTGAAAAACTTGTTTATAATGTTGGACACGTGTTCAATGGTGTGCTGACTCAACAGAGCCAGAACATCAAGTCCACAGCCATGTGGACTTGATGCCACATGGCTTTGTGAGGCTACAGTTAGACAGTGGCTCTCTGAGCTACATGCTAACATGCTCACAATAGCAACACTAACATACTGATGTTCAAATATGTTTGCCATCTAGAGTTAGCTTGTTTGCATGCCAACATCCCACAAAAATATTGAAAGAAATATTGTGGACTGCTAGTAGGATAAAGGAGTAGAGGTACAGCAGCTCAGCCTTGTTGAGACTGAGCTTCAGGTTGTGTACAGGGATTTGCTCATGACCCAAAGCTGGGCAAATTGCTGGTAGAGCGACAAACATCACCCACCATCAGCAGTCTGCCCAACATTTGTCAAGACATATCACTCTGAAAGGTGTTGACATGCAGTAATGATGCCTTATGCTGGCATCAAACGCAGGCCACAGCAGTCAGGAGTCAGCCTGAATACATGGCATACATTCTACCAGGTGAGCTACCAGGGCTAGTTGGAGTTGCTAATCAGGCTGTTAACAATGATACACTACTGGCCACACCAGAAGCCCCAAAACATTGTTCCCAGAGGCTGAATCATCATCAGATAATGGTCGGTGGGTTCCAAGATTTCTTGTAATATTGCTGTAAGATTGCTTGGCTATTATATTATAATAAGCGAAAGCCTCTCTTGTTGGGCCAATGGTAGGGACAATAAGTAATATGATGGGTTTTTTTGGTTGTTAGTATTAACTAGCTTCCTGTTCTTATCTGTTCCAAATTCAGTCAACATGTGCTACACCTTCTCAAGTTCTGCTTCACCAGCCAGAAAATGCTGCTATAATGGGAGTGAGTTTACCCCCAGAGCATTTAAAATCCCTTAATCTTGTTAGCATTATTGTGAGTTAGCCCAGGTCTTTCCAGGATAGGACACACAACATTGTTATTTTGGCTGCACACACCCTCATTTTTAGATCTTGACACTCAAGAGAAAGACAAAGCTGAACTAGAGAAGGACTGTAGATGGTGAATCAAAGAATGACATAAGAGAAAGAGACAACAGTCAAGTGAGTCCACAGGAACCACTTAAACCTTCCCAAACCCCTCAAAGACATCCAAGAGACAAAGAAAATGTTCAAAGTAAAGCCTTGGGCTGAAGGCTTCTTGATGAGCCCAGCAAAACAACAAGATGACAGATACTACATTGACTTAATAAACACAAACAGTCCAGACAAAGCATGAATGATTTACTATGGACAAGTATACAAACTTCAGAACACAATGACTTAATTTGCAGTCTGATACATATATGACCACTTCATTTACCTCTGTAGTTTTAATGTATTTCTTAACACTGGCCTTTTCATACCTTCTATTCTGAAGAGTACCGGGACCATGGGGCTTATAGAGCAATGCACCACACTGTGACCATGGATAAAAATACTCAAGATGAACCTGAAATGTCACCACTAGTACACATTACTGAGATAATGCCCCCGCAACTTATCAAATAGGCAAGAACAGTCAAAAACGGTTCTTAGATTAATTCAGTACAAAGGTAGGGTAGGCTCGTGGCTGTCTGCTGCACTCTTTCTTTCACTTCCTTTGTTCCTGCATCTGCTGTGTTCCACCTAAATATTACATGTGCATTAGAAAGGCCAGGATGATGGATGTGTCATGGTACCCGCTACATCGTCTCTTTTCCACATTTGTGAAATGTGCAGTATCCAGCAAATATGCAATGTATCAGCTGCTGCAGTATTGTTTTTATGTCTTATTGCTGTATAGCTACAGAACATATGTGTGTGTGTGTGTGTGTGTGTGTGTGTGTGTGTGTGTGTGTGTGTGTGTGTGTGTGTGTGTGTGTGTGCGTGTGTGTGTGCGTGTGTGTGTGCGTGTGTGTGTGTGTGTGTGTGTGTGTGTGTGTGTGTGTGTGTTTATTTACATACGTTGCACCTCATGTTGTTGTAGTTTGAATTTTTCTAATTGCTGTTCGTTTAAGTGTAAATGTACCATCAGGATTGCTGTTGTATTGTGTTGTACAATAGCAATAAATAATTCTGTTCTAATCTATTCAGTTCTGTTCCTCCAGTCTTCAACACCGCTGGATAAACTCAAAGAGCCAAGACAAGAAAACGTAGGAGAAAGCTGTCTTTATTACAAGTGCAGACATGGAGCTGTCCAATAAGCATTATTATCCCACATTTAGACCCACTGCTCCAGATGTCCAGACAATAACCAGCATTGTGATGTTATAAAACACCGTTATTCAGCGTGCCCAGTGGACAAGACTGCTGACCCTGTCATGTTTTAAACCAACATCCTCCATTTTTATGTTGTTTTCTTGTCCTTCATGAAGATTCTTATATGTAAGAATATACACAGAAACTACACAAATACAACCCTGATTCCAAAGAAACAAAGTGGTGAACCTCTTTCCATCCTTACTTGTGAACGATTGAGCCTTTCCAGGATGCCCCTTTCAAACCCAATCATGATACTATCACCTGTTACCAATCAACCTGTTTACCTGTGGAATGTTCCAAACAGGTGTTTCTGGAGCATTCCACATCTTTCCCAGTCTTTACATGCTCCTGTCCCAACTTGTAGCAAAACATATATTTACAAAAATCAAAGAAATTGATGAGGTAAAACATATTGCGGGTTGTACAATATTTTACTGCAAGAGTGAGCAGTTGAGACTGAACCAAAGAGACTCGACAGTATATTTGATATATCTAAGAAATATTTGCTGTATGTAAAGATAAACGTATTTTGTTTCACTGGGGTTTTGCCAAGGAGGGGAAATGATAAGATAAGATATGATCCACACTCAGTCTGCTAAATCTGAAAAACAAACTCCAGTTTGGTCCTCTGTTGGCAGTAAGTCTGCATTTTGACACCAGATTTTCAAAGACAGTCTTCAGAATGGACAAATCTTAAATCTGTGTGGACAGGGAAAAGAGCTTCCTGTGGCCTCTTACCCTCTCTGGGATGATACAATACAGACAGTCCTCATAAATGGTATTTATGGTGAGTTTGTCAGATGCGTTTCTGATCATAAAACAGTCATTTTAATAAGATCGTGACAGAAAACAGGAGGAAACAGTCAACTGAGAGGCAGAAGATGAAGAGAGCTGTATCTGTTCTACCACAACACAGACAGAAAAATGACAATTCAAACATGTACAACTCCATGGCTACTGAGTAACTCTAGAAAGCTCCAGAACAGGCACTAAATGGACCTCGTGAACAGATTGTTTTGTCAGCTACCGTCTCCAAAGTCAATACTGCATTTTCAATCTCAACCATGCTTTATTTTTGCTTCATAACCAAACAGATTCAGGGCCAACGATTAATGTTGAGATCGATAAATCTGCCAGTTATTTTCAAATTTGATTGTTTGGTCTTCAAAAGGTCAGAAACTAGTAAAATAAAAAGGTGGTCACCCTTTACCATAAGTCTCCCTGTTTAGTATTCACAAGAACTACATGAACATGGTATATAAGGCAGCTGTGGCTCAGGAGGTCGAGCGGTCGATCCCTGGCCTCAGCAGTCTACATGTCGAAGTATCCTTGGGCAAGATGCAAAACCCCAAATTGGCTAAACTAAAAACCCATTGATACTGTGCCATTGGTGTTTGAGTGTGTGTGAATGGTTAAAAAGCTTGCATGAGCTGGTGGCCCTGCCATCGTGTGAATGTGTGTGTGAAAGGGTTTATGCAGAGTAGTGTTGTAAAAGATATACAACAGAGTAAAACAGTAAATCCTCTGATTTGAGAGGATGAAACTGGTTATTGTTTGGCCTTAATGATTGAAAAATGACTTAAACACTTCTGAGCTTATCAGAACTGTTGTTGATCGAGTAATTAATGAATGCATTGCTTCAGTGCTAAAGGCTTTCAGCTATTTTTCTATTTCTTTTCTGTGTCTGTGTGCAGAGATTCTGACAAAGGGACCTGAAGATGAAGCTGCACACAGCTTTCACTGTTCTAAATGAGTCAGATTAGTTAATACAAAGAGAGACAAAGAAGAAGACTTTCAGTCGAAACCTTTCAGATCTGAGTGTGTCGCTGTGATTGGAAACATGTTCTAAATTTCAACATATTTTCAGGTATATTTTTATTACAGCTGAGTGTTTGGACCCTGCCTCTTGCTGTCAGTTGCAGCTATGGTATATTCATTTGTACTGCTGTTTTCACAGCAGTGACCCCATGAGGTTTCGCTGAGATTTCTACACACTGTAACTGTCACTTCCTGGGAAATGGCAACCCCCATTCTCACAGCCTACACCATACAGCGACAGCAGACTCTGTCAGCTCACCTTTTGTCAGTTTTCATACTCTCTCTCTCTCTCTCTCTCTCTCTCTCTCTCTCTCTCTCGGGCTTCAGGCTAGATTACTCTATTTATTTCTCCTTCACAGTATTTGCTGTACAGGCTTCACACTTTTAGAAGAAGCAATTTGTCTCCTTACATGTCTGACGGTGTGAGGTCACAATCATCATTGCACTGATAAGATTTCAGTTTGCTGTCACACTTTGGCAGTTCCTTAGAAGACTCTACTGTCATCAAGTGACAACCTCACCAAGTCTGTCTGTTTCTTTTTAAAGCTCCATTTTTAGAAAGATGGCTCTGTTATCTGACTGATGTAAGATGGATGTAATACCTTTAATGATTACATGTTGTTGATAAAATAAGCCTTCTTGAGCTCTTTGAAACTCTTGTTTAAACCTCTCTACACCCACAATGTCATTTCCAGAGAAACGGTGAATGAGGTGTCATGTGGTTTGGGCCTAAGTATTAATTTCAATTAAGAAAATCAGACATTCATAAAGGTGCTGTGCGTCTGTAATTGCGTCGACATCTGTTTGTTTTCTAGTTGTGAATGTTTTGGGTGCTGTAACCTGATACGGTGTCACTCTCTCTCTCCCCCAGTCTCATTTTGTCTAACTGGAAAAGACAAGGATGAGGGTGGTCGCTTTAAAAGCAGCACATCCCCAGGCAGGCTCGGCTCTGTCTGGTCCTCCATTATATCGCTGCACCCGCCGTGCGCAAGCTTGGAACTAGGTTGTTTCCATGGCGACCAAGTATTTGATGGACGGGTCTGTGTATGATGGCCGGTCCGTTGTGAGAGCTTCCACCCTCTGCTGTCGGGATGCTCAGAATTTAGCATCTCTTCACATTAATATGTACTCTGCATACACGTACACACATGCAGTACAGGCACCGTGATGCTTTCACTGTCAAGCCAGAAATGAAACACTTGCATTCACACCCCGCACTCGGCATGTCTACTTTTACGTGCAAACGCCTACATCGTGTTTTTTTCCAGCCCGTCCTACACACCCACGGTACAGTACGCAGAGACAGAAAAGAATTTGGGTCTCTGACGTGTGAAATTTGGCTTGTGTGCTGCATGTTGCTTTATCATATGAGACAGCATGCAGAAAATAAACAAACACAACGCAGATTCAGACATGGCAACCTGTTATGTATTTGAGTCTCCCCTTGCAGTATGTTTATGCATATTCATGTACTGCGTGGCGTCATCACTAAGAAATAGATGAAATAGATGAAAATAGAAATCGCTCCCCTTTAGCTTGGAGGTACTTGTACTTAACTCGAGTATTTCCAGTTCATGCTACTTTTTACTTCTACTTCTACTTTGTACTTCTGGTGGCACGGTGGCTCGCAGCTAGAAGGTGGCACGGTCGCCTCACAGCTAGAAGGTCCCCGGTTCGAATCCCGCTGTGGGCGCTTGGGCGCTGGTGGCGTGTCCTCCACCATGCCTTTGGTGCCTCCTGCTCGAGGAAAAATAAGGGTCTTTCTGTGTGGAGTTAGCATGTTCTCCCTGTGTATCCTCCATAAAAATACCCCCACTAAAAACATGTAAGAAGATCACCACCTGACCAATGGTGACAAACAAGAGCTGGGTCCAGCCCAGGTCTGCCGTGGAGGAAGGACTGACCATGGATGGGTCAAAAAGCGGGAAAGAATTTCACAAATGCATGGCGTGTGCAGTTTCCCCCTCAACTCTGCATGTTGTGTGTAAAACAATTGTGACGAATAAAGGAATTCTTCTTCTTCTACTCCATTTCAGAGGGAAATATTGTAAGTTTTTCTGCACTGTAATTATTTGACAGCCATACTACATATATAAACACACGACAAGCTCATAAAATATGATTCACTGTTATTGATTAAACTAGTATATAGAGCAGTTCAAATTGGCTCCACATCAACCAACTACAACAGTAAAATAGTACTTACGCATCAGTGCATCATTAATAATCCAATGATATTTTATAGCCTCTAATAGCATAACATTCATAGGGGCCGTTTTTCTACATTAAGACTAATCTTAAGTTAAATAATTTAAGCACATTTTGCTAATGATTACTTTAATTACAGTAACTACTACCTACTCTTATTCAAGTGTCAGCGTCAATGCAGGACTTTTACTTCTATTTCGACATTGTAGTATTGCTACCCTGATAAATTACCTGAACACTTCCTCAAATACATCTATGGTTAATGCAGTTAGATTATGAGCAACAGTGCAAAACAGTTTAAAAAGGTTTGAAACACTTTTTCAGTGTCTAACATGGTGAAACTTGAAGATTTCCAAGACTGCCATCAGTAGCTGCTCTGTTCTCCTTACAAGTTACCTCTAAATTACCTCTAAAATAGATAATTCAAATTTTTTTTTCATGCTGAAAAGAGATGTGAAATAACTGCAAATCTCCCTCTCTTCTTGAATCCCCTTAAAATCACTCTGTTACAGCCCTTTTTCCAGTTATTTTCAAAAGGGATGTATCAAAGTGTTTGGCAGTGACAGGCAGCAAAGCCCTCTTTAAAGGATTACTGTGTGAGTAGGATGAGATTTTTCACTTCTTTTCTCTATATCCCCCCTTTCTAGCTGTATAGTGCATGAAAACCATATTGTTATTATCACTCGTTTTCTGTTCTGGTTATTAAGAAGCAGCCAATAACAATTTGCTTTTTATAAACAACAGCTTCATCAAAAGAGGCTGTACAGCTGAACCAGCTGTAATTACCCAGCACCGGAGTAGATGCATGTTTGACAGTGTGATTCTCCTCCTGTTGCACTCTCAGCACGCCTGCGACTCAACACCTGCAGGTCACAGACACCATATGCCTTGGTTAGCAAGTGACAAGAAGAGCAGGACCCCCACACCCACGCACAGGAGACGAACCTACTCTTTATGCAGATATACTCACCAACACCTACATACCTGCTAAATTCAAATTAAACTGTAAAGGTATCATTTCTCCACTCACTTGAGGTCAAGGTGTGTTTGAATTCGGCTCAGGAGTTATACTGTTTTTCTCCATGATGCACATCCTCTCATAGGCTTAGCCTTGTTGTGATAAAGGTAGCCCACTTGCAATAATCTGGCTGTGCGTTGTAAGCCTCGCTGACAAAGAACCTGTCTAATCCATCAAAAAGTTTTGGGCAATGAGAATTTGCATGACTAAAAAAGTGTTGCGAAATGCTATTAAGACGAAGTGGAGGACTGAGTGAAATTGCCTTCTGCATAATTTCACAGCACGAGTTGATTTTATTATATCGAGTCATGGAAAGCACAACAGGTAAAGCAGCAGACAAATGCATCGTGATTGGTAGTCTGGGTTGTTGTTAATACATATTCATCCCCAGTGTGGCTGAGTGGCTGACTGTTGCTAGAGAGCACAGCTGTAATCATGTTGCAATGACATAGCTTGCTTCGCATGGACTACATGTTTGCAAAATATCAACTATGCACCAAACACAGAAGGACTCTCACATAAGCATCTGTAACCATGGCCACCATATTGACCACCAAATCCACTATTGTTGCTTTATGAGCGTGTGGTTTTGAGCAGCACTGCGTAATTTCACTTCAGCTCTGTGCAGGCTTTCAATGCCTGTTTAGTTTTTCCCAAACTGGCCAGACTCCCCATCAGATATAATGAGGGAACATGGAAGCCAAGCTAGAGGTTTGAAATGGTAATGAGTAAGACTCCCTGCTACTAAAAGAGACAGAGGTACTGATTTAGCACAGCAGAATTAGAGACTGGAAGACAGTAATAGGACACATTTAGATGGCAGTCATATATTTAGCTGTGCTGCCCAAAAGAAGGAATGGCATGAATTCAGCTTTAAGATAAACATCCATAACATCTATTTATACCAGAGCGAAATACTGGCGCAGCGTAAACTTTGTTCGTCACTATAGAAAATTACAACTATGTGAGATTGCTCTGCAGAATAACAGTTTGTCCCAACAACATGCCTAATTGTTTGTTGTGCCTATGGAGAAGAACGAGCAACAAACAAGACAGCACATAGCCTGAACAGGCACGTTGCTTCACTATAACTTTCTGTATTTCATGCTTGTTCTTGTTGTCATTAGCATAACAAACACCCTGAACACATGCTCATGATGCAAAGCCTCACAAGAAAGCCTGCCGCTCCCTGAGACCCTCAGAGGCATCGTTCTTGGTTGTTACAAGGTCCAGATTAACACACAAAGGTGATAGAGCCTTCTCAGTCAGAGCTCCTAGAGTCTGGAACGAGCAGCCTGAGGAGATCAGGGCTGCAAAGTGTGTGTCGTATTTTAAATCACGTCTAAGAACACACTTTTTCAAAATTTCTTTTTGCTGATTTCATTTATTTTATGATACTTTTTATTTAAAATGTGTTTTGCTTTTTTTGGAAGGCACACTGTGGTAACTGTTTTATAAAGGTGCGATAAAAATAAAGTTTATTTCTATTATTCTTATGCCTGTAAGCCCCTGTGGATGGAATTTTGTCCAGCTAATTGTCTCTCCTGCTGTCACTCTAATTAGCAAGGTATGTACGACAGATTGCATCCCACTGGCTGTTTGCCTTTAACACATTAATTCTGCATGAAGAACGCATGATGCCCATGTGACTGTTGAGAGCTCATATGCCACCAACATGCGCTTTGACCCCCATGTGACGGCCTGTGTTGTATCAAATGGTGATAGCGTCCCTTTAAAAGCATCTGCATATTCTGTTCTTTTACTGATGATCAGAACAGTCTATGCTAGGGGCTCTGTCAGGCTGTGCTTGGTCAGAGTGGTGGTTTGAGCTAAATGCCAAGATCAGCATGCTAACATGCTCCTGCGGCCATTTCAACATGCTTATGTGGAGCAGGTATAATCCCCGCCATGGTCTCCATGTTGGTTATGCGTTAGCCTGCTAACATGTGCTAATAAGAACTAAACATTAAGGGGACCCAAAGTCATGTCATTACAGTTTTGTTAGTACTTACTACTAAATAAAAGTATTGGCTACACTATGTTTGAGGAAAAGTAAAGCGATCTCAAAGGTTAGCATTTTGAGGGACCATTAATGTCTGTACCAAATTTCATTTCAATCCATTCCATAATTATCAGGACATTTACAAAAGTATCGACCTTACGTTGTGTAGGAACCATGGATGCATGTACCTGATGTGTCAATTTCTTTGTCAAATTATCACATAAACACACGTAGAGGTGAAAAACCAAAAGGCAAATGTTATTCAGAAAATGTGAAGCAGCAGAATTAATCTTGTGAAACTGTGTGAATTTGATGCTGTGTATGAATTTGTAATATTTCTTTCTCTATTTTTTTTTTTTTTTCACACCTCAAATCTTGAGCAAACACATCAGATACTTGAATCATTTATTGCATACATTGTGTTATAGTGAAATACTTCTCCACAGTGAGTTCCGTCTGCAGAGGAGGATTCAGCTGGGAGCACAATGAGTCTCCCACGGCTATACAGCACAGACTCGTGCCACTAAAATGGGATGAAATGCACAACAGATGAGAAGCCCTAGCGAGGTATGAGAGAGCAGAGCGGGAGGAGGCTGAGTTGGTGAAGCAGGGAGGCAGCATGACCAGCAGGAGAAGCATTATGAATGGAGACAATGGTGCCTTCATTTCCACGTCTGCATGAACATGGTTGCTGAATTTGAATGTCAGTGATGATCATTAACCCTCTGACAATGCTCTCCCAAACCAAGCACAGAGCTTCCCAAAATGAATCAAGACCAGCTGAAAGGAACTGAAAGCAGTCTAAATACATGAATAATGTGTTGTATTATATCACAGACTAGTACTGAAAAAGACCTACAAGCACTGGCTGCATATGTATGTTATGCTAAGATGTCAGATGTTTGTAACCTAATGTTTATATCATTTATTTTTCAGCTCATATGTCTTACATTCTTGTTTTCCCAGACCAACCTGAGGCTTTTCAGGCCTGGTTTCACTTCACTTGTCTTGTTGCTGTTGTAAGCTGAATCTACCTCTGTGGCTTTCCTCACATTTACCTCAGTCTAAGCCTTTCTGGCGTCCGATTGGTTGGTTGTCAACAAATCTCACTGTCAGCAAATCAGACGATTAGACCAAAGATAACGGCTTAATCAGTTTCTCAGGGTCATTTTTTTGCAGAAGACATACATCTTTGAAGATTGATCACAAATATGTTTTAGGCATTAAAAAGTTCTATAATTTCCTAAATACAGCTGAGCACTGAAGTTTGCACTGTAGCCTTTGTTAGGGACTATTAACACACACACAACACACAGCTGGTGAGTATTTACAGCACCAGCACAGTGTATGTGGGAATGACTCATGATAAACCACAGTGCCCATGTTCATCATAAAGAAGGATCATGTCACTCAGTGTAACTGTCTGGCTCACTGATGGGTTTTTAATAGTTTTTTTGAAAACAATGGAGCTCTGTGGCCCAGAGGTTGTCAGTTATATCACGCTTTAGCCACACAGTCAATACTTGTTAGTAAGCTCCATTCATTATAAGGATTTGTCTTTTCACAGGATTTATTGACCATGAAAAATACAAAATGATATTTTACCAATATTCATTGCTCTCCTGAATAGAGTTCCTTTAAATATACTGATTTCTAAAGGACCTCTTAGCTGTTTGTGACAGCAAGCTGTGGAATAGAAATAAAAAGCCTCAACAACTTATTATTACAAATACTTTAAATGCTCTACGTCTGGCAACTCACTATTTCTGTGTTGTTATGTAACTCTAGTACTCTACAGTTTCTGGCGTTCCAAAATCATAACACCTAAGATAAGATTACAGTTTTGTGTGTGTATGTAGGAGTTTGATGCAACCCTCTGGATTTCTCATTTTCTCTCTCAGGATTGAGTTCAGGCTTTGCAACAATACACACTGTGCAGTGTGGAAAACTGACATTTGGAAATATCGTCCCAAAATCACAGCTACAGTAAGGCTACAGCTCGCTGTTAGCAATCTTTTTTTTTTTTTTCCCAGTGTCTCTATGACCTCCTGCCTCAGGCTTCCCATTAGTTGCCTGGAATGAGAAGGTCTTTCTGCACACTCATCCAAGTGTGACGACTGGTTGAGGTGGGGGACACATGGGTCATCACAGATCCATTCAGCGCTTTCAGCCGCAGTGTTTGCCTGGCATGATGCCTCTGAAAGGTCACCAGTATGTGAGATAACATTTATACAACCATCTCATGCTTGGCTGGACCACTTTGGATGCATGAAGAAAGCAGGAACAAAGCAGGGGTTGGTTAGAGGAGTCTCCACGGTACGAGCAAGTAGTGTGTAATGACAGGCAGAGACACTGTGACTGTTTAAATCAGCTGTTGAACCATTTGCATTCAGTGATATCGTTTATTCCACTGCTAAAATGCTCATGTTACAGACTGTGTGTAGTTAATTTAAGAGGTGTTTGGATGGATTACTCTGGAGATAAATGGGGTGTTTGGCTAAGATTAAGCCTAATTAGAGATTTAACGTTTAATAGAATATTTTCAACCCTTAAGTTGAAATAAGTCCATTATGAATACAAACAGAGGGGTAAGGATTATAAAAAAAGAAGCAAATAAAGTGTTGCATTTGCATGATGATGCCAATTATAATCATGATTATTGCTGTTTTTATGGTGACTATTGCTTATTTTCTCATAGCACTCTTCATACAAAGAATGTAGACACGAGAAAAATAACAGCATGTATAATAATAGTAACCACAGCTGCTCTAATCAAATGTCAATTGCAGTTCATTACATTGTCAGTGAACATTTTACTGTTACATTCAGTATCAACATTTTTATGTCTTTCCAGATACATTATTTAGCAAAATTTCCTCATTATGTCAGCAGAACTGGGGGGCATTTCATGTCCTATGAAACGTATCTGATATTGCAAAGCAAAGCAAAGGCTATAGATAATATGTCAGTGTTGGAGTTATAGCTCATTAGGCTGCCCCCAAGTGGCCAAAAAATAGATAAATGCCGCTTTAAGTAACAAGTAATCACAGCAATGGATGAATAGAGGTACAAAAAGGGCAAAGCAAAGAATAACATCAGTAAGAATAATGAAATAAAATACTAAACAAAGACACAGACACAAGAAGACACTAAGAACTAAAAGACAGTTTGAAAGCTACTTGAAATATATACACTGCTCATTGAGGACTTCTGCCTACTCTTGTCTTTCACAGTTTGAGAGCAGAGCTGAAAATAGCTGCATTTCTAATGTGTGAACATCTAACAACCCCACAGCGGATGATTTGGGCGAACATGCAGGCACATAGAACACCACGGCGTCTGTGATGCAAACTGGCCCTCGGCCATTTAGACCTTTACAGTAAGCAAAAGGGACTTTAAAGTCAATGCTTTGAAGCAACAGTGAATTCGGCAGAAACTAAGGTGATGTGCTGTCTCTTTTTAGATTGAGGTTTTGGTCAGGAGTCTAACAGCACATGGCTGACTGCATTGTCTGAACAGAGTTTTTAGAAAGAAGAGAGGAAAATGCCGAAGAACTGTGTAGCCTGGTTGGGATGAAGGCATGGATTACTGGGGTTTCTTTGGTATTACAGCAAAGTGCCAATATTTATGACATGAAAAATACCTTTTCGTTCATGAAACTCAAATATGATAACATAAGACTGAAGATAGCACACAGACTTAGAACTTTATTTGATCTGGGGGACAGGAGAACCAAGATTAGTCAATAATGGATCTACTTTGGCCTGTAAGCCAAGCAAAAGTATTTCAGCCTCATGTATGGAAAGTTATTACTTGCACAATGATTCACTGTACAGAGAAATGTGATATTGGGTGTCATTTGCAAAAAGAATAAAGCCTGATTTTACTGCAGATTTAAAAGTGCAGCTTTGTTGCACTGAACAAGAACAAGTGTTATATTCCTGAGACACTTAACCACAACATTTCCTAAATTCATAACAGCTCGATGACAACCAGAACTGACACCATCAACATGACTGTTTGCTGTGGGTGCTTTCTGTGGTGTGTTATGTCCAAATGTCTGAATGGAACGTCTCCAGAATATTGTTTTTAGTCCAAAAGCTGTTACTTAAATATTAATAGATTGCTTAGAAATAAAAGGTTTGATGTTGGCCTTCAATTACCCGGGACCCCACTCTCAAGGTTAGGTTTCTGTGCTGGAGAAAAAAAGAAACCCAGTCACAGATGTGTTTAGAATTGTCAGGACACTATCTGAGACACTTTGATGGGAGGAATCCGATGTGAATAGTACACTTCATATTAATTAGGGTAGGCAACAGCCTGCCAGTTGGTCAGTCATTACAAATTCATTCTGCACTGCCAAACACTGTTCAAACTCACCAAACTTATTTTTAATCTCTAGTGGAAATCCCAAAGTTTACAAAGACACCAAAGATGTCTGGCTGAATTTTAGGGAAATGTGTATAAAATGATTCACAAGACAGGATGAGACATCTCGAAAATTTCCCTCGGATGGAATGATGCAACCATGAAAACATGCAGTATTGAATATTTCCTCCAGTGTGAACATCATATAGCTTAAAACCAGCTGATACAAAATATACATATATGCATCCGTACGATATACAGTACGTGGTACCAAACAGTGGATTAAGGTTATTTGTTAAGGTTATTTCTTCCGCCTTTTATTTCCTCTTGAGAAGCAAAGGGAGAATTGTTATGTTGTTACGGACATTAAATAAGAGCCTTACAGGTATTAACTGCAATATAAATAATTCATAAATCCATTTAGACAGTATTTAGAGACAAAAACAAGAGTTCAAAGCCAACCATGCAGCACACTGGTCACTGTTGGTTTTTTACACAGTGAAACTGTGTATCGCTCGTGAAGACAGTGGTAGGAAGCCACTTACAGATGCATTTAAAATTAACACTAACAAGAGGGCTGAATTGAAGTGCACTCAAGTGACTTCATGAAAGTAACCAGAAAAAAAGCTGACTTTAAGTGACAGAGCTACATTTTAGCAAAAAGCAAAGCTGTGTAGAAGCAGCTACAACCAGCCAGGAAGCTCAGATGAGTCCCTCTTTAACCCAGTGTTACTTAAACTTTAGACTCCTGAAAAGCCATCGTAGAACAAAAGAAATTGAAAATGTTTTTACAGCACACTAAACTCAGAGTGTCTTTTCCCTGGCTAAGGCTTTGCAACATCACTTTCACTTCACATTTTTCTGTAAAAAATATGGAAAAGGCTTGTGGTTTGTTGACTGAAATTGCGGATGTTGTGAGGGATCTCATTTCGTAAAAGTGTTGGTGAGGGTGTCAGCTGAAAAAGCACATCTGCTGTTGACTTCTGCTCTGTTTTCACCTCCGACGTGGAGATACAAAACTTACACACCACACTAACAACCTTATACTACAGACAATTTTCTGGTTGTCACCAATCATGAACGTCTTTTGATGCAATATCTACTCGATGTGAACATACCGTCTCGTGCCTTGCACTAGATAAGTGCACCCCAGGGCTTCCTTGGTCCTATATATGCAACTGAATCACTCATGACCTGGATGCTCAGCTGTGTTTTATGTCTGTGTTCTCTAACCTTGATAAAAAAACAGAAGTCTACAGGGATTCAGAGACTGTAGCTGCTGAGAGGAGTTCAGTCACATGAAAGAGCAGCTGGATGAAATGCAGATTCCCTCGAGGGCTGGATGTTGCTTCTGATGCTCCTACAGACACACCACAGGGAGAAGGCTGAATAAGCATTATAACATGGTCAAAAACATGACCTGAAGGTCCAGCCCATCTGCAGCAGTGACCCCAGTCCCCACAAGTCAGTGCACGACTGCCTGCGTGCGCATGGCAACATTTCCTTTGATCATTCCTCCCTCCCCTCATCCTTTTCTCCCATTTGCATGTACCGTTTCACAGTTCATTTACAAGATAATCCACCTTGAGCATTTTTCTAAACATTTCGCTGTGGTATCATGTTCTTAGTCAGAAAGTGGAAGAATGTTTTTCATAACAAAAGATATGAAACTTCCTGTTCAGACAGGACACTGATCAGCAGAAAGTTTGCATAGCTCACCAAAAACTGCTGTGTGTGTGCATGCGTGCATGTGTGCGTGGGAGTGTGTGTCAGTGTTAAAACAACCCACCCTTTCAAATGAACCAAAAGCAGTTATGGCAGTTATGTAAAATCTCTTTTTATATCATGAAATGTCCTTGTTATGACATCATCACACAAATAACATGACTGATCTAGATATATGGCAGTGTTTTCATGCATTTTGGGTGTTGGCTTCATTCATATTGTTTTGAATTTGTATGTGTAATGGGTGTCAAACTGGTCTCAGATGAATCTGGTATGAAGTTTGAAAAATATCTTAAAACGTGAAAAGGATCTTGTTATAAAAAAAAAAGCTTCTCTGACTAGAGAGTGAGAGATCTTTTTTTAAACATGTACTTTAGTATTTGTTTTTTGTTGTGGCAGCTGCTGAGACATGAAACTGATGCCATTTAAAGAGAAACTTCAAGCTGTTATTTAACAGTCATTACGCTTATCTCCGGTCTGTACCCTTCACGGTTTGCATATATAAGCATTGTGTTGTATCTCTGCCAAACTAAACATCACTTCCCTTTTTGCAGTTTCCTGTTTAAAGTAAATGTACTTCCTGTCTGGCTTCCTGGCTGACTGGAGAACCAATGACAACTGTTGCAAATGTGCTCTGACGGGATGAGGGCCCATAGTGGTAAAAGGCCAGAGGTCGGAAGACAAAGATCTGAATGTGTGGCGGAGCGATGACTCAGAGGAGTCGGGGGTGGAGCAGAGTCAAAAGGAGAGGCGGAGAAGGGGAGAGTTCTAATGAAGAGGCAACAAAAGGGTGAATGTTGAGGTGGCTAAGTCAGAAGAGGAGGTGATTTACTTTTCTCTGGATTTTAAAATAACTTAGAGTTGGACTGTTTGTCAGATAAAGCAAGCATTTTAGAGAATTCCTTTCGGACTCCCAGAAATGGAGCATTTTTAGCTAGTTGCTCTGGGGATGGCACTACCAGCCGGTCTGTTGGCTCTCTGCTTCAGATTAAAATACCTCACAAATTTTAGGATGATTTCGATGAAGTTTGATGCGGATATGTTGTCCATGTTCACCAGAGGATGAATCCTAATAACTTAAGAGATCCCCTGACTTTTCATCTGGAAACCACTGAGAGGTCAACTTTTGTTATTTTCAGATGTTCTTGTTTCCCTTGTAATAACTTTGGTTTCAATTTGTCCAATACTTTGGTTAATTACCAATAACTGTAACCTAATGATATTCCCATCAGCCTCAACTGTACTTTGTGTTTAGTACTAACTTGCAAATGTTAGCATGCTAACTCAATAAACTAACATAGTGAACACGTGAAACATATGCATGTAACATCAGCATGTTACAACAGCAAAAAAGCTAAAAGAAAAAGCTAAGCTATACAAGCCTCCCTCATTGCTGATCCCTAGTATAGCCTTACAGAGCCGCCAGTATGACTGTGGACTTTCAGTCTGGTTCACGATTTTCTGACATTTTATAGATTAAATGATTTATAGATTAATCAGCAAAAGAAATCATGACAGATGAATCAATAATGAAAATAACCATTGCAGTTCTGCCTGCAACAAAAGGGAGTCTGAGCCTCAGGAGGAGGGCTACATTTACCCATTAATATTCTGTGTGTGCAAAAAAAGAAATCATTGATGAGCACTAATAACAATACAAAGAGAATATAGAAAGAGCTCACACTGAAATGTGGAGGAAAAGTGGCACAACAGATACAGTACATGTGGAGTCAGAAGCAGGCCGAGACAGTGAATGATGGATGCAGAGAGATGTAGAGACAGACAGATGGAGAGAGGAGAAAAAGAAGAATGTTTGATAACTTACACCCATCCACAATGAAAGGAAGATAAATGACTTCCATTTACAGCGGGAGCAAGACTTCCTTTTGAATGGCCTCCCTGTGGGTCAGTGGCCAACTCGTCTGTCCTTCCATGATCTCTGTCCTTCCCTCTGTGCGTCTCAGTCTTTGACAGTTTTTTCCCAATATCTTAAAAGACCACACCAGTGGTTTATTATAATTTAGCCCAATGAGTACAAATATTATATACTAAGATATATACTATTATATACTACTTTTGCAGACAGGCACCATTTTTCATTCATTCGAACACACTGTGAAAAGCATCCTGCAGAGACCTGAGGCAAGCTTGAACCATCACACTGAACGTTTCACTTCATTTTCTTGTTATTTTCAAATTTTGTTATGGTTGCTTGTGATGCATCTGGGAGCAAAGACTGTTTTGAGAATTTTTATTTTTTATTTTTTGGAATAGTCCAGCTTATTAACTTCCCTAAAAACCACAAACTGTCATTTGTACATGTTGCTACGTGCAGACAGAGCCAAGCTAGCTGTTTCCCACCTGTTTCCATTCTTCATGCTAAGCTAAGCTAACCAGCCGCAGGCTTCAGCTTCATGTTGAAAAGACAAACCAGAGAACGGTATTGATCTCCTAATTGAACTCTATTATTTAACCCTCCTCCACTGTGCGCCTGTGTAGAACTTTCACTCACTTCCAGAAATATAAGTGACATGATAATATATTTTATTTAAATGACAGACATTGTGATCCTTCTCAGAACTAATTCCCTGCTTTAAAAGTAATCCATATACAAAAGCAACCAAATAAGGAGCCTCTAAACCCTCAGAGTCTGGCAGTCCAACAATAGTAAATCTGTAAAAACTTGATGCTCAAGTTCATTTCAAGGGTCTAACAACCAAAATAATGTTTAGATTCGGCTGAATACCCACAGAAGGTTGGAGGGGTAATCCAGGAAACAACCAATCATTTATCAATGTTTGCTTCCTGGTCCACTCACTCAGCAACATAGCTTTTCAGCAGCCTGCATTAAACTCTCTTTATCTCCATCTTTTTGGCCTGCTTTGCTCTAACCTGCGGTGTGCACCTGCACAGTGAGACACAATAGAAGCTTTATTACCTGAAGGCACACTACAGTGTGCACTGCCTGCCCTGCCACTTTTCTCAGTATCACATCCTGTTATTTTTCCCCAACATATTTGCTCATTCTTGTTTGATACGTTGATTATGTTTCTGGTGGTTTTTGAATTAAATGCGCAGTTGCTCACAGTTCATCAGCAGCCCGCAGATCGTGCAGCATGCAGCCGATAACATCATATATGCGGTGCCAAACCCACTCCTTTTATTTCTTCTCTGGATGAATAGAAGTTACAGTCAGAGAGGGGAAATGCAATTCCTCTGGGCAAACATTAATTTTCTTGCTCTTCTTTCCTCCTGCAACACCGTTTGTAGACATAAGAGTTCTGATATTGTCCTTGGCTCGATGGATTTCTGCCCGCGTTGCAGAGGAATCATAAGTCTGGAAGTGCAATCAGCAGAAGAGGCAGGAGAGACCGGCAAAGGCAGGCACCAAATCTCACTGATATTCTTGAAGACAGTGCCAAATGCTCTGCTCAAGGGCTGCCTATCTATTCCCTACTTTCTCTCGTATATTATGAGTTGGGTTAAGGTCTGCAGGCATGCACGACAAGCTGGAAACAATATCAAATGCAGTGAAAATCCAAGGGAGCGCAACCCCACTTTAACAACAAGACTGTTGCCTGGATATAGAAATTTTAGGTCTCATATTGTTCATGTGGGGTCAACTCCCTCAGTAATTTGACATGAAAAAAGCCTTTGCTTGTTGATTTTGATAAATCAGTGTTTGACTCACAGGGAAAATGTTTTACAGGGAAAATGCTTTCTAATAAGGGTACAGAACACATGCTTAGCTTCAGTGATGCATAAGCAATGTGTGAATCTTGATGGTGATGATGAGTTAATGCATGAATTCTTGCTGGATGTTTCATGAATTCCTGTTGTTCAGCATTAGGAAATGATAAAGTAAATATGAGTGCATGTGGGTACTCAACACTTATCAATTCATGATCATCAACTCACAGTTACTTGATAGATTTTGATGAGTTTGATTTAAAAAAAATAAATAAATAAAAAAACAGCTGCATCTTTCTATGGTATTTGGTATTGTTCTGCTTTCAGGTTGATCAAATGCATGGGTCTGAAATCCCCTGTTCTGTGTAACCTCCAGCTAATTTGGTTGCATATAGCTTAAAGTAACTATAATTGATTTCTTATGCCAAAAAAAAAAACCATTGTGTCAAATGACAGTTTGATAGGGGTTTACTTGTATGCTTGAATGAATGAATGAATTATCACCAGAATTGACTTTATGGAGCTTTAAAGCAGGTTTCAACTTTCCAGATCACAAATGTACTGTTCTGGTTCACTCTCACTGCTCTCATAGTGTTTTTTTGTATTTTGTTGTGCACAACCTGCGTTATCATAGTGAGCAAAAAGAATTCATGATTTCTGAATTAATTCATGTTTTAAATCATCATAAGCACTTCAGCATATGATCTGTTCCCTAATTGTGAAGTGTTAGCAAAAAAAATCATGAGTAATACATTGCTTTTCTTAGTAGTTTTGACCCTTCTTCTGCTTTCAGCTGCAAGCAGATAAGAATTTGTTGAATTTGTCACTATCTCTGGCTCTGTTATTCTGCCAAGGTCACGCTGGCTGATGGGGAGGGAGAGCGCAAGGAAGACAAAACCACTCACCAAGACAAGAGGTCGTAATCAGAGAGAGCGAAGCTATAATCAAACGTAGACCTCTGGCAGAAAACAGACAAAGCGTGACAAAAGGAAAAAAACAACATTATCATAGTGAGGAAATGAGAAATTTGACAAAAACGCATCTGAAGTAAAACCTTTAATCATACAGGGTGAAAAGGACAAAGCGAGGCTGTGTGGATGAGAAATTAAAAGAAAAAGGAGAGTAGAGACAGAGTGGGCGAGTAGACAGAAAGGGAAGACAGAAGGTGGGATTGAGGAGATGGAGGGGTGCAGGGTGGTGGTATTTTTAACATGTTCTAATCAGGGCCAGCACATCAAACATGGCCTGTTGAGAAAACACTCTCTCAGTTAATCAGAGCGAAGAAACACAGCGAAAAGTTGGCTGATGCCAGAACAGTTCTGTGGAAAGCCAGACTCAAATATGCTGTATAAAGAAGGGGATTTGGTGTGTACAGCATACGGAAATGAGGACAGAATTGAGTAAATTCTCCTCCTTACGTAAATCTTTTCCGCATGAAAGATTCTTCCTGTAGACTCCGGGGTTTAATAAGATGGGGGGTGGGGGTTGTTTTCCACCCTGTCCTGTCTTCGGCCAGCTCGCTGGGCTGAGGAGCAACAGAAGAGGACAGGAGTTCTGTCTAAAGGCAGCGTGAGGATGAACTAAGAGAGGATAAAACCAGCCTCATGTTTACTTGCACCTTGGGAAGGTTGTACTGGGCAGCAGCTCGCTCTGCTCCCACTCTTCACCTTATAATCCCTGTGGTGGAACTGCGCTATCTGACTGTTTTAATGAGTCCCAGCAGATTAGGGTTGACAGTTATTCTAATCCAGGGGACACTCACTAAACCTGATGCTCTTTTCACCAATCAGCTGCACCGTATGGCAAAATTGTGTCCTAGCAGTGAGTGTACAACCAACTGCATATCATTACAGTTCCCTGGCAGTCTACTACAGTTCTACTGTGTTTGAATTACGGCATTTTTCAGAAAATGCGATCTGGAGAGTTTTGGCCTCTGCTGGCTGTATGTGATGAATAAACTGTTTCCTGTGCCTTTTTATGGCTTTTGTAAATATTCATCTTGCTGACGCCTGCGTCCTGCTGCAGTGCAGTGTGTTACAGAGCGGAGCTGTGAGGGATATTGATGAGCTGTGGGTCTGAGGATGCTCAAATCACACAGCAATCAGGCCTCATCATGGCCCCTGTGGCCAGATCAGCACAGGCTTTAACACTCAGGTACATCTCGCCTTCTTTTTCTAACAGGGCATGACTTTCCCCAGCCATTAGTCGGGGAAAGTCAAGCTCAAAAGCATGGCTGTTTGGCGCTTCACATACTGATGGGATGCATTGTGGTGTTTTCTAAGCTCTGCTCAAGGGACGGAAAGTCTAATCCAACACAGAGGCGTTAAGTGGCATCCAGCAAGTGGTGGGACAGTGCAGCGACTTGTATGCAGTAACACACTTCCAGCCAGTGAAATCAGAAGGGAGTGGGATTGTGAAAGCCTTTAAATGTGTCTGGGGGCTGGATAGTGGAGGTTATTATCCAAAGAATCATGACAGGAATTAAATAACAGGCTTTTGTCCTGTGAAATTTCACTCTTCCCATAAGGATCCTTCTGCCTTCTTTCCGCTCCCCCCTCTCTCTCTCCATCCCTCTGCTCCTCTGGGGGGAATGAGTTAAAAGCATAATACTGGGAGTACTTGAGTGCTGAGGATTCCTCTTGAATGCTAAACACTTTCATCAAATGGCACACTGCAGCACAGGATCTTAGGTACTGATGGGCAGTGAGAAGCAGAACAGACATCTGACAAGTCTGCATACTTGATGCTCTACATGTCCCATTTAAAAACAACCTACAGTAAGTCTGCTTATGATTTGGGTGTCAGGATATTGTAATAAAATTGGGTCTCCTTTCTGTGTTAAGGCAACGCTGTACACAACAGAGAAGACTTACTGCTTGTGAATGTAAACCTTCATGAAGATCACATTAACATTAAATCCAGTTCTTCATCTTTTATCATGAAAAAGATTCTATTTTTACCGTGAACACAGAAATGTATGTGTGTTCATGTATTATAAAAACATTCAATGTATAAATGTATAAATTATTACATAATGCAAATAATTTGAAACAATGTGCAAATGAGGAACTGCATGCATCATAGTTCACCATGGTGCATGAGATAAGAGGTCAATGAGTTTGATGGCTTTAATTTTGAGTTTTCTCTGCTCTATTTTCTGAACGTTGCATATTTATCATAGCTAACTTCACAGTGGAATCAGAGCATGTTCTTTTCACGCTCTGATACAGACGCTGATACAGTGGGCTGATGGGTGTAAGACACTATTTCCTATCAAGGACCTTTTCAATTTTTATAACATCCTTCGAGGGCCATGCTAAATTATTCGACACGTACATCAGACTAGCCTCTAACGCAATGGCTGGGACTGTTTCCCTTTGGAGAGACATCTGATGTCAGATGGTGGTCATGATGAAGATACTTGCAGCTGGTTTTCCTGGTTTGGGTCAGTCAGTCAGAGTCTGTGAAACAGTCGTTGCAACAGTAAGTTTTGAAAAGAGCTGCTTAAAGCAGTAGGTTGTCCCAAACAGAGATGCCAGAGCAGGAAAATCCTCAGGATGCACGTACAGTTTATAGAGCTCTAGCAGAGGGAGGTTATCGTAGCTTTGAGCTCGTTGTTGCTTTGCAGATCAATGATTTCATGTTGTAAATTGTCAGGAACATCAGCTGATTCCACTTAAGAGTGTTAACTTTATCCAAGTGCATTTGTCCTTGCAGCTCATCCAGTTAGCCTGTTTGTAGCTGTAATGACTACAGATATCGGCCTTTTTCATCACTGCAATCACATCCCCATGTAACTAACTTAGACACACTTTCACTTCAGAAAAACGAAAGTCCTTTGTCCGTTTCTCAAAGCAGCATCTATTTTTCCTTTGTCATCGCTAAAACGTAACCACTACATGGATGTTTGGTTCACCTTGACCGTGACCTAGAAGAGAGTAGAGCAGGATGTGTTCGTCTACTGTTTTATTTTATTTTATTTTAACACACACTAAACGTAACTGCTGTTTACAGAATTCATTTTTAAACACATAAATGTAAATTCATTCATTATCTGTTTACAGACCAGCCTCCACTTATGGGTAGCCACAGAAGGAGTTATAGTTGCTAATAAACACATGAAAAAACGCTTAAATCTCATAGCAAATGCATTGCTGTGTGTCAAAACCATTTATTAAATGTTTGTTGAATGCGGGAAAGCCAAAGTGTCTGTATTTGATGACCTGGGAATGAGACTCAACAATCAATTGTCTTTCTCCAGAATTGCTTACTGCACCATTAATTGAGAAAATAATCACCACTCTAACTGAGAATGAAAATAATCATTAGCTGCAGCCTCGGTCAATGGCGTCCTCGATTTCTCTCAGAAACATTAAGAATACAAGCAGAAGTTTAAACATCTTGGTATTTGGCCTTCTGATAACATCTCTGATAGATTTGGTAGCCGGTACATCTACTAGTAACAAACATACTTGCCATTCAGGACATGTAATGCTATCAAGTTATACGCTTTCACACACACACACACACACACACACACACACACACACATCTGTATAACACTCTGCCGACACTGTTCCTACTTGAGTTCAAATAAGAAGCACAATGCTGCCGTAGGAGTTAGTTCCTGACTGATTACTTATGAAGGAGGACAGGTGTTATGTGTGTGAGCGTGCACGTGTGTTTATGCAGTCACACTGTGGGGGTCTTGCCATCCTTATGGGGACAAAATGCAAGTCCCCATACAGTAAGTAATTCAATTCTAGGGTGAAGACTTGGGTTAAGGTTAGGTTTAACCAAGTTATGGTTGTGGTTCTGGTAAATCTCCAGGAAATGAGTGTAAATCTATGTAACATCCTCACAAGTGATGGAAACATGATTCTGTGTGTGTGCGTGTGTGCAGTGGCAAAACCATTTCCATCCTCGAGCTCTGCTGTAATTGCACATAACAGTCTTGTCAGTGAATGATGCTAAATAACAGCACAATTCAGACTGAAGACAGAGAACCGAGCCCACAAACAGCAAACACTCCCTCTGCTCCCCCTCTCAGCTTCACGCACACACACACACACACACACACACACACACACACACAGCAGAGACCCTCAGCATCGTAAGAGAACCTCAGTATAAAGATTTAATGAAACTGTAGGAGATGTCGTCTGGTGGGGTTTAAATGTTTAAATGTTGCTATTTCTTACTGCTCCAGCAGGAAGGGAGAGTTTCCTGTGATAATCCCAGTGTCAGTGGTCTTCTTCCTGCTCCCTTTGCCACAACAATTTCCCTAGGGCATAAATACATCAATGTCTGTATGATGTAAGCTTTGCATAACCCAAGAGCTGCTCATGTGGAGGGCTATGGGAGCTGTAAGTGTGCTCCAAGCTGGGTGGCAGAGAGTGATGAAGGAACAACACAGAGACAAAAGATTGAAAACTCACAAAAACTGGGCAAAACAGATTTCTTTCTTTTTTCTTTTTTTTTGAGTTGTAAAAAATTAAGAAAAAAAAAAAAAGCTATTTAATCCCTGAGGGTGTTGTGCCATGTGCTGTGAGCATTGTGCCACCTGTTCATAGATGAGTAGTGCTCCTAGAGGTTTTCAGGGGAGCTCAACTCACAGAGTGCATTGTGGGTAAGGCTCCGGTGCAGCCAATTTGGTATCAAGCAGCAGAGGCAGGAGCTGAGTTGGAGGAAACCAGGGTTGAGGCTTAATTTAACATCTAAGAAAACAGTGGTACTGACAAAGATTTCATTTGACAGCCACCGCCCACTCACACTCAACCGTCCTCTCTCTCTCTCTCTCTCTCTCTCTCACTTATTTTCACACTCTCTCTCCTCTGCCGCGATCTGACATATACACACACACATTTACAAAATGTGATGTAACAGTCCCCTTGAGCTGTAATCCAGGGCGAGCATCCATGAAGACGGCCTGTTAAGATGTTCAAAGGGAACCACAATAAATGACTGTGGCTGGCAGACGAGCAGTGCCATTAACCAGCCACCAGATCTGGATGTTACAGTGTTAAGTGTGTGTGTGTGTGTGTGTGTGTGTGTGTGTGTGTGTGTGTGTGTGTGTGTGTGTGTGTGTGTGTGTGTGTGTGTGTGTGTGTGCGTGCGTGGCTTTGGGCACTTTCAGTCACAGATGTCATCTGTTCTATAGGCCTGTAAAGTGTGTCTGTATACTCATATAACCACGGCAAATTACAGTCAGGAACTCCTGTTGGCTAGTGTAGCGTGATGTTTCATTTCCACTGATGGGAAACTGTGTCCAAAATTACTCGCTTCTTACTGTCAGTGTAGTTTCACTAATGCGATCCAGGGTCAGCCCTACAATAGATCAGACAGGAGGGCAATAGGCTTTCACAGGAAAGTAATATTACAATACACTGACTCAAGTATTTTCACAATTTAAGCTACTACAGTTCTACTCCACCACATATCAGAGGTAAATATTGTGCTTTTTACTTCACTACATTCATAATTTAAATTTAGCTATTAAAGATATGATCAACTTAGAAATAAATGTGACTGCTTCCTTATAGGCTAAAGGCCCTGCACGCCCACACAGGTGTTTGCAGTTATGCTGAGGCCACCAGATCTCCTTGTACTAATAGGAATGTAATAAGTTATAACTTGTCCGGCAACAAACTAGAGAGAGATGTCAGTCAAGCCGAGTCTGTGCACGTCCACTCAGTGCTGGAAAAGAGGTCTAGTCAGGCATAAAATAGAAAATACCTGTGGGGGTAGGTCATGGGTGTGTAGGGTCTTTGAGCAACAGTTTACATAATATTTTGAGCTCCATCTCAGCCAGCGACATTAAAGTGCTGCTTTAAGTTTAATAGACTTCTATGGAATTCTGCATGTTGAGTACTTTTGATACTTCATAGATACATTTCGCTCATTACGCGATGCTCTTAGAGTCAGGTAGAATCTCGAATGCAGGACTTTCAGTGGAGCGTTTTACATACTTTTTTGCTTTCTTTGAAGTAAAGCATCAGAATATTTCATCCGTCATAACACTATTAACAAAGCAAACATGATTATACAAGAAAAAAACTGACATATGCCTGAATGAGCGAAGAGAAAATGAGTTTATCCCATACAATAGGCAAAATTACTGAAGTGTACAACTGAGGGTCACAAATTGAGAGCTACCATCATGCATTGCTCAAGGACGGAAAAGACGTGTTTGCACAGTGCATGCTGGATGAAAGAGTTTACTCGATTGGTGCCCCATAGGTTTGTTTGGTCATTGTGGTTTTATTTCATGTTGCCAACTACACATGGTATTGTGCTTTACACAGAAGTTTCATTTCATTATTTCATTATTCTAAAAACCAATGCAGTTTTCACACTCGAGTGACTGTACTGTGGAACAGCGTTTGCATATTTTAGAGTTGGGCTAATGTCCTTTCTTTGCAGCAAGAGTGGTTGATCAGAAAGGTTTGATCTATCAAAGCAGACATATGAGCGGATCAATATGAGCCGCTTAATGTATCATTAGAGAAGGTTATGACCATGTACGAGAATAGATCTCTGCTACTTGTTCTTGACACTGTCTGCATTGTAGCAGTTACAGATTATGCACAAGTCAGACGTTCAAAGTGTCTAGTTAGTAACATGAACATGAGTCATATCCTTAAATCATGAGTACATGCACAGACAACAAATCCTCTTTCCGTATGTAGCGAAGCTGCACGAGATCAGTGCTTTTCAAGGCTTTTAATTCATGAGCAGTACAATCATCAGAACAACTAGTACAAATCGAGGAGAACAATAGTGCTTCTGTTCACAGACAAATAATGGATAAAAGCTGGCAGCATGGAGCTGTAGGTCTGTTGTCTGCTGTGGCTTGAACGCATACAGTTAATGATGTGGTGCCATCTAGTGGTCAAAGAAGAAACGTGGCTCATAGGTGCTTTGTAGAAAGAAAAAATAAAATAAAAAAGGCTTTAAACTGTGGAATTAAGGGTTTTTTGTTTGTTGTTTTTGTTTGGAAAAACTGTTCTCCCTCAGACAAATACCAAGGCAAAGGGCATGAGATAGATGGAAGCTGATCTATGACATCATCATCTAAGCACTGAGGGTCGTTCAAATTGTTATAACGTCCATCAACGGCAATACTCCATGGCCCTGGCACCCCTGGACATGTTAAATTATTGGATGCATACTGTATATCACACTAACCTCTGTGATGGCCGGAGCTGCTTCTCTCTGGTGAGGCGTCTGATGACGGTGGAGATGATGATCATTCCGCTCGCAGCTGGTTTTCCAGGTTTTGTTCAGTCAGTCTGGAGCAGAGCTGAGTCTTTGTAAGAGTCAGTTTTGAAAAGAGCTGCTCACAGCAGCAGGCCGTTGCATTGAAGCTCAGTGATCTGGTGTTGTTGGTTGTCTGTCGCATCAGTTGTTTCCACATTATACAGCAAATATGTTCATTTCCTTGTGTTTGCTTTTCATGTCCTGAAAACTCTCTAATGCCTGAAGGACTTTTCACCCTCAGCAGCACATTCAGATGTCACAGCAGGCTTTTGTTCTTGCAGAGTAGGAGAATGCACAGTGTTACCTCTCTTCAGTTGCACTTCCCACAGCTTTAATTAGTTTTCAAATGATTTCTCTCTTCAAAGCAGAAAGCTGAGAAGCTGCAGGAGCTTGAGATTCAGCTCTCAGAGGTACTTGGAAATGTCCACCATGAAGGCCAAATCACACAAACTATTAATATCAGGGACGGACTGACCATTTGGGCCAATAGTCGGCCACTTTTTTATTTTAAATATTGGTCTGACTAGCCCATAATACCAAACAGTCGATCAGCGGCTCGATTGACATTGGGCTGGCCCAATCACATCGTTAAACACCAACCGCTAAAAAAAACTGCAAAAAAATAATAATAGAGCAAGAGTTTGTTCAACCACCGACCGGCCCTCGACACACGCTGGTCTGCGGCCTATAGGTTATTTTCTTCACTGACATTTGACGGGACTCATCTCGCCCAATCATGTCATGAAACACTTCCCCTCTTTTAAGTCGGCACCTCAATCTGTTAGGATCTTCGAGAATGGAGAGAAAACGAAAAGGAGGTGCAGAAAAAACTGCGAGACAAGAAGAGGCTGGCTCTTCAAGCCAAAGCTGCCAGATGCGCAAAAGTTCTGCTATGTTTGCCACGGCAGGGCCTTCATCAGCTCCCGTGGCCGATGACAGCGGTGGTGGCGACATTGAACAGGGACATGCAGTAAAACCTGCGTTAAGCTGGACTGCTTTACTCCTTTCTGACAGCATTCCTACACTCCGACGCTGACTAGGATGCCTTCACTTGTTTGTTAAAGGAGGAGTCCTTTAGGGGATGACTTCACTTGCACCCCTTTTCCTTGGTAAGTTCACAGTTGATGTAATGCAAAAGACACAGATGATCCTTTCATTCTCAGGCTATTATTATTATTATTATTATTATTATTATTATTATTATTATTATTATTATTATTATTAGTGTGTGTGTGTCCCGGGTAGGATCCCTTCCCGGGTTATTATTATTATTAGTAGTAGTAGTAGTAGTAGTAGTAATAATATTAGTGTGTGTGTGTGTGTGTGTGTGTGTGTGTCTGTCTGTCTGTCTGTCTGTCTGTCTGTCTGTCTGTCTGTCTGTCTGTCCCGGGTCGGATCCCGGCCAGGATTGTCGTTATTATTATTATTAGTAGTAGTAGTCGTAGTAGTAGTAGTAGTAGTAGTAGTGTGTGCGTGTCTGGGTTGGATCCGGGTCTGGTCCGGGGTCGGATCCAGGTAAGTCCCGGGAATTTAACCCGGAACTTATCCGGGACCGACCCGGAAATTTCCTGGTATTTACCCGGGACCAACCCGAAAATTTCCCGGGACTTTACCGGGACCGACCCGGAACTTACCCGGGACCGAACTGGAAATTTCCCGGACATTGCCGGGACCGGGAAAGTTCCGGGTTGGACCCGGGTAGGTGCCAGGTCGGATCCCGGGTCGGATGCTGAAAAACTGATTGATGCCTTTAATTCAAGCTGACTGACCCATCTGTTATCATCATCATTATTATTATCATCAGTGTGTGTCCCAGGTCTGATCCCGGCCAGGTTGTTAATATTATTATTATTAGTGTGTGTGTCCCGGGTCGGATCCCGGGTCGGATCCCGGGGCCGTTGCACAAAACTAGGATTAAGACATCCAGGACAAGTGACTGAGCTGAGCCAATCCAAAACATGAGCGTCCAGACTTAATCGGTTGCACAAAGACCAAGCCAGGATGAGCAGACACGGATTTAACAAGCCAGGTGAAACCTATCCTGGATAAGTATGTGCACGCGGCTTCCTCAAATAGACCCCGCCATCGATCACAGATTTACGGATTCACCATGGCAACTAGAGCGGCTTACTTTTCCCCGTCGGAGGCAGAAGTTCTCATGGAGGCTTACAAGGAGGTGAAGGACCAAATTAAAAAGAAAGGCAATACCGCCACAGTTATAAAACAACGAGAGAAAGCGTGGCAAAGTATTGCAGACTGCCTGAATGCATAAGTAGCGCACAAATACCCACTCACTGCTCCGCTGAAACCATTACAATTACAATCCAAATACCGTAGTTGTACTCTGATTATGAATCAGTTGAAATTGTAAGTGAAATTGTGTAAATGTAACTGCATCAGACTGTATAACTCCTTGTTATACCATGGTCTGGATGAATACTCGATTCTGATTAGCTCTAGGGTGTCCGTTAAAAAGTGTTGTAGGACACCTATAAAAAAAGTTCTGGTCAAATAGCCTGATTGTTCTAAATTATTGCGCTGGCTCAAACGCTAGTTGGCCACAGAAACTGTCTTGCTTACCTTACTTACTTACTCGCTCGATACAGAGTGAATGGTAAATAATATTTATAAAAACGATTTAGGATAGACTTACTAGCTTGATACACGTTTAATGATCGGAGTGAATGGTGGATAATATTTCTTGCAATAAAAACGATTTAGGAAACTATCTGTGGACAAAATGTCGCATCATCCTCTGGACACACACAAGCGGTAAGAGGCGCACTTGCCCTCTGAAATGATACTTTGTATCACGTAACATAACGTTAACAATCATCTCACTTCCCTCCGCTGATTAGGTCTAATATAACAGCTGCGGCCGACCGAGCTGCACGTTCTGTGGCCAGAGTCGGTTACCTTGGCAACGCGTCACAACGACAGATATTAAATAGTCCACTTCTTGTGGAAAAACTTACGATTTTAACGGAAAGCAGCATTAACGTATTAATAATTGATTAAATATTTCTTTCTTTCGTAAGTGGTATAAGCGGAGCTTCGCGTTGGACGGTTCACGCCTCCGCGTCGTCCATTCATTTCTGATAATGGTTGAATGTTAGATTGATTTGGCCTCTTATGTTTGTGCTGTATACAAGCTTGCAGGCTCCTGCATCCATTCATTTTTTTTGTTCATTTGTTGTGTACAGATTTGTCCTGCATTTATTACAGTGTGCAGACATGTGGGGTGTATTATATACAGACCGTTGGATGTGTATTTATTCTTGTGTTGTATAATATGCTTTGATTCTGTGCTTTCTATCTTGTAGAGTCACTGTGTGACTTCAGTTTGGAAAGGAACTGATGCTTTAATTTATCCTTATTCAATAAAGGAACATCATGTTACTCTTTGATGTGTATTTATATTTATATTGGATGTGTATTTTATATATAGCCTATGGGAAACTGTCTATCTGATGATTCAACACATCTAAAATCATCATTTATCTACAATGATTGAAATTAATTAAAATTGAAATTAATGATGCTTATGTTTTGTGTCAATGTTTAAATAATGACCGTGGATCAGGTTGAATGTGATAACAATGTGTAGTGGTCAGTGGAATAACTATTGGTTTCCATTTGTGATGACTGCTGACTGAGATAAGGGATGAGATTAAATAGATCCTGGAACTTAGCCTGGTCTGGAGCAGGCTAGCTCCACAGAATAAATCTCCATGGTAACTTATCCCATAACATATCCCACTTTCCGCTATCCTGCTTTTGTCCCGGCTTAATCCCTTATCCTAGTTTTGAGCAACGGGCCCCGGTTCGGATCCCGTCCCGGGTTGTTGTTGTTGTCATTGTTATTATAGTTTTGAAAACATTTGTCAGGGGTGATGATGACGATATGTGTATAATGAATTGATAAGGTGTCCTTAAACACAGTGTCTCTCCCCTGAAGTGCGCAAAGTGCAGATATATGTAGGGGCAGGGACTGACTGACCATCTGGCACCTTTTTTTTTTTTTTTTTTTTTTTAAATATTGGTCTGACCGGCCCATACAGACAGTTGATCAGCAGCCCGATTGACACTCGGCTGGCCCAATCACGTCGTTAAACACCCTTTCGCTTTGGCCCTGCGGCGTAATGCATTCGGCGAAAAAAAAAAGTCAGCGCAAGAGTTTGTTTGTAAACACCGGCAGCCCCTCCACACACGCAGTTCTGCGGCCGATAGGTTATTTTCTTCTCTGACACGAGACGGGACTCATCTCGCCCAATCATATCATTGTTACACCCACCGCAGGTCACTAGCACCAGAAATAACGATTAGCCATGAGGTATAGAAAAGTATTTATTTATTACCAGTAAACTCGGCTTTACAATTATGTTCGATAAGCCATTGTCACACTTAATCTTCTTGCGGTTAATCCCCAGTCAGACTAACCCGGGCAGGGGCTGGAATATGTGAAAACACACCTTTTCACCCTGTTAACAAGGCTTGTACACGGAATAAATACACTCCAATCCCAAGCTTAAATCGAAGATTTACACACATGCAAAAACAGTTACACTACAGAAGGGTAAACACACCGTAAGCCTGCCGTGACCACCCGACCCAGATCGATCCATTAAAGATAAGTGTTTGAATGGGGGAAACAAGCCGAACAAAGAAAATCAGACAAACAAACGAAAAACAAAGAAAAATAAAAAACTAGTCCGCCCCAGGGGCAATACCCAGCTCTTTTGCCCGCTACCGGCACACTTGCCGAGGCGGACTAGACAGAACAAAAAACCCCAAAAAAGAAAATAAAACTAACAAAAACCGTCTCACGGCAAGAGCAGCAAATGGACCACTGATGCCCTGCGGAGGAACAAACACCAATCAACAATTTATTAACCAAACAAAATTACATCTTTAATTTCGACCACATGTTAAAAACTACATAACTAAAACTTTAAAATACCTGGTACGTCGATCTATTTCGACATCAACTACCAGCCGCCTTTAACCCAGCAGGGATTGAAACAGGTCTGAAATACACAGACACAGTAAATACAACATATGTTCAAACTACACAATATAAGACATATAAAAAACACAGAAAGAAAAGCCTACCACTTATTCCTGCACGCCAGCTTTCCCTGCATACCGGCGTGGAATGAGGTGTGCACCAGCCTCACTCTGCCTGAACACCTGCTGCCACCTGTGTTCCTCCTGCAGGTAGCCTTTTATCGCTGACGTGACTAATTAACACACCTGCCCCTTTCCTACTCTATGCCACCCACCACATCATGAAACACTTCCCTTCTTTCACGTCGGTAACGTAATGTGTTAGGATCTGCGAGAATGGAGAGAAAACGAAAAAGAGATGCAGAGAAACTGCGAGACAAGAAGAAGCTGGCTCTTGAAGCCAACGCTGCCAAATGCGCAAAAAGTTCTGCTACGTTTGCCACGACAGGGCCTTCATCAGCTCCCGTGGCCGATGACAGTGGTGCTGTTGGCGACATTGAACAGGGACATGCAGTAAAACCTGCGGTAAGCTGGACTGCTTTCAGAACACTTGTCATGAGGAAAGCAACCCAACGCCTTGGTAAATCTGATAATGATAAAACGTCAATAACATATTTTTGGCTATTGTTCTATGGCCAGGTTAGTTTGTATTCTAGTTAGTTTATAATACCTGTATAGACATTGTGTAAGTAGCCCTCTCCCGCATTCATGTGTCATCATCCCTCTTCAGTTTTCAGTTTCTAAGCTGCTATTTTTATCTTGAAGATTGACCAATAATCAAATCTCTTTCTCTCTTTCTCTCTCAAACAGACATACACAGAGTTCAAAGTTCATTCAGGAGTTCAGTTACATTCATCCATCTGGACTGGGTCACTTCACAATTTATTGAGTACTACTCTTGGAAGAGTTAACATCTGATCCATCATTTCTCATCTCTATTCTTTCTCTTTTCTTCCTCCCTGAAACACATAGGTACACCCAATACGATGAATTCTGCTTAAAGATCCATTACTGTGATGGAGTGTATTTTTTTGTAGTGTTAATAAATTAGAGTTTTTGGAAGTATTTAATGTGTCCACTCTCACTGATTCCCATTAACTCATCGCATGGCTTAAGGTACGTGGTTTTAAAGAGTTGCACAGTTGGTATACATATTCAAGAGACTGAAAAGACCGAAACAGTGTGCGTTATCAAATGTGGTGGGCCGGTCTGGTCCAATATGCCAGGGCCGATTTCTTGTCCCAGTCCGCCCCTGCTTACTATCACTGAGTTTCCACATCAGTTTTTCCTTCATCTCTGTGAATTACTCCAGACAAACAGACACTTTTACTTTGTCTGGTCCTGGCAGCTCCTCTGCAGCAACAAGGCTCTCCTTCACAAATTCTCCTTCTGAATGAGGTTTCAGCCTCTTAGCTCTTAGCTCGCTCACCACAAAACTTGTCTGTATAACACTGTCAGAACGTGGGCTTCTGAAAGCTGCTTGTTGGGCACCCAAACTCCATCAAAGAGCGTTGATCTTATCCATTTGTCCGCGCAGCTCATCCAGTTTAGCACGTTTGTAGCTGTAATGACACAAGAGATTAACCTTTTTCATCACTGTGAGCTCGTCCCCATAAACTAAGTTAAACACACTGGTTTGTCCCTCACTTCAGCAAAGAAACAAACATTTGTCCATTTCTCTTGGAAAGCGCGACACTTCGCAACTATCTGTGTTTTGTTGACAGACGCAATGAAGCATTGACATGACATATAATGCTATACGTGTGTTGCATTCAGGGACCGCTCAGAAAAAAAGGTCTCGTCTACTTTTTTTCTTTCTTTCTTTCTTCTTCTTCTTCTTCTTCTTCTTCTTCTTCTTTATTGCTGAAGAAAAGTAATTTGTTTGTTTGTTTGTTTGTTTGTTTGTTTGTTTGTTTGTTTGTTTGTTTGTTTGTTTGTTTTTGTGAGTTCCCCACTCCAGGTTTAGTGTATTGTTTAGCATGCTAACATTTGCTTATTACCAGTAAACACAAAGTACAGCTGAGGCTTATGGGAATTTCATTAGCTTTGCAGGTATTTACTTATAAGTCTGGACTGATGATACCATCCCCAGAGCTATGTTGTAAGTGTGCCTAAAAAATACAAGCAATCAGGATTAAATCACAATGTAGCATATTAAGGAGGCTTGGACATATAAGTTACTGCATAATGTAGTCTGTATCTTGTGGATGGTTGCTTAAATATATATAAAAAATATTTTAACATTTGGTGATTTCAAAGTCATTGAGATTCCCTCTGTCCTGCTGTTTAACTACAGGCCAGTAAACTGCAGCTTGAATTCCAATGTGCTCATTTTTTTCATCATTCTTTATTGATCAAGAGACAGATTCATCAAAATAATATCAAAGGTTTTAAAAGCTTCCAGAGCACCATTCAGTGTGTGCAGACACCTGTTCATTTGTTGCTCAATTCACGCCTTTCGAATTTACACAGCCACGGATTAAACAGAACAGCGTACAATTATGAGATCAATACACAAACAAATGTTTTATAAAATATAGAAAAATTACAAAGGGAAAAAACAGCATCATATAGAACAACATCTAAATATAAATGGACAAAACAAAGGATACAATCTATACAGTATAGTCAGTGTGGATGAATAACAGTTTCTCGCCTATTGGTGGCACAAAACAGCTTAAGCTTAAACTGAAGTGCTGAACTCCGACCCCTCTGAGAGGAGATGAAAAAATACAATCTAAAAACAAGATTTTAAAAATGTCTTGACACGCAGAAGAAAAATATAGTAATACAACATGTTAAAGCAGTTGAAAGAGCTGAATTTACACTACTGTGAGTTTATAGTAGACATGAAAGTAGGAAACATCCCCCAAACTGTCAATGCATAGATGCCAGTGTTTAGGAAGCAACAAGATTTTGGCAAAATCCTGTTGAACTCTTGTTTTTGCTTCATATGCAAAGATCTGTTTGTCTATGTGTCCATCCCAGCAAGCAGTGAGCAGCGGCCCAAAGCGAGGCGACAGGCGGGTAATTTTCCAGTGTGTTGCACGGTTAAGTGTTCACTTTAGATTTTGGATGGTTTGAAGTCAAAGTGAGAGAGTGTTTCCTCCTCAGATCATGAAGGAGCGAGTTTGTTTGTAGTGCTTGAACTGTAGAGAACAGAGAGGCGCACAATGAATCATTTCCTTTCATTAGCTGTGGACCAGCGTTATCAGAAACTTATTGACACAATGGCAACCCAAATACATGATAGCGAGCCCTGGCACGACATCAGGCTCTCTGATTACTCACATTGTGGATGGGAGGAGGAGGAGGAGCAGGGTTGAAGGACTTGGCGCTGAAAGACGAAGGGTGGCAGTTCAGTCTGTGCTCAAGCAGTCAACATCACATAGCTACAGGCAAAACGAGTCAAAAAAGTGAAAGCCTCACCTTTTTCTTTTCTTGTCCTCTGTTCACAGAAAAAAGAGAAAACGTCAAGTCAGCATTTGTCAACATCACTATCATGGCTGCCAAAGAAGTTGGACATTATGTCTCTTTATGTGCTGGCAGTAATTAGTTGGATAGTAATGAGTACATTTTTTACTCATGTATACATCAACGGTCATGTTTCTCTCCAATATTCACATTCCTTTAGCTCTCCTGGGGGAAGTGTCTGTCTTTAGCTGCTGGAAATGCTACTCCAGTTTCTGGTTGCCTGCTCTTTGGTGCTGAGCAGATAGGGTACAGTCACTTTTACAGTGTGCTGAAAGCAAGGCTGATAAGAGCACTGAGAGTGGAGATAAACTTAGGCTGCATCGTGAACAGAATTCACAGATTTTCTCTGCACACAAGAGAACTCAGACCGTGTTAGAACTTCACGAGTTGTATGATGTAAACACAAAGCATGGTGACACTCGAGGAGGTGGCTGTTGTGTTAATTCTGAGATCACAGCAGAACAACTGACAGTACTGCTTTTTGCAAAAGGAGTTTCAAGTGCAAGTCCTTCACTTGCAATGATCTGTTTATACTTTTACTGAGCCAAAAGATCTGAATACTTCCTCCATGACTGTCTGTAGGTTTGCACACACTTTGTAACAGCATCAAACAACTCACTCTTGCAGCAGCCTCGGCGTCGGCAGACACACACACAGATGCAGCAGAAGAAGATGAGCATGAGGAAACCTGCAGCTCCTGCAATCAAAATCGTCATGTTCCAAGGATCTTGAAGGAGGGGAAAGAGAGAGTTTCCTCAGTCTTAGGTGAGAGGAGCGTGACGTGTAAACTCCAGTGAGGACTTTTACCAAAACCCACTTACAATCAATAACTTTCAGTTGTTGGGCCACACAGCTCTTGGGGGCCCCCACACTGTTGGAGGACTCACAGCGGTACATGCCCGCGTCTGTTTTGGACACACTCTTCAACTTCTGCTCCAGAGGAAGATGAGGAGAGAGTTGAATTAGAGAGAGCGACAGCTGTGCGTCAGTGCAGGTATTTTTCATATTTTAGCGCACACTCACCAGCGTGCCCTTGTTTGTGTCGATGCTGTATGGAGTGTCCGCTGTGGCCGTCAAAGCCTTGTTGTCTTTGTACCAGCGGTAGGTGGCGGGAGGCACACTGAGTTTGTCCTTACAGTGAAGCTCCAGGCCTGAGCCCACGAACACAGAGCTCGGCACCTCGCAGGATGGGACATGAGGAGGCACTAAGGAGGCAGAGAGGAAAAACAGCTTGAGTTACAGCAAAAATTGCAAATGAATATGCAACAATATAATTTTTGGGAAGGCAAGGCTACCTTAAAACACACATTGTTACTTCTTTTGATGCATTTTGATGCTTGGTGGATGTAGAAAGGTCTAATGAACTAATCTGCTGCATCTAAGCACTGACTAATCAATGCATTGATCTGCTAAAGGCATAATTAGTTCACTCTGTCTTGAGCAATAATCATCACACTGAAATGGAATTATACTAAAGGTACTCCCTGAAACTGATAATGCTATTATTATCTAAACGTATTATTTAAACTACATTTTTACTGTTTAATGGAAATGAACTGAAGTCCACACTGTTTATTGTATATTATGATGTGGCAAACTATGAGACAAATTTTCATTCTTGAACTGAATTGCCAAGCTGAAGTAGGAGTGGGTGATAGATCCTCGCTCTCTGCATGTGTAATTTAAAATTAAAATTCTGTATTATGACAAATGGTGTTGATTTTAACCAACAGTAAATTATGTAGAAGTACAAAGCAACAGGATGCTGATGGCAGTTCATTTAACAGCCACCGGTGCCATTAATAACAAGGATTTTCCCAAAGTACTTTGAATGTCTAATGAGTTTTCCTGGACAAAACCAAGCAAACTGCAGAAGTTCACTTTTCATTTGCTCAAGCAAATACAGAACACGTCATTCACCCTTATGTATGCATATTTACATTTTCACAAACACACATGCAGATTTCTCATCATACCCAGGACGTTGAGGGTTACAGTAGCCTCCCCAAGGTTGGTGTGGTCCTCGCTGGCAGTCACCTCACAGCGGTATTCCCCCGAGTCTTTCTGAGTGACGGAGTGTATCGTCAGCGTCGCTCCCTCTATCTTTGCCCGTCCTGCATAAGGCTCTATAACAGTAGGAAAGATGATAAAAGATGGCCAAAGCTAAACTCTGCTCTAAAAAAAAAAGGCGAAATCAAAGGAATTAATGGAGGGATGGTGGGATGATGTCACCACTCACGAGTAAATTTGTGATTGAAGTACACAAACGTCACCGCCTTTCCTTTCTTCTTCCACTCGATTCGAGGATTCTGATCTTTCTCGGTCTTGAACTCACAGGCAAGCACAGCATCTGGAAAACAGAGCCGCAAAATGACGCGTCAATTCACAGTAGGTGTACCTTCGGCCTTGTTTGAATTTTCGGGTCATTTTTCCCATGAAGCGAAAGGACAGATCCACTGTTTTTGCTGATTTAATGCTAAAACACTAGGAAATGAATACAGGAGATATCTGCTGGTTTCTCTTCATCTTAGTTGATTTTCCAGAACAATCTTGTGAAACATATGTTGTTTCTGGTGGTGGTAATTAAAGCTGTAATTATGTAAATCTATGTAAAATTGGTTTGTCTGTTGGTTTCACTGATTTGTTTTGCAATGAGGAGCACACAAATCAGAAAAGCAGATATCAGATGTAATATCCATCTTCCTGTCTCATCTTTGCCCTCAAATTGTTCCTAAATGTGCACATTAACTTAATTCACATTAATACTTACCACACTTTTCTTTAAGTCATATTTATCCACAGTTGTTTGTCATATCATTTGGAAATAGATGGCTAGATTCATGTGAAAATATATGGTGGCATGTTGTAATTCTTGGCTCTTTAATCTTCATTTACAGAATTAACTTCAATGACATTAGACAGCGTTGTTCCTTAAAGCTGTGGCCACTTTAAAGCCAAATAAATGAGAGAAGCAGCACAGCACAGTCTCACCTGTATGCTCATGAACCTCCACTTTGGGTTTACTGCTGCTCACCGTCACTGACAGACAGACAGGACCTGCAGGGGAGAAAGGATCAACCAACTGATGTAAATTAGACAGTTTCTCGCTGTATTTAACACTTGCTAAATATAGCTATATATAGCTAATATAGCACCAGAATTACAGACAGGTAAGCAGGTTAAAAAGACCATGAGAATGAGCACACCAGGCATGCATCCTCACCATATCGTCCATAAGTATAACGTTAATTTCCCACGACAGAATATGTGCATTTCTGCTTTCTTTTTGTATGGCTGCACACACACACACACACACACACACACACACACACACACACACACACACACACACACACAGATCTAGAGTGTGTAGCCACATCCTGGTGGTGCCAGGAGCGGTGGTGTGTAGGAATGCATGTGATGGATGACTCTGACACGCTGCTTCATCCCGACCTGATAACCTCTTTTAGTGATCTGTCCCTTCAGCAAGCACGCACACACACACACACACACACACACACACACAAAGACACAGAGCAGACTCCACATTCTTTCACAAAAATGCATGAAAGTATATAAACACATTGTATGCACAAATTTTAAAAAGCACATGTTAATGTTGATTAGAGAGTATTGGGGTGGGTTTAGAGGTGGCTGTGAGAGGTTTGTACTTTCCTTCACAAAGCCCTGCGGCTGTAGTCAGTTTTCACAAAAATCAAAGCTTTACCTAAATATGGTTGAATGTAGTTTTACCAAAAAGCTTTGAAGCTTCAGGGAGGGTGATACTGTGACAAAGTAGCTGTCCTTGATAGCTCACAGATGGGCAGCAGAGAAGTGGATTATGCTGCAGATTTGTGTAGTTTCTATTGATATTATATGCTCTCTATGCTGTGAAAAAATCTGCCATAAATCCATTGCAACTAACTTTCAAGCTGCTCTCAGCTGCTGTTTCCCGTGAAGGACAAAACCACTTTTAACAGCCACTATTCAAGACGACAGGGAGGAAGTGATAGAGTGATAGAGATGATCAAATGAATCCTCAGTGGAGAATCACTTTAAGGAGCTTTTATTTGAGAAATATCAATGAATACATCTTGTTTGTTATTATGGAGAAGCTGAATAAGAGGGATGTTTGCTGAGAGTGTGTGGCGTGTGTGTGTGCATGCGTGTATGTGTGTTTCTGCGTGTGTGGGACACACACATACTTGGAGAGCATGCTTTACTTCTGCAGACAAAGCAGCTCTTCATGACAGTAACCTTATCCTTCTCAGCTGGCACACACACACACACACACACACACACACACACACACACACACACACACACACACACACACACACATATATCTGTAATACACTCTTGAGCATCTACACTGATGGACTCTTAACCCTCACCCTTTGCACCTCAGTAAAACCTAAACCTGATTTTAACACTAGACCTGAATCTTTGACATGAACTAATCTTTAGCAAACAAACAGAACATACGTGTTCTATATTTTAAAAGACATTACAAGCAATTCATGTCTTGATGTTATAGACCTATGATGTCATCCATAATAGTGTTGTTATTATATGGGTTTTTTTTTCTGATGAATCTCAAATAAAATGTTACACTAACAGGATTAGAAAGTTCTTAAAATTGATATCAAGTTCAGTATTACCAATCAAGCTCAAAATATTCCAAACGCATCCTTCACCGGCCTCGTCCTAACTGAGGATAAGGACTTCAATCTTTAAATCTCTGTGAGGACATTTGGTCCTCATGAGTAAATACAAGAAAGATCAAAACACACATGCCAAAGCAGCAATTATTGACATAAAGCAAGTTGTTTGCCTTTTAAAATTCCCACAGCAACTTCAAATGCATTTTTCCAGATAGCAAGAGGCCGTTTTCATCTCAGTCCAATTAGCAACAGGGTCAGTTGGGGGCTATCTTCAAACTGAAAGGGTGGGATCTCAGACTCCTCCACGGGGCCACGTGATGCATCTCATCAGCCTGTGGATCTCAGGTTCAAACAGCATCAGAGCGGGTTCAGTGTAAACATGAAGCCCTGCCACATCCACTCCCTGCACAATCTCAGTCCCTGCCGCAGTCCCTGAACACATCACACCTCCCCCTGACATGTGGACATAACATGCATGAACTCAATCAGACACACTGATGATCAATATAACACTGGTACAAAATCTGCATCCTGCATTGCTGAGGGACTGTGTAAGACTTATGAGGGAGACAGGGCTCAGAAAACAGAGTTACTTCTTTTTCTTTTTGCTGAAACAGAAAACTTTTCTTGCGTTAAAATGAAACTTAAAATTTTACCTTAAAGTCTTTACACTTTGTCTCTTATAATTGTGAACTGATTTGTATCAATACTATTATATTATTTTGAGATTCTGAGGGAGGGTGTTGCAGGTTTTCTTTTTTTCACGAGCAGAATCCGGTGTTAATGAAAAAATACACACACACACACACACACACACACACACACACACACACACACACACACACACACACACACACACACACACAACAATAATTTCCGTACACTCCCTAACTATCTCCTTTTGGTATAACATTTCTGTTTTTCTTTCTTCTGTGCAAACCTGCAGAAACTTTGCCATGTTTTTCTTAAATTAACTTTCCTATCAAAGACCAGAAATTCAAGTGAAACACAACATCCGAGGCAACAGAATCTCTTTCCACAGACTGTTGAAATACTAGCTACTAGAAAACTCTCTCTTATCAAAATAAGGCCATTTACATCATAAACTGGCGAATACATACAGAGTGTACATAAAATGGCCTTAAAATGCAGCTCGTCCTCTGAAAACTTCTTGCAGTAGTCTGTTACGATGAGTCTGTCACAGCCTCTTTTCCCGTCATTAATAAAGTCAGCCAGTTGTTTAACTGAGCTTCTGAAACCAGAAAGAAAACTCACAGTGCAATAAAGTGATGAGGAGAGGCAGCGCCAACATCTTCATGTTCAGTCCCGGTGAGCTGTGATCCGTCCTGAGGTCGAAACTGGATGAGATTAGTTTGACTCCAAAGTCTCTGCAGCTTCTGCAAGTTTCATCTGCAGCGCGCGCGCACTCACAAGTGACGGAGAGCGCGCGCGGGGGGGGGGGGCTGCGGGCTGCGGGCTGCTGGTGGAGACCACCGGGACCAAGATATGAGCTGGATCTGGATGGAGTCTATTCTTTGATCTGCCCAGTTTGTATTGTTTGTCTTCTCATACAGGATCATTAGGACAACCTTCAAACTGATGCTGATGCTTCCTGGTTTATGTTATTTTATTCGATAATTTGAGAAAGAGGATATTATAACTTAAGAAATGTTTAGAAAAACAAAATAAGTTCAAGACTGTTTTCGAGTGTGGTCTCTGTTTTAAACAGAGCAAAGATACAGGAGTGTGGGTGTAAAGGTATCATCATACAACCATCAAACCAGAGGTGGAAAGTCTGCTCATAGTGTTGAACCTGCAGAGAATATCACCCGACTCTGCAGCTTTATGGAGCTTTAAAGTGAGTTTCAACTTGTTGTTTAGCTGTCATGCACTCTCACTGCTTGTTGTCATCAGTGAAAAAAGCATTAAAAGCACCACTTTACGTTACCTGTTTGGCACCAAACAGCAGACAGACACAGTTCGTGAATACCCGGTGGGCATAGTGGAGCATTTAGAAGATAAAGATTCAGATATTTCCCTTAGGAGTTGGGAGAGACAAAAAACAGAGCTAAAAGAGAGTGAATCATTGGACTAAGGACATCAGGTGGACACAAACACAAATCTAAATGAATGATAATGTTGCTCTGAGACTGCTGGATGTGTACATGAGCAACTGTTTGTTAATCATATTAGAAGGTGATGATATGTGATAATTGCTGATAACTTGTTTCTGCTGCCCCAGGTGGCCAAAAAAATACTTATTTCAGACTTAAATTGTCAGTTTGGATTTCAAGTCAAGAGCTTGTACAAAAGTAACACAGCGATTTTCTGTGGGCCCATATGAGTATGATATGCTAAACTGTGCTATATTGTATATCGAAGCATGCAACACTTAGCAGAACTGTGTAAAATCTTGTAGATATGTCACACTGTCACCCCATATAGCCTCTCTATTAGACCAGAATTACAAACAAAACTCCATTCAAAAAATGGTCATGTTAATGATGAGTGTGCATCCGCAAAGGTAAAGAGTAGAGCTCCCTAAAATGAGCATAAAGGCTTTAGTTATTCTTGGTACTTTGGGAAAACCTGGTATATAACTACCTAATCCATGGAGCAGGAGTTTATTTTAATTAAACCATAACTTTGCTTTCAAATAGCAGTTTTTTCCTCGCAGAACATATGACACATTGTTCTCCTCCCGACACATCTGCAGAGGAGAAGCTAAGTAAACTTTTTAGGAACAAATAAATACAGTCTCAGTTTAATCTTAGTTCCCTCTTGCATTTATTTTGGGATTTCTGAAATGATTTATTAAAATCAGGCAATCCTCCATCTGAATTTAAGAGATGAAGATCACCATGGTTAGAGTAGTGAGTTTTCCACACTTCAACAGAGATGAGTGTAATAGGAGGTGCAGCGATTTGGCAGCTGCTGGCTGAGCTACTGTGTCCTTGGCTATTAGGTTTCTCGCCACCAGCACCCACACAACAGCGCATTGTCCCTCACCCGGGTTAACGTGCACACATGCTTACATATGCGGCCATATGCACACACAAAGACACACACAGGGGGCCATACGTGCAGACACGTGTGCATAAGCACACAGAGAGGGAACGAGGGAACTACAGACTCACAAATCTCTGAGGTGGCACCTGTTCACAATCAACAATCCCAGCTGCTCTGCTGATGTCATGTTACACACAGTAACACACGCACACATGCACACACATCCATAACAACAACTGCTCATTTTACACAAACATGTTTTACATAATCAGTCTCTCCCACACAGTGAGTCTTTCATGAACCAAACATACATGGAGTGACTTTAAATGCATCATGACCTTTGATAACTATCAGGCCAGTTCATCATTGGATCAGCTGTCCTCCTCACACTTTACTGCTGTTTGTGCCAACGAGGATTGCATCTGGATTAAATCAAGATTAGCTAAGAAAAGCTAATGTTGTAATATTAAACCTTGGCTTTAAAACTCAGTGTGGCATCCCCTTTAAGATTTTGCACAATATGTAGCAAAAAGGAACAAATGGCTTCTAAAAAAAAAAAAAAAAAACATGCTTTAACAGTAATAAACATTTTAATGCATCTACCCAGGGACGGACTGACCATCTGGCCAATAGTCGGCCACTTTTTTTTATTTTAAAGATTGGTCTGACTAGCCCATAGTACCAAACAGTCGATCAGCGGCTCGATTGACATTAGGCTGGACCAATCACATCGTTAAACACCAACCGCTTTCGCTTTGGCCTAGCCGGCATGATGCATTCGGCAAATAAATAAAAATAGAGTAAGAGTTTGTTCATAACCACCGACCGGCCCTCGACACACGCTGGTCTGCGGCCTATAGGTTATTTTCTTCACTGACATTTGACGGGACTCATCTCGCCCAATCATCAATCATATCAACACTTCCCCTCTCTTGTGTCGGTAACGCAATCTATTAGGATCTTCGAGAATGGAGAGAAAACGAAAAGGAGGTGCAGAGAAACTGCGAGACAAGAAGAGGCTGGCTCTTCAAGCCAACGCTGCCAGATGCGCAAAATTTCTGCTATGTTTGCCACGACAGGGCCTTCATCAGCTCCCGTGGCCGATGACAGCGGTGGTGGCGACATTGAACAGGGACATGCAGTAAAACCTGCGTTAAGCTGGACTGCTTTACTCCTTTCTGACAGGATTCCTACACTCCGACGCTGACTGGTCTCTCTCTCTCTCTCTCTCTCTCTCTCTCTCTCTCTCTCTCTCTCTCTCTCTCTGTGTGTGTGTGTGTGTGTGTGTGTGTGTGTGTGTGTGTGTGTGTGTGTGTGTGTGTGTGTGTGTGTGTGTGTGTGTGTGTGTTGTGTGTGTCCCGGGAAAGTTCCGGGTCAGACCACGGTAGGCACCAGGTCGGATCCCGGGTCGGATGCTGAAAAACTGATTCATGCCTTTAATTCAAGCTGACTCGACCCATCTGTTATCATCATCATTATTATTATCATCAGTGTGTGTCCCGGGTCGGATCCCGGCTGGGTTGTTGATATCATTATTATTATTATTAGTGTGTGTGTCCCGGGTCGGATCCCGGCACGGGTTGTTGTTGTTATTGTTATTATAGTTTTGAAAACATTTGTCAGGGGTGATGACGACGATATGGGTATAATGTATTGATAACGTGTGCTTAAACACAGTGTCTCTCCCCTGAGTGCGCAAAGTGCAGATCTATGTAGGGGCAGGGACTGACTGACCATCTGGCATACCGGGCATTTGCCCGGTGGGCCGACGTGCTATTTGGGCCGACAGTCGGCCACTTTTTTTTTTTTTTTTTTAAATATTGGTCTGACCGGCCCATACAGACAGTTGATCAGCGGCCCGATTCACACTCGGCTGGCCCAATCACGTCGTTAAACACCCTTAAAAAAAAGGTTATTTTCTTCACTGACATTTGACGGGACTCATCTCGCCCAATCAGATCATGAAACACTTCCCTTCTTTCACGTCGGTAACGTAATGTGTTAGGATCTGCGAGAATGGAGAGAAAACGAAAAGGAGATGTAGAAAAAACTGCGAGACAAGAAGAAGCTGGCTCTTCAAGCCAACGCTGCCAAATGCGCAAAACATTCTGCTACGTTTGCCACGGCAGGGCCTTCATCAGCTCCCGTGGCCGATGACAGTGGTGCTGTTGGCGACATTGAACAGGGACATGCAGTAAAACCTGCGTTAAGCTGGACTGCTTTCAGAACACTTGTCATGAGGAAAGAAACCCAACCTCTTGGTAAATCTGACAATGATAAAACGTCAATAACATATTTTTGGCTATTGTTCTATGGCCAGGTTAGTTTGTATTCTAGTTAGTTTATAATACCTGTATACGCACGTTTTTTTTTAAGACACTGTGTATGTAGCCTTCTCCCTCATTCATGTGTCATCATCCCTCTTAAGTTTTCAGTTTCTAAGCTGCTATTTTTATCTTGAAGATTGACCAATAATCAAATCTCTCTCTCTCTCTTTCTCAAACAGACATACACAGAGTTCAAAGTTCACTCAGGAGTTCAGTTACATTCATCCTTTTGGACTGGGTCACTTCACAATTTATTGAGTACTACTCTTGGAAGAGTTAACATCTGATCCATCATTTCTCATCTCTATTCTTTCTCTTTTCTTCCTCCCTGAAACACATAGGTACACCCAATACGATGAATTCTGCTTAAAGATCCATTACTGTGATGGAGTGTATTTTTTTGTAGTGTTAATAAATTAGAGTTTTTGGAAGTATTTAATGTGTCCACTCTCACTGATTCCCATTAACTCATCGCATGGCTTAAGGTACGTGGTTTTAAAGAGTTGCACAGTTGGTATACATATTCAAGAGACTGAAAAGACCGAAACGTGTGCGTTATCAAATGTGGTGGGCCGGTCTGGTCCAATATGCCAGGGCCGATTTCTTGTCCCAGTCCGCCCCTGCATCTACCTCTCTACACTATCAAATATCACTGAGTCTTAAATCCTTACAGAATTTTACTAATGACGTTTTAATTAAAATTGTGCAACACCTGGTTTTAAATGTCACCCAAATCAAAACATCCCTGCAGCAATAATCTAGAGACCCATGCAAACTCCAGCAGTGTCACTGTGGTCGTGTGACATGTGACTTCATAGCCACAGTGTCACCAGCTCGAACTTTGCTGGGGACCTTTGCTGCATGTCAGCCTCTCCTTCTTCTCATATTTCCCTGTCTGAACTCCATTAACTCACCACATTAATGATGGCTCTGTCCTATTTAAGGGTTCCAGGAAGCCATGCCTTTGAATCGGGCCCTGTGCCCATGGTCATTTTGAGACGTTTGCCTTCGTTTGTGCCCTTCGTTTACACGCAAACGGAGAATTTGCCTCTGGAAACAATACATTCTAAAAACTTTGGCCAGAGTGGAGATTTTGGAAAACTTTGGTTACATGTTTGCATGTAAACTGAGATTATATGCCAGAACTTGCACCTGTGCCAAAAGTGCAACCTATGTTTACATTTTCACTTGTTATGGTGATCATGGATGCATTCAGAGTAGCAGTCGTATTTATCTTGGTGCAAACCCTTTTCGTATGTTTGCATTTGCAAATACAGCTGCTCTATTCTATCGAGGGGCAGAGACGAGTGAGTGCTCAGAGGTCAGCAATTTTACAACAACTTCTCCCCCCTCCAACACGAAGAGCCAGTCCGCGTCACCGCCAGCGTTGACGGCATACATGGACAGGTGAGTGCGGTGTTTCTCAATTCCGTTCCTCGGGCCCCACTGCCCTGCATTTTTTAGATGTTTCCTGCTCCACCACACCTGATTCAAATGATCAGCTCGTCATCAAGCTCTGCAGTGGCCTGATAACGAGTGACTCATTTGAATCAGGTGTGTTGGAGCTTGAAACATCTAAAACATGCAGGGCAGTGGGACCCAAGGACTGGAGCTGAGAAACACTGGGTTAGCGTAAATGAAAAGTTTTCTGAAAATGGACACTTGTGCGCGATGTTATTTTTGAAAACAGAGAGGGTTTATGAAAATAGCTGGCTATGTGTAAACATAGTGCCAGTGTGCTTGGGTTCATTGTGATCATCATTAATGTTATTAATTACACCTGTGATTTCCCTGATGTCACATGTCAAAATGTCTTCTGTGATAAAGGCAAAAGACCTAAAAAAAATTCCCAGGATCAAGCAGCAGACCCTGAACATACCACACCACCAGATGTGCCATGAATCAGAAAGTTTAGCCTTTTGTGTTTACATGAATTCTCACTGGCATAACCCACCCTCGATTAACAGCAGCATCAAGTGAGGTCAGAGATGTGGGCTGCATGTCATCAAATCACAGCTCGGAACAACACGGACGAGCTGCAGCATCGGAGATCAGGAGGATGACCAGAACGGGATGACTAAAGTGAAGAAATATTCATTCTGAATATTCAGTGAACCATAGTTTCTGTTGAAACATGCTGGTGTGAGGAAATACTTTGACACACACTCACTCCATCAATATTTATCCTCATGGTTTCAGTGTGTGTGTGTGTGTGTGTGTGTGTTTACTGAGCAGGGAGGGTACGTTTCCTCCTGGCCACAGTCTGCCCCATTCCATGTTTCATTTACAGCAGCATTTTATGGCATCCAAGAAAGTGAAATATGGTGAATTATTCTCTCTAATCTAACAGGTCAGAGTCCAGATCTAGATATTTGAAAATGTGAAACACTACATGTCAGCTGTTTTCACAGTTAGTTGATGACATGCACAATAGTAGAAAACATTTTATTATCCATATCTTCCACTTGCAATTCAAATATTCAAGGCAAGATTATTTTATACTCTTCAAGTATAGAATGTTGACACACACAGCGTAGTTTTCCAGTTGTTGAATTCTTTGGAAGAGCCTTGACGAAGTGAACTTTCTACCCTCTTAGTTCTCACTGAACGCATGCCAAGAGGAAACAAATGAGAAAAAATACAAGCTTTTGACAAGATAAGGTAACAAGAACACCACATATTATAACTATAATGAAAACAGGTAGGGGGCGTATGCTGTATATAAAGATTAGAGGTGCCACAAATGCAGATATACAGCAGACACAAGGAGAAGGAGGTGGCAGTAACTCACCGGGACAAGACGCATTTGACAGTAAATCACAGCCTACACTCCTAAATACAATCCTACTGAAATTGTCAGAAGACCAGGATGAAGACGCTGGCACTGCTCTCACTGAGTCTTGCAGGTAAGAGACTTTTTTAACATTTTGATAGGAGTCAATTTGCCCAGTTAACACTTCCAGTCGCTGTAGATTTTGGTCTCAGCAAAGTTTCAGTCAGTTATGTGCTGTGATGACTGAAGCTAAAACATATCTGCCTGTAATTCGGTCTATGAGCTTTGTCATATTCTTAATCCATCTGCAGGTGCAGGTAAGGGATTCTGTTTTATTTCATCAGAAATTTCATTCCTAAATTTTCTCTTTGCAGTGGCTCTGGGAATGCCACCATTTCCTCCAGGAGTGGCACAAAATCCTGTGCTGACTAAAGAAAACCAGAGATCTCTGACCAGGGATTTGCCAGATGTTAAAGCAGTACAGCCAGCGGATAAGTTGGAGCCAGAGGTTAAAGCAGAGCCAGAGGTTAAAGCAGCAGAGCCACAGGTTAAGGTGGAGCCAGAGGTTAAGGTGGAGCCAGAGGTTAAAGCAGCAGAGCCAGAGGTTAAGGTGGAGCCAGAGTTTAAAGCAGCAGAGCCAGAGGTTAAAGCAGCAGAGCCAGAGGTTAAGGTGGAGCCAGAGTTTAAAGCAGCAGAGCCAGAGGTTAAGGTGGAGCCAGGGGTTAAAGCAGCAGAGCCAGAGGTTAAAGCAGCAGAGCCAGAGGTTAAGGTGGAGCCAGAGTTTAAAGCAGCAGAGCCAGAGGTTAAGGTGGAGCCAGGGGTGAAGGTGAAGCCAGAGGTTAAAGTGGAGTCAGAGCTCAAAGACAACCCAGACTTTAAAGTGGAATCAGAGGTGAAGGTAGAGCAAGATGTTCAAGAGGAGACAGAGGATGAAGCGAAGCCCATGTTTAATGAGGATCAAGTGGTTCAAGACAAGTTTCAGGTGGGAATGAACCTGGAGGAAGAAACTGAAAGAGGTCGGGAGTTTGCCAAGACGCAGAGTGACACAGAGGAAAAATATGAAATGGTGGATGAGCCGATCATGGAGCTGGAGCCGCTGGATGATGACAACGATGAACTGAGCACTTCAGAGCTGTCAGAAGTGGAAAAATCTGTGAGGGCAGCATTTCAGAATAAAGGGCCTGTCAATCAACCTCTGCCAGAGGATGAGGGGCTTATGAGGGAGAGGGACTATGTTTTAGATGAAGAACCAATCATGGAAGTGGAGCCTGAGATAAAGCAAGAACAGGTGGTGCCAGATGCTGCTAGCATGGAAGAAGGGCCAGCGCTGGACATTACAGGGCAGCAGATGCCACCTTTAGAGGACATTTTTCCCAATGAAGAGGCAAGGATGGGGATGGAGCGCAACACTCTGTCCAATTATGTGATGATGGAGGAACCGGGGAGCGAGTTTGTCAGGGAGGAGAAGGAGGAGCCCTCTCCAGCGGTTGGCATGCTGTCCTTTGAGGAGCCAGCAACGGAGGACCGTCTGGTGCTTGATGGAGGTGTTCAGCCAGGTGTGGTGCCTACAACAGAAAAAAAGGCTTTGGTGAGGCAGGGAGTTATAAGCCCTGCAGAAGGAAGATTAAAGCAAGGTAAAGTGTAAATACAACGATATGTGCATGCAAATACACACACGCACACATATGCAGTACCTGGTTAGGTTCACAGTCTTTAAAGTCTGTCTTAAAACAGCATTTACTTGATCGTAATGAAAAACATAAATGAAGACAAAATGTACACTGACACGCAAAATAAGACAGAAATAAGAAATCTCAATCCCTACAGTAAGAGATGGGTGCTAATACAGTGCTAACAGTACAAACAACAAAGGATAATGCTTCTGAGAAGAAGAAGGAAAAAACAAATGGTGGTAAGGTGGTAAGAAGAACCAAAAAATGATGATTGCGGAAAAAAATCTATACAAACAAAAAAGAAAGGTCTGTTTGGTCAAACTATATAACTATTTCATAGCTAAATACAGCACATATCTATTGATAACTTAGGATTGGAATTCCTGTATTTTCTACATAAAGATTACATCTGATATTCATCTGAAGCAAATATGAGGCTTGAGGTAGACAAATCATATCTTCATTCTAGTATAAATAGAAACATAAAGGGGGAATTTGACACTAAAAACAGTGTAATTTGGAAGAGGACTGTAAATCTTGTCTCCCATCACTTGCATTGGAATCATTTTACAAAGGGATCTCTTCATACCCAGTTTGGACAAGAGGAACAGTTACAGTGACCAAAAACTGTGGTGCATGTGGGATTTATTTTCAGATGGACCTGAGAAATGTCTGTATATCCATTAAAGAGCAGACTGAAAATGTTGTAATTTCACCTTCTAGCCACTGGGAGGAGCTGTTGGCCTGGTGTTTTACTCGAGGGGCGGTGTTACCGGTTCTTCAGCGGGCCAAAGAGGGCCGAAGATGCTGAGGTACTTACATGGTCTCAACGATCTCAAGGATTCACCATGAAATATTTGCAAAGTTTTACTTCTTCAGCAACACACAGCTGATAATGTGCAAAATCCCAGTGTTGCTGTCTCTATTGCATTGCAGTTCTTCTGCCAAAACACGTTCCCCGGTGGCCATCTGGCCTCCATCACGAGCCCCCACATCCACAGAGAAGTGATGAGGATGATACTGCAGCAGAATGGGGCATATACACGCACCTGGGTTGGAGGACTACGGTACTTGAAGGTGTGTATGTTCAGTCGGGGAGTAGGGGGTCATGCAAAACACAAATGAATAAATTCCCCTTCACTAGTCAAACCAGGAGTGCAGTTCATTTCCCTGCAGAGTTTGTCTGTGGAGAATGACTTGAATAAATGAATCCATCTGAGTGGATTAATCTCCTGCTGTCTGTCAGACTGGTCGCTTTATCTGGTTGGATGGATCCCAGTGGAGCTATGCTGATTGGCTGTCAGGGGAGCCCAATAACACATCAGATGTGGAGGACTGTGTGGAGGTGCTGGCGCATGGTAGGAGTCAGATTGTGTTACGTGTTGTTCCAGATCTGAATATGTGCCACTGGACTTCTGATCCGCTGTTTGTTTTTCTTTCAGGAAATGGAAAGTTCAATGACTTCACATGCTGGGAACCTCAGGCTTTCATGTGCTGCTACCCTTATTGGTGAATGTACAGTGAGCTCATTTACCATATGCTTCTTTGCCTGACATGACGCAAACAGCACACTCACCTGAAGCACCGTAACACCATTTATCAAACACACCTGGAAAGTCAGGACTTCTAAGCATGTTGTACATTATTTTCACATATTTTTTAGTAACAAGCTAATATCCTGTAAATGAAGCGAACATGATATTTTATTCTTGAGCTTGTTGATTACTACCCTTATGAAAAACAGGGCATAAAATAATTCAAGCACACATACTTTATATACTTTCATGTACACACACACACACACACACACACACACACACACACACACACACACACACACACACACACACACACACACACACACATTTTTTGGCATAGTAACAATGTGCTTGTATTTATCTTGTGTATAGAATTTATACCATTTCAAACACACTGAAATATACTTTGAGATCTAAGTGGAAATAAAGTGTGCTAAGTCCTTGTTGTTGTACTGATGGGGTACTTTTTTTTACTTTTCCTCTAAATACTTAAAACACAGTTTTATGTGCAGTACAAGAAATTTATCCAGAACCTTTATGATGTCTTAAGATAGGTGTACTTAAGTGGAGTTAAGTATATTTTTAACTGCACTAGTTACCATTAATACATGAATAATGTTTGATGTAAAATTAGTACAAAACAGAAAGCACAGTGCACTTTTGAGTACAGCTAAAATGCATTTTTTTATATACCTAGAATATTTTAATAACACACCTGATATTGTGATTTAAGTAGATTAAAAATAAAAATTGTCTAAATTACATACATTCACATTACCAATCTTATATAATGTTAATGCATTAAGTAAAGTAAAGTAAAAATTGTAACTGCAACTACAACTACAACAGAGCTTCAATAAATCCTGCCTTCATGAAGGTTATGATGTTGTGAAGTGTTTCTATTTCTTACTTCTACCTCAAGGATTTAAGTGGGTTGGATATATTGGAAACACCTCTCAGTATAATACACAGTTCAGCAGCACCACAGCCTACATCCTTCAAAATGATCAGTTAAATCAACAAGCCTTTTAAACTAAAATCAAACATTATAACCTTCATATTGTTGGATTTATTGCAGGGCAGTTGCATTAGACTGCATTAGATTTATCCAGGTGTACCTAATAAACTGGTAAGAGTGCAGTATGTTGATTCTCAGTTTGAGCAGCACTGCTGGCCTGCAGCATGGAGCATTTTTTTTAGGTTTAAGTGATGAGTGTTTACTAGGAAACAGTGACACAACCATCAGTCTGTTAGGTGTGTCTAAACCTCCGGTCTCGGACCCCGATAACCTCACCTCGCTCAACCCGTGGAGTCCAAGAATTCTGGCTTATATTTTGTCAGATCAGGAAACAGCCGCTCCGCCCGGGAGACTGATTTGTTCTGGTGCCAAAAATCTTTCAGGGCGATAACAGCTGTTCACACCCAGATTGCAGATTTCATGTTGACTTCCTGCAACATTGCTGGCTGGATAAGTAGGTTTGATTAAGTTCTTCTGGCATGCAGACATGCTGAATTCCAATCATCACCTCCCCTTTAAAATTACAGGAGCTTAGCGCCCATTAGCTGTAATTTATTTACACACCCACGCTGCACATGTGGCTACTGTAAAGCCTGCCGGGACTCACATGTTGCTGCGTGTGACTGTGACTCATTTTCCACTGGCCTACACAACCTTTCCTGACCTTTGGGCATAGAGGTGAGGATTATCAACTCTAAGGTGATGACTGGCAGATCTTTATCCTTCTATTTTAAATGACTGTTCCACATGTACATACAACCACCACCACTATTACGAATATTCAAATGATATGACGCCATAAAGTAAGCTATTGTTTGAGAAATACAATCTTTGGCACATGTGAGTCTTGCAGATTTTCCATTGTTCCCCTTCCAGGAAAAGTGACTTTCGCTGGATTTAAGAGATCACACTTGAGTTTGCATCTCCAATCTATCACTGGAGAGGTATCTGCAGTAGCTTAGCTGTACATTGTGGACACACATTAGCAAAATGCTATTTTAAGATTCGATACATAATCAGATCTGGTTAGTCACCATCAGGCAGTACTTTGAAACAGATGCATAAGGAATGAATAAAGCACTTTGTAATATGTCATTCATCAGCAGAGATTGATAAATGAAAAAGAGAGCGGTAGATTCCTGGCGTCAAGATCCTGATGCTCCAGAAATCCTCTAATACCTTCTATGCTTATCAGTGTTGCTGTTTAGATGAGAGTGACTCAGTGTTGCTGCTTACCATCTGTCAGTTCAAGTCATTTTCTAACTTCATGCTGCACAACCCGCTGTCTGCTGGCTCATGTGTGTGCGTGTGTGTGTGTGTGTATTCATGCACTGCGGCTGTGAATCCTCCAGGCTGAGCCCCACAGCCCGGCTTACAAACACTTGGTACAGTGAATACCTCTGTATCCATGCTGTCGTACACTTTGGATTACAGGATGGTACAAAAACAGACTGTAAATCGTGTTTGCAGCCTTTTATAGTGCAGATACATACCAGCACTGATCTGTGTGCTTTTCCTCAGAGCTGAGCTGTGTGGACAAATAACAGACTAACACATTGTTTGTGTGCTCTCAGATGTTACACCCGTTTTCAAGAAAACACCTTTAACCTTTAGCTTATAAGGTGGGAATGTACTTTAAGGACCATCTCAGTGTGTTTGAGTGCACATTTTAACTACAAATCATGTATCCTTTTTAATATTCCTGCAATTTGTGTGAATGTATTTGATTAACTTTTAGATTTGTTGATGGTTTCTATTCATTTCTGGTTTAAAAATCATTTTAGAGGATCATTAAACTTTCCTTAGTGGTGAGACACATAAAGCCATTTTAAGGGTTGGCTCTATATTACAATATTGTACCCTGATGCAGAGTAAATGTTCTTTTAAAGCATGCTTATGGAAAAGTACATTAAAATGTGTTAATGTTTGTTAAAGGACCATTTTTGCCCATTTTCTACAATGTACTGCATACTTCAAGTCACTGTGCTTTAGAGGTTCAAGTTACACTTGAAGAGCTTCATGAGTATCAGCTCATGAAGTGACTTGTGAATTTTTCTAGCTGTGTTTACAGAGGTGCTGTCATCTCGATGAAGAGGGAACATAATGATGCAACATCTTTTGTTTGCTGTATAGTCATCTGGTCACATCAAACAGCCTAATTAGCATTTATATTGTAATTGTTTGCACACCTTCTGGTGATTCAATCTGTGACCACTGTTCGTCTGTACTGATGCCGTCGGTAGACATATGTTGTTTTTCTTATCGCATGAAGAAGAATGTATGAAAATTATTAGGGGACTTTTTGGGGGGCAGGGAAGAGTCTTTCAAGTTATATATAAATTAGATTTTTTCAATTTATGTATTCTGTGGTTTTATCAGGATCTTATTAATGTCAATTGTGGAGGACATTGTTTGAAACATCCCTGGTTCAAATACAGCTGGAGAACATGTTGCTTTTCACTATCGCTATCTAATAAAGTCATGAATTGGCCCAAAAAATGCAGATGTTTGGAGAACACAATCAAACAAGCTGTAAGCAAGTGAATTATAAAGTTCATCTCGCCTCACAAGCCAATAATTTTCATACAGTTGCCTAAAAAAGCTTTCCAGTTCACTCATAGAGGACGCCATAGCTTTTCAAAAGGTAACAGAAAAGTGAAAGAATGGCTGGCAGGATAATGGATGACATATGTTGGGGGGAAGAGAGGAAGGATAAATACATGATAAAGGTGGGGGGTTCAGTTCCAGGTAAATTTCCTCACTCTCCTGCTTCCTCTTTGCATGAGAAATGAACCTCGTTCTCCTCAGAGAATACCAGGTGGCACACATCCATCTCACACAACAAATCTCACACAGATCTGCTCATAACCTTCACAGGATCAACATAAATATGTAAACATGTTGGCAGTGTGCACAGTGTGAATACATGCCGCTCTCCCTACAGTCCTACCTGGAGCTCCAGCTAACAACCAGATGTTCGATTCATTAAGGATGAGAGGGAGGAATAACGAGAAGCTTTCTGCAGATGTTGTCAAACAGCCTCGGGGGAAACTAAATGCTGGGCCTGATTTCAGAGGAATAAACAGAACAAGGTTTGATGTTAAAGTGATGGGAGGGGTCAGGATTGTTCAGCTCTCTGTCAGACATTATAAATCTGTTTCTCTGCTTCTGTCCCTCAAATGACCCTCAGAGACCCCTGCCTCGCTCAGGGGTGTGTCACAGATGATGCTGCTTCTATAAACACAAGAACCGAGCAGAGAGAAGCGCAGACACAACGAGAAAAGAAGAATAAGAGACCACCACTGCATACAGGTATGTTTCCCACACCCTGAGGGGCAACATATTTAAGGGCTTTTTGCTTGTTTTGACTTTTCAGAGAAGATTTTAAGAGAGTCGGAAAATCACTTTCACCAACTTTGGATGATGTCATTTCTAAATCACGTCAAACTGTGTCCCTCATATTGCATGGAGATGCAGCTGAATATGATGTGCATCCCTGTTTGTAGCTTGTTAACCTCGGGGTTTAGCCAGCTGTGACTCTGGGCTCCAGACTGGAGTCCAGTGGCTGCCAATGGGACTAAATAAAACACAGTCCCTAACCAGAGAGTCGCTGGCAACCCAAATGCTTGTGGTAATCCAAGTAGTTGAAAAGTGAAGATGTGCAGCTCATCAGCACGGCTGATATACTGAACATTTAACAGAAATGGCAGTAAATGCAGTTTCAGTTATGTGAGACACTGAATATTTTAACATATCACATACGCTATTTATATTGTGCTAGATGTGTTAGCTCATTACACTGCACTTTTGTTATAAAAAATTTTTCATGTGGTATAGCCATAGGCTGAACAGTTATTTAAAGGGGCAGTACACCAGTTTACACATAAAGGTCTGTTTACTTGTCAGGAGGAACCTGAGGAAGGCTCTTTTTCTTGGATTGGTTTTAAGGCTCAGTATTTTTGATAGGAAGCTTGTGTTGTGTTGAAGTGTGGGGTTTGAAAGAAACAGGTGTTTACCAGGCAGCAGGTCTCGAGTCAACCAAAGATCCACCTACTCTTTAACCAGTCGATTGGTTGATATAAAAATCTGCACATTATTGTCTCTTTTTATCCCATTGCTAATTAAACAGATTAATTCTAAAATGTGCTTCTTCAGCTCTGATGCAGCCGCCTCTCTCTATCTTCTACACTGACCACTCCATAGTCTCTCTCAATGCCCCGCCCTCAGCTCTATCTGATTGGTTACACGTCATTAGAAACAGCCTATCAGTACTGAAGGCCACGGTGCCACAGGCAGGCAGTAATGCACAGACAGATGCTGCAAGCAGAGCTCAGTCTTAGCCCAGTGGATTATGAAGTGCTTCTCTCCTTGTGAAAAGAACTCCAGCGAGTGTCCAACCATTGAAAATTTGGTCAGACAAGACAGCCAATCAACCAACTGACCAGATAGTGTCAGCTCTACCAGGCAGAGCTGAGTTGTATTATGGGAAATGTAGGATATTTTTCTTTTTTGTTCCACCATGGCCCATAGTGGGCACTACAGGTCAGGATATCTCAGCCTCTGCTGAACTGATCTTGACTCCTTTTTTCTAATCTGCCACCCAGCTTCTTGGAGGTGCAACACTAATTTGCTGAGTAGCTCTTTAAGATGCCTTTATCACAATCGAAAGCCACACAATTACACTCTTATCACCAAAAAAGCTAACTACTTGCCTTTCAACAGTATTTCGTGGTCATGGAGAGATCGTCCACAGTTAGTCAACCCATCCGACAGAAGCGTCCTGGAAAGAAAGAGGTGGATGAAAAACAAATGGATGGGAAACTACAGCTGGAGCAGGGGTCCACAGATGAGGGTAACTTTGACTCTGAAACTCAAGAGTACACTATTTATGTCAGTTCAAACTACATTCATTGTTATCTGCACTAACAGCACAGCTCTAGTTTCTGTATTGCAAAAGAGGGAAATAGATGAACATCACTCAGGGTTTTTTTTAATGTAGTGATCAGTGCTGAGTCTGCAGAATTGACTCTTCCTGTAAAACTCCTCTACAACGTTAACAGACCAAAAGGTGATGGCAGGAGAGGCTTTGGACAGGAGGAACATCTGGGAGCCGAGTGTTTACTACTCACTGGGAAAGGAGTCTTTTTATTTTGCTGGCCATGAAATCAGCATCCGTGAGTCTATGGATACATATGGTGCTCTGATCTGGCCCGGGGTACGTCCTGTCACGACCGTGTGTGTCCTATCATGTGCGTTCTGACCTGGTTGTTGTAAATGTGAGTACAGAAGATTTTATTTTGCAGGCAATAGCTTTGTGCCAGTTCCTGGAAAATAACCAGCAACAAGTGAACCTGATGGACAAAGCAGTGCTGGAGATTGGAGCTGGGACTGGTTTGCTGTCAGTAGTGGCCAGTCTGCTTGGTAAGTCTACAACAATGGATGCCATTTGCACTTTACACAATATGTACCCTATGTATGAAACAACAACTTCCACAAGTCACCAGTAAGTCTTGACACTAAAGTCCTAAGTAGTGACATAGCTTAAAACAGGCTCTAATGCCATTTCATGGATATACTGACAAAACAGACATGGCACTCTTTGATTTTGGTGCTCACAGAAAATACACAATGCATTTACTGCCTTGGGTGCATAAGTATGCATTGAATATTTCACACATATCTGCTCATCTTTTGTGCAAAATGTACATTTTGGCCTCAAGGAAACATCAGAAGGTCCCTAAAACAATGGAATTCATTGTCTGAAGACCAGGGCTATCCACCCACAGCTACATTTTTGCATTGCAAACAGGCCAGTAGCTGTAAAGACATCTTGGCCAGTAAAGTCATTATTTGACTGATGTTTCCATCCTTTGGTCCCTCCATTAATCATGCAGTGGAAACATAAGTATCATTTGATTCCCAATGAAATAAAACATCTATTCAAAGGGAATCATTGCAATTCTATAGACGTTTGTCCTTAGTTTTCTTTTCATTCCTCTGCCTCTATCAGTAGAAGATATCCATGACTTCATCACAAGCATTGCTGACTTTCCAAAAAGACCAAGTTTAAACACTGGTCAGAGTGTCCTCTCTAATTATGAAGCTGGTCCCGCCCACATTATTCTGTTTTTGGGTTTGTGAGACGATCAGGTCATACATTATTGGTGATAATGTCTAAGTGGAATTGCTAGTTTTTATCATCAGATTTAGCATTTGAGTCGACACCTCTAGTCAGCATTTTTCAAACCATAAGACAAACCCTTTAGTAACCTAATCTTTTGCCCCCCATTCTTCAGCTTATAACACTGAAGACTGACTGACTGAAATACACACAATTACAAAATACTAACATTTGCAAATTAGCACCAAACACACAGTACAGCTGAGGCTGATGGGAATGTCTTATGTTTGCATGTGTTTTGCAAATTGATAAATTAAAGACTCAGAAGGTCTGCGCTTTGATCCCTGGCCTCAGCAGTCTACATGTCGAAGCATCCTTGGGCAAAATACTGAACCCTAAAATGCTCCTGATGCTGTGCCATCGGTGTGTGAGTGTGTGTGAATGGATGACGCTCGTAATGAGCAGGTGGCTTAGCTGACATATGAATGTGCGTGTGAATGCAGATTTTGAGTGGTCGTCAGACTAGAAAAGTGCTATATAGATACAGTCTATTTACTCTTTTCTAGGTGCTTGGGTTACAGCCACTGACCTGCCAGACATCTTGTCCAATCTGACCTTTAACCTTCTGCGGAACACCAAGGGCCGGTCCCGCTACACGCCTCAGGTGGCTGCCCTTACCTGGGGTCAGGACCTGGAGCGAGACTTTCCCTCCCCATCCTACCACTACGACTATGTGCTGGCAGCTGACGTGGTCTATCACCACGACTGCCTTGAAGAACTGCTGGAAACCATGCGCCACTTTTGCCGACCAAGAAGCCAAACAACGCTGCTGTGGGCCAACAAGATCCGGTTCCGGTCAGACTTGAGGTTCGCAGAGAGCTTTAAGAGGAGTTTCAACACCACGCTGCTCGTGGAGCTCCCACAGCAGGAGGTGAGGATATACAAGGCCACAGCGAGGGAGTGAGAGGAGCTTCAGGAGGTGGAGAGACGGAGATTATTGTGTTTAAATTTTGAGGAAAAAAGGAAATTCCATTTTCATCAAGCTGATTTTAATCGATGTAGAGAACGTCTGGTTTTGATCTGTGTTTCCATCACATTCCTGGACAGCGCTGTCACAGTTTTCAAGCAGAAAGCAGAAATGAAGCTCTTGACTCAAATTTCCATTTCAATAAGCTATTTTATTTGCTAGTGCTTTTTCATACATTTGATACTTCTGACTTTGTTCATCTTTGCTGTTTTTAAAAATAAATTGATTTGCTGTCAACATTTCTCTATATTTCAGTTTCTTTCATAACTACTAGACTGTAATATATACATAAATCTTTATCAAAGGTGCTCTGCTCTTGGCTATTTGTGCAGAGTCAATAGCAAAACCATGAAATAAAACACATAAGAATTTTTTTTCTTCCAAAAGCATGAATCTCTGTTTCTGGTGTCTTAGCTTTTGGTGTTTCAACAGCAGCAGTTGATTTAGCTGTATGTCTTAAAAACTAAGAGACATTAAACCCAAAAAGAAACCAAAACACTTTCCTTTAAACGGCACACACTCTATAGAGCACACATGTAATCATGTTCAACATGTGACTGTCACTTTGCACCAAACATACCACATGACTAAACCCCTGCTTAACAATGTGATTCTAAAATGTATTAGAAATCTAAAAGCATTACAATAATTGAACACATGCACACGCAGAGAGGAGAGAGTGAACGCATCGAGGGGTGGACAAAGAAAGAGAAGATGAACACATCTGATCTGACCTTCACTCTTAAATCTTTCTACACTTGCAGGTTGAAAATCCACCTCCATTCTGTTCTTGTTGTTTCCTGCAGTCACCAAAAAAAGTTTTGGAGTGTCAAACTGTTTTAACTCTGCGACCAGAAAGTTCAGAAGACACTTGACACACGTGTCTGTCCTGAGTGTTTGAGTCTTCATGTCGCTTGTTCTAAAGAACTACAAGTCTGTACACTGGATAGTTGATGCATTCTCAAGGTGTTTCAGTGACTCTATGATATGCAGCAGGTTGATGACTTTGGCTGCTCTAGTATGGACTCCCTGCGGAGGTCGTCCGGGACGCCGCCTTCAGGACCCCAAACGTTGAGCTCTCCGTAAATTCCCATCTCGATCATCTCCTCTTGCCAGGGGATGGGGATGTTGCCGGAGGAAAACTCATCGAAAAAGGTCTTGTCAGTATCCTCCAAGGCCACTCCCTTCACCGAGGAGAAAGCCCCAACGTCATCCAGACTTTTCGCGTACACCACTTTAGGGTCAGGGACAAAAGGAGGAGACACAATACCTGAAGAGGCGAGAAAATCAAAAATCATACTGCAGGAAGACTGAAGCCATTGTCGGGTACATATTCATGCACAGTGTTGATTTCAAGTTACAGAAATTATACACAACCCTGAGCTAGATTAAAAAAAGTGAAGGTGGTACCTGCATTCAGTTTCCTCCAGTTGATGTCTTTAAAAAATGGGTGAGCTCTGATCTCATCACAGCACCCGTTCTTAAAGCCCATCCTCTGATCAACCTCCCTGGCTAGCAGCCCTTCGCAGAGTGACTTTGCATGCTCACTGAAATTGTCTGGATAGGTCACCACCCGTGTCAGCATGCGCTCTTTCATCTCCTCACGGTCAACCTAAACACACAGAAATTAATTTAATTCTCATCCTCTCATTTACTCCTCTAAGTCGGCTGTTTTGTTGCAAAGCGCCAGGTTCGTCAAAAGGCGACTAACCTTTTCCCCCCTGTTCCTGAACGGATTCTTTGCAGCCATGAACTCGTACAGCGTCACTCCCAGAGTGAAGTAGTCGACCGAAGTGTCATACTTCTCACCTTTCAGCATCTCTGGAGGCATGTAGCCTGCAAGAAGTCAAACAAAGGAAAAAGCACTATGTATAAACTGTGAAAACAGTCAATTACACCTTGAAATAGGAAACCACAGATGAGACCCACCTGGTGTGCCAGCATAGCCTTTGGTCATTGTTTTGCCTTCTTTTAGCTCCACAGCAAGCCCAAGGTCAGATATGCGCACATTCCCTGGTTGACAACACAAAGACATCTTGATTAGCTGTTAATCACACATGGACAGTGGCCTTTTTTCAGCATTTGACTGAAGAATGGTTACCATCATTATCTAGCAGCACATTTTCTGGTTTGAGATCTCGGTAGATGATTCTTTTCTGGTGGAGGTGCTCCAAGCCTTGGATGATCTGAGCGATGTAAAAACAGGCTCTGGGCTCCTCAAACCCTGGGTTGTTCTCATCCACCAGGTAGATGTGGTACCTTCAGGGAACGGAGAACAGGTGAGCTCATGTGTAAAAGGTAAGTCTGCATATTTCTGTAGTATTACATACACACAGTGTGCCCATATGTTGTTGTTACGTGTTTATTTTGCAAGTGACAGCGCTGTTGTAGTCATGATGCTCTTATTTTGAAAGCCAGTATAGAAAAACATAAGAAATAAGGAGATTGTTTTAATCAGGAACTCTCACTTTCAGTGGTTGAGTATTTTTTGATACTGAGACTTTAAGTGGCAGGTGCTTTTTGAGGAACCACTCAAGGTTATTCTTGTGATCAAAAAAGAAGTCGTAGCCTTAAGTCTCTTGAGAATAACAGAATAACAGCTAAATTTTGCATAAAGCCTGCAGTCCAGTGCCTCTTAACAACTGCTTCTGAACAGGTGTCTTCTCTCATGAACGTTACTGAGATACAGTAACTGATGACATGTTGCCTCCACCAGAACATGCTGCTGCCCCCAGGTGTCTGTCTACATGCAGACATACAACAGTCCAGCTGTTCAAAGCAACCCAATCTGCACAGTATTACACATAATCCATCCCACTGTAAGGACACTGTAGTGAGGAACCACCATTCAGGGATGCGCTGTGGCACATTTGGGTGATTGTTAAATCACTTTGGGAAATATTACATCTGTCTCACATCAGTCTTTTGGTCAACTGCAGACCTTCTGTTGGCAATGGAGATCTTGAAAACGTGGAAAAACATGTTAACTTACATAGGCTGTAAACAAACCATAACATAGCAGCAAATGGATGAGCAACATGTGCTCTCACTGTTTCCTCAAAGAGACAGTTTGTTCATGATTGTGCTTTGAAACATGAGTTTTTTTCAGAATGTGAAGTTACTTGAGGTCTCCTCCGTTCATGATGGTCATGACCAGACAAAGTTCATCCTTTGTCTGGAAGGCGTACGCCAGTGACACAATGAAGCGACTGTGAACCTTCTCAAGAATCCTCTTCTCCACCATCGCCCCCTACAGGAGTAAATTGGGAAAGACAATTTTGAAAAACTGATACTGGGACATTCTTGAAAGAGGTGAACATACACCTGCAGGTTGAAGAAGAATGTGCTGACATACATGCCATCTGAAAAAGAGGTTAAACCACATTTCAAAGAATGACCTCAGACAAGTCAAGGGCAAGATATAACTGTGCCAAGAAGTTCCATTCAGAAGAGCTTTCCACTAAAGCTCCCAGTAATCACTCTATCCCTGTCTCAGTTGTTTAATACTGCAGGCTAAAGCCAAACGAGACAAAGGCAGGGACAAAGACGATTAGCACCATCGCAGGGCACTTTCTCTGGAACATAAAGCCAACAAAATACCTTTATTAATCAAATCACTGCATGCATAGCAAATAAAAGAGCCTTGCGTTTTCCATGAAATGCCGTGCAGGGAAATACTGTGCTCATGTTGTGGCACATTAACTGTAGAGCAAGGGCCACGTTTTATATTCTGACATCCATATTATTTTACAGGAAGCAATCTGCTGTTCATAGAAAGACACCAATATGTCAGACACAGAAAATACTGCATTTCTAACTGTAGTTTGCCCAGAAGCTGCAGCATGTTTTTCAATTGGTTAAACTTGTTTGGGTACAGTTGATGAACACAGGAATCTGTATGACTATTAAAATCAAAGGCTGATGGTCAACAGCATGGTCAGTAAAGGAGCTCATCGTTAAGAGGGACAACTGTTCTCTCACCTCATAGCCTTTCCTCTTCTTCAGCCTCTTCTTGTTGAGTTTCTTACAGGCGTACAGTTTTCCTGTGGCCTTCATCTGACAGGCAGACACCTCCCCAAACCCACCTTTCCCGAGCACACGGAAGTCCAGGAACCAGTCTGTATCCATGGGCTGCATCTCAAGCCACTTCCACTGCAGGTACCTCTTCAGATACATGCTCTCCATGAAGAAGGTGTAGGGGGCCTCTCGCAGGTAGTCCAACGTTGTGGTCAATGCTGCTGCAAACAAGTCATCGCCTACAGCCTCCAGGCCTTCCTTCACTTTAGCTATGATGTCCTCAGGCAGGAACGGGCAGTAGTGTTTGGCAGCGGGGTCCATGTAACGCTGGACAATCTTTGAGGCCTTCTTCGCCCTGTCAGAATCCTCCGCCAGGTCATAGTCCTCGATGTCTTTCCACACACGGCAAGCCCCATGATACTCTTGATTTGCATTCAAGAACTCCCTAAAGAGACGTTTGCCGATAGGCTGCTCCACACAGACTGTGTCAAAGGCCAAATCCAGGGTCTCCCTCAGACCCTCACACACAGTGATGTGAGGCAGTTTGAGGCGAGAGTGGTACTTCTTATCCCGAGCCGCTCCTGCATTAGAGCCGTCGATGCTTCCACGAGCATTGATGTAAGCAGAATTTGCTACCACCGTGGTCAGTCCTCCGATATCCATGTTGAGGGTAGTTTACTGTTAGGCGGCGCAAAGAGGAGGCATTGCAAAGAGAAAACAGAGAATGGGTGCTGCTTATTGTGCGCAGGGGTGAGGCAGCAAGAGGGAAGCAAGGGTGAGAAAACAGGGAGACAGATCACAGAGCGGTGGAAGAGAAATGGGAACTTGAGATTGGTGTCTCAACTAGATCCCAGCACACTTTGAGCAGTGTACCACCCTCATTCACACACGCGCACACACACAGACACACACACCTGAGTCAACACCTTTCGGTAATCCATTAACACCCTAATGCCCCAGACAAAGTGTGCGAGCACATGCAGGAACAGCACAGGCAGCACATGCAGCTGGAGTGTCACCAGTCAATCAACTGGGAAATCACAACTAGCAGTGAGACGTTCATGGACGGCTGATGGAAAGCTAGTCAGCTTTGGAAAGGCCGTGTGTGTGATTAACTTGGTGGGCTATTGATATTCCTAATTCATGTAAATATTTCACCCCACTACAGTAGTGTTTCATCAAAACCCTATTTGAAGAAAATACTCACTTTATACCATATTACTGCTGTGTGTCATCATCCTTCTGCCACAGGTTAGCAAGGACACACTGTGGAAGCAGAGGCAGATTTGTAATAAAAAAGTCCAACTTTAACTAAGCCTCATATTAGCTTCAGCTAAACCCCAGAACGTAATTTCACACAAAACAATGACTGTGTATTCACAATCACGTACTTTGAAGTCTGAGGAGATTGCCTTGCAGCCATCATTACGACGACCAATAATGCTTTCAAGGTACTGAATGGCAGTTTTTAGACAAAAACAAGTTTCTCTTGTGCCTTAGGATTGTGAGCTGAAATGTTGTGCACTGGAAAAAAGAACTTCCAAACTGCCCTGCGCCTGCAGTGAGCTGCATTTGAGTGCTGATCAGTTCTCCATGTCAAAAACATTTGGGGAAAAAAAGGGGGGGGGGTGTCTGTCAGCAAGTTCTCTTGTAAATCCTCTGTACATCAAAATCATACTATAAGAATCAATGGTGTAATAAGCAGTAGCATGTATTGATTGTTCTCACCTCATAGCTATCCTCTTCGTAAGTGTGTAGCATGTAGCTCTCCTCTGAGAGGCAGACAGGCTGACCCCTCCCCAAACCCACCTTTCCCCTGTCAGTCTTTTCTTAAAGAGCCATGAGTGTCAAATGACTTGAGGGTCTTGAAATATTCTTTCAACAGGTCCTTTGGCAGATGTAGTTTGAGGAATACAGCATTGACAATTTGTAAAAAGCCTTGTTAGTTGTGGTGCAAAAACAAACATCGAATTCGATGTTCTGTGAAGTTTGACTGCAAACAAATCAGAATTATCACCATTCATTAGATCAGGCCTGACATCAGTAAGAGGTGACCTTGTTTCTGCATAAAACCCACATCATGAATTATAGAGACAAAATTATTAAAACAATCTATATTTAATTTGCAAACTTATATTAGATTACAGAAAAGGTATTTGGAAGAGTCAGTACACGTGTTGCTAAGTTTTAAAAGGGAGATCTTTGAAGGGAATACACAAAGACCTATGCAACCACACATTTTTTACATCAATAATTTTTGAAGGTCTATCTTTACCACTGGCCTCTAAAGGATACTATAAGCTACAATCGTTGTAGGATTCATATACGTAATTCACAAAAAAAGCTTATTTACCTATTAGGAGCCTGGGTTATAAAAGTCTTTACCTTGCTGGTGCCATTATTCTGTAAACACTACCAAGGCATTAACAGGGCGGTGATGGAGAATTCCTCAACTCCAGAATACAAAAAAAAAAAAAAAAAAAAAAGAAACTAGCAAACAAGATCAGGAAAGCAGCTGCCTACAGAACAGAAGGAAGCCAGCCCAACACAATGGGGGATAAGAAACTATTTCAAATTATTGCCCAGAACACAAAACAAACAGTATCAACACATCCTATGAAGCCCCATGCTGGGATGCCATGGCAACTGTATTAGGCCATTCAGAATCCATGGTGTTGCACTAACACGGCATGTTAAAGCAGACACTTTGGCCATCGTGGAACATTTTGATCATCATCACGTCTGCCATATGTAATTGCAAAATAATAGGAATAACTAGTCAAACAAGTACATTATACATTCTCCAACAGCAGTAGGTTTTACAGAGGTTTTTTTTTTTAGTGGGATGGCTTATTGAAAAGTGAATTAGACATACAAAGACTTCAGCGTGGTGGCCAGGCCACAGACTACAGTTCCCTTGGACGACACCTCCCCCGGAGCTGTGGTGCAGGTGCACAAGATTCAGGGGCAGAAAAAAGATGGGTGCGATATACACCTCTGTTCTTTCAATATTCATCTACACCCCTGAGAAAGCCGGACAGAAATACAGGCATGGGAAACAGGGGAAAGGGTTGAAGAAGCACACACAAAAAAGGGACTAAATTCCCACGGTGAGGGTGGTTTGTAGGACTGTGCTTGTTGGAGTGGCGAGGCGTAGACAGCTTAGTCTTCATCGTCATTCTCGTCATACTCGTCCTCATCATCATCATCCCCCATGTAAGACACTGGAGTCTCCACGCGAGACCCGCTGTAGTGAGAGTCATTTGAGCTGGAGGCCATGGTGCCATCAGTGCAACCATCACTACAAGGAGAGGAGGAGTGAATTTTAGCAATTGCTTTAAGTTCATGAAGGAAAAGGTGACGGAGCAACACAACATCTGATTTCTGTCACGCTCATGGGTTCAATTACAGGTAAGAACTCTCACCTTGCGGGGTAACGGGCTCCATTGGCAGAGGACCCTCCAGTGATGTAGACGTTACTGATGGGACCCTTTGCCATCTCTGGAAAATTGAAAAATGCATCAACATAAGGTAATACAACTTTGACAATCCCAAAAATCAATAAGTTCCACCACTGTTCATTGTGAAGACCTGCTGGAAGCAGGAAACTTGCACCACATCTCCTCCCATCCTGCTCTGTGGCAAACGTTTTATAAATGAGCAGGCTAAGACTTTCGCCAAAAATTTATCTAACTTTGTGTCAAACAGCACTTGCTTTGTATCTGTAAAATTAGAGGCATGGGACAGAGAAATCCCAGAGACTAGACTAATAATCTACTCCTCCACAGACATCCATGCACCACCACCATGGCGTCAATATTTCATAAGGCAATGCAAAGTGGTGAGAAGAATTTTTCCTTTATTTCCATACAAGTTTTAAAAAAATTCGGCACCTGGAATGCCACAAGGCCTTGCAAAGTGGCTAATGTGGAGCAGAAAGTGAACAGGGACAAACTTTGAAACACACTTGGTGGATCATCAAAGTGGTGTCACAGTGCAGCCGGTTGACTGTCATCAGACAGGCTGTGCAGATGTTATGCTAATCAGCCAGAGTCAGTTTATGAAATCACAACAGGCAGCACTTTCCTTTAAAAAAAAAAAAAAGGGTACAATGTGTGAGGACTGGCCATCTGTCAAAGGTCACTCCAAACAAACAGAGGGCAGCATATCACCACAGTAACAGCTGCTAACAATACTCTTTGTTGTAGCTATCTTTGGCTGTAGCTACTAGCTACAGCTAGCTAGTTAGCTCAAGCTGACTCCAGCAACCAGCAACTGACTCAAAATGAGTATGTGTTACACTGACCTATAACGTAGGGCTCCAGAGCTTTGGGCACCAGGCTACGTGCAACCTTCAGATCCTCTGGAGAACATTTTCCCACCTCCAAACCACAGGCCATGCCCATACGCTTCAGCACCTCGATGTCATCGTGGATCTCAAACATGCTGTCAAAATTGAACAAATACTCGAACCTGCAGACAAGAAAGAGAAGAACAGGAGGCATAAGAAAGGATGAAATGACAACTTTTAACCAAACGATAAGTGTTTCCAATTGTACTTTAAGGTGACCCCATGAGTTTTTAATTAACAGTGCTAGAGTGTATATTTAATTGAATGCTAGAAATACATCAGATTTAGTCAATGCATTGCAGTTTGTAAACATGTGTTGCTCAATTTTAAAGTTTAAGTTAAATATTCAACTTAGAAACATATCCACCATGGTTTAAGGAGCAGTACGGTGCAGGATGGTGTGCCACAATATGTGGACTTAAGTAAGTGTGGATGAGAACACATAGGAAACACTCTGATGGGCACCAAATGACACATTTTATAGTGATCCGGACTTTGTGGGTTACCTGACAATGATAAAACAAAAAAAGAGGTTTTGTTTATGGTGTACACAGGTCAACATAATTTACTCTAACCAGCCTTGTTTTGTCCTTTCCCATCCAGCACCACAGCCAGCTTGGACATAGCTTAAAGAAGTTACGCTTAACAAGGCAGTGTCTTCTTCACAGGTGCCCTATAAAACTTTCACAGTGGGGCAGTGAACTTCTTGCTAACTGTTGCAGTGCATTAGAGGATCGTTCAGTGATTTTTGGCATCTTATTTAGCATTCATTCTTTCATTACTTTTGTGGGAAATATAATGTTCAACATCGGCCTGATGAGTAGTGCATTAAGTGCATGCTTTCATTGCATATTATGCAATGACAGTGTAGATATGCTCTCGTCCATGCTGATGAGACGACTGTTTAAATCCATTTTCTATCAGCTTTTACCACCCATAATCATAAAAGCAAACTCATGGTTGCACAGAAAGTAATAAATCAATAATAAATGATCCCGAGCTGCATTCAACCTTAGTACCATATGCACCACGCAAACCTTAATAATGCCATACACTTTTCCTTTGCATCTACTGGCATGAATGGAGCAGGGTTAGACTTCAATTGAATGTCAGTGGACTGTTCATGTTCAATCTGTGGTTACCCCTTAAAATTAAAAAGGTGCTGCATGACAGTTTTACTTGCATAAAAAGGTGGACACCTTTTCATCCAGTATAAGCTTTAATTATTATGTATGGAAAGGTCACACATTCAAAGTCAGCAGCTAAACGGCTGCATACTTACTGGCTGAGTCATCGTCACACTGATGCCATACCTTCATAACTTAGCACTCAAGATTTCCAAAGAACTTTAAGCTTTGTTGCCAAGCGCTAGAAAACTATTCACCTGCAAATGATACATTTCACAGCCTACATAGACTCTAAATACAACTATGATACAAGACTTCTGTACTAAATTAGTAATAATGTGCCTTGACTCAGTACTTTTCTTATTCTTCTTTTCAGGATAATAATCCTTTAAGTTAAATGTGGCCTGAAGGCAAATAGTTTCAATGTATTCCTACAACATAGGGCTTTTGATACTACTTTAAATAATGTTAACATTGAAGAAATATAACCTTTCAAATAAAAAGGGCTGAACATGAGGCAAGTGCAATCATATACTTGTCATTAGAGATGCTGCAGTCGATGACGGTTTTCTTGCTGGTGTTGACGATAATGAAGGGAAGGTGGATGATGGAGTTGGGAGGTGGAGGTCTGTTTGCCTGCTGCTCTGTCTGTCTGTTCCGCTGCACCAGGTTCTTAAAAGCTATTTGCTGTAAGACAACATCAAAGAAAGATGAGGCAACTATAGAGTTTTCAGTTTAGACCGAAAACAGAGCCATACCCCCACCATGGCATTAAACGGATGTGAAGTACGTTATAAAGCTGCGTGTACCACAAACATCTGGAATTCAGGCCAAAATAGCCCTTTTCCCCAAACGCACCCACCCTGAATGAGGCGACACCACTGCAAACACCATGAAGAAAGTGTGTGCACTTTACTGAAGGGCAGAAAATCAAAGAGCATCTCCAGCAGAACCATAGCATGGAGGCCACATATAAAGGCAAGCATTCATCCCCACCTGCAGTATGAGCTCCTGAAGCTGTGATTGTTTCTGCTTAATCCTCTCCAGCCGCCTTTGTCTCTCCACCTACAGTTGAAATAAAGGAATAATGATTAAGAATTATAACAAAAGACAAGACGTCTCCAGCAGAATAGTCTTCGCTGTGTGCCTTTACCTCTAGGTTTTGGCACTCTTGCGCTGAGTTGGTGGGAAGGCCAATCCATTTGATTTCTTTCTTCTCTTTAGAGATAATGTTCATGGCCATGAGCACATTTAGTGCATCGTACACACGCCGCCGAATGTTCTTCTGGTCATACACGTGCTAAAATGAAAGAACGAGTTGTAAAAATCTAGTACGATATTATACCCTTTATTTCTAACGTTAAACAGGTTTGCATCACAACGTCAAGCAGCACTCACCGAGTCATTGGGTGACATGTGGTTGTCTGAAGAGCTGAATTCTGCCACCAGTTCGTCTGCCACTTCATTATAGGTGGTTACTCCTTTCTTCTGCACCTTCTCACACACTTTCATGGAGAAATGCCTCAAGCCCTTCCCATTCTTTTCCCCTTTCTTACCGCGTTTTCTGCAAACAGAACAGATCCCACACATTAGGTATGTGCCAACTGGCAATCAGATCACATATCGAAGATGGAAGGGATGATCAACAGTTTTTTTTTTCTGAGAACGTTGGTTTTAAACTATCAGAACTAAGATGTTCAAGATCAAACACAATGACTGGCTCTTCAAATTTACTGTATTTCCTGTCTTTGTACATTCTAAGAACGCTCTACAATCTCCACAAAGATCCACAATGATGCTCCAAGCTTCTAAACTGAAGAATCTTCTGAACACTCACCCTGACGACCAGGGAGAGGCGTCGGATGGTTGAGTCTGAGCAAGGAACTGGGAACTGGGCGTATGTGGACTGTTTACCAAAATGGTATTGGACACTGTAGGCCTCTGGGGTGTTCCAATCACCTATAGAGGACAGAACAAACAAAAAAGAGAGGAACCAAAACATTAAAGTGTGGGCTCAGAATTTCTCAAGACTGTCTTAAAATAATAGTGAGGTGCCCATAAGAACACTGAAACAGGCCCACAGAAGATCCCCCTCCTCATGCGTTTTCAATGCCAGTGATGGAGCTCAAACTCCACAGTCCTTGTTCTGTGTAACAATACATTCAAAACCAAGTAAGTGCGCTTAACACTCGCTGAGTTCTTTTCCAGACTGCTTGTGTTCAGGAAACAGGAGAGACATTGGTGACATGAACACAAAGGAATTTGACGATTTCAAGCCTCTCCATGTTGAAGCGGTGCACTCAGAAGTTGTCCCCCCCTTGCCTGATGTCAATAACTAGTTATTTTGTCTTGTTGCCATTAGGAGACAGGTTGCTGTCCTTGACAACTCCACTAATCTGTTGTTGTAGGCTACAGCCCTTTTGTTGAAACAAGGATGGGTTGAGCACATAATAACAGAAAGGTGGCATGCAATTACCCTTAATACAAACTGAAATTATTTTGCCACTTGAATTTGTTATACCATGTCGAATAATAGGTGGAGCAAATACCGCACAGTTGAATGACGTTTAATTTGTGACTCATCAAATAATCCTTTCACAATTCACATTATGTATCTTTCAAATAAGATAAGATAAGATAAGATAAGACTTTATTGATCCCACACCAGGGAAATTTATAGCCAGCAAGTATTACAGACAGCAAGCACAGTGGCATAAAGAGGTCAAAATAAAAAAGTATACAGTGTACAGAATAGAAAAACAACTATGTATATGTACATTTGTACAGATAATAAAAATGCCCAACATAATTGTGCTGCAAAAATGGCCGCTGACAATGGTTTGAATAAAGATTCAATGGAGGAAGAATACGTAATATTTCAGACATCTTAAGTGACTCATGGGTTTTCTGTTATGAACATGGCGGATGATCTATGACAGAAATTACTTAAAATGTACATCTCTAACAGCCATATGAAGCTTCTAGGAAAGAGGTGATCTATTCCTTCACTGAGGTGATATCTAAGCTGATTTCCATTATGTATATATTCCATGTATATAATGGGATGATGGGTGTAATCCTGCTGACTGTAGAGTTGATAAGCTTAGGATCAAGTGCCTCCACCTACCCTCCTCCCGGTCACCTCACAATGATAATGGAGGGGCTTACACAACAGTAAGACATAACAGAAAAACCCAGCAAGGAAATCTATACACATATGCATCTGTAGATAAGCGACAATTTAGAGAGCTGAACTTTAAGCATCTGTTGAAAAGGGTCTAAGCTGTCATGCAAATGTGATTAAAGCACAAAAGCCTGAAATTATAAGACTATACAGTGTGGTAGTTGTGTAGAACATCACTCACCATGTGTGGCACATGTTGCATGTGTGCAGCAATGTTCACATTGGATGGCCCAAGAGTTTTGGGCAGTAGCTGTTTGGCCACAGGGGCAGCTGTAGGCTGGACAGTAACCAAGGATAGGACACCTAATAGAAGACATGAGAAGCCCAGTAATGAGTAGATCTCTTGACTGATACTCCATTGCCCCCTATCGTCCAACTACAAGCACATAGGCTTACAACATAAGAGACAGTGTTTCCTTTGTGAGTCAGGCAATCAATGAAACCAGACTGTATGTAATGTATAAAAATACTGTGCAGTGTGTCGTTGCTCTACAAAGGCAATTACTAGCAACTTATACCTTTGCTAGGGCTCAGATTCTGATCGATGAAAACCTTCAGCTCTCCATTTGTTTCAATCAGACCAGCCTGCAAAGAACAAGAACCTTATACTCTCCAAAAATCACAACATTAAAGATATAACCAGAGTCCAGATATACAAAACGTGTGCAGAAGAAGAAACGTTAGGTCATAGGAGATGTCTTAATTTTATTGCAACACATATGCTTTCATCTAACATCAGCTACAGTGCCAAGAAAGAGGCACACAAATGACATGTTTTCCACAAAAGAAAAAAAACACACGGACATAGTAACTTACATCTTTAGCCATGATCCCAAAGGACCGGAGGATCTGAGCTTCAGGCTAAAAAGGAAATGTTCTTCTATCCGTCACTATTCAGACCCCTGAAGACAGAGAGGGCAAACTATTAAGTGACAGTAGTAAGTTTCCAATGTCACACACACATTGCATTTCTCCCACTAATAATCACTGAGCTTATTAATATTTTACTGTTCTTCGAGTGAAATTAAACTGCACTTGTGTCTGAGGCCCATTTGAAGTGCTTGCTGCCAGCACACTGTACAAAGCTACATCACTCATGTTAGCTTGAGTTACCGGGCATTCTTCTTACAAGACAAACTGATGGAAAATGTGCATATTTTCGACCACTCTCAGTTCTGTGAGACTTTGGGGGCATTTCTGAATGCTCCGCGGATGCAGAAAACCATATTAATCCAGCCCTTGATGCTCACAACTTTTATTACGCTAAGTGTGCACAAGGCCTACTTCAGGTACCGAGCACGTCCGGAGGAGAGGCATCGTCGAACTTCTGCTACAGGTCACGGAAACCTGCTAACTTTATCACACGGGCGCAAAACTATTAATTTAACTGAAGTGAGAGCACCACACGGTTACAAATATTACTGCTGCATGCGGTAACAACAGCATTCATATCACACGACGATAGCAATGAACAATCTTTTGTTGAATGCAGCTAGCTGTTACTGCTAACAGTTAGCTTCAGATTCAACTTGCTTGCGCTAGCTAGCTAGTTAGCTTATGCACGTTTTGAAAGGATTGACATAAAAATTTGCAATTATTGGTTCCGTGCTGCAGGTTCCAAACAAAGACAAGTATGGGTTAACATCTACGAAATGTGTGAGCATTTCGCACGATGAATGAAAATAATATAGAGATTATGTGCACTTACGAGTGCACTCTCCTGTTTCTTCGACGGCTGTTGTTGTTGGCATTTGAGAATGGAGGAAGAGGAGGTCTAAATCCCTACCAAACAGGAAACAAACTAAGCAATGTCGAAGAACTTTTCTATAATTTTATAGTTAATTCCAGGGACAAAATATTTAATTAGTGTTGAATATTTAACTCTCGTTTATTTTTTCCTTAAGTTTCTGTCTTTTGTCATTATACAGTAAACGATGCCAGGATTTGCCTGTTAGGCGAGCACTGAAGCTGTTTTAAAAGTAATCGTTTTCAATCGAAGAGAGACGAATCGTTGAAAAAGTGACCAAATTAAAGTTAATTAAACAGAAACAAGACGTGTTTTATTCAGGCAGTGAATGTAATTACACATTTGGAGTCACACAAAATATTTCACCACAGCTCCTGAAATACCGACACTTAGCGGTAATTATGGGTGTTTAATTATGGTTTATTGACAGTCATTGATCTTTTATGGATTTCAGTCAACCAACACACAGTGAGCTTGTCGCCCCGAATTTACATTTAGAAACTCTTACGTGTGTATTCTCATGTATTCAACTACATACCTAACTAGCCTGGTCATTTGAATAAAATATCGATTAACACTGGCTAACTTTGGCTAAATTAACGTGACTTGTGTGGTGCAATCAACCGCTGAACACATTTTGAACGTTTGTTTTTGGGTCGTTTCAGGACACAAACGTCCGTAAAAGCTGTGAAACAAACATGTCGTTTAAGAGCAGACGAGCTCAGTTACGTTAATGTAACCACTTCGATCACAATCACCGTGGACCGCCAAGTTCAACCGAGCAAAGCCCTGCTGAAGACCCCGTTATCGTTTGCTACATACTTTAGGTAAGCAACCTCTCAGAAGATAAAGTTAACCACAGACTACAGTGACGACCTGTACTTTTCTAGTTAGCAACGCCTACTGACCATTTTAGCAAGAAGCTAACTCGCGATTCTGGTGGAAAAGCTGGGACCACCGGCGCTTTGTTAGCCAATTGGCGATACGAAAGCTAGCTAGTAGCTTGCGGACAAGCTAATCCACAGCTGTCACCCAGGACACTGCCACAATTAGCTGCAATAATTTTTTTTACCATGGTTAGCTTTATGTCTGTCGGCAGTATATTCTCAAGACATTTAAAAGACTTGTAAAACACATATCTAACGGCAAGGACTTTATTTTGTGGCAGCTGGGTAGCGAGCCACAAGTCGATAAATGTGGCTTACCGGTGCACTTCACAAGTTAGCAAACCGTTTGTTAGCCTTTTCTATCCCCTCTCTGCTAGCTTTGCTACACCAGCGCGTCTCACAATCTGATCTTGGCGGTGTCTCACTTTAACGGCTTCTGATTGGACAGCATCGATGAGACGAAAGCAAAGCAGTCAAAGTAGCTCATGCCCACAACCAGCGTCTCTTGGGATTGGTGGATACCAACCAGCGTCAAGTATACATATACCGCCATCTACTGCTCAGGAGTATGAGGATACATGCTACTCTTGTACTTCTCATTAACCCATGTGGCTTCAAAGCTGAGTCTTTACGACATCTCTGACTGCAAAGTCTGAGTCAAAATGCATTGAGGACACTTCATTGCTTCAGCCACATTGGCTATGTTCAAACTGCAAGTTTAAACCATATCAATGACGTCCAGATATAAAAATAACAGATTTCATGTAATGTCTGTGATGTGTGAGAGAATAATCTTTGTAAATGCACATTGTACTAGTGAGTTATTATCAAGCCTTTGCGCTTAGTTAGAATTTATTGCCCAGATATATTTTTTGTTTTTGTTTGGCTGTTCACATTATTCTTTAAATGTGGCTAATGTCAGATTTCAGTGTGACCTGGTCACAGTCCTGAACCGACACATACTGGCAAAAGAACAATAATACTTCATTAGACATCACACACAACACACTGTTGTAAAGAAGTACATATGGAGGCCACTGAAGTCAACATTTCTGGTCATTCATAAATTGATGTGTACTGGAAGCCAGTGAAATTGTGAGCAGATAATAACGAGGATGAGGTGAAAGAGAGCCACATTTTTAATTATGGCTTTTTGTGGAGCAATGGCTGCGTCTTCTGTACAGAGGTGGTTGTGGATGCAGAGTCAGAGCCAGGAGTGGTGGGAACATGATGTGAAAGGCTTCACAGAAACAGAGCCATCCAAAATTTATGGATGTCAAGGGCTACTTTTAACTATATTTGCCAGTGTCTCTCCATAGGACACAGCAAGATGCTCATGAATTCCAATATGACTGTTCAGACTGAGGTCACACTGCAAAAAAAATCAGACCCATATCTCATTTAGGACCACATATTAATCAGAATTGAGTAGATCTGATTCCATGTGATTTGTGCTGTTCACATTGTTCTCAAAAAACAGTTCAAAATACCAAATGTGTAATTTTTTACATCACGCTACATCAACATTCATTATAATTCTGCTGAGTCACTCTGTAAATACAAACATGGAAGACAGACGTCATAAATATTTGGGGTGATACTTTAGCACAAGCAAAGCTGGAGGGGGTCATATCATAACTGGTCTGCTGGTCTCACAAAAAGCCACAATTAAAAATTTATCTCTCTTTCCACTTTTCCTCATTATCATCTGTTCATGAATTTGCTGGCTTCCACTGTACATCAACCTATAAATGAAACTGTAAGTGTAGCCTTCAGTGGCCTCCACGTTCACTTCCACAGCATACTGCATGTGGCATCTTTGCAGGGTGAACGTAGCCTAATATTCCTGCCAGTGTGGTGAAGGATTTGAAAGAGCCACAAACCATCATAATGGAAGACAGAATTAACAGAAAACATCATTGATCATTTAACTGAATAGATCAATATGGAAACCTTTACAGTGCGCCTTTCATTCACCCATTTTCACACCAGTGGCAGCAAAACGATGGCCTGGTCGTCTGCAGCAATTAATGTTAATGTCTTACTGAAGGACACTTTCTCAAGTGAACAGGGGGTTCCTGGGGTAAAACCAACAACCCTGCAAACAGGTAATCTGCTCTACCTGCTTGACCTATGAAAGGAAACATAGTTTCACAGACTTCTTCTGATGCCTTCTGAGGCTGTGCTGGAGGAATTAGAGCTCCAGACCCCAGTTCCTGCTTACAGCCTTGGCTATATGACAGGATTTTAAAGGGTCTTTTGTTTTTGTTGAAAAAGACCATAGCCCAATGTCCTCTCAACGTCCACACAACACACCATCAATCATACCCAGAGCTACAGAAATGAAAAGGTGGAGCATTCCCCCAAACGGGAATCAACACCCTATTCCCAACTGTTCAGTACTGTGTGTCAAGTTGTGGTAGAAATGTTTTATCAGACACCTGATCAGACGGCAGACAACATACAGAGACAGAGACGAGCACACAAAGTTGCATTCCCTTTCTATACGGGTTTTTATAGTGTGACCTGGAGGGCTTATAGATAATACAAAATTCTGTTAGCTTTGCTGCAAGGACAATGTTAAAATAAAAATAAAGACCTGCCTTCTTCTATCATGACCTGACATTTGTCTCCCATGATGCCTGCTGAGACTCTTATTAATCACGCTGTACCTGAACACCTCTGAACTGTCATGGAGCTCAGAAAGAGCGATCTGTTAAATGCATGTGCACTTCAAGCATAAAGGTTGACTCCTACATGTGCCTAATCAGAGTTACCAACCTTTGGTCAATTTCAGATTCACGTTTTTTTGTTTGTTTGTTTTTTGTTTTTTTTTATTCTCAAATATTAGTATTTAAAATTGCCTCACAAATACACTCACATGAGAAACACCACTGAGTAAAACTGAGGACAAACTGCTGAGTGCAATCAGATGAACGTTTTTCATAGTTTTCCCTCTACATAATTGTAACTCACATGCTGCATCCTGTGAGTCAGTTATTCTGAAGTAAGCATACTGCCATCAGGCTGCTAGTCAGGCCTTTTTCACTGTAGAACAAAACAAAAAAAAAAAAAAGGAAGGCTGACGTCCACAGATATTCTATCAGCAACAGTGCTGTGTGTGTCATTCACACTTGTTGAAGGGTGTATTCATTTTCACATGAGATAAAACTCAGATGAGCCGGCCCAACAGACATTTTTCTTGCAATGACAGCACTTGTGGGTTTTTTCCCCTCATGTTACATAATGACTCAAATTCCTCAGATATCACACAACAGTGAAAACAAATGAGATGACAGTGTTTTGCGCTAGAAAGAAAGAAGCAGTCAGCAGCAGTGGCAGCACACATCCATCTCTCAAATTCAAATTTGTTTTATTGGCATGGCGCTCATTACCAAAGCATCTCGTACAAGGTTTACAGTGTGAGTATAAGAGTTCTCAATGCAAGAAGAAAAGACAACAAATAATTTGCATCTTACTGCTCTGTATATGTACTGCACACTTTACAACATACTTGCAGACTGTACATATTTGAAAAAATACATCTTGAAGGACTTGTTCTGTAGCACATGACACACTTAAACATTCTGGCCCCATCAAGCTGCCAGAAGGCGAAAAATATGCTGCTGGACCCACATTAACCCCCTGACCCTCGTACTCTTTGTAAAGTGCATACTTCATCTGTGCCTTAACACTACCTGCTTCAAGAGCAGCTAACATAGTAGGACCCCTGCTCAGAACTTTATCATCATTCTTTTCTTCTTCTTTCTTAGTTGATATTGTTGAATACTGCCAGTGAAGTGAGCACGAGCCAGTTGACACAGAAAACATGAGGCTTCTGAGCACCAGGATTTCTGAGGCCCCTGAAGTGCTGTTTATTGCATGTTATTAGGACACTAAGGATGTGCAGTGGAGGAGGAACGTCTTCTGACAAATGCAGTGTTTTATGGTGTTCAACGTGTTTGGGATGGTGTGTATGTGTGGGTGTTGGCAGTTAGAGACAGCGAGGAGGTGGTAAAGGGTGGGGTTCATCTTTACTTTTAAGTGTTCGCTGTTTGGGTAGTTTCCTGGGGTGCACATTGAATGACAAAGTACAGTGAAAATCTCACTTTATTCCTCTCTCACATACACACATACACGTGGATTCATTTCAGCAAATACTTTCAATTAAGACATATAACAACAGAGCAGTCACTGCCAGCTTCATCTCTCCACTGAAACCTACAAGAACTGGGCGACTACTTCCGCGCATGCGCACAATGAGCGACAGTCGGACTTCCAAACTGGTCAAACAGCGGGTGTGAAAATGGTAGGTAACCAAAATAAACACAAACCCAGGCATCAGATTTGGTGCCAGCACGGCTTACCTTGAAGACTATTGTCATATTGTAAAAGTACATTCCGTGTCGCGTTTTGTCAAACCTGCTGTGATCAGTTATTGTGTTCGCTGCTGTTACAGGGAAGGTCAGTTGATATTTTGAGAGCAGCTAGCTAGCTACACGTCCCTTTTTGGTCTTTTTGGCAGTCTGGCAACTTGGGCTGTGAGCAGGTCAGCAGTCGGACCGCAAAGATCGACACACTCAGGATCGTTTGAGTGAAATCCCGGCATATTCATAACCATAGTGCCAGTGTATTCCCGTTATATTATCTCCATCGTTTATGTCAGTGATACATTCTGGCTAACTTGGCTAACGCTAGCCTGTATAAGTTACTAGCTGCTGCTGGTGTGTAGATAATGCTAACCTAACGCCATCACCCATCTGGTCGCACATTAATCCGTGCTGTGTGAACAGCAGCCAGGACAGGCGTTTGACTTCATGTGGTCCTTTTTAGCAGAAATCAGTGAGGGTTGGTGAAGTGATTAGCAGCTTGGTGAACTCATAGTTTGAGTCTCCGGTTTCAGGAAATGCTGCTCTTCACTGAAGTGCTCAGATCCTGCAGCTGGTGTGAGGAGATGGTGATCGATTGAGAGAGCGGGGGGATGTTTCAGGATCATTTCCTCGACGGCACTAATTTAAGATTATCAGCTTTATTAGTTAACCTGCTGTCTATTTACCCAGTTAAATGTTTAGTGTTCAAAAGGTCAGAAAATAGTGGAAAAATGTGCATCACAGCTTCCCAGACCTCAAGACTACGTCTTAAAGTTAATGGTTTTGTCCAATCGATTATTAAAATAGTTGGGGATTGATTCACTACTTGATCAATTGATTGATTAATAATTGGACCTGGAGAGTTTTTGCTTTAAAAAAAAACGACTTAAATGTTAATGGATGATCAACACTGTTGTCAATTAACAGCGTGGCGATGACTTTAAAGCTAAGTATTGTGTATTACTGGTCTTTAATGGTTGCGCCGATGCACAACTTAATAACACAGCTTCTGGTGAAACATACACTGAATGTCATTTCATGCTTCCACTCAAAACTGACTTCTTAAAGATTTTCTTAGGTGCACATATCTTCTTAAAGTGCAAATGTCCACACTGCAAAATATCCTCACGCGTGTGTAAAGTATTCTGACAATATTGTTATTAAATTAAAATATTTCGTCTCTTAATATTGCCAAGTACATCTGGCATGGTGCTAGTGTTACACTCCAGACTTGTTGCACCTCTAGGTCTCGGTGATGGCATCCCATTTCCCTGCTCATGTTACATCATGACTGTAGTTATCTGAGGGGCCCTCCTGGGTACAGCATGTGCTTTGAGAATCCACAACATCCCCCTTCAGAAAAACCCATGTTGCTCTTGGATAGGACGCAATTACGACCAAAGCGTCTTGGCTCACCTCCTGTAATGTGTGTTTGTCAGCGTGACAGACTAACCTTTTGAAACATGTGTCAGAGTGTGTCTGAGTGTCTCCCAGTCCTCTCTGTCCTCTTTACTGTTGCCTGAATGCCTGTGGATGTGTGCGTCTCGCTGTGTGTGTTTGTCTGTGTTTCGCTCTGTGTTTGCGTGCTGTTGTCTGTGCTGCCTGGTCTGATCGTACCCGTGTCTGACAGCCCCTGTCCTGTACTCACACAGCATAAGCTGAAGTCTTCGCAGAGGGACAAGGTACGGCAGTTCATGTCCTTCACACAGGCTGGGGAGAAGACAGCTGTGTACTGCCTCACGCAGAATGACTGGAAACTAGAAGTTGCTACCGACAACTACTTTCAGAATCCCGATCTGTACTGTAAGGAATCCATGAAAACGTCAGTAGACCGGAAAAAGCTGGAGCAGCTCTACAATCGCTACAAAGGTAAGAGGGATGTGTTTTACACTGTAACTGAACATGTTTTCAGCATAGAGTTGCTCTAAAAAGGGTTGTTTTGTGTAAAAGTTTGAAAAACACCTCAACTGTTTTTTTCCCCTTGATAGATCCTCAGGACGAGAATAAGATTGGCATTGATGGGATCCAGCAGTTTTGCGATGACCTCTCGCTGGAACCAGCCAGCATCACCGTGCTGGTCGTCGCGTGGAAGTTCCGCGCTGCCACTCAGTGCGAGTTCACCAAGAAGGAGTTTCTGGATGGAATGACAGAGCTCGGGTGAGTATCGACGTCAACATCGTGTGACCTGCTCCAAACGGGGACATAAACACCGTGGCCAGAAGTGTCTTCGCATGGTGATTCTCTTAGTGTAGCTCCAGGAAGGGAAGGCGGGCTATATATAGACCCACTCAACCACAGCTTGAGTATTCTGTGTCTTCGTGGAATGACTCAGTGGAAGAGCTGCAGAGTTTTGCCTGTTGAGGTCCATGTGTCAAAGTTAACTTCAGCCAATTTGTCACCAGCATGTTATGACTAAAAGTTTGTTTATTTGTTGCCTAAATTGTTTATTTTCCAGGTGCGACAGCCCAGAGAAACTGAAGGCCCTTTTGCCAAGATTAGAGCAGGAGCTTAAAGATAGCGGCAAGTTCAAGGACTTCTACCAGTTCACCTTTAACTTTGCCAAAAACCCTGGACAGAAGGGTCTCGGTAAGAAAAGTGACGATGACAACAAGTAGCTGAACGGCATCGCTGAATTACACACTGTTGGAATGAAGTGTTCTGCTTTTTGCCCAGACTTGGAGATGGCTGTGGCCTACTGGAACCTGGTTCTGTCAGGAAGATTCAAGTTCCTCGACCTTTGGAATAGATTCCTTTTGGTGAGTCAAAAAAGCGAAATTAGAAATGCATCAATCAAATATGCTGTGTCAGTATCAGCGCTGTCAGTTTAAAAGTTTAAAAGTCGTTCTGCTGTTAGTCATTCATTCAGTCATGGCAGGCTGTTTTATTGCCAGAGTTATCTCTGGCTTCATGGTTCCTTCACAAAAATGATAACAGTTCCGCTCAGTCAGGAACACAGTTTTTAAATTAAGGGACAAAGAGAGAGCGCTGTGTCAGATCACCAGGTACCATGAGCTGAGGTATCGGAAGTGATGGCAGGAGAGAAAAAGTTGGATTGGTGCATCCCTCAGTGACATTAATTTGGCCCAGTGATGGGGAACTTGGCCAAGGTGATGCTGACTTTCATTACACCTCGCTGATCAGCACAAACTCAGTCAATAAGGGGAGACCAGCGAGTGTGACCAGATGGTGTTCGGTTGGAATGACAACCTGCATATTCGTGGACCTCCAGAACATATGCAAGGCAAGGCAAGGCAAATTAATTTGTATAGCACAATTCATACAATAGGCAATTCAAAGTGCTTTACAGAAGCATAAAAATCATACATTTTGATTAGAAGAGAACAAAAAAAATAAAAATAAAATACAATTAAAGGAAAATTAAAAACAGACACCAGTAAAAGACAATAATTTAGCATTTAAAATGATTAAAACCATTGAGCAAATACATTTACTTTAAGTAAAAGCTGTAGCAAATAATAATGTTTTCAACCCTGATTTAAATGAGCTGACACTTGGTGCAGACCTCAGGTGTGCAGGGAGAACGTTCCACAGGTGAGGAGCATAATAACTGAAAGCTGCTTCACTTTGTTTGGTTCTGATTCTGGGAACACACAATAGACCTGTCCCTGATGACCTGAGGGGTCTGGATACTTCATATGGAGTCAATAAATCTAGAATATATTTTGGTCCTAGACCATTTAATGCTTTATAGACCAACAGTAAGATTTTAAAGTCTATTCTTTGACTCACAGGAAGCCAATGTAGTGATCTGAGGACTGGTGTGATATGGTCCATGGTCCATATGCATGTGTATTTTACTCATACACTGTGGTGTAGCACTGAACAGTTCACCAAAATACGATACGAATTACGTTACAAGTGCAGTATCCAAATCACAGCAGCTGCAATTTCTTCTGAAGGGTAAAATTTGCCACAGCATTATACATGAAGCATTGTGATCTGTGGCCTACAGATCTTGTTCTCCAGGCGTAAAGGGAACGTGCTTGTTTTGTAAAAATCATTATCAATTTTCTATTTTTTCAGTGAAAATGAAATGCAAAAACACAATTCCAACCAAAATAGTGACTCATGCGGAATATATGTCAAAATAACTGTAATATGATGATTTGTTGTTCTCTATTAGCCTCACTAAGGTGTTATAATGGCAAAATGTCAACACTGTGATTGCTGAGATACATCCCAGATTCAAAAAAAGCTGGAACGCTGTGTAAAACATAAATAAAACAGAACAGATGATTTGCTAATCCTTTTTGTCATGTACTCAGTTGAAAACAGTACAAGGACAATACATCTTTGTACTGTTTTATATCTGAATTTGATGCAGCAACACATTTCAAACAAGTTGGGATAGGAGCAACTTAAGACTGGGAAAGATGTGGAATGCTCCAAAAACACCTGTTTGGATCATTCCACAGGTAAACAGGTTGATTGGTAACAGGTGATAGTATCATGATTGGGTCTGAAAGTGGCATCCTGGAAAGACTCAGTCGTTCACAAGCAAGGATGGAGCGAGGTTCACCACTTTGCCTGAGCAAAGAGTCCCAACAGTTGCAAGGAATTTTGGGATTTCATTATCTAGAATCCATAATATCCTAAACAGATTCAGTGCAAAGTTCAAAGCCAGCATCTGTGATGGTTTGGGGGGTAACCTGCACTTCTGTGAAGCCACTGTTGATGCTGAAAGGTACCAAATGTCTCTTTTTTTACATTCAAAGCTTCTGTTGAGGTTTTTAAATGAAGCTTTGAATGTGTGTTGTCATATTTTATTAAGTCATCACCATAAAAAAATCCTCAGTTTGAATAAAGTGATTCATTGGATTAAATGAGTTCATCTTCTTGGATTAAATCAACCTTGACGTCTTTCTACGGTCATCATTAATATGAAAGGGATGACGTGTTGATGGAGCAGCTGGCACAATCTAATTCTAGGAATAGTATAATTCTAATAACAGAATAATAATAATATTAGCGTAGCCTAATCTTTATCTATAACTGCAGAAGTACCAGCTTTCAACTGAATAAATACATGAAAAAAAAAAAAGCTGCAGAGCATTCAAATGTTGATTGAGAATTCAAATTCATCGTGATGGATGAAGCTTCAAACGATTTGGTACAGCCCTACAAGGTGCAAACGGTTAGGTATGCTGCCATCCAGATGTCAGACATCTCAACTTGTTCCAGCAAGACGGTGCAAAGCCACATTCTACACGTTACAACAGTATAGCTTCATAATAAAAGGGTACCAGTGGGCACGAGACCGGCCTGCCTGCAGTTCAGACCTGTCTCCCGTTGGAAATGTCTGCCGCTGTCTGAAGCACAAGATGTGACAAGAACACTTCAACAATTAGTGTCCTCAGTCAAACTCTAACTGAGTGGTCCTCACGATCCTGTCCCATCTGTTGCAGGCAGCCAATTAAGAATGAGTGTGTATTTACAAAAGAACAGTAAAGTTTTTTATCACTTTGAACTTGAAATTCACCAGCACTTTTGAATTACAGGAACACCATAAACGATCCATCCCAAAGGACACATGGAACCTGTTGTTGGACTTTGGTAACATGATTGCAGATGACATGTCCAACTATGATGAAGAAGGTGAGTCTGGAATCACAAGAGCTTCCTCAGTAATGCTGTGGATATGGACGTTCCTCTTTAAATGATTGTCACTAATGATTTGCTTGTCTCTCTCTCAGGAGCGTGGCCAGTCCTTATAGATGATTTTGTGGAATTTGCTCGACCAATTGTAACAGGATCAAAACGCAAAACTCTCTAAATCCAGTCCCAACTCTGCAAAGCCAGAACGTTGTTTCTTTTACAGTGACTTCATAGTTTTTTTAAGACTTGTACAAAAAAAAAAAAGTGAAAATTGTAGACTTCAGCGAGAAAACAGAAGCACTTGAAACTGTCAGCAAACCACCTTTCAGGGAGCTGAGTCAAAACTCCGACAACAGCTGGCCACATTTTCTGTCCTCGTGAGACTGAGACGTCACGTGGACGTGGCCGGATTCACCTCGGTCTCTCCTGCTGGATTCTCAGTGTCCTGGACGCCCCTCTGCTCTGCTCCAGGAGGAGCTCTACCTGTCAGGCCGCAGCCCTGTAAGTGGGGATGGACACAGCACTGGGAGGAGGTTCGCCTGCTGTGTGTACTCTAAAGGGACTGGAGAGGAGAAGACCGTGTGTTTAAAGATTCTTCCTAGTCAGCTTTGTTTTGTTATATGAAGCTCTGAGTGACTGTGCTAAGTTCCCATGTCTTGCTCTAACTTCGGGACAGTGCTCACAACACCAGCACCAACAGAACTGTTGCAGTTTTTACTGTACATACTGTATCTATTGGGACAGTTTACAAAGAGAGCTATATGAAGAATAATATAAATATGTTCGATTTATAAATGCAAAAGATGATTCTTTTATGTACAGTAAATGCTAAGATCTCTAACAGGACGCCTCAGTATTGTGGATGATATGCTGTTGGTTTAATTATTAGGTGGATCTGTCATGTCATGGAATTGTGAGCTTCTCATTGAAAGCATGTTAAACACATTTTTCGTCACCTTGGGCCGGTTTCACAAATACATTTTCACTAAGTGAAAAGCAGTGCTTTAATTCGATGATTGATATTGGTTTGTAGTATTCATTTGTCAGGTCACTCTCAGCTGGGAATGGGTCTCGAATCCTAAATGTAACAGTCCGATCCACAGTCCCACGTTTCAAGAGATGATGTCTCTCTAACTGACAGACTTGTTTTTATCAGATGAGACACCAATGATGCTGAAGTGACTGTCGGGCAGCATTATAGTGAAATTTAAATGAAAAAAATTGCAGACCCCTTAGGATTGCATGGCACATATCTGTATGTTACGGCAGAGCGAAACAATTAGATCAGAAGCAGGACACTAAAGAGGGCGACAACAGGACGACAAAGTAAGCCTTAAGAATAAATATCTCTGTTCAATATTTATGTTTCTGTTCAAGCCCATCTGTCCAGTGTTACTGAAGGTAGTGAAAATTAGAATATATTGTTGATAAATCATGTAAGTAGCCTAAGTATATTGTTCATTTAAGAAAGATGAATAAAGCATGAGTTTTTTTCCATAATCATACATGGAAATAGTCCTTTTGTTGTTGATGGGTTAGATGATGCACACGTTTGGTATCACACGCAAAACAGTGGAGCTGCTCAGACAAAGGGTGTGTTTCATAAAGCAGAATTATGATTGCCAGAGTGTGAAAAAGAACCATACTGATCTGAATGTGTTAAAGCTTTCATTTTTCAGAGTATCCCTCCGTGTTGTTGATTGTTAATAAATTATATTTAACAAGATTTTCTAAATTTTCTCAATTTTGATGGTGGTGCTTTTTAAAACAAAGTGATCTTGAATTACTTACATTGTTCATTACTTACAATGTGAGCTGCAATGTAGCCAAAGGTCAAAAACATGACTTAAAAAGAGACTATAACATTTAATTTTATTATGCTGTGTACCATTGTTGAATGACAACAGTGGGTTATTGATAACAAAAGTGAAAATCAAGTAGAAGGGCTGTAGCAACTGTTAATGGTTCAGTGGGTAACTTCTATAAAAATAGCTTTTCACCATTTTTGCTGAAATTATTATATCCTGACAGCAGACACAAGACAAAACTCTGGTGTCTCTGGCTCCTTATAGTGCTCTTAATGGCATTTGCAAGAATCCACCACACCTGGACGAAAACAACCAATCAAAGGCAAGTGATTGTCGAGTCTCATTGTCAGGTCATCAAATACCAACACTTCAGGTCCAGAGAGTCGTTGTGTGACAACTTGGGAATGAGACTCAACAATCACCTGTCTTTCTCCAGAGTCACCTTCTGCATCTTTAAAGGATCAATTGAAATTTTTCAGTTCTTACAGAAAAATGGTCGCGTGACCGAAGACACATTACATCATAAGTTCCTCAATTACTTAATTTATACTTGACAGGGTTTCAAAGGTGGATATTGTTGTGACGTTGTGAACGCAACACCTTTTAAAGTCAATATAGTGAACATCTTAGCAAACAGTTACCTATTTACACATCTAGCAGACACAGAGTAACATTAGCATTAATTTGTTTTCATGTTTCTGGCCACCTGATAAATGTAGGTCCAGTATTCACTCTCCTTTGTTTGGGTCTCCACCAACTCCAGAGGGAAACATCTGTCTGTTTAGCTACTAAATACTCTTTTATGTTCACCAGCTAGTTGCTGGTTTTGTCGGTCTGCTGTTTAGCGCTAAGCGGGTAGTGTACAGGAGCTTTGCCTGCCAGCTGCTGCAGGAAAGGAGGTCGATGAGAGCCGTGGGAGTCAGCTAGAACACTAAAGCTGTGGGTTGCAAAACCAAAACAATGAGCCAAAAGATGCTGAAATGCTGCATTGTTGATATTAAAATATTGATTACAGTCACTTGAAATGAAAACAATAACAGGGATTGAGTTTTTCTTTCTGATATTAATATTCCTGGCAGTGTGGAGACAGCTTTTAAACACCATTTAAGGAATCATATACAGAAACAACAAAAGTAGTCAGTTAAAAATTGGAGGAACTGTATTACTACTACTACGAGTACTACCACTATTCATTATCATAAGAACACAAGCAAACATTACTGTTTCTCTTCCTCCAGGTACTCTGCATGCAAATAAAGCACATAGCTGTGGACGTTACCTGTCGTAAGTAGCCCCTCCTCTCAGGGAACATGTGTCATCTGAAACTCTGACCGCATTGTTATTTACCTTGACAGCAACCGGTTCTTTTCCAAGTAATACAAATGAAATAGCCTCCCGTGCAGGTTGTTTATAGCCTTGGTGGACTACGGACCCCGCAGCACCTGACACACAATGGAGAGCGAAATGACAGGAAACGTTTCTCAGCCTCTTACATGTAATAATGACAGCAAAAGGTGAGCTTCACTTCGATGTGGTGTTCACTCTGACTGCATGTTTTGGCTTTCTTTTACTTAAGCTGCTTTAATGTATATTCATGTTGCTTCTTTCCTGACTGCCAGTTATTATCATCAGTTTCTTTCCTTGTCAGGTCATTGTTTTTGCACTTTATGTTTTATTTAACAAACTTGCGAAATTGCTATTAGAAGCCAACAACGAGCTTGGTAAAATATCATAGCTCAGAGTTGTTTTGTTGTATTTTTCAGCATGAATTTTGCTCCTTGCTCCTAACTCGCACTTGAAAGTAATTTAAAACTGACTAATGCTCCAGCTGGGGTATTTGATCTCCCCGCTACAGAAACCCTACCCAGCGGAGGCTGTTGTAGTGTCTGTCATCAGGGAGCAGGAGGGAGAGACAAGGGTGGGGTTGGTCCTTTCTTCACTCTGGTGCTTTGTACATTGTCATTCATTTGTATATGCCTCATTTGCCCCAGCAGGATTGACCCCTATGGCTTTGAGAGACATCACGATTTTGAACCCTATAAGGAGATGATGAATGATTATATAGTTGTCCTCAACAGAAGGTTGATGAGATGGTCCAAACTACTGCAAGAGAAACCAAAAGTGGAGAAGAACTTGACAGGTACAAGTTAAAATCATACCACTGTTTCGTTTCTGGTGCCGATATGGTTTTCTGAAGTAACTCTAAAATCTGCTTTGGAAGTGAAAAGGTATGTGCGTAAAGGAGTGCCAAATGAGCACCGTGCCAGGATTTGGATGGCGGCAAGTGGTGCACAGGAACGACTGGAGAGCAGCCCGGGTTATTACCAGTCTCTGCTGGCCATGGAGCACGACACCAAGCTGAGGGAAACCATTCGTATAGGTGCGACAACAGGCCTTTTTCACAGAGGACATTTTGACATGTCACAGGAGGAAAAGCACAGATGTAAATGGTGACATGAATGATGGCTGAGTTCCATTTAGCTGCTGCAGTTTCAGGGTCCTGGTAGTGTTGATGTTGGCTCACTGTCATGACTGACTGGGACACTTGAATACAACAGAGCCACTGTTAATGTTAATTAGTAACACCTGTGCGCTCCCCACTATAATAAGTTAAAATGTCTGTTGTGAAAAAGTCTACACCACGACAATTCACTATTCCCCTTCATGAAACAACATCTATGCCTCAACTTGCATGACCACACAGGTCCATATCATAGCACAGTCCTGTTTTTTGGCAGACATGCACAGGACCTTTCCTGACAACGTCTTCTTCAAGAGCACAGCAGAGCCGAGCCTGCAGAGAGCTCTGTACAATGTGCTGCTGGCCTATGGACACCATGATAAAGCAGTTGGATACTGTCAGGTGAAAAAAACACTTGTTCAACAATGTTCATTCTTCTCTCATTTGACATCTGTTTACTTAAAGAACAGGACTGACCAGCTTCTTATCCATTTAAATATATGTGTTGGATTTTCCCCAAATGTAGCTTTCATGGCTTTCTGTGCAACATTCATTAATTCCTGTTAGCTTCCTGGTCAGCAAATTTAATTTTGATGCTTACTGAACTCACACAGCTTTTGGATAGAGGTACAACCTGAGAACTCTTTGATCTAAATAAAAGCAATCAATTTACTAAATGAAAAAATGACAGGTGTGACGTTAACATGCATGCAGACATGCAAGGATGTCATCACATTTGATAATTTATTGGTGACAAAATCACATCCTTAATTGAGCTTTTGGAAATACGTTGTTGCCGTGGATATGTGCAGCATGATTCATGCTGTGTATTTGGCTGCATGTGTGTAAACAGGTGACCGACAGTGTGCCAGTGGGCTCACACACAGTTAGATCATCTGTTCTCTCTCTCTCTCTGTTTGCAGGGCATGAACTTCATTGCAGGCTACCTCATCCTCATCACCAAAGATGAAGAGAAGTCCTTCTGGCTCATGGATGCATTGTTGGGCAGAATGCTCCCGGGTAAATGCTCAAACACATGATTAAGGTCAGGGGCGGACTGGGACAAGAAATCGGCCCTGGCATATTGGACCAAACCGGCCCACCACATTTGATAACGCACACGTTTCGGTCTTTTCAGTCTCTTGAATGTGTGTACCAACTGTGCAACTCTTTAAAACCACGTACCTTAAGCCATGCAATGAGTTAATGGGAATCAGTGAGAATGGACACATTAAATATTTCCAAAAACTCTAATTTATTAACACTACAAAAAAATACACTCCATCACAGTAATGGATCTTTAAGCAGAATTCATCGTATTGGGTGTACCTATGTGTTTCAGGGAGGAAGAAAAGAGAAAGAATAGAGATGAGAAATGATGGATCAGATGTGATCTCTTCCAAGAGTAGTACTCAATAAATTGTGAAGTGACCCAGTCCAGAAGGATGAATGTAACTGAACTCCTGAGTGAACTTTGAACTCTGTGTATGTCTGTTTGAGAGATAAAGAGAGAAAGAGAGATTTAATTGTTGGTCAATCTTCAAGATAAGAATAGCAGCTTAGAAACTGAAAACTGAAGAGGGATGATGACACATGAATGAGGGAGAGGGCTGCATACACAATGTCTTTAAAAAAAAAAACGTGCGTATACAGGTATTATAAATTAACTAGAATAACCTGGCCATAGAACAATAGCCAAAAATATGTTATTGACGTTTTATCATTATCAGATTTACCAAGAGGTTGGGTTGCTTTCCTCATGACAAGTGTTCTGAAAGCAGTCCAGCTTACCGCAGGTTTTACTGCATGTCCCTGTTCAATGTCACCAACAGCACCACTGTCATCGGCCACGGGAGCTGATGAAGGCCCTGTCGTGGCAAACGTAGCAGAACTTTTTGCGCATTTGGCAGCGTTGGCTTGAAGAGCCAGCTTCTTTTTCTCTCGCAGTCTCTCTGCACCTCCTTTTCGTTTTCTCTCCATTCTCGCAGATCCTAACACATTACGTTACCGACGTGAAAGAGGGGAAGTGTTTCATGATATGATTGGGCGAGATGAGTCCCGTCTCGTGTCAGAGAAGAAAATAACCGGCCGCAGAACTGCGTGTGTGGAGGGCCGGTCGGTGGTTATGAACAAACTCTTGCGCTGACTTTTTTTTCGCCGAATGCATTACGCCGCAGGGCCAAAGCGAAAGGGTGTTTTTGTCAAAAACACTCTTTCAAAAACTTTTTGACACAAAACATAAGCATCATTAATTTCAATTTTAATTAATTTCAATCATTGTAGATAAATGATGATTTTAGATGTGTTGAATCATCAGATAGACAGTTTCCCATAGGCTATATATAAAATACACATCCAATATAAATATAAATACACATCAAAGAGTAACATGATGTTCCTTTATTGAATAAGGATAAATTAAAGCATCAGTTCCTTTCCAAACTGAAGTCACACAGTGACTCTACAAGATAGAAAGCACAGAATCAAAGCATATTATACAACACAAGAATAAATACACATCCAACGGTCTGTATATAATACACCCCACATGTCTGCACACCGAAATAAATGCAGGACAAATCTGTACACAACAAATGAACAAACAAATGAATGGATGCAGGAGCCTGCAAGCTTGTATACGGCACAAACATAAGAGGCCAAATCAATCTAACTTGATAAGATCAACTTTATTTATCCCAAAGAGAAATTATGTAAGAGATAGTGCCCGATGAGGTGTCCTTTATCAGAAATGAATGGACGACGCGGAGGCGTGAACCGTCCAATGCGAAGCTCCGCTTATACCACTTACGAAAGAAAGAAATATTTAATCAATTATTAATACGTTAATGCTGCTTTCCGTTAAAATCGTAAGTTTTTCCACAAGAAGTGGACTATTTAATATCTGTCGTTGTGACGCGTTGCCAAGGTAACCGGCTCTGGCCACAGAACGTGCAGCTCGGTCGGCCGCAGCTGTTATATTAGACCTAATCAGCGGAGGGAAGTGAGATGATTGTTAACGTTATGTTACGTGATACAAAGTATCATTTCAGAGGGCAAGTGCGCCTCTTACCGCTTGTGTGTGTCCAGAGGATGATGCGACATTTTGTCCACAGATAGTTTCCTAAATCATTTTTATTGCAAGAAATATTATCCACCATTCACTCCGATCATTAAACGTGTATCAAGCTAGTAAGTCTATCCTAAATCGTTTTTATAAATATTATTTACCATTCACTCTGTATCGAGCGAAGTAAGTAAGTAAGTAAGGTAAGCAAGACAGTTTCTGTGGCCAACTAGCGTTTGAGCCAGCGCAATAATTTAGAACAATCAGGCTATTTGACCAGAACTTTTTTTATAGGTGTCCTACAACACTTTTTAACGGACACCCTACAGCTAATCAGAATCGAGTATTCATCCAGACCATGGTATAACAAGGAGTTATACAGTCTGATGCAGTTACATTTACACAATTTCACTTACAATGTCAACTGATTCATAATCAGAGTACAACTACGTTAATCAACTATTTGGATTGTAATTGTAATGGTTTCAGCGGAGCAGTGAGTGGGTATTTGTGCGCTACTTACGCATTCAGGCAGTCTGCAATACTTTGCCACGCTTTCTCTCGTTGTTTTATAACTGTGGCGGTGTTGCCTTTCTTTTTAATTTGGTCCTTCACCTCCTCGTAAGCCTCCATGAGAACTTCTGCCTCCGACGGGGAAAAGTAAGCCGCTCTAGTTGCCATGGTGAATCCGAGAATCTGTGATCGATGGCGGGGTCTATTTGAGGAAGCCGCGTGCACATACTTATCCAGGATAGGTTTCACCTGGCTTGTTAAATCCGTGTCTGCTCATCCTGGCTTGGTCTTTGTGCAACCGATTAAGCCTGGACGCTCATGTTTTGGATTGGCTCAGCTCAGTCACTTGTCCTGGATGTCTTAATCCTAGTTTTGTGCAACGGGCCCCCGGGATCCGACCCGGGATCTGACCCGGGACATACACACTAATAATAATAATATTTACAACCTGGCCGGGATCAGACCTGGGACACACACTGATGATAATAATAATGATGATGATAACAGATGGGTCGAGTCAGCTTGAATTAAAGGCATGAATCAGTTTTTCAGCATCCGACCCGGGATCCGACCTGTACCTACCCGGGTCCTACCCGGAACTTTCCCGGGTCGGTCCCGGCTAAGTTCCGGGTCGGTCCCGGCAATGTCCTGGGAAATTTCCGGGTCGGTCCCGGGTAAGTTCCGGGAAATTTCCGGGTCGGTCCCAGGTAAGTTCCGGGTCGGTCCCGGTAAAGTCCCGGGAAATTTCCAGGTTGGTCCCGGGTAAATACCGGGAAATTTCCGGGTCGGTCCCGGATAAGTTCCGGGTTAAATTCCCGGGACTTACCTGTATCCGACCCCGGACCAGACCCGGATCCGACCCAGACACGCACACACTACGACTACTACTACTACTACTACTACTACTAATAACAATAATAATAATAATAATAATAATAATAATAATAACGACAATCCTGGCCGGGATCCGACCCGGGACACACACACACACTAATAATAATAATAATAATAATAATAATAATAATAATAATAATAATAATAATAATAATAATAATAATAATTATAATAATAATAGCCTGAGAATGAGAGGATCATCTGTGTCTTTTGCATTACATCAACTGTGAACTTACCAAGGAAAAGGGGTGCAAGTGAAGTCATCCCCTAAAGGACTCCTCCTTTAACAAACAAGTGAAGGCATCCTAGTCAGCGTCGGAGTGTAGGAATCCTGTCAGAAAGGAGTAAAGGAGTCCAGTTTAACGCAGGTTTTACTGCATGTCCCTGTTCAATGTCGCCACCACCGCTGTCATCGGCCACGGGAGCTGATGAAGGCCCTGCCGTGGCAAACATAGCAGACATTTTTGCGCATTTGGCAGCGTTGGCTTGAAGAGCCAGCTTCTTTTTCTCCCGCAGTTTTTTCTGCACCTCTTTTTCGTTTTCTCTCCATTCTCGAAGATCCTAACAGATTGCGTTACCGACGTAAGAGAGGGGAAGTGTTTCATGATATGATTGGGCGAGATGAGTCCCGTCAAATGTCAGTGAAGAAAATAACCTATAGGCCGCAGAACTGCGTGTGTCGAGGGCCGGTCGGTGGTTATGAACAAACTCTTGCTCTGACTATTATTTATTTATTTATTTATTTATTTATTTATTTATTTGCCGAATGCATCATGCCGGCTAGACCAAAGCGAAAGCGGTTGGTGTTTAACGATGTGATTGGTCCAGCCTAATGTCAATCGGGCCGCTGATCGACAGTCTGGTATTATGGGCTAGTCAGACCAATATTTAAAATAAAAAAGTGGCCGACTATTGGCCCAAATAGCACGTCGGCCCACCGGGAAAATGCCCGCTATGCCAGATGCTCAGTCCGTCCCTGATTAAGGTCTGCGCACACCCCCACAGGTGTTTTCAATTACTCCGTCTGATGAGAGGTCTGCTGCGGTTGAAGCTGGGCAAGGCCCTGCCAGGAAATGCATGAGGTCACCAAAGCTCATGTAACAATGAGATTGGTGGAGGAAAGTGAGGGAGGCGTCAGTCAAGTGTCCAGACAAGAGGTCTAATCAGACAACATGAGTGAAAACACCTGTGTCAGTAAACCAAGGTGGTGCAGAGCCTTTAATCAATCCAAACTTTATTTGTATAGTACGTTCCAAATGACTAATCAATCAAAGCATTAAAATAAAGTCAGATATTTAAAACCTTAAATGTACATGGTCAGTTAATGTTGCCACCCTCAGTTGTAAGTAAGAAAGTCTGTGGGCATTTAGATTTGATCTTAGAGGTGGAAACAAGAGTTCTCTGTTGTGCTTGCTATACAAAGGAAAACACATGTACTTTGGGGATATTGCAGACTACTACAGCCAGGCCATGCTGGGCCTGAAGACTGACCAGGAGGTTCTTGGGGAGCTGGTGAAAGCTAAAGCTCCTGCAGTAGGACAGCTCATGGCCCAGTATCCCGGCATATGGACACTGGTGGTGTCACGCTGGTTCATCTGCCTCTACATTGACATACTCCCGATCGAGGTGAGGAAGAGTTGTTAAATGGTAGAGACAAATGAAGACTTTGTGGTGACGTTGAAGCACATCATCTTACAGACATTTGTGTTTACTTTTAGACAGTTCTGCGCGTCTGGGATTGTCTTTTCTACGAGGGCTCCAAGGTTCTTTTCCGCGTTGCTCTGACTCTCATCGTCCACCACCAGCCGGAGATCCTGAGAGCTCGCTCTTTGCCCGATGTGTGCGAGTGCTTCAAACAAATCACCTGCGGAGCCTTCACTCTAGACTGCCACAACTTCATGCAGGTGCAACAAGAAATGACAAAAAATGAGGAAACAGCAGCTGTGGTTACACTGGTCCATTTTTCCTTTAATATTACAATTACAAATTTGATTAACGTTTCCCTGTTTCAAACCGTTCTAATACCAACACCAGCTCTCCACCACCAGCAAGCCCTTACAAAAGGTCTACTGACATTAAGCACTTCAGAAAAGGAGGTGTCATGACAAATGTTCATCCTTCTTTCCGGTTAGGACAGATTTAACCCACTGGAATGGAAATTCCTTTCATAGCCAGAGTCACTTTATTATGGATAAGGTTTCTTTTTTCTGAGTTCTTATAATGAGGGACATTACTGGCTCCACGTAAATACAGCTTGGTGTGTCAACTTCTTTAAAGGAATAGTCTTGAACCATAATTCATTTGACATTTTCTCAAACTGTTTTTTTTTTTTGTTTGTTTGTTTGTTTTTTTTACAGAAAATCTTTACTGAACCTGGCAGCCTGTCTATGGCAACTATTGACAAACTGAGAGAGAAATGCAGAAAACAAGTGCTGGAGGAAGAATCTGGACAGCCATGAAGACAGATCCACTGCTCCCCCAGTTTCCTTTCAGTATAAGACAGTAACACAATTCACTATTGCAAATGGACATACATTTGGTTGCTTCTGTTCTACGCTGCTATATTACACTCTAATCCAGTGGACTGGATATTTAAAGGACGTGCTTTGATGAAGCTTTTTAATGATGTTTTTGGACCTCATGTTTTGCTGCAGAATATTTCTGCTGCTTTAGATACTTCACACCTTATGCTTTGCAAAAAGGTATTTAAATATCATGATTTTATTACTTGCACTACAGTGATGTTGCTTTGCAATAGCAGGACGTGAGTGATGCAGTTTTGGTCTGTGCTAATTTCTAAAACCTTGTGTTTCACTTTTTACTGTAAGCAGAAACCGAATTATTGCCCTCAGCTTTTTCTTGATTAAGCTCATCTCAAAAAACAGTCATTCACGGTAATAAATGAACAACAAATAAACAACTATTGACAATCAAAATAATGTGATTATGGAATAACATCAGTAAACATACATGTTAAAGGTCCACAACGTCTCCTACAGAGGAGCGACAGACTGAAAGGAAGAAATCCTCCTGGCCGTTTTTTCTGTTATTTGAATGTTTGTAGTCATTTTGCATCTCCGTCGTCACTGCGTGTCTAATTTTAGTCATGTATCTCTTTTCAGGCATCTAGCGCCTCTTTCTAATCATCTCTTTGGTCAGTGATTTCCACGATAGTGAGAAGCCAACTACATTTTCTTGGTTATCTTCAGATAAGTTGCCGAACATACTTGTTCTAACAGTCGAGCACCATGTTTGCAAACAGACAGAAGATATATATATACACATATAAATATAAAATCCAGGTACTGCACTTTGTTCTTCCAGCCGTTTTTGTGCCAAGATGTGACAAAACTATACAGTATTAAAGCTTTGTCATTCAAAGTCCTGCTGGCTTTCATTTCAGCCATCTACTATGGACTGATTTATACCTCGAGGACATAAAACCTGCATACCTGACAACCACTGTAATCAAAACTAAAACTGTGGTTTTACTATACAAAAAAAGACTTTATTCTAATTCTGCACACAATTATGTTGTAACCTTCACTTCTAAGGAGTTCACACAAAAGCAGCTATGAGCAGGTTTGAATGCTCAACTGTATAACAAAGGCAAAACAGAGAGTCAAACAGCTTCGTTCGTTCACTTTTATTGACCTCTCCTTTAGAAAACAGTTCAGGCAAATCCGTTAAAACCTTATTAAATCACTACGTGGATATTTAGATGAGGGAAGACAAAAAAACATAAAAAACACTTTCTCCTACTACATCAAACAATGCACATTTCTGGTAGTAACAGTACACGAAGGCTTTGTGAGACACAAAGAAAAATGTCCCAGACATGACAGCGTCAGTGAGTGAGTACGTCTGCGGTGTTGGCTTTACTTTAATCCCATCTCTGATACAGCTGGGAAGGCACTGATGAACACTGACCAGTGTTTTGGCCACTTTGATCATTACATGGGGCTGTTTCTCAGGACTTTAGTGCAACTTCTTTCCCTTCAGAAACCAAAACCAAAAACCCAAATGGACCCACATACAGGGGAAAGAAAAACAAAGGAAAAACTACCCATTGGACTGAAACAACAACGGCATAATTACGTTCTGACAGTGATGTCCTGAGCTTTTTCATCCACCTGAACCAACAGTACTGTTTCTTTAGATTGTTTAAGCAACTCCTGCTGTGCGTGTGTGCGTGTGTGTGTGTGCGTGTGTGTGCGCATACACACTGTAACATCAGAATCAAAAGAGTAGCTGCAATCACTTAAAGGAATAGTTCAACATTTTGGGAAATTGACTTTCTGACTGAGAAAGCCAGCAGATGGTTAGCTTAGCTTAGCATTAAGACTGGAATCAGGGGCAAACTGCTAGCCTGGCTTTGTCCAAGGGTAACTAAATCTGCCTACCAGCACCTCTAAAGCTCACTAAGAAACACAAGTTTAAAAAACAACACTGTCTCTGTGTAAAGCTACGCTAACCACCTGCTGGCTGTAGCTTCATTTTTAGCAAACATGAGAGAGACATCGATCTAACTTTCTCATCTAACTCAAGAAAGCAAATAAGCCCATTCCCTAACGTGGCGAATTGTTCCTTTAAATATGAAAGTTAAGTAAAACAGATCAAAATGCTCAAAGCCGACAACTGCATCAACAGTCTCCATTCAAAATGTGTTGAGAACCTTTATGAGGAAAAGAAGGACCTATCATACTATTCCCAGTGGACAAAAGAAATCCATACATGCATCTGACTGCTGACGGGACACCTCAGGTTACTGTGTTTTTAGTGTGCTGCTTAAAATCTGCATACTGGGGCTAAATGCAGAGTTGCGAAAAAAAAAGTTACTGTCTGAAGTAGATCAAGTTTAACAGCCTGAAATATTCCCTTTGTAATAACAAACCACATTTAGGGCAACAACACTAAAAACGGTCACCCAAAAGCAGATAAACAATAAGAAAAGCTACAGCAGCAAATCCCACAATCCCTCAAAATTCCTTTCACAGAAATCATAAATAGTACAATACAATTTGAGGACTCTCAAGGACCCTCTGATCAGCATCCACCCCCTGCTTGACATAGTACCGGAATAATGTTTTTCCTCAATTCATTGCAATCTCCAAACAAAGTCTCCTTTTTTCAATGACGGCAGGTCAGTTCAGAGCAGATCAACCTCGACAAAGTGATAATGATTAGTGTTACTGATGAGGGCAAAGAACAGCACACACAAAGAGGCAGGGAGATGGAGGGTGGAGGGACAGCGGGGGATGGGGGGGATGGGGGGGGGGGATTAAATCTCATAAAACAGTGGTTAATCTCAAGGGTGGGATCGCACACTCTGGCCTCAGGGAACATGAGTGACCAGTGACCTCAGATGGTCTGGTAGCCAGCATGGCTCCTCTTCCTGCCAATGAGATAGGCCAAGAGCACGATGAGGACGAGACCGGCTAAAGCTGCTCCAACTATGATGGGGATCAGCATGTCGTCTTCATCCAACTGGCACTCCTCAGCTGAGAGAGTAAAACAAAGTAAAGGGGAAAAAAAGACCACGAGAAGACAAATTAGAGCAAGAACGCAGTAGATCTATTTTTATCACTTTCTACTGGACAGAAGCGTTTACCTGCTCCAAACTGGTCCCCGGTGAGACCGAAGGGCTGCACCTGCACCTGGAACGTGTTGATGGACAAATTCTGGGCCACATTCAGAGTTTGCTCCTCGCGGCACATGTATGAGTAACCCAGGGTGCCTCGCAGGTAGTCCAGGTTACTATTATTGACAAAGAAGGGATCTACAGCAGATGACAGAACAGGGAGAGATTACGGGGGAAAGAGGGTTAAACAAAAGGGACAGAGACAGGACATAAAGTGATGTGAAGAGAGAAAATTAACTTAAATAAAAAGCAACAACAGTCTCACACAGACAGCTATATGTAACATACCTGAGGAACCAATAACCAGCCAACTTTCAGGGTAGGGCTACAGTCAAACAAGGGGTCTCAGAGAAGCCATGTGTGGCTGCATAATGGTATTCTGCAGTTTCACCATTTTCAAAATGATGGCAGAGGCGTGAACTGGTGAACCTTCATGTATTACCAAAGGATCTGAATATCTGAGTTTTCCAATATAACCTATATTGAAGCTCGACCCTGCTCCATCCATGTCTGCTGGGACACAGCGAGTACGAGCCGCCAGGTTTATTTTTCTCAACTTTTATCTGTTGACTGTGTTCAAACAAATCTGCAGCGTGCTAGATAATGTTAGCTGACGTTAGCCTGCCAAGCTGCATCATGATTCATGTCAAATGCTGACAGGACATTTTCTATGGCTCCAGGGTGTTGACGAAGAAAGTTAGAGGAGACTTTATTCAAAGCAGTTCGTCAGGCGGCTGAGCTGAAACCCTGACTGAAAACCTCGCAGGACTTTTGGGGTTATTTACAGAGAGAGTACGTCATGATAAAGCTTGTCCTCATGAGCTGCTAGGATAGCATTAACAAGATAAGATTTGATAAGTCAAGTGCATATAGCACATGGGAGACGTTTTCCTTCAGGGCTTTCTGTCAGAAAACACTGTTTGTGTGTTTGATGAGCACAGTCGAGGGTGAACAGGTACGCTCGAGCTGCAGGCGAACAGTGGAGGGGTGTCTGGAGACGGAGGCGGCAATTATGTGCATATTCATAGTCCGTGCATACTGAACGAAGGCAAAGGTGTTGAGTTACATCGAAGCCATTTTAAAGCATGAGGGGAATTTTTTTTCAAGGACAAAATTCAAAATGTGTAATTTTGATGAGGAGAGATGAGTTATTCAGGGTTTCAAGGCTGTTCTTTGTTCAAGACCTGCTGATCTCAACAGTAATAGGATCCATTTAAAAAACAAGCAGTGGTTGAAACAGCAGAATCACTACGGGGGAAATGAAAATATAGCGCATAATTCATGTTACAAGAAAAATGCTGTCGATTTGTCAAGTGTCAGAGACAGAATGACAGGACTGCTGCCAGAGAGGAGGACCGAAGGCGGAGAAAGACTTTCTAATCGACTCGTGCTCAAGTTCAAGTCTGGCCTTTGGTCCTTTGTTGCATCTGTAGCTTGTTTCCTGTCTTCTCACTTTTGCCTCTGTAAAGGCTTTAAAATGTCCAAACAGAACTGTTCAGTTACAATTTCAAAGTGGAGGGAAAAAACAGCACAGAGGATCTGAAACCATGCCTTTCTTAAAAAAAAAAAAAAAATCCAGTAACTGCTATTTTCCTCTCTTTGACACTGACTCTGATGACATGATTATGTGGGAGGCAACACTGAGGGCAACAAACGGCAATTTCTCTGATTGACTGCACGAGCCAACACAAAAGTCTTCATCTACTCCCACCACTGAGGAAGTGAAGACCCCCAGAGACCCAGATTAACTTGATGGAAATGTCCCAACAACAACTGGGAAAATCTCACATTTACAGTGTTCTGTGTGCGCCAATCACTTCACTTCAGACTGCTCAGAGGACCAATACAAAGCAGGATCCACTTCACAACTGAAGCTCAAGGATGGATCAATACCGAGACATAATATACATAATACACATATTTATAAAAAAATACACGTATTTATAAAAAATGAATTCCAAAGTTAACATGCTTCACCTCTACACACAAATGACCGATCAAAACCTAAAGGTTTCATAATGTCGGGTTTTACTGCAGGGCTGCTGTATTATATTATATCATATTTTTCTGGTATTTCAGAGTGGCCTTTATGCACTACAGTGTAAGAAAGACCTGTTTGCTGTGTAATATATATACGGAAATATTTTAACACCACCTGACAGTCAGTTAATGAGAGGCAGAGAATGTAAACTGAGCTCCACACATCTCTTCATATTCATTTTCCCATTACTTCAGTGAGGTGAAGTTGTGCTTTCCCTCATTCTGAGCAAACAAAAACACTGATTACACTACAGAAAGTTATAAGGAGCCCAGGATACAGTGGGCACATGCCAATTTCTCTGGTACAAGGAAGGTAACATGAATCCTGGGAGGTAAAGTGCACTCACCTTTCATGTCTGTCCACGCTGCTGACAGAGACACTTCACTCAGGTGGTACTTATTGGATGTAGTATTCTGGTGAAAAACAGCAAGACCACCAGAAGTCAGTAACACTGCAGGAAAAGCAAGCTTCCCTCAAGCTCCAGATGCCATCTAGTGGCCGTTTGTGGAAGTGCAGGAGGACACATGGCACAGTGTACTGACCAGGGTGAAGATAAAGGTGAGGTTGGTCTTCTCTGCATCAGTTGTGAGCCGCAGGGAGGCGCTGTCTGAGTCACATGACCCCGAGCTTCGTGTCATATTGGGCTGAAGGTTCACAACTTCCTGCACAGTCTGCAAATCAATGATGAAACAGTTAGCATTTCAAACCTGTTCATGTGTCCTGGCTTGCAGCTGCTACAGGACTCAAACTAATGCTGAGTGTCTGCATTTAGGCACCTTATTCTGGGAGGCAGAGCTGAAGGTGATGTTGAGCTGGAGACCCATGGATGCCAGTAAACAGGCTGTACTATTGCTGTTGGTGACCATGTAGGTTCCTTTTTCAGGTCTGCCGGGCTCCTTGTGCGGGGCAGCAGTGGTTTGGGCAGTTGTCGGTGGGGCAACAGTAGCAAACCCCTGATGCAGGAATGCAGCTGCAAGAGGATATTGATGCAGGGTGTTCAGTACTAAATACATAAAAACAGGGTTTGCAGGGCTCACAAACTGAATTTGAGACTTTTAAAATCACATGAAATGCAAAATAATACCTGTTTCACAATCATACGACCCAAAGTATCAAAGTAGGGACAATTAGGCCCGGAACAAGGTCATTTTAAGAGGCCTTTCAGAGAAAATATGTAAGATTTCTGCAAATGAATACTTTGTAACGGGGAAACTAAAGTTAATGCTTTGTAAAGCTTATGAAGTAAATAATTCTATCAATAAAACGAGCCAAAATACACAATATAATCACAACATTCTGGGGGGAAACAATCAAATACATTTCTTTAACTCAGCTCATTATTACGTTTTTTTCATCTTGCTACTTGTCCGAAATCAAAGGTTATTGCAGGTAATTTATGTTTCATTTCCAGTAGTTTTATTTCAGTCTTTTTCTGTTTTCTGAGTGCTGATGTTTCCTCATCAGCTTGATCCTCCTCAGCTTGGTCCAGTTATACAGCGCAATGCATCTCGTTTTTCTATGTCGCCCTGCTGTATTTCCTTTGCTCATGTAGCCCTTTACGTGGGTGAGACAGAAGAGGTGTCAAGTTCTTCAAAGTAATTTTAATCTACAAAACTGAACTTGTGCACTGTCAAAGAGGTAGGTGCACAGCAGGTTGTGATATGTGTCTATTTTAATTACAGCGTTTCACTAAAGCAATGTGCGAAACTGACTGACACACTCAGATTTTCATTTCAGTTCGGTTCTCCTTAAAAACAATGACTCGGTTTTTTTTTGCTCTTGACCTAGTTATGTTATGGACTATTTAAAACAAGTACTCAGATTGTTGACATGGCAACAACACAATATAAAAATATTCTTGTTCAAGTAGCAATGTTATATCTGATACCACAGCTCCAAGTCTTGCGGTGACATCTGAAACACTGTCGGAGCTTCACTCTGATCTAAACCGATACAGCTTCCTTCTGTCAGCAAACCAGCAAGTGGTTTGACTGGTCTGAACCACTATGGGGCGTGTATGTCGATGTTATCCTCAGATTTGAAAAACAGCAGAAAATGAATCAACCAAACAAACGGGTGACAGAAGGAAAATCAAACTATTGATCCTCCGTGTGAGCTTTCATTGGTACATTCCACACAGTTATGTGTCCACCTTTGTCTCTAACGCAGAATACAGGTGACAAGCGATTAGCTGCACATTTATTCTACTAGCAGACAGTTATATTAGTAAATACAGCTGCCAGATAAACGTAGTGGGTTGAGAAGTGTCGAGCTGCAACTATTATTTCCATTCAGAATGAATGGGCTGATTGTTCTCCTGATTTATCATCTGATGGATAAAATGACAGAAAATTGGGGTTACTTTAAATTAAATCAGCATTTATTCACATCTGAGAAGCTGGAACCAGTGAATCTGTCTTTTTTTGCAAAAAAGAAGAAAGACTTTAGATTTCTTATCAAAACTGTCAATGGACTAATCAATCACACGACTGATGGTTTCAGCTTTTACAATGCATACTACAACTAATATATACTATATACTATTTGTATATTCACAGATTCTGGATTCTTCAATGCAATTTTTATAATGTTCAACAAAAAATGCAAAAACCATCAGACACAAATTGCTATTTAAAGCATTCAGGCACACTGTCATTATGTGTCTTAAAACATGTACTTTGGGAATCTGTAACATACTCAAGCAAAGTACAATTACCTCATAACTGTATTTAAGAGCATAATTTAAGAGCGAACCTGCACTGTGATGATGGATTATCAACGACACTGACTCAAATATGCTGCACGACTACTCTCTGCTCGGACAAATGACACTTAGTGAAGGAGTGAAGAGGCAACAAGGCTTCAAGATTTACTCTCTGCGACACCTTTGCTCCATGTTTGGCTGACTGAACAGCCGCAAACTGCATTGAAATGACGCTAACTTGCGCCACAAACAGACGTGAACTCAGCATTTTCAAGGCCGAGCTACCAAAGCAGCATTTGGAAGTGACACCACCAATTCAGGCACAGAAACCTGAGTTAAACAACGTGTAGGCCTAACTAATGGCTCCGGGAGCCTACATCTCACTGTTGTCCTCACAGTTCAGGGTCTTTAGAAAACATATCGTCAGCTGAATAAGAGCGAGCGATGTCATTTTAACAGACAGTCCTACGAATTGAAGGCAGGTTATGTGTGACCTTCCGAGTTGGTAACGTTATTGTTTATGTTGGCCAGGTAGTTAATGTGGGACAAACGGGATCAATACTCACCGAGAATCAGCTGCAGGGTTACTGCCAGGCACCATGACTGGACACCACCGATCTGCGTCATGTTTGTACGGTCTCTGTACGAGCTACTTCTGCGTTTGTCAGGGCGAAATCACGGCAGCACAACAGACTGGGCGCAGCTACTAATGCTAGGTGATGTTGTGCTAGCTAGGCTAACGTTAGCCTCACAACAACAGCAACACAGACTGAAAGTCAAGCGCGCGGATTTTTTGAGATGATAGAGTTCCGTTAATGGTAACAAAAAAACACTCACGTTTGTCGTTACACGTTTAAAGTTTTTTTTTATGTGCGAGTCGTGAGGCTAACTTTGCTTGCCTTTAGTACTTTGTCACCGCCACCGCTGCAGAGACTGACATCAGGGTCATGTGACAGAGGGTTTAAGAAACACCCGGAAAGTCACGTGGTAAACAGCCGCTGGAGACAACGCGCTTATTCAACGTCGAAGAAGAATTAAAGGATGAATTCATGTCTTAAGACAACGCCCTGGTGCAGCGGTGGTTTACTCAAGTATTGTACTTGTAGGTACTTGCACGTTGCTGTAGTATTTTCATTTTGTGCAGCTCTATGCTTCTACTCTACCACACCTTAGAGGAAAATATTGTTCTTTTTACTCCACAACAGCAACAGCAGGAGTCATTAATTACTTAAGATTTACTGAAAAGAAATAAAATAAAATAAAATAACACCTGAAAAGTGGTTTATCAGCAGGTTTTAATCCATTTGTCTTGTAACCTCTTATTAAAAGTCAGAATTTAGTTGGGGCCTTCTTATCACCTCCACCACAGAAACATTTCTTCTCCAAGCCTCTGACATGGCTTCATTGAAATGACTGAGGCCCACAGAGGTCAAATGATCTACTATTTGACAAAAGAGCAAAGATTAACATCCAAAAACTGAAAACAGAAACAGGGGACAAACTCCACAGTTGCCCTTGTGTGCAGTCTGTGTTTGTCAAATCTAGTGGGTCACTTATCAAGAGCAGATTTAGTTATTTGGGGGTCCTGGATAACCAGCTCTGCAGATGTGAGCAGATGACAAAGTTCATGTCATGCTGGATGATAGTGGTTATGCAGATGTGAGGAGTATAATGTGTATTTAATTCTCATCCTTTGGCCAGGCTAAATGAGAACAATATCTGGAACAGGCAGTACTGTATTTGACTACAATTGTGAGGTACTTGTACCTGTACCTGAGTATATGTCCATTTTAAGCCACTTAACACACCTACTCCACTACATTTCAGCGGCAAACATTGCACTTTCAAACCCACAGTGTTTTGTAGTTACTTTGCACATTAAGATTTATGATCAAATCTAAACATAAATTGTATTATATCCAAACATCATTGTAGCTGTCTATTAGTTTCACATAGGTTTGGTCTACATCCCTCATGGGGCAATGGTACCCACTTGATTCAGCTAACTGACAGGGTGCAGAGTCCAGAAGCTGGGATGAGTGCGTCTAATTAAAGGTCCGTGGGGTCAGGCCTCACTCAGACCAACATTTTACACATCAGTGTCAAAATGAAGTCTCCTCTCTGTGTAACTTAGCCTGGCCTCACTTATCTGTTTGCTGGTTCAATAAGTTCCTTAAGTGTCACAGATCAGTGTGATTATGCAACTTCAGACAAGACACTTTGGAAAGATGCTGAGGTCTCATGTCTGTAACCTCTTCCTTTACACAGACACACTAACATTTAAGTCTCATATAGGAGTAACCTATCTTTTGACCTTTTGAACACATGGTTGCTTAAACAGGCTGTAACTGGCTACAAATGTCAAATCAATCCTTCTGCAGCCTGCTGATGGGATGTTCACATTTTTCTAGCTGACTGTTAATCAACGGGAACATTTTGTACCTCGTAATCAGTACAATCAGAATTTTCCTCTCTGCTCGATAACCTGTGGTTTTGCCAGTGTGTATTTTTAAAGTTTGTTCTTTCCTGTAAGTAACTTAAAAGGTTGCAATGTATCTGTTAAGATCCAGGGTTAGAAAGGGTCAAAGTTCACCTAAATTCACATTGCTTACAACCCCAGTGACTCCAAAAATATTGTGTAATACTTAAAAAAAGCAGAATATAAGCATTTCTTAATCCTTCTTGACATATACTCAATTGCACAAAGACAATCTATTTAATGTTTTAACTCATTAACTAACTTTCCAGCTAAAGACTGGAAACATTCCACAGGTAAACAGGTTGATTGGTAACAGGTGATGGTATCATGATTGGATATGAAAGGATCATCCTGGAAAGACTCAGTCATTCACAAGCAAAGATGGAGCGAGGTTCACCACTTTGTGAACACATGATTGTAGAAAAGAGATTATTACATGGGCTCAGGAACACTTTGTAAAAAGCCGTTTTTTGTATTTGTCAACAACTGTAAGTCCTCCTCTGAAGCATCCATAACTGGTATATGAACAGTCAATTATAGTTTGATATCACAGAATAATATATCTGTAATAATGTGTAATGAATGGCTAAAGCACGTGTTAACAGTCTGCACATCTGTCTTACAATTGCTACAGACATGTAAATAATTCCCATGAGGTTAATAAATGTTAAAAACAGTGTATACAGATGTTTTAAGAACATCTATTATTATTGATTACATACTGAATATTAAATAGGCAGACTTAAAATAAAGTGTGTCTGAAAATAAAGATAACAAGAAATATGCAACCAGTTTTGATTAGTGATTAGTTAACTGACACAAGTTTACTCACCTTGTATTTCAGCATCCTATAACTGTGTGGGTATTTAAGAAAAGGTAACCTCATACATAGTGTAAGCCATTCTGCCCGTTACACCTGATCAATGATGTAAGATTAGCCTGGAGGAGCAGATTTTGGGGGAAACAGTTGAACGCGACACAGTCAGTGAGATTCACTGTGGGTGTTGAAGGTTGTACGATGCTTTGAAGATCACACAGCCGGCATCTCAGTCCACTGGCAGGCAGTCAGTTCAGCCACTTCCTCTGATCGGCGTGGGGGGGAAATAAGAACGAGGCAACCAGAAACAACCAGGAGAGAAAGAAAGAAAAGTTTGTTTCTGCAGACAGAGAGAGAGAGAAGGAGCGAGTCATGGAGGTGCTGAGGACAGGTGTGTTTGTGCTGTTTGTGCTCCTGGTGCCTGTTTCCTGTCAAGGTAAGAGACGCAAATACAAGACTGCTAGTTTTGACCGAAGGCATGAAATGTTTGTATATATGATGAAGGACGCCCATTTGGAAAGGAGTCGGCAGGTGTTCAGAGTCTGATGCTGAAGTCATTTAAAACTAAAACTCCAGTGTTCTTCATCTTTACGCCCTGATACGGACTCTTGTAAAACAGGCCTTCTCTGCTCAGATAAGTGTCAGCGTAGAGAACATGCTGCACTCCACCCTTCAAATTACTCCAAATCACTCGTTCACTGCACTTCTTAGAGAAGTAATACAGGGAGCAGTAATCATGGGATCACCTCTCTGATTTTTGCAGAAACAGCAATAGAGTGACAGATTAGAGGAGATATTTTCCCCACACGCATTATCTGATGGAAAAAGCAGAGCTGTTTGAGGTTCTGTTACAAGGCAAGGAAGTTAGACATGAGAGAATAATTCCATTTTCCATTCAGTGTTATGAAAAGCTGCCTGTGTTTGGAAGACTGGAAGCTTTCTGTCCACTGGAGGCGCAAAAATTAAAATCTAACACATAAATTAAACATGTTTGTTGCTCTTAAATTGTACACACTGCAGAGGCAGTATTCAGTTCTTCATATTCTGCTGTGTGTTGGTATAAATCCATATGTGGCTGACTATCATTCAAAAAGATTACAATAATGCACTTCTTTCCTTTGGATTTAACTTTAAAAGTCTGTGTTTCTGTGAGCGGAAGTTTCTTTGCATTTGATGTTTCCCAGGCTTTCTTTTTTATGCAGTAGTTTTTTGTTTTTTTTGGGGGGGGGGTGAAAAAACATTTTCAAGTCCTGTCATATATTTAAGTCGGATTCACGGCGATGAAGGGATCACAGGGAAGTATGCATGAATAAAAAAATCTCCCTCCGTGTGCGAAAACACTCGTGATGTAAGAAGATAAAAGAGCAGAAAAACACTCTAGATTGTGTGTTTGTGAGGGCTGCCGCCATGGACATATTCATATATTTACTTTCCTACCTTGCTGCATGCGTGTGACCTTAGGACGTTTTGATTGCTGAAGATATCTGGCTTTATATCAACAAATGTCAAATACATGTTTATTGCATTCAGCAGGCTGATTTAGCAATGATTACTAAATATTGATCAGAACATGTGTTTTAGCTTTAACAACAAAGAGAACCATTAAAGTACAGGACAGACTTAGTGTGAATAACATCATCAACTCCTTAACATAACTTTTTTGAGTTGTTTAAAGGGTGAAAAAATCATCTTATTCCACACTGTCTGACAGTATAATGTGATGCTTGTGTGTCAACTTGTTCCAGTGCCTCATGATGTTGTTTTGTGCATCATTTTACACACATTTCCTCAAAATTCAACCCCCTACTTTGAATAGATCACTAGAAGGTAAAATCCAGTTTTGTGGGTTTGATCAGCGTTTGGCTGCACATCACGAGTTTCTGTCAGAGGCTTTTAAAGGAATAATTTGACATTTTGTGAAATTTTCTTATTTGCTCTCTTGCCGAGAGCTGAATGAGAAGAATGATGACACTTTCATGTCTGTCCGCGAAATACGAAGCTGAAGTGAGGCACAAGTTAGCTTAGCATAAAGACTGGAAACAGGAGGAAACCGCTCGCCTGGCTCGGCCCAAATTTAAAAATCTAATTATCTAGAAGCATATTTCACAAAATGAAATTACAGATGAACAATTTACACACGTCAGAATGACTGAAAGGTGAGCTCCAGCTGCTGTGGCAAACATTTTGAGTACTGCTCATCTTAACCTAAATACTCAGTAGCAGCATGACTGTTTCTGACTGTTTTCATACTTCAAAAAGGTAAAATGTGTAATTGCACTATTTTCCTTTTTGAAGTCTAAAAATAATCCAACACTAGGAGTAACGTTAGACCACCAAGCAACATCAGATGATCAAGATTTTTGATGGAGAAGACGTAGCTTCAATGAATCGCCACCATGAGCTTCTGTTCCAACCGCACAGTGAGATAAACAAGCCCCACCAACACCTCAGAGCAGACAGGAAGACACTTCACTGAGCTGCACAGATGGGCTCTTTAGTTTCCTGTTCAGGGGTCTCACTCAGTTCTCTCTGGTGCATGTTACTTTTTTCCATCCCATGTTGCTATATGGACATCCTGTATCATATTAAACAGACTCAGTCTCTCACAAACACACACACACACGCTAATCATTGCATCACTGGACGCTTTGTTTCTGCATACAGTATATATTTGCACAAATATCGGCACAATTCATTAATTATATTTTTAATTAATCTATTTGTAATGTGCGTGAATTTCTCTTGCTTACATTTGAATATCTCTATGTTTCATTCATTTAGTTTTATTTCTTTATATAACTCAGATGGTGCTCTATCTGAACAGCCGTCTCTTGTTCTGCTGTAACGTGTGAAGAGTCTGATCATTGATAAGTCGAGGTTTTAGAGGCATTCTGCATAGTTCACTAAAGAAAAAAAAAACAAAAAACAAAAAAAAACTATGAGCAGGAAAGTTTGCCAAAAGTTAGTATTTATCATTCATATTTGTCTGATGTTCAGTGTTTCTTTTCTTATATATTATTCATACTCAGAGACTTCATTCAATTTAAAAATTCTCTTCAGTAAATGTATTATTTTAAAGTAAAAGTACTCATTATGCAGATAAACAGTTTCTCTTTTATTATGTATATATTAAATAAGTAAATCCTTTTTTTTTTTAAGTTTTTTACTTTCATTTGTGACATCAACTTTTTTAAAATGCACTCAGATTGAGTGTCTATAGCTTCAAATAAGAAAGAATAAGGCAGTTTACTGCACTGGACCTAAGAAAATATAGGAAATACAGATAAGAATATACTCACAGATTTAGTCACTTTTGTAAAAAAATAAAATAAAAAAATCAAACTTTAAATAAAACAGGTGAGCAGATGTTGTGCAGTTACCAGTGCATCATATTTTTTAAAGCTAACATATGACATATTCAGGGTCCTGGTGCTGTCCACACTGGCTCACTGTCACGCCGTCATGGCTTACTGGGACACCTGAATAAAACAGAACTATTGCTCATGTTTGCTGAAGTCCAAATGTCTGCAGTGAAAAAGGCATACAAGGATTGTGGAGTTGCACAGCCTTTCGTGCTGCGGTAACGTGGACTTGCATGCTGGGGATAAATATAGCCTTATCTTATATTCTCTTTTTAGATTTGGATCTGCGAGCCAAAGTAACTGCTATCTACATCAATCAGATAAAAGTGGTGGATTTCCTTGTGTGATGTTTGTAGTTGAGAAAAAGTCTCACAACATTGAAGCATTGAGAGCACAACCTCCACCAGCTGCCTGCAGTAACAGTTCAACATTTCTCTCCTCTCTGTTTGTCCTGCAGAGGTTTTCTTTACTGAGCCGATCACCTGCTACTTCCTGGACGGGATCCTGATTATTTACTGCATCATTGCCACGGCTTTCTATTTCAGAGAAAAGGTGACTTATAGCACAGGAAGTGCAGGGTTACCGGACATATCTGTAAAATCTGGAGCAGTTCATCACCTCGATCTTTTTAAAGAGAAAGTTTAGAACCATATGAATGACACGCAGATAGAAAAATGATCAGATTAAATGCCATATCTCATGCTAATGTCTGTGCTGCGTGAGAGAATAATCTTTGTAAATGCAAGAATCATTTTCTTGGTCAATTAATCTGACAATAATTTTTTTTAATTAATTATTTAGTCTAAGGCTGCCCAAAGTTGGTCCACCATCAGGTTCTTTGGTCTACCAAATGTTTGTGGGGAAAGGAAAGGAAATAGTCCACAAAATGTCATAAAATAGTCTGTAAATTTTATTTAATTTATAATGATATAAAGAGAAAAGCAAGATGTAATTATTTAATCAATCAATTAATTAATCAGTTAAGTTGCAGACCTGTTATTTGGTGTATTCATTTCTTAAGTGTTTGTTCTGCCTTCCTCTCTGTGCAGTTATACGTCGCATCTGTGGCTGCTGAATTGTCTGTAAGTCACATAATCTTCTCCATGTCTTTACTTTTGTCAGTGACGGCTCATGATGACCCATTTCAAGCTTACTTCCTGTTTTTTTGTGTTTTTCTCCTTCGATTTAACAGGAGCATAAAGAAGGCATTTACCAGGTGAGAGCTGACCCCGCGGTGTTTAACTCTGCTGCTCTGCTGTGAGATATTCATTTATCATTTCATATTTCCCCTCCAGGAGCTGGAGAGGCCAACAGATACTGATCCTTACCAGATGCTTGACCCATCAAAAAGAAAGGTAAGTAAGTCACCTCCTCTGCTGACAGAGACTTTCAAAGGTCACATTTCCCCTCTTCCTGCCTAAACCATCAAGCGTTATGTTGTATTTTGTCTCTAGAAAAAAGCTGGCAAGAAAAAGAAATCAGAGGTAAGATGATTCACTCACTCACACAGTCTCTTACAATCAGACATGTTAAACAATTTAACTTTCTACAAATGCGAGATACAGTCAAAACAAAAGGAAACATTCAAAATGCTAACACCTGTGATTTTCCCCCACTGTAACTTGATTTGAGTCCTTATTTGAATTCATTCAGCCTTCATACAAATGCTCAAGCTGCTCCACAGAGAAAACACAGGATGCTGCGATCGCACCAGTGATGTTTTACTGGGATAATGGACCCATGTGGGGAGTCTTATTTAGATGTAATTATCCAAAATCTAAATCTCCTGAGCTCATAAAATCTGTTCATTTAGCCACAAAGAACACGCTCCTACCATAAAAAATCTTGATGCTCTCATTTCCACCTTTTGTCTTTGACATTAATCAGTGGAACAGCACAGTAGGAACACTGAAATTACACCCTTTAAACAGCTTGATTAAGTTTTCCCACTTTGTGAACCAGACTGGTTCATATTTCAGGACTTTAGACACATTTCTTTTGATTTTGGCCCCATCCAAATTTCATAACCAATGAGCAGAAACAAGCGATGAAGTCATCTGCAGTGTTTTATATGACATCCACAAGAACTTTTAATGCACTTTCATGAAATAAAAATGGAGCTTCGGGGGGAAAGATATCACTATTGGCACATTTCACTGTGTTTTATGAACTGGATCTGGGTGACTGACCACCCCTGCTTTACAGATTGCTCTACTCTGCTAATGACAGCGTGCATACTCTTCAATGCAGAGCTTTAACTCTGTGTCTCCTCTCTACAGTTGGTCCAAGCAGAGGAGACGGATAAAGACCCCTATGAATCGCTGCCCCCCCAATGATGTCCTGCATGTCCTCCTGTGAAAACAGTGTTGAGTTGAGATTAATCAGCAGCTGTTTTGATGATCACTGACTGGTTAAGGTCATTCATCAAGCAAAAACACCCCATCGTGCTCCATATTCAGCTTCTCTAAAATGAGGATTTGCTGCTTTTCTCTTTTCTAACGGTAAATCAAAAATCTCTGCACTTTGGTTGTACAGACAGAGCAGTCAGAAGACATCGCTCTGGCTGTCCTGTATACTGTAATGAGACTTTTTTCAGTTTTCTTCACAATATATAATGATAAAATTAAAAATGGTTAACAGCAATGAAAATAATGACCTCTGTTGTTAGCTCAACTCCTTTTGCCAGACATTAAACTCTTTATTTTTGCATTTACACATTTTGTCTAAAAGTAGCCTGGCGATGCTAATAGATAGGTGAGACTGTAATTGTGCACAGCGGTTGCTAATGCGCTAATGCTAACAAGGTAGCTTGCAGTATATTTAATATGATTGCTGATATTTGCCAATAAGTACGAAACACAAAGTACAGGGGAAGCTGATCAGAGCGTCATTAAGATTTGTTTCTAAATTCAAATTTAGGCCTTCTGGCACCACTATATGAAAAGCCTCTACCACGGCTAAAAATGAGTGCTGTAAATTATCACACAAGCATGCTTCATCATGTAACTGCATATCAATAAAAGACAAGGCACATGTCAAAACACTTGGAAAATGGTTTAATGATGTTTACAACAAAAGAAAACTGTACATTAACAGTAAAAGATTATCTTTATATGTGTATAAAAACAAAACAAACAAAAATACAGCAGACAAATGCATCAAAATCTACTATGTATCCTGGTTCACATACTTAAAACTTCTACACAATCTTTCAGTTCTATGCCGCCGTGACTGGAGGCAGGTTTTTTTTTTGTTTGTTTTTCTTGTTGTCAGATCGGAGCAGTGTCCCTCAGTGTTGTCCATGATGGAAACCAGAACTCTTTAAATTGGAGTCCTGGGAAGACGATGTTTATCAGACTGCAGAATAAGAAAAAGGGAAATAAAATCTAGGACACATTCCTTTAGATGAGCCCAAGCTTCCAACGTGAGTAGTAAATGTTTTACAGAATGCATTTCTGGAGATACACAGACAGAGTATGTACATGGTTGGCGTTTTTTTTTTGTTTTTTGTTTTTTCCTCCTCCTCACTTTTCTCTCTTGTTGAAAGCCATGGTCACTTGGGCTGTGAACTGAGAATCACACACGACACACCCAAAAACATACAAAAATACTATATCTTTAACCTACCAAGAGTAAGACAGTTCTGCAATTAGTTCCATGCTGTGACAGAAAAAAGAGATTACAACAAACAAACGAGAAACAGACGCTTTTCACGCAAGTTTTTCTCAGAAATATACCAAAATATACATCTAAGCTTTGGAATTACTGAGGCTAGGACTAAAGCCAGTGCTGGGTTTGTCTCTTAATACACATGCTGCAGGGTGGAAGGGAGAGAAAGACACAGGACAGAGAGATATCTTTGGTATCTGCATTTGTCAAAAGTTAAATATTTGGATTTTTGCTTTGGGATAGCGCTTGTGAGGTCCTACAACCTCACTCGGAGTAAAGCATTAAACAAAGTGTCACTGAAGCCCGTCGGCCAGAGTTCTGAGCCAGAGGGACACAGTCCATGCAGAGTGAAGGACCATGATGCATAGTGTCACAGCTGATCAGAGTCTGTAGTGAAGAGACGATGTCAAAGGAGAGAGCAGAAGAGGGGGAGAGGGGGGAGAAGAGGAGGAGGGGGGACACAGCAGTGAGTTTTAGCGGCCACAGGATGTGTATTCCTGGAGACAACAGGGTTAATGTCCTGGGACTATACAGTGTACAGATGATGAGGAAGAGACAGACACACTGTGAGAGGCAGGAACAGCATTTTCATCACAGTCCTTGAGAGAGAGAGAGACAGAGTGGAGGAGAAGGGGGGAGGGTGGGGGGCATCCTAGCAACAGCGCTCAAGATAGACAAACATACAGAGTCCTGAGCATTTACAGTGTGCACAGGATCAACCCTCAGTGTGTATTAACAAACATCACCCAGCGACCACCAGATTGGTTCGTGTCTGTCGGAGAAGCCCGCTCAGCCCCCTCTGATCCCCGCCCACAGGCACTGGAACTGCAGCACCGCCACGCCGCCGGAGTGTTTCCAGGCGGGTACACATTCGCATGCAACGAAAAGCAAACTCTTCACAGGTGACCGAGGACTCGGGTGAGAGCGTGCAGCCGGGATTTGATGCTGAGCAGTGAGGCGGGGACGGGCGAGAGACGGTGTCGTTCATATACAATCAAGTTAGAAGTCTTTGGTTAATGTTGGTACCACAGGAGAGCGAGAGCAGGCTGCGACAGCACACAGTCATGTGGGAAGATGCGCACATACCTGTACCTGGTCAAGGTGAAAATAAAAACAAAAAAATACAAACAGGATTGTCAAAACTTAAAAGAAGTGTTCAAACATGGAGGGGTGCTCAAAAGTAACTTTAAACGGACAGTAAAGGAATACATTAAATTAAACTCTTATCTCAAGTTACAAATCATTTCCATCCAATGCTGAAATACGACAGCGTGCAGCATAAAAACACCAAATTGTGAAGAAAAACAGCAGACATTCATGAGTACTGGTATGTATTCTGTCTCCCCCTTGTGGTGGCATTTTCCACAACCCTTCACGAAGCACAGGTATGAACGGGCTTCTCCACTGACACAAGTTTGTGTATTTTCATCTTTTTTTGTGATTTTTTTTTAAATATTTCATTTCTTAAGTAGATTAAAGCAGGTTTCACTCAGTCTTGAGTTAGAAATGAGGTATACAACAGCTCCTTTTGCCTTACTGGTGCTCTGCACTTTGTCATCGTTGAAAACCAGCAAACCAGTGTGGTGGGCCAACATACTACAACTCGATGCCTGGCTGATCCACAAAAGCATCTTAAAATCTCACGATCACGTCATGAAACTAAAGCATTAAAGCCGAGTCAGTGCCAAAAACATCGCCAGTTGACAGTTAAGAAGATCATTCGTACAGATGAGACAGTCACATGATGACCACAATCTGTAGTTCAGCCTTTATAAGCCAAGAACTGGCTTGCTTCAAGGCGTGAGTTCATCAGTAGAGACCCCCCTCTGGACAAAAACAAAGCTCTCGTCACGTCTCACCACGATTTAAAAATCACTCTCAAACATCCACTGGAAGATGGAAAAAAATGCACCATAATGGTTTTCAGACTGCCCTCCCTGTTCTCTCTTCTTGAACTCACACACACACACGCACACACCGACCCACCTGCTGGAATTATTAGTAAAGCTTTTCTCACAGGTATCCTCAACCTGTCTGAGTCACACCTAAAAGACATAGGTAGCAACATAATCACGCCCCAAAATGCCCTACAGTGTACTGCCATACAATACACTGTATTGTTTCAGTGAAAACAATGCACCAGGTGAGCTCAACGCTCAAGCTCTCACTCACACACACACACACAAACAAACAGAGACACACACACACACAACAATGCTACAATGCTCATGTCTTCTACATAACAATAAGGCAAAAATGATAATGTTAATCTTCTTTGTCAAACTAAGAAAGCCAGTGATCTTGCCCTCTCACACTATACAAAACAATTAAAGGCAAAAAAGTAATATTAAAAAAATAATAAAATCAAATGATTGTTAAAGACAGCACAACAAATCAAGTCCACAAAGACTCCAAAAACACAGGTGAAAAAAAAAAAACTATTAAAAGATTAAGATCAGATGCTTCAGAGTCAGGAGCGTCTGAGCGAGCCCCTCCTGTTGAAAAGACCTCGCAGACACACGACAGACGCAGGTGTCAGCAACTCACGCCACCGAGGCGCGGCCTCAGAGTCCACCTCATTTTTTGGTCTTGACAGTTTAAAAAAAAAATTGCTATTTTTGTAATAATAAAAAGGAAGATTTAGGGGAGATTTTCTTTTTTTTAGTAAGTATGATAAACACTACATTCAGTCTTGATAACATACTGGTTCAAATATAAAATATGAATATCTTACAAGTGTTTATATATATATTTATATGTATAGAATTAAGAAAAGATCGTTTCTCTAATTCTTAAGTCTTTCCTCAGATAAATATTTCAGTAACATCCCATGGTGCCGACGGCAACTGGTTCATCTTGCTAGCACACGTTCAACTCTTTAGTAACTACAAACAGCACTGGAATAGGACTGAGTCCTGGAGGCCCGTTGTGGCCGTAAAGACAGGGAAACCAGCGACATGAGCGGCCAGACACCTGCCTAGCTGCAAAGAGAAAGGCTTTTACTTTGGCAAGAAGGATCTTAAAATAACATTTAAACCTGGAAATACCCCATAAATAGTAGTACTAGAAAATAGCAGTAGTAGGTTGTCCTTTTATGTATGTTTTCGATGTATGTTTCATCAGTATAAACTTTGAATGGCGAGCCAGACAGTATTTTATACATTCTACACTGTTCTATACACAGAAATGTCTAAAGGTGAACCTTATGTTTAAGTGCTGCTGAGGTATATTCAGTCAAAATAATCCAAACACAGAAAAGAAGTACACAAGAGGATAATGTGGACAAATCTCACTGCTTACAGTCTCAGTGATTTCACTGTGTTCATTCGTTTCGTTATTTGGAAGCAGCAGAACAAAGCTACTGTTACGTGGGGTTTAGTTCAATGTGTAGCACTAACAGGACTTGGCCCAACACTGTGTTGGGTAAGATAATTGGGCAGGTTCTAAAATTAGTCCACAACAGATTTTGGGAGCAGCACAGTTTCATAACATGCTGGTTGAAAATGGCCGTGCTGAGAGGAGGTGGAGTATGTCATCTGATGATCAGATCTATGTATTTACATAGGTGAGCCCTCCGGATGGGAGGGCAGAAATCACAAAACCTGATTTTCACAGGATGTAGTCATAAAGCTATAGCAAAGCATGCAGGCCTCTCAACAGCTCAACTCCACCAGGAGTTTCAGCAGCAAGTTGTTAAAGCTAAGTTTCTGTGATCCTTTATCGAACAGCACCGAATCGGGAAGATCAGGTACCGACCGAGGTGGGAGAAGAGGAAAACTATTTGTCAGCAGTGTGGAGAGGAGAGATCGAGTGAACGGCAACTCGTGTGCTCGGACAGGCACAGCAACTACTGAGGAAAACCACTTTGGTTCAAGCTGTTGTTTTATGGCTGAATATTAGTACAAAACCAAAAAACAGAACCTTTCCATTATGCATGAGAAAAGTCCAAAACTGCTACCAAAACGGCCAAAACAGATGAAAAGGAAAAGAAGCCATCAAATGGCTCAAAGAAAACCAGGATCAGGCGTTGAGGGCAAGGCCCCAGTGATTAAAACAGAAAGATTCATAAAGAGCAAAAGGAAACTACTTTCTCATGCCCCAACCCACCAATCCCTCTCTTTTTGGTCAGTTGTGCTGCCAATTAAAAAGTCGAGCTATGAGACACTTGGTCAAATCAAAAAAAGAAAAAAAAAGAAAAAGGTCATCTTTGGAAAATGATCATCAAAATATTGCATTTCTATATTCTGTTGACAATGAAGAGAGAATCTGTACTCATAAATATATTGACTAGACTAAGCTACACCGACTACACACAGCAATTATTTTAACAAATATTTTTGGTATATCTTAAAGTACGTAAGCCAGTCAAACGACTGCAGACAAAAAAAAGACAGAATTTCATTCCTCCCAAAACAGGCAGACTGCAGCTCATCAATCCAGTTTTTTGGTACAGATACTGTGCACAAGTAGATACGACGGTACTACTATTAGAAAAGAAAACAAAAACACAACACAATAATCCCATCTAGCCAGCGCCACCATACGTTCGGTATGATGACCATGCCCCCCCCCGACTAGTCCTCCCCGAAAACAGACCAGTCAGCCGCACAGCCTCGTGGATCATGCAGTTACTGAAGTCTCAGCATCTGCCTGAGCTGTAGACAACACATGCAGACTTCTAATTTCTACCTCGGAATCCAAACATAATATACAGTTTTCCAATGGACCACCATCCAAAACAAATCGCCCTCAGTTGGACACAGGACTGCACATCTGCAGCTCTTTTTAAAGCTCTTAATGAAATGCTTTCAGTCATTTTCTATCAGTGTCTAAAATCCACACCTCGACCGTCATTTTACAAACGCCCGGCGGCTCCTTGGCCGCCACAGCAAAATGTAAAAGTCAGTGTTTCCAGAAAGAGAGACTCAGAGAGACACACCTGGTCCCTCTGACCCTTAAAGCAATGATAACCTTTATATCGGCCACTTATTACTTGTTTTTAAAGCCTTATAACCACGATTAAAAATTGATAGTTAAATCTTAACTTAATATTAGACTTACAAAGTTCTGAAAATGTCAAAAAATATAGACAGCAAAGATAAAGGAAAAAAAATCTCTACAATATAACTTTGATATGATTAAGTCAAGGCCTGTCCAAAAAACCCAAAAGAGATAAGTGAAAATGGAATGACACACAAATCCCCATTAGTGATGATGACTATTGTGAAATTAGTAGTAAAATCAGTTTAGTTTGGATGTTAAAAGAGAAAAATCCTAAAGTTTTTGGTTAGAAGTACTTCAGAGAAAATTCTGACCTAGAAATAGGATGAATTATATATATATTTATATATACGTGTGTGAACAGCTTGATGGTGCCAAGGATATTTCTTTTCCTGGACACTTGTCAAGGTTCATGAGGAGCGGCAGGCCAACAACAGTGTCCATCTGGCTACTGTTTGTGGAAAAAAAAAAAACAACAACAAACATCCAAGAATCATAAAGGAAAAGACAGGAGACAAACAAAAAAACAAAAAGTCAACCCCAACCTCATTTGAGGCCATTTTCTTTTTGGTGGCAGCAAAAGGATTAAATAATGATAGATACAATGGAAAGAATGTGGGGTGGTTAGTGAAGCGCAGAGCCTATATCATACGACCTCCCGATTCCCTCCCTACATGTGTGATAGGAGTAGTGCACGACATAAGAAATAGGGCGTTAATTCGGGATGCAGCCCGACTGGCTTCACTGAGCCTTGGAGGCAGTGGTAATGGTCGAGGCTTGCACAGGCACAGCAGCCGTGGTGGCTTGATGAGCATCGGCAGTGACCTGCAGCCCCCCCGCCCCGGCCGACACCAGGCTGACAGGGTTGCTGGTGAGCAGCGACAGGTTCTGGGGGTTCAGGAAGAGCGGCGTGGTCACCAGGTTGGGCGTGTTACCAGCAGAGGTGTTGGCAAACAGCAGGTTACCGCCATCCAGGGAAGTGATGGGAATTGTGCCGCTCGATGCCAGAGCTGTGGAGAAGATTGAAGAGTTAGACGGAGGTCAAGTTTAACAGCTGGGATGAAGCTTCCATGTACGGAAGACCAAACCTGCCGTATGAGTCAAAAAGAAAATACAGAAAAATACTGAAACAGATTTTAAAATCATCAACATTGATTATGGCTCATCAGGATTACTTTTTCTATTCACAGAAAAACATTTCTCTCAGCAGGATTAACCTCATGGGTGCGGCCTGAATCACTTTGCTCTTATTATGCAAATTAACTGTGGCCTCATTTAATTTTGGGCTCTCATTATACAGATAATATAAACAATGGGTTATCTTGATAAACCCATGATGGCATTTTAATCATTTTCTTTGTGAATGTTGTAGTTATTAGATTTATTTTTGTTCATTTGTATATACTCAGTTCCTCTGGGAATTGTATTTATTGATTCATATGGTCCAGAGAGAGTCAGGTTTGGTCCTCCATACATGGTTTCAAAACCTGCGCCGCAGACCAGGACCAGGCCTCAGAACATTTGCTGCCTGTTTGCATTTTTCCCCATGACTCCTTGCCTTGTCATGCCACGAACTATACTGATTTTCAATCAAAGTAGGTCATCAGCATGCGATGTAACGAGTCCTTCATCATCACCTCTCAGCATTCAGCAGTACATTAAATCTGGGTGTTGCTGAGGTCTGTTTGTTTTTAAATTTAGATAATAACCATTGTGACATCTCTGTAAAGACAAATACCCAAACCCTGGTCCCTGGCTCCACACCACGCAACTGCTTAAAAAAGGTGGGTATGGATGGTATATTGCCTCAGATTAGAAAACATTTGAAGAAAGTATTTGACATATTCTCATGACATTGGTACGCACCTTGGATGGTAGCTAGGGTGCTGTTGCTCATGAGGGCAGGACTCAGCGCACTGCCAAGCCCACCAGGAGACAGACTGAGCAGGGCGCCCCTGGACACACGGACACAGACAAGATCATTTAGACCAACAGAGAGGACACAACTGAGCGAACATAATTATTAGGGGCCTTGATTATGTGACCAATACTAACCCTGGGGCAAACTGGGAGGAGGCCATCAGTCCTGGGTTGAGCCCTGCAGCAGCAGCAGCCATAGCAGCAAAGCTGGCACTGGTGGGTAACTGGGCCGCACTCTGCAGTGCAGCAGACAGCCCTGGAGCTGCCACCATCACCTGGCCCGTCCCTAAAGTGGTGGCTATGGACGACGGGGCCTGGGTGACGATGGTTTGTGCTTGAGTGCCAGCCTTGCTTGCTGTGGTCGTGGACTCAATAGTCGTTGGTGACGGGCTTAAAGATGGAGAGCTAGTAGCTGTAGTAACCATAGGTGCAGTGGAGATAACAGATGCTGTGTTTGTGGCTCCGACCGTCGTGCCTTTGAGGAAGTGGAAGGAGAAGACGTAAGTTAACCCTAACCTAAAAATATCATTATGTTTGATCAGATTTACACTTTCATTACAGCAAACACACATCAAGCACACACCTGTGAAAGACAAACCGGAGACGCTGGTGCTGGTGAGAGGCATCACTGTATTTACAGTCAGAGTGGTGGGTGTGTTAATAGTTGGACTGCTCACAAGGCTTGCTGTGCTGGCCACCTGCACAACAGAATAAGGAGAAGAATAAGGACTAACTAATAACTGACTCAGGAACAGGGCAGAGACATCCTCCACATCTAGAAAACAATCCTTCAAGAATCACTTAAGTGTGTGTGTGTCTCCATCTTTACCAGAGGGCTACTGGGTGTAAAAATGGTTTTGATGGGGGTGCTGCCTCCTCCACTGCTGCCACTGCTGGGGGGATTAATCCTCTTCTCTTTCTGCCGGCGATTGCAGAACCAGACCCGAATCACCTCCTTCTCCATGTTGAGCTGGTCAGCGATCATGGTGATCTCTTCAGAGGTAGGTTTTTGGTTCTGCTTAAGAAGGCAAAAAAGCCAGGGATTCCCTGTGAGCACTGACACTGTTGTCTTGTGCAAATTTGCTGCTACATAACATCCATTATAAGGTTAGGCACTATGATCCATAACATATAAAATTTATATATTTATATTATTTTTATTTTACATATTGTACTAATCAAACACTTAATGGTAAGCAAAAACTCAATTTCCCTCCTAAAATCAATATTGTTACCTTCAGGAATATGAGTTTCTCACCTCCAGAAAGCTCTTTTCTAAGGCCACTCGGATGTTGGTCTCAATACTGGTCCTCTTCTTCCGTCTTCGGTTGATTCCCTCTATGCCCATGCCCGGGGAGCCCAGGGCACTGGGGCTGGACAGGGCCTGGTCAGATGTCAGGTTCTCTGCACAAACAGCACCGACACAAAGGAAGGGAAGGGAGGTAAAGACGAGGTACTGTAAAGATACACAACCTATGCTGCCCTTTGCCCATTACACGACAAGACAGAGAATGTTGAAATAATTTCTTTGATTGAAAAAAGATGTATGACTTCATTCAACTTGAACAAATGGTGTGAAGAACCCACAGCACCTCACAGTTTGTGCTATAGGCAAACAATGGAGGCATTAGCATAGCCCCACTACTTGCCATTGTATACTGCTATTTTACCACAACCCATAAATTACCCCTTGCTTCATTTCCTGCTGGTTCCAACCACATTTGAAAATTATCTCCTCAAGCCACTTGTCAGTACGTCAGGAGCTAGCTAACACAATGTAAAACTCATATTAATGGCAGAGTCTCTCATAGTCTAACACTACTTTAAACAAAGAAATACATGCTATTGAACATAGGCTATTGTGTGCACATTTTTCCTCATCAGCCTTAAAAGCATCTGCAAAGTTAATACCTACAGCAAAACCATTATAAATCTGTATCACTCTTTCAGGTGGGTTCAGGGACTAACCTGCATCATTGAGCCATTTCTCCAGCAATGGCTTGAGTTTGCACATGTTCTTAAAGCTCAGGTTCAAGGCCTCAAAGCGAGAGATGGTAGTTTGGCTGAAGTCATTTCCATAGAGCTTCCCCATGGCCAGGCCAACATCCCCCTGGTGAGGAGGAGGAAAACAGAGTCAGAGAGACATGAAAAATGTAAGCACAATTTACTTTACCTGCAGCAAAGACTCACCTATGAGTAAATGTTGCTACGTGTACTGAAAAAGAAAAAAAAATTGCTCTTCTTTCTATTCGGTCTTACACACCTGTGTGAAGCCCAGCTTGATACGCCTCTGTTTGAAGGTCTTGGCAAACTGTTCCAGTTCCTCCAGATCACTAGGCTCCTCCAGAGTGGGGGTATCCAACCGCTTGGGTGGTGTCTGACTGTGGGGCAGGGACTGAATAGGTGTGGCTGCTGTTGTGCGGGTTTGAGTTGCAGGCTGCTAGGAACAGCAAAATATAAAATGTGACTGTTATTAAGGTTACGAAGAGTCTGCAAATGTATAAAAAATGTATTATAACAAATACATGAACTACATGAATACGTGAAACACATTTAGTCAGATTAAAAGAGGTGCTTGCATCATTACCAACCTGAGTTGCAAGGGTGATGCTTGGTTGAGTCGGCAGGAGGTTAGCTTGGCTTTGAGGTAGTTGAGTTAAAAGACTCTGGGCTTGCAATATGCCTACATATTGTGAAAGACATGGGAGTTAAGATAAAAGAGTGCTTCTATAACAAATACTTGGAATAAATCTCTTTTCTTAATTCCACATGCAAATCAAACACTGTAAGCGTTTCTCTTACTCTGTTGGGTCTGCGGTGTCTGTGAGATGATGAACTGAGTGGGCTGCAGTGGTGTGGCGATGGGGTGGCCAGGCTGCACCAGAACAAACTGAGGCAGACTTAGATTCTGCTGCTGTAGCTGCTGAAAAAAACCCAACAAAATGTAATGAAGGTCATGCAGATTATCCAGAGTTTTGCTGTAGACCATTACAAATGACGTTGTCACAACTAGAAAATATGTATACAAGTTTTGTCTTTTTTCAGACTACACCTTGAACGTCTTCCTGATCATTTTATTCGAACACACCCGGTCAGTTCATAACCACCTATAGTGCATTTGAATTTACTTATTTGTGGTACATAGTTCAAAGCTGTATATATTCATGGATTCTCCTAACCAAAGCCATGATCACATATAGTCATCACTGTTATCTAGTTCATCTAGTCTGAAACCAAAAAAGTTATTTATTACATGTCCATATTATCTACTTTTCAGCCTGATTTGCCTCCAGACAGACAGTCATGCCATACGTTGATCTCCGTCACACTGCTCCACTAGAACGTATGTATTCTCAGTTTGGAACCATTATCTGTATTCAAATAGGATTTAGTGTGTTCATAAACATTTTGATATTGATAAAAAATGTGCCCATTCAACACAGAGACTAACCTAGCCCTGGAGGCATGAACATTTGAGAAGAAAAAAAAAATTATAATTTAAATCTCTTATTTGACATTTATAAAGCCACATGTAAACCAACTGATTTGGGTTTGAAAACAGAATGAAAAGTTGGCAATACCAAGCATTAACCATAACTGAATCACACAGTCTGCTTCATTCAAATCCTTTAGGGCTGCGAGTTTACATACATGAAGTTCAGTTAAAATACTCTTTAAGGGTGACTATCTTACAGGGGCAATCTGGATGGGCTGTGACAGGGGCAGCTGGGTAATGGGTGTGGCTGCAGAGGCTGAGATGCTGGCCCCAGTGGTGCTGTTCTGCTGGCTGGCTGAATGCTGAACAGCTGCAGCCAGGAGCTGCGCTTGGGCCTGCTGGATCAACAGCTGCTGCTGCGCTGGGGTCAGGGTCAACTGAAGAGCCGAGAGACAGACACAAAGATGGACAGTAGTTGTGATAAGAGGTCAGAGAGAGAGAGAGGGGAAAGAGAAAGACAGAGAAAGTAAGCACCTTTCTGACAAATCAGATTTATGTCACATCATAGCAACCGGATGAGTAAGTGTTGTCACGATACTTGAGTTCTGGCTTCAATACCCATGGAAAGTTCCAATACCACAATACCATAGTGGGACATTATAAAATCCTGTGTGTTGCATAAGAGATTTGTGAGACATTCTGTCTTAACTAGGAATCTGTCATTATTAAGTATAATAAGATACAGACTTATTTCATTCCCACCTTGCTCCAGTTTTATCACCAACAGGTTGACGGCACTGTTTGATGTTGTTGCCAACAGTTTAAATGGCTGCTCCAGTTTACTGTCATGAAGTAGACCACAGCTGTGTCTATTATGATGCCTCCTTCATTTTATTCTTCCAATTTGTATGAACACCCCCTTACAGATGATACTGAAGTACATTCACCATCATATTGAATACATTAGGTCTAAGTGCAGACTGTTTATTTAATTTTTTTCTACTGAATGTACCTCCTCACAAAGGCATCAAAGTAGTATTGAAACTTTCCTTATCATGGCAACACTAAAATGAGCCCAGACAAGCAAATGGAGAGAAGACTCATGCAGCTGAGCCAGGCACAAGTGCAAATGAGCATGTTGATGTCATGTTCAAACTCAAATCCACATGCACCGTAAACATTCACTCCCGCACAGCACAACAGCAGCCACATTCAACCCGGCCGGTCTTCTCAACTACAGTAATGCCTCAGGGAGAACGTGGATGGATATGAAATGCGTCATGTGGTAAGCCTGACCATGAGTGCACAGACACATCAAGGAGATGTCCAAACACACCCCTCCATGGAAGAATTTGGACATAGCCTAAGAATCACTGGGATTAACAGGCAGACAGGCAGAGGAGACACCAGCCTTAGCCACAGAATCAGGGCAAGCGATCATTTCATCACCCAATCTTTCAGCCAGGGTTGATCGTGTTGAGGTGTCACCCCAGATGCATGGCTACGACTAGGTTTTAACTCAAAGCAATGAGGCAACAGGCCACTTACTCCAGCAATCTGTCCCCCGGCCAACATTAGCTGGGTTTGAGGCAATACGCTCTGCTGGACGGAGGTCGGAAGAGCACTCGAGTCTTCCGACTTAGACTAGTGGAGGTGAAGCAAAGAGTGGGGCTTAGAGGAAATCTTCCTACAGGCATAACTGAGCATTGTTGACAGCATAAGATAGGCCTGGTCAAATACGTGTCTTAATTCATTAATGTTATGAAAATGACAACAAGATCCAAAATGTTTTAAATGTAAATTGAAAGGATATCTAATTCATACAAAAAGAAAAGTAAATCTATATAACATAAATCATAAAAATACAATGAAATCTCTTAATCTCTGTGCTACCTGAGCAGCTTTCTGGGAATGAACCTTTAGTCTCTGAACAGGGAGAGGAATTTGAATTAAAAAGGAAGTGAGAAAGTGGGTATTTAATATGTGCTGCAGCCTTCAGAGACAAGGAAAGTGAATGGGAAGGGAGGGGAGAGTTGAGATGCTAATTAAAATAACTGTTATGCAGTGCATGTAAATTCTGCATAGATTTGCATATTCTCGGCCATCTGTTTCCGAGCAACCGCAGAGCAGCTAATTAGCATACAGGGTTGATTAATCTGCCTTGTTGCCAGGCGACACAAGGAGAGCCAGGCTTATTTAAAAGAACTCTTTCTGCTCGTGCGTGTGCGAGTGCAGGCGAGCATTCCTCTGTTCAAACTTCACACCTTATTTCATCGTTAAACTACATTTAAGCTGTGTCACTGTGCAAAAAACAATTATCTCTCAGACATCTGCTGCTCCTTCCACAAGAATAGGACAACAACAAGTTAAGTTAAAGTGTGTGATTGTGTGCATGTATGCATCATGTGTTACCTGTTGGAGGAGGGCTTGTGCATGTGCATTAGTGATTGCACTTGTGGTTGGCACCGTCTGCCTCTGAAAGTCCAATCCATTGGTTTGGATTCCTGAGGACAGAAATACAGTTCATGAAACATAATGTCAAAGGAGTTCAAAGACGTTTGTTTTTGTGGTTTAACTGGCAACATAATCTATGCAGTTGTTAACACAAAAATGAGGAACACTATACTAGAAGGCCACAGTGAACCTTGGAGAAGAGTATTTCAGGAACGAAGCACAAACTGCTTCCAGGTGCAAGGAAAACTGAGTATGAATAAAAGCAGGTTTTTAAGAGTGACAGCATACGTAACTGTAATGATGATCCAAAGTCATCACACAGCTGCGTAAATCGGTTCAAATGCAAGCTGGTGAATCATCACACAATGAAATACTGTAATACTTTGGGCTTGCACGAACTTTGGAAGCATGCATAAATATTTACTTAATTCATCATTATACAACAGGAATATAAAGTTGAGCACCAAATTGCCAATGTTCACTCTGAGTTCGATCATTTGAATCACAGAATCACTGGAGCACTGAGACAGATCAAATTACTGTGATATTCAATAAGCACAAGTGAGGCAAACTGCTCTGCGAGGTAAACACCTCATTTGACAAAGAGGACTGCTCACAAGGATTTTGGAAAGCTGCCATGTCCTTTTTTTTTTTTTTTTTAAATGAGCCTTTTTGAGCTTCTTATGATTTGTGTTGCAAAACAGTTCGTTCTGGCGACAAATTTGAAACCTGTTGAATGAGGAGATAAAGCTCAGAACATCCTGATTTCAGCCCAGTAAAAGGAAAAAGGAAAGCACAAAAAAAAAAAAAAAATACAAGCTGGAGGTCACTCACCGGTGTTCCCGTCACCACTTTCCATTGCACATTTAGTAGTTTCTGACTGATTATTCACTTTAGCATCTGGAAGAGCCAGACAGAGACAGACAGTGAGACAAACTCACACCCACTGCCGCTATAATCGGAACAGCCCTGTCTCAATGATAAGAGAAGTGGTCTCACTTTTGTCATCTGAGTATTTCCCATAATTGGATGATATTCCTATTCTGCAATAACATTTCAATCACATTCATCATTCAAAGGAGCAAACAGCATTACAGAGCAACATTAATCACCACGATCCAGCTGTGTTTACAGTCTCGGGCTATAACACAGAATGACATGTCAACTGATGTCACATTAATAAAATAAACTCTTATAAGTAACATCTGAATGCAAAGTGTGCCAGGCCGACCTTTCCCATTTCACACAAGGACACTGAGCAACAACAACACCCAGCTGAGCACCATCACAACCTCATCAAAAACTCACCCGCTCTTGCTCCACCTGTGTTTTCCAGCATGGTTGCAGAACCTATCATGGAAAATTGCTTCTGCCGGGCAAACCCACCGACAGGGTGTCCGGCAGTCTGTTCCTCCTCCCACTCCTCCCTCTCTTCACTCTCCACTGGTCAGCAGCAAGCAGAGTTCAATACAACCTGAGCTACACACAGACACAGTGGCACTGTCCACAGCACGGTTCACTGAACAACACTGGGATACGCACACTGGGAAAGCCAACAGGGTTTAGGCAAACAGCTCTCCTTCCCTCTCTCTCTGCACTCTTTCTTTTCTTATAGCTCTGCCCCTCTCTCTTTTACAGTGCCTACTTTGCACTCGCTCTCTCTTTCTCCCTCCCTCTCTCTCTCTCTCCCTCGTATGCCAAGATTGTCTGTACTTCTGAAAAAGTTCAACCTCTTCCTCTCTTGCTGGAATGAAACAAACGACAAGTGCAGCTGGCGGCCTCCTCCAACTCTGCTCCCCTCCTTCCAACTCTATAATGAAGCATAATCAGTATTCAGCTGATTAAAGCCGTATGCAAATCTGCCCCTGCCTCGTTAGCAATGCAAGGCTTTGAAGTCCTGCGAGCGACGCATTTCACACCAGGCTCTGAAAGCTTTCTGCATAATTTAAACCCCTATAAATATTTATCAGCTCATTAGCATATTAATTGGATGGCTTTTGGAGGACGATAAAAAAACAGGGGAATAAGGACGACACGGAGAAGGAAAAAAGTGCTCAAACTAGCACTTGGCGCAGCAGAGGGAGGGGAGGCAACAGCACAAGACCAATTACTGTGCGAGTGCACGGCTAAAAAGTAATTAGCTAAGAGCAGGTAAAGGGCTGAAGATATCCCAGAATGCAATGTGAGGCCTGTCGGCAGTGGTCTGGGCATGTTAGCAAGGCAGACTGCATTAATAGAACGTCTAAGACTGCTCGTTCGGAGTATCTCCAGGAGTCATGGAGACTGGGCCTAACTGATAAAAAAAAGGGTGATGGGGGGGGGGGTATATGAGTGGGAGGGGGACTCGCTCAATCGGAAATAAATAACTCCACATTAATCCACCACAAGCCTGTCATTACTGCTCGACCCCCTGTGGCTAAAGCATTCCACAGCAAGCGACTACAGAGAGTGGGTGGCAGGCTGTTGCTGTCTATGTTTATGAAGTGTTTGGGGATTAGCATATTTAGATTAGCTTTACATTCCATTAGTATTTCATTTTGGAGCCCTTTTAAATTCATTTTCAGCATGCTCTAAGAGTTAATACAGCCGGGAAACAGCCCTGCTATGGCGCTGCACAGGTGTCCAGTGAATCAGAATGACTGGACTGGAATGCATGGCTGTATTGTGGTCTACAGGGGAAGGGGCTTACCAACTAAATCCACAACAACTGCTCCTGGCTAAAGCTCTAATCAACTTCTTCACTTATCCCTCTGCCTCACAAAAGGCATTTACATACTGGGTGACCAAATCAAACAATGCCAAGAGGACATGGTGGCACAGCACATACTGAAAAACAAACAGACCTTTAACAGCAGTGTGAGTACATGAGGGGCAAGCCTTCAATCACCAAGCAATGTTGGCAGCTGTTTGTCGGCAGGTATGTGCTTTCTGACAAATAACCAGCAACCCTAACCAGTGCTTTGTAATCTTTTGGTCTGACATATACCAAAAAGCCCTATTAGATGAGTTCAAGTACTCATCTAATGAACACTATTTCCAAATGTGTTCATCTGAATAAACAGGATGTTATTTAAAATTAATAAATACGACTGCAACCAAACACGATTTTCATTATCGAGTCACAAGCCAATTATTTTCTTGATTAATTGTTTGGTCTACAAAGTGTCTGGAAAAAAATAAATACATACTTTTGGTGACATCTTTGAATCACTCACTTTGTCCAACAAACAGGAGATAAATCAAAGAAAAGCCAAAAATCCTCACAATCGAGAGGCTGGAACCAATGAATATTTGGTATTTTTTTTTATACTGGCAATGGTATTTTTAACTGGCAATAGACAAGATTTTGCTTTAATGTATCATTCTGAATGCAATATTGATTGAGCAATGTAATGGCTATAGAATAATGACACAATCAATGTTTAAACTGTAAGCTTCCCTGTAAGCCTCGCTTCCACTATGTGACTTGCGCGACCAGCAGGGAGAATCTCCCTGAAAATGAAGGCTGATCCTGTCCGGCTGGCACCTTTCTATCTGCTTTCATGTCTTCATTGCAGACTAAATGAATGAATGAACTCATGCCTTTTCTCCTAATGTCTCTACTACTCCAAACTCTTCCCCAACACCAACCCATGCTGTTTTTACACGCAAAGCAATACTCACAATGGTATTACTCCATATAAAATTATGAAAATTTCACTTCATCTGTTCACTGAACAGGCTCCTTTCTTCTCTTATTTATGAACTGGTGTTGATTTGGTGTAGCCTATGTTTTTGGTATTTTCTTAGCTCTGAGGAAAACAGAAATCAATGAGCTTGACTTTGCAATAGTTACGCCAAACAATAATTCCACTTGGAAACAATGGGGGGGATGAAAAGTTGTCTGTTTCCACTTTAAATAGTTGCTGAAGAAAAACAGCCTAATTCTCATATTTCAGAAGCTGTAACTTCATAATGTTTAGCATTCTCCAGTTTTGGAAATTGCAGTTTGGAAATCACTGACCCAAACAATAAATGAACTCTGCATTATACTCCATACCACTCTCTGCTGTTGATCTCTTCAAACAACGCAGTGTTTAGTTAAACTCCAGTCTACTGTTTACCAAGAAGGCCGCTGTAAGATCTATACAGATGGCACACTGGTGTAGAAAATCTGGAACGGTTCCGTCTTTCCGACCTCTTTAACCATCATATCATGCAACCAAATGACAAAGAGAGAAGAAGTGAATGCATAGGCAGTTATCAGCAGTGCACTTCAACACATGTTCAGTTACTTGGTTGAACGATTTGCAAAACCCTGCCGTGGAACAATGCATTATACAAATATCCTGCGAAGAGAATTTTAAATAGGTATCTCATTAGTACTGTAATATGGGAAGGCTGGCTGAATACTGCAGAGCAGTTAATATGAGCTGAGAGATTCAACATGAGACAGAACAAAACTTAATTAGCACATCCACATTCTGCCCTACCATCTACATTCTTCATCTTAAACACAGACTACATCAAGACCACTTTTCCAAATCTGGACCAGTCTAAGCATGAAGCAGATTTTGGAATGGTCAGGATGTACGGTCACAACAGATGATCTTTCATTTTAAGGGAATTAATAACCAAACCACCTTAGGTTTCCTAATTTACTGCACAAAAAAATATGAATATCCAAAGAGTTGAGACCAGCTTTTTATACTAGTTAACAAATCAAACTAACACAATCTGACCACAGACAGTACAAACAGCAACACTGGACCCAGACCAGAAGTGAACAGAGTACAGGATGCAGTATAATTTGCTGAACAGTAAAGGGGCTAACAGCACTCTAAACTACTGTGGGATCTCTTGGGTGTTCATTAGCCAACTGTCTATAGGCTAGGTGGAAAACTCAATCTAACTAAATAAAAGTGAAGTTTCTTGGGGGGTGGCAAATAGGAATACTGAATGATGAGAAGCAATGTGAATTCACATATAAATTCACACCTAAGAAGCTGATATTAGCATCAACTGCTGGTTATTCATGAGGAGCGAATTTCACTTTCTTGTAATAGCAAAATACTGCACCTTTTTCAGATTTGACCAGGGACCCTGTCTGTTTACAGCAAAACTCTTCCATGTTTGCCTCATGTATTTCAAGAAGGCACATTATTTGATTAGATTGGACATTTTCTTGCAAAGGCCTCTGTTTTCTCCACAGAGGTTTAAAGAACGTTCAAGACTGCCTGTAACATAAAAACCTTTCATGAAGTTCTGGCAAATGTTTACTAGTGATTTTAATAGTGGCAGACACATGAGAGTCATCAGGGACAACTGGACAATTGTTGCTTGGTAAATTCAACAACTTGTATGCCATCCACCAATCATAAGCTTCTCACTGTGGACTTTTCCTGAAAGAGCCCATTTTGTAGTTTATTGCCTTCACCTACATGGTACATAATCTGGGATCCTTACTTATACCTAGAGATATTTTCCACAATAGCTGCAACTCTTCCAAATGCTTAGGATATATAGTCTGATATAACCTGACAGGTTAGTATGTTGTTATCTACCTTAAAGAAGCTCTGTTCTTACAGATAAAGGCCAATCTCTCACCGAAAAGTCTACTTTACCTTGCTACATTCAAAGTAAGGCATTCTTGCTTGCATGTTTAGTCATGAATTACTCACTTCACAACAGATCACCAGGAACAAGAAGCTATCTGTTTTGAGCACACCACAAGAGTTCTGATTAGTTATGATTTTCTTCCTCCACAGTGAAAAAGCCTGTGTAACTGGAGCCTTCATGGAGGCCTTCTCAGTACTTTGAGATGGCATGTCCTGAATTTATTACTGTGAATGATGCATTATTCATAACAACTGTGTTTACATCAATGAATATTCATGACAGAACTACAAGGCTGGAATGAGGGTGGAACTGTAAAACTAATTAAATGAGAAAAGTAGCCTAAGTGTGGGGATGACAGAATTATTTTTCATCTGCTCTTTAAGTAGGCCAGTTTAATAAGTTAATTATGTATTTTTAGGTAAGTTTAACTATTTCCAGACAGTTTATGTAATTTCATAAAATGCAAACAATTGAGAGAAATTTCTTAGCTTGGCTTAAAATAAAGCATATAATTTAGCATCACAACTGCCCTGCAATATATCACATTTCACTAAATTGCTTGTACTGTGATACTATCATCACTGCAGGCAATATTACCCCATGATTCTCCATATAACAATATAGCTGGTTATGTATTGAGTGTATCTGCATCACAAAGAATACAATCTAAATCATTAGTAGAGCCCAGACATGAAGCTGAATTTCATTATTTAAATAAACCAAAGAAGAACAAGAAACTGCTGTTGCATTCAATGTCCTGTTTTGACTTGCAAAGACAGCTTTGTCTTCCTGTGCATTTACTCCTCAAAACTTACAACTGTGTAACACTATAAAGAACTGAACATACAATTGTAAGTAACAATACAATGCACCTTTTTTGACGACTTATTGGGCTTCTGTGTATGAGCTGTTAGGTGAAAAAGTAAAGATTCTTGTATGAAAGCTAATATCCAATGTAGTGTGACTACAACAGATGGTTCCTGTAAAACAAACTGAATGGCAAACGTAACTACATGGAGTAAAAAGAAGTGCCATCAAGCCGTGTCTTGCCCGGCCATGAAACCGACAGAGTGAATAGTAAGAATGTCCTGCCTGTTATTATTGTGGCCTTCCGGAAGTGGGCCTCACCACCCCTCCCTGCCTGCGCCCGGGGGGGATACACAGGTACGAGCTTTGTATTCAGCGCTGACAGGCCAGGTCGAAACTCCTCAGCATCTAAAGGCCACGACACTTACAAACTAAGTTTTCAAAACAGTTCAGCCTGGAGCAATGAAAAGTAGTACAAATAAATATTCTAATGAGGTGGATTAACAGTTCGTCAGCCACACCAGCACCAACCCGACGCCAGACTACTCCCACTTCAAGTACCAAAGAGCTCGGCCCAACTTCAAGCAAACTGTAGGTTTAAATGCTGAAACACTGGCGGCGCGAGAAGCACCCTCAGCACAACTGTATGGACAACATCTTTCACAGATAATCGCCTCAAGCCCCATTGTACCTTTAGCTGAATTTAATAAACGCTTACGTAAAGTTAGCCTCTGACGGCTGGACCAAGTTCGAGAAGGTAGCCATTTAGCCACTCCGAAGGCAACCACTTCATATTTGAATAGACGAAACCAGGCTTCAGTAACGTTCTGCAGTCCCTATCGGCACACGGTGCTGTGTTGACATGCGGTTATTGTGCGGCGCGGGATGAACTCCAGCTTCGAGTCGGTTGCTGGAATATGCTGAACTCCGCACTCTGGTTCAGGCAGGCCCGCATGAATAACACAACAGGCTGCCGTGGCTCCACTGCGCCGAGCACAAAAGGCTGTGGGGAAAACGCTCTGCTATAAAATCACGTCGAGCTGAAGCACACCGAGCTTACACTGTGTATTCGCCGGGAGCCATGTTTACTTCATTTCGATTTATTCTCCTCAAACAGCACTTGAAAACAAACGAGCGCAGCCACTGCGCGGCTCGCCAAAAATGAATATGCAAACCTCTTTCAAAAGCCTCACGCCAGTGTGTGCATCAACACAAAGCCAAGCGCTAGCATGCTAGCTAACGCTAGCTCGCTAGCATCCTCATTTCAATCAAACTGCGTGAGTGAAATATCTAAATATGTCATATATGAACCAGAGTCACGTCGGTGATTACTAATAAAATATGCTAAATTGTATTTGTCGACAGAGGTATGAATATGTAGCGGCGTACAGTCGTCTAATCACACAAAGGGGGGAGGCATGTTTCCATGTAATTTGCCGTCGCACTGCAATAGCTCGTTTCCTCCTCTGTCAAATTACAGTTGGCTAGCTGTGTGTGAACTAACACGGCGCTCAATACCTTTCCGATCTGTTAGTCGGTCTGCGTTTCATCTGTATTCCGTTTATCATAAATTGTGAGTAACACAGTTTGAATATGAGTATGAATATGTAAAATGCTGTAATCATTACCTGGTCCTGAACTCTCATCTTGACTCGCTGCTCCTCCGTCCGCCATTTTGAATATTTAACCCGAAATCCCAGCCCTGAGCCTGCGAGTGCTATACACACACACACACACACACACACACACACACACACACACACACACACACACACACACACACACACACACACACACACACACACACACACACATTGACCAAGGTAGTGACAAAAGTGTGTGGGGTGTTGTTATCGTGGCTTATTTACATACTTAAATAATCATCTAGCTTTTCTTTCACTGTGAATTTGGGTAAAAGGGGGCATGGGCAAGTATGTGTATATGACTGCCTTGGACAACAATAATAGCCCTACCAAATACTTTAAATTTAATTGAGCCCTAATACAGTGGCCTGTAACTACTTCACTGACTCACTCAAAGTTTTTCCTCTGTCTCTCTACAGTAATGAGCATTTCTATTGCTGTATGTTAGCATTTATTAAAACATGGAAGTCATATTGCACCAACAGTCAGAGTGAGAGGCTGCCCTCCCCATATAGCGTTCATATATATGAAGAGAAGTGGACACCAAACTCCATTCAAAAAATGTGATGTTAATGACTGAGAGCATATCTGCAAAGGTGAAGAGGACATCTGTAAAAATGTAAAATCTCGGGTAATTCAGTGTATAACTAGATAAGCAGTTAATTTTAATAAAAATGTAACATAATTTTTAAATGCAAAGGTCAGTTAAGAATAAAATACATATAGTGAACATACAATTCTATGTCCGTCACCATAAGTAAATTGTGTAAATAAAATAACCAATTCGAGGTTTTAGCAAAATCTTTAAAAAAAACAAAAAACTTGTGTGTTGGGAGACATTAAGCGACAATGAATAGAAAAAAGAAAAATTTATGTTAGCAATGGGCCTACAGCAAATACAGTGTGCTGTTTTTATACGGTTACGTGTTTAACAGTTCCTATTGGATTAAACTGAACATTGAAATTGAAACAGAATCATTTTTTTAGATAAAGAACATGTTTGCAGAATATTAAGAAGGACATTGTAAGACATTTTTTATAAAAACAAGAATGAAATATTTCAAGTTTATTCCGCTGTGTTACCCTTGACCCACCTACATTACAACCCTCTTCTTTGTAAAATCAATCCTAATCATCTTGGGTGCCGCTAAGCCCAGGATACAGCTATGGTGGTCTTGCAAAATGCTGTATAGGGGAACTTGTTTTGGTGGAACATTTGCACATGGGAAGTCTGGGCGCTAAAATGGCTAAATCCCTGCAAAAGAAAAGGTAACACCTGCTAGCTTCTTTACGTTGACACCATTCACAACCAGTTTAGGATTAAGGTAACTTGACAACCACGTAGGTTGCTGGCTCAGAGGTTGTTGTTGTCTCACGTAGCAATGAGGACTTTGAAAATGGTAACTGGCTCATAACAGAGGGGGAGAATGCCAACTGACAAAGTCTGCCAATGGCGGGCTTATACCGCCAGCCAGCTTCCTGTGAGTCAGCACCAGCTTATAAATGTCCAGAAATCATGTTGTCATGTTGTTTCACTGTTAACATCCATCCTTAAAAAATGTCAGATGTGTTGGTGACCTCACCATGACCAGAGAAAGGCAATTCAACTTCTCTAATATGAAGGGATGTGAAGCGGGGGCACATTTCCTTTTATCCTTGCCACTTCCTGCATTTTGAACTGCTCTTAATATACCACAAAAACCCATTAGATTACATCACCTTCCTTGATTCACTTACGTAGTGAGCAGATTAACTAACCAATTGAAAATAATATGTATAAATATAAGATTTTTTTTCATGTGAATATAGGTATGTTATTGCAAGGCAATGCTGTACAGTATTTTGAAATCAGTCTGCCCTTCAGCTGCACTACCATGCAATGATAGCATAACACTGACAAAAATGAATGCAGACATGATCTATAATATAGTTAATTACACAACTCCATAACACTTGATTACCAGCCAGTTAAGGGGCAGTCATGCGCTCACTACATGCACTTGGCTTTGGTAAACGAATTAATTGCAAATTTGCACCACTAACATACTGTATCAACTGAAAAGGGTCCTCATTATTACCTCATGATTTGACCCTATGCTAAAATTTAGTTTTAATACCCTCATTGTTTAAATTTATATCAAGCTCACATGGTACATTTTCTTAAATACAAAAGTCATAAGAAAAAAAATGAGTTCATTAAAATGACCAAAACCAACACACAGAAAACCTGTTGCTACTTAATGTAATTTCAGTGTAGGAGTATTAGTCACTCTCTGGCAGTATAATAAAGTTGCCATGCGTAGTCTACTGTGGGCACTATGCTTGATCGGATTTTGGAAACAACAGGGTACATACGCAATGCACAGAAGGCAGTGACAAATTAAGATTTTACATTAAAAATGTATAAAATACACAAATTGTTACATTACATTTGATGTGTCTTTTGAATAACTGAGGCCCACAAAAGTAAAATTATCAATCTTTCACAAAAAAGCAAAGATTACAGAAATGTTTTTAAAAAACTAAATGCAAAGTCTTGCAGCGGCATCAATCCCATTTAATACATTTTTGACCAATTCAATTTCAATTCAATTTTATTTGTACAATGCCAAATCACAACAGAAATTGTCTCAGGACACTTATATATATATAGAGCTGGTACAGATGATGCTCTTTATTTACAGAGACCCAACAATTCATGAGCATGCACTTTGCGACAGGAAAACAGGCAGAAACCTCAAACAGAACGAGACTCTGGGTGGACAAAGAGGAAAGAGACAGAGAGGGCAAGAGAGGGAGAAGGCAAGAGAGGGAGGGGTTGGGGGGTGAACAGAAAAGCCATCACAGTAACAGTGACAGCTCATAGACTTTTAACTATGTAGCATAGTATATACATATGATATATTTATGCATGTGATATATGTACGGTACATAGTATTAACAGATAGTATAGGTACATAATACAACACTATGAATCTAATAAAAATCAATGTATGGCTAATATTAATCGCAGTTGCTGTAGATGTCAGGCAGGGCCAAGGCAAGAGACCTAGCCATAATCCACAATCCAGGTTCAACCATTATCCATGGGAACCTGCAAGACTACGCAGTGTTCTAGTCGGAGGATAGGGTACTATGAACTCTTTAAGAGAAGATGGTGCCTGACCATTTAGGACTTTGTTGGTAAGGAGGATTATAGATTCTATTCTGGAATACATTAGTCACAGAGGCCATTTTCCAGAGTACTTTTACTTTTGATACTTTAAGTATATTTTGCTTAACACTTTTGTACATTTACTTAAGTAGGATTTTAAACACTGAACTTTCATTTGAAATGGAGTGTTTCACATTGGTACTTTCACGTATACTCTGTCCGCTGCAAAGGCAAATCCACCAAGAAATCAAATCAGAAGGCACCAATACTCACTCCACCACCCGAACTCTCATTGCAAAACAGGTACGACCCACTGACGCTGAATGAAAAAAGGTGTGATCAGTAGCTATGTAATCCTGAATGGAGACCTGAATATTCATATCAACAAAAAGAATGACTCCAAAACTATAGAGCTTTGAACTTATACAACATGTAAATAAAGCTACTAACCTAATCTTAACAAACAGTGAAAGAGATTTTTTTGGGTTCAAAAGAGATTCCTAGATGGCAATGCTGAAGAAAGGTTCTGTAATATTATGAGATCATTTGAGTCACACAGATACAACTGCTCCTTAAATGACATGGTTGAACATTTCAATAATACCATGTCATTTGCCTGAAATACTGTAGCTCCACTAAAGGCTAAAAAGAGGTCAACTGACAGAATCTCCCCATGGTTAAACAATAACAGTGTCAGAGATCAAGATAATCTGTGTGAGGAAAACTGGGCTCACAGTTCACTGTAATATACACAAAGAAGCCATGACTGTCAATAACAAAGCAATACCTCTGGCAAGAAAGGATGATTTTCCAAGGTAATTACAGAGAATGCTGGGAACTCTAGAATATCATTCTCCACCATTGACCAGCTACTCAACACCACCCGCACCTGTCTGCAATTCTTTTCATCAAACTGTGAAAAACTTGCATTGTTCTTCAATAACAAAATAACTTCAATTATAACCAGTATTGCTGCTGATATAAACATGAATGGCCTCAGCAAACCCTGTCAAACAGATGTAACCATGGGAAAATTCATCTGTATTACATTTACGGAGCTCTGCAAAACTGTCAATGGTTGGTTGGTTTTTCTGACAGTGTGTTAATCTTTTTTAAAAAGTACACCAAAGGGAAGAAGTTTTTTGTCAGTCTTGGAGATCATGTGTCTGAGAAACATGACATCTGTTTTGGGGTTGCAGGGAGCTGCTTTGGTCCATTACCGTTGTCATTACATGCTGCCACTGAGTGACATCATTAGAGAGCACAATGTGTGTTTCCATAGTTATGCAGATGACACACAACTGTACATCTGTGCTGAACCAAATGATGCTACAGCTATAGACTCCATTAGTGACTGTCTTTTAGCAATAAATAAAGGAATGAGCAATAATTTCTTAAAGTTAAATAAGGACAAAACTGAAATCCTACTGGTCAACCCCAAAACAAGAAGAGAAACACTGTTTAATAATCTAGAGAAAGTAACTCCCTGGATTAAATCTGAAGTTACAAGACTTGGTGTCATCCTAGATTCAGATCTAAGTCACACATCAACAAGGTGATGAAAACTTAATTTTTCCACCTTAGAAACATGAAGTAGCAGAAGCTGAAGTATGACCATCTCTAAATCATTTCAAGATGTAATCTTGTAATCTGTAATTCACTCTTTACTGGCCTCCTGAAAAAAAAAAACACTGAGAGACTTCAGCTCATTCAAAACTCGGCAGCTCTGCTCTGCAGAACCAAGAGGAGAGAGCACATTAGTAAAGTCTTAGCTGCTCTGCACTGGCTTCCTGTAACATTTAGAATTGATTTTTAAGGTCCTCCTCCTTGTATACAAAGCCCTTAATGGGCTAGAACCAGGCTACATCTCCAACTCACTGTTTACCTTCAAGAGCACTGCGATCATCTTCTGCTGGTTTATTGGAGGCTTCCAGCAACAGCTGAAAGAAAATCGGGATGCAGCCTTTGTCAGTTGTGCCTAAAAGCTCTGGCACACACTACCTATAGATATCAGGGAGGCCAGGTCGCTAAATATGTTCAAAAGAAAGCTAAAAACATATCTCTTCTCTTTGGTCTTTAAGTAGTTATGACTCTCCTGTTACAGGTCTGAAACCTTTGTGTTTTGGCAAGCACTTATGCACTGCTGCAATTCTTTTAAATTGTTGTATTTTACTTGATTTTATGTACTCTCTTTTTTACTTACATTATTACTTTTCAGTTGGTTTTGTTTTCCATTTTATGTTAAGCATTCTCTTTATTCTTTATCTTATTTTCATTATTATTATGAAGTGTTTTATTCTCCATCTCATTTTTACATTAACTTTCTTTGTTTTTATGTTCCTTCTGTCTTTTTTATGTGAAGCACTTGCTGCATGTGATTCTTTGTTATAAATACTTTGAGCTGCGGGTGCCTCACAGCAAGAAGGTTGCCGGTTCGATCCCCGGGTCAGGCGGGGCCTTTCTGTGTGAAGTTTGCATGTTCTTCCCGTGCATGCGTGGGTTCTCTCCGGGTACTCCGGCTTCCTCCCACAGACCAAAAACATGCTCGTTAGGTTGATTGATGACTCTAAATTGTCCGTAGGTATGAGTGTGAGTGTGAATGTTTGTCTGTCTTTGCATGTGGCCCTGCAATCGGCTGGCGACCGGTTCAGGGTGTACCCCGCCTCTCGCCCATTGTAGCTGGGATAGGCTCCAGCCCCCCGCAACCCCGAAAGGGATAGGCGGTATAGATAATGGATTTTTTGTTTGGAAGCTAATTCTGAAATCTACTGTTAATTGAGTGGGTAGTATGTCCCCTTCCCCCATGTAGAGGTATCAGATCTGGGTTCTCCCACACACAACAAATGGTTAAACTGAAGTATTTGTTTGTCATAGGCTTAACATAAAGCCTATGACAGACTGAATACTTGACCACAGCTGACTTGTTAGCTCATGCAAGATTGCATCATTGTCCAAGTCAAGCCTAAATCTGCAACCTCATGCCACCAAAGCCACTGAATGAGTGCACTGTCCTGTAACCAAGGTCACATCTCTCCCGATACATTGCAAGTCTTATAAAATTCATCAAATCAAACCATCCGTCCGAGTTCTGGTTCCAGTTACACCTTCTGCCTCTCACCTCTCTGTAACGGCTCAGAACACAGCAAGTTAAAGCAACAGAATCAAAGGTCAATATATATATATAATAATATATATTCAATTACTGTACATTTATCATTTTTATATATTGTTTGTGTTGTTAGACACTTACAGATTAGTGATCTTTTTGTATTGAATGTGTGCAGCACCATTGTCAGCGCAACACTGCAGCCTGCAGGTCAAACTCAGTGCAACACCAGATGTGGATGTACAAGACACAGCACAGCTGTTCTGGGAAGGTTGAAATAAATGATCCTGAAATTAAACTATCTATCTATCTATCTATCTATCTATCTATCTATCTATCTATCTATCTATCTATCTATCTATCTATCTATCTATCTATCTATCTATCTATCTATCTGTCTGTCTGTCTGTCTGTCTGTCTGTCTGTCTGTCTGTGAATGTTCCTCTTTTTTGAATTTTTTTTATTATTGAAAGCCTTTTGGTTGATTGGCCCCTTCCATATCACATTCATCCCTACTGGAGAGGTTTCATTTGAATCAAAGGTAAAACAGATCAATGATTGGACCTCTGGTGACATGTGACCCATAGCTGTTGACTTATTACCTGGAAGAGTGAACTTCTCCATACCTGGGAGTTCACTGTGAAGGTTAGGCGGGCTCTTGCTCTTCGACTGAAACCATCAATTTCAAATTAAAAATAGCTGGATATTTTTATCCTCTTTCAGCAATGATGACAAAGAGGCAGCTTGGATGGCAAAAGTTATTTCTGATACTCACAGGTAGGTTTTATGCTTGTATTCTTTCTCTTTTCTATAAAATGCTACCACACCTTTATGGTATTATCACCAGCGTTAATCATTAAGCCAACTTCTTGCTGCTCAAGCGGAAGCGGGATTGCGTTTTACTCAAAGGAGACCTGTAGCTGAACCATATATTCAAAATGCCTTTTAAGAGACATACTGTATTATAATTAGTAGCACAAACATAGTTGAAGTTGGTCATATTAAATCATATCTGTTTCTATCTGATCCAGAATCCCACATTACACAAGTAGATGTCAATTATTTTGCACCAAATTAATGAGTATGTGTCGGAAAAACATTGACATGTCATTCTGTATGTGTTTTTATTTCAGTACTTCCCTGCTGCAGGAGCTTGGAGGTTGTTATCCCACAGAGCGAATATGAGGTTGCACTAGGAGGTGAAATTTCCATGACCTGTTCCTTCACTCCCGCCAAACCAATCACGAACACGCTCATCCTCTCATGGGAAGCTTTCCCTGAAACTCCTGGTGATACAATGGTGAGAGGTTAACCTAGCTGCATGCACAACATGTGGTCAGAGTATCTTCTTAGTACAGCATAAAGGGGAACCCCGCTGATTTGACACATGAAGATCAGTTTATTCATCATGGGGAGTGCCACTCCTCCTGTTAACACAGTTGTCTTCAGGCATGGCGTTATCTCAGACTGGGCTTTGAGACTATAAAACGATAACAGAAAGAAAAAACCGGGGCATGGAAAGACGTGGGTGTTTACTTGACAGGGAGTATCGAACAGAATATCTGCATTTGAGCTGCATTATGGGAAGGATAGGATCCAGCATTTGCAGAGCTCTCTGATTACTCTGATTTTGTTCACCTCTCACAAGTCCCTCAAATCTGTGGTAGTAGCATACGAAATGGCTAACTAAGGTAGCCTTTATCCATATTATTGTGTACCTTTCAATATATTAACATACTCAGAAAATCACTCAAGGAGATGTTTTGGTCTAGTAGCACCAATACTGGGTCAAAAATCTCCCATTGGTACTGGGTAAAATATGTGTCTGTGCTCAACCAGTGATTTTTAGTGTGTAACAGTGTAGATTATGTTCATATCAAGGCTGTTGCATTGTCACATCTTAAAATGGACAATGATTCGTTGCAGTGAATAACAGTTTCATAGGGAGGGGTTCTGTGCTCTATGCTACTTAATCAGTTCCAGTTTCAAGCATACAAGTCCTGCCCTACTGCATATGGCGTTTACAACCTTTGTTCAGTGGACGATGAATAAGACAAGATTGCCTCTTAAACATCACCCACTATTGGACATATCAGATGGAAATGACACATAGAATTTATGCTGTATCATTCAGTAGGACTGCCACTAACACTTTTGGTAGTTATGATAAATTGCACACAAAAAAATCGACAACTATTGTGGCAGCAATGAGTTTGGAGCTTAAGTTAAGTATGAGTGTAATACTCAGAACTTCTTACACTTATACACTTACACTTATATAATATATGAGGCTGAAATTAACAATTATTTTCATTTTTGATTGATCTTCAGATTTTTCTCTCAATTAATCATTTAGTCCATAAAACACCAGACCTTAGTGAATACATATAAAAATGTTCTAACATGAAGACATAAAACAACTTTTGTCCATCAAATGGGCCAAAATGTAAAACTATACAGTTTACTAAAATAGGAGAGTGATAAAATCATCAGTAATAAGATCACGAGCAAGCCTTGCTAACTGGGCACCATGAACAGCGTGTTCAGGCTTAAAATGTACAGAAGCCGTTTATTTGCAGCAGCAGCTTCTAAATGGTTGATACAGAACAACTTTAACATCAATGTTGCTTTAGCGAACAGAAGCTGACTAGCTACAGTGGCGCACAGTGAATTTATGAAATAAAATGTGTCATTATCAAATAAAACTTGACATGAAATGACTTTTGAAAAAGACTTTTGAAAATGATCCTTTGAAATAACGTCTACAATGATATTAAAAAGATATCCTATAAAATTGAGTTATTATGAAAACGATGAAAGAACCTTTCAGACAGCATCTTGGTTCATTCCTATATTTTGCACAATTTCTTCATATGAATCTTTCAGGTAAATTTTGAACCATATACTATTATATATCATGCTTTGTAAAATATGTTTGTGTTTATTTCTCTAGCAACCCGTGGCCACCTTCTATTTAAACAATCAGGCCGACATTGCGCCTCCTTATGAAGGCAGAGCCTCTCTGGAGGTTGACGTTAACAACCAAATGAGCACACTCCATTTAACGAAGGTGACCATTGAGGACAGCCGCCGTTACCAATGCAGTGTCATGATCCCCGGTGATGATGAGGGAACAACAGCTGCCAGCACTTCCCTTTTGGTCCTGGGTGAGAATGAATCACTGAGAAGTCTATTTATCAGTTTTGAATAATTCTATTTCATGTTGTCTCCATGAAGATGGACAATCAATACTATGTTTTGGGTTTTTTTTTGCAGTTCTCTTGTAATAAGTGATTGTAACTTGTGTTGAATGCTTTGCTTTCTTCCAGTGCCTCCCTCTGTGCCAGTCTGCAAGATTCAGGGAAAAGCAGAGTACTGGCAAAACATCAGCCTAACCTGCATGTCTGAGGAGGGATCCCCAAAACCTGTGACTCAATGGAAGAGCTACAGCACTCAGAACATTGAGAGAGCATTTCCACCGAAGACAACTGAAAGTATGCTTGTCGACCATCAGTGTGTTTCAGTTTATTCCAATTTCATCAATTTGAAGCACTCATCTTAGGCAGGCTGCTGGAGAGTTTGTTTCCCATCATCACAGTCAATGTAAAGGATGGCAAAATGGCCCATCATCTTAGTATTGTATTTTTTGTCTTTATCTTGCAGAGGAAGGAAAACTGTCTCTCTTCAACATTTCAAGAGAAATGTCTGGGTTTTACGTTTGCACATCAACAAATCGAATTGGTTCTGCCAGCTGCAACCTTACCTTAGCCGTGGTGCCTGGTAAGTGTTTTAACATGATTTACTCACTCACCCATTCACGATGAACCCGCAGAGACTACAGCTTGATTCTAATATTTCCCTATGACCTTTTTAGCCTCTTTCACTCACAAATTTCACTTCGTTCAACTTTGTTTCCACCCGCATTGCCAGGAAGCTTTTTTCTTTTTTCAAAAACTCAGGGTACACCACATTCTCACTGTTATCAACTAGCTGATGAACACAGTGGAGCATTTAGGCGCTAAAAGGCCAGATATTTTTCTCGTTAGTTGGCGGAGACTAAAACAGTTAAAACAAGAGTGGATATTTGACATGAATACATCAGGTGTGCCTGCTGGATGTATTAAAGGACCGGTATGTGAGATTTGGGAGGATCCAACGGCAGAATATGGCAGAAATTTGATAAAATGTTCATATGTTTCAATTAGTGTATTATCACCTGAGAGTAAGAGCTGTCCTGTTTTTGTTACCTTAGAATAAGCTCTTTAAAATCTAGTGCAGGGCTGTGATCTGGCAAGGTTGATGTGGCAGAGCTGTCTTTGTAGGAGCCTTGAACACAGGATAGATGCAGCTGGTGAGGTTCTGCTCTGGCTTCAGCACACCTGTCTCCATTCAGTCAGACACACAGACACACAGGCAGAGAGGGAGAAAGCAACAGACAGACAGCAGCACAGGACACATGGGGAAGGGTAAAAACTGGGACAAAAGCAGTTACAATCAGATTAGACTGAACATTTCAGTCCATCTCATCTATCCAAAACCAACAGTTATTTGTCATTTTAGTCAAACTTATTTCACATAAGATTTTATCTTCTCATTATCTGATGAAAAACACAGGTTGATGATTAAGAATGCAGCTCTGCAGAAACTAAAATCAGCATCCTCAATTGATGATTTTAGTCTGTCTTTTAGCATGATATTGTCTATATAGCCACCAAGTGCATATTTGGAGACACATTTTACATGGTTCTCATTTCAACCTCTGTGTGAAATCAAGTACCTGTTTTTAAAAAATCATTTGAGTGGTAAATCTGCCCATCAATATGTCCCATGCAAGCACACATTTTGTTTATGGGAAATAGTTGCGTATGAGTGTAATTTGAAGAGGACAATGGCTGATGAAGATGTTAACGCTGGCTAAAAGAGGATCTTAGGCCTGGACTTTGTGTCTTGTGAAACACCCTTTCCTCTTGTCTCCCCAGCCAGCATGAACATTGGGTCCACTCCAATTATAATTGGAGTAGTCGTTGCATGTGTCGCAGTGCTGGGGATTATCGGCTTCTGTTGCTGGTGGAAAAGGAACAAAAAGAACAAGAATGCTGAAGGGTATGTATGTACTGTATGTTTATGCCACTGTAAACCACCACCAGCAATTAGTCTATGTTGGTATATTGCTTGTTACTATCTAAAGCCATGTTCACTCTTGGCATTAACATGTCTTTCGGATGATTCAATCACAAGTGGACAGCCGAGACACATAACTGTTCACACCTGTGTCTATCGTGTGTATCGAAGGTGTCCAGCTGACCACTTGCGTTCAGATTTCTGTACTGCCTACACCTCTTCAGCTAGAGGGTAAAAGAGCCGCATATTACATGTTGCCATGTTTATTTCACACTGGCAAACAGCTAGCAAACAAAACAAAACTGTGTAAAAAAACTACTATACATGTACGGGTTATTCCAACTGTTGAGATTGGCAGTACAAAGTCATTTGCAACTTGCAGATGAGTGCAGGACAAGACAAAAAAGGGACTTTTGCTCCATGTGCATTGGTGCTTGTCTCCATTTTTTGTGATCTTTGGTGCGCTGTAATAGCCACCATGTCATGCACTGATGAGATATGTTGCTGTTAAGTCCTTACTGGGGACGCATCAGGATACATTAGCATTTACACTGCGAAAGATATGTGGTCATGTGCGTCCCAGACCACCTTGACGAGTGGTTTGAGTGATCGGACCCAAATGCACCTTGGTGGTCACTTACATTTGTATTTAGCACTGTTCACGCATGTTAATGCCAAGTGCAAACAGGGTTTAAGTGGTCTTTATCGGTGCTTTCATTAATACATCCAACCATAAAGCCTCACCGTTTTCTCTTTCTTTTGTATATTTTGTCTTTTTTCTGTTGTCTGTTAGTGCCGCCAGAGACGTGGTTTTTGACAGAGATGCTCCTGAGGCTGGAGAGGAGTACCAGGATGACAAGCCAGACAAAGACAGCGAGACAAAGCGGCTCAAACAGCAGGAAGAGAAAGACATTGTTCCTGAAAAGAATTACAGTGTAGGAGCAGCTGCATATTATGATGACGACCAATACAGTCATAAAAGTGGCAAAGACAGGTATGCTGGCAGTGATATTGGTTCTCAGCGTTACCAGCATGACCAGCAGGATCGTAATTATGGTAGTCGTGATCGTCTCGATGATCAGCGTGGTCGTTCTAATGGTAGTCGTGATCGCCTGGATGATAAACGCGATCATTACAGCGGCAGTCGTGATCGCCTTGACGATAATCGTGATCGTTACGGTGGAAGCCGCGATCGTCTTGACGATAATCGCGATCGATACGGTGGAAGCCGTGATCGCCTTGAAGATAATCGCAATCGTTACGGTGGAAGCCGCGATCGCCTTGACGATACTCGCGATCGTTACGATGGAAGCCGCGATCGCCTTGACGATAGTCGCGATCGTTACGGTGGAAGCCGTGATCGCCTTGACGACCACAGCGATCGCTATCGTAATCTTGACCACAGCGATCGCTGTGTTGGCAGCCGGGATCGCCTTGATTACATTGATGATTCACAGAGAAACGGATACAACTAACCTTGTGTTACTGAATGCTCTTTTATTATCCCTAAAATCTTCTCTTTTTTTTTTCTTTTTTGATGCATTTAAAAACATATGCATTTTCAATTGGCTCATTGACACGGCAAAATCCTTTTCAAAAACTGGTATTCAAATAGTAGTAAATACAGGCTTGTTTCTATAAGCCTGTCCCACACATGCTTGGTTCTTACTGCTACTGTGGTAAATAAAAGCGACTACTTGAGAATTTACAGTAGGAGGCTTGTGACTACTGTCTAATGCCAAGGTACTGTAGCTGAGCTAACTGGACTTATTTTGACTGCAGATGTGACTCAATTTATCATAGTCATTCAACTGAACAGATTTTTAGCTGTAATTAATTCTGGTCTGTCCAACTTCAGATATACACCAGGCAACTTTTCTGAAACCCAAACCACATCAACTTGATAACTTCTGAGCCTGTCATGCCCGTCACAGTGTACTAATGTTTAATTAGTTTAGGCTGAGCTGTATGTAACGTCATTGTACTTTGTATGGTAAAAATGTTTTGTTAATGTCAGGTATTTGATATAGGATGATAATACATGAAGTGGCGAAGAATACCATGACAGAAAGCAGGAGGGTATTTCCTTTGAGTCAGACAGAAGCTGATGGGGTCTGAGATTGCATTTCGGCCAATACTTTCCACCTCTTTTGTTCTCCACACAAAGTATAACCAAACCCCACTCAAACATGATTGGTCAATGCTCGTCAGACTGCAAATGAAGACAAGAACACTTCCGATACCAAAATCTTGGCCTTGCCTACATATTATACATTCATATGCAGATATGTGTAGAGATTACTCTTCAGTTGAGTGGGAGCATCAAACTGTGTTAAATCCAGAATAGCCTATATTAGCTTTCTGGTCACCTGACTTGAATTTACATCACTGTGTTTTTATTTTACTTGTGCTATCAACATATACATTTGTATTTGATATTAGTGATTTAATGTTACCCGCATGGTAAAATGAGTCCTGCAGCTAAAATCTTCTAATGTGAAGCAATAATAATCATAATAATAATTTTAGCATTGATTTTATTTGCTAGCTTGTTTGTTTCATGAAAACTCTGCGTGTCTAGATCTCAGTGGGAGTAAGTTGGTCAAATAAAACCATCCAGTCATTAATACATTTACAGCTCACAAACCTGCTGCAGTAATTTGGGCATTAATGTAAAAACATTGTTCCAGACAAAAAGGAGTTTTCTTTTGTCACTCCACCATTTCAAATGTGTACATTATCTTTGTATTTTTCAGCTGCACCTGAGCTAGATTTACTTCTTTTTTTAAACCTCATTTTAAACATTTGTACAGATTATTGCATTTTTTTTTATTATTATTATTTCTTGCTTTTGTACGTTTTTGATTTGAGGGCAAAGTAAATGCCAGTTTGTCCTGAAATGAATGTGTACTAATAGTTATCATTTGTAACATCTTTGTTTGCAGCTTTACTTTATGCTGTTGAGTGACATATAATCAATGCATGCATTCGTCTATATGGAGAGAAATCAAATCGACTTCAATAATAATAATAATAATAAAAATAATAAAAATGATGCTGAAATGTTCAGAAATCTTCCTCTATACTCTAAGCTCATTCTGACCTGATTTAGTCATGGAGCTGCCCTCCCTCCTTCCTCCACCTTCACGCCGAGCAGACCTGTCCACTCTGCCCAGCAGCCACTGCCTCAACACCCGCTACGCAACATTACAATTTGGTTCCAGAGGGTAAAATAAAGAAACACCTCCACTAAGCTTGTGTTTTAATGAAAGTATGGCGTCGGATTTGAGGGTGTTTTGGGGGCCGTGTTTGTGCCGGGCGTCCCCTCTGTGTGAAGTGGTACAGTCCCGTCAGTCGCGGTTTGTGAGTCCCGTTAGCAGCAGTGAACGGACAGCGAGAGGCAGCAACATGCGGACAAACTGCACTTTACTGTAAAAAGGACTCTATAATGAACTTTTACCGGCTGGCTGTTTTACTGGGAGCATCAGGTAAGTCTTATTCTCCTCAATGAAATGTGTAATCTTTACTAAAAATACGTTTTCTTTACGACAGCAGCGCAACAGGTTGATCCTAAAAACCAGCCCAGGCACAGTATTTGCACACTTGTCTGTACGCGACTGGGTAAAGAGCTTCTTTTTGTCTGAATTAAGATACAGATGCTATTTTAGGGATGATTTAACAAATTAATAAGTTATTAGGTATCGAATTGGACACCCCTAATAATCCCTCTAGGATTCATAGTGTGTGGCATTCTGTATTGTCTTTGCTTTATATTAAACTTCATGTGATTAGGTGTAATAATGATGTTCTCTAGAGGCTTATAGAGATGCTGTTACAGTCTTATCTGCATTATATACAACTACAGTTCACTATAAAATCATAACTGTACATCTTGAAGTATAAGGTTTAATGGTAGAGCTGTGCTTTATAGGTACAGTAAAGTAGAGTTGCAAGGATTGGTCAATTAATCGATCACGCTCTGAGAATTTATCCATTGTTTTACTCATTTCTCATGCAAAAATGTAAAACTATCTCCACTCTCCGGCTGTCAAATGTGAGGATTTGATGCTTTTTGTATCCATTTCTTGCGGTAAACTGAGTATCTTTGAGTTTTAGACTGCTGATTGAATAAAACAAGTTATTTAAATCCATCTTTTGGCCATGTTCAAACAGCCAGGATGAATCAGGAATATAATTGGCAGACTAATCAAAAATTAAGGTAATTTAGGTTCAGCTCTATCCTATAAATTATACTTTTAAAGGCCATTCAGTGGTCTGAATCAGGTTGAAGAGAGCTGAAAATGTATCTGTAAGAGAATGACTGTGAGCAAAACACTCCTGACAAAAATGCTTCACTTATCACAAACTTTTTGTGATAAAGTGTTGCTTTAGAATTGCATTAAAATCCTTTATCAGACGTGGAGACCACGTTCAGTCTTATCTGCGTTTTTGTTTTGAGTCAATGTGAAGGAATGTAGGACTCAGTTAAAGCAGGAAATGTGACAGCTTGGGAGAGGAAAGGTCTGGCTGTGTTCAGGAAACATGCAGCGCCCGGCAGCAGAGCTCTGACCTGGAATACATTTGTGACCGCACACTGTTTCAAAAGGTGCTCTGCTCTTAAACCGAGGCCTTTAGTCTGTGTGAGGGTGGAGGAGGAGGCTGCTGCCTCTGTAACCTGTTCATTAACCTACAGTGAGTCACACCTGATGTCATAGTTAACACTCAGCTTCAGACATAATGCATCCAGTAGTTCCTGTGTTTGTTTATCCGAACCTCCAGGACCGATGGCATTCATGGAGTAACGGTTTGGTTTAAATCTCAGCAGTTAATTGGTCTGTTCACACCCGGCTCACAGAGGCGAGATACTCCCATTGGCTGGGAGTCTCTGACCTCCTCCCCCTCTCGGCTCCTCAAGTGGGATTGGAGGTGGGGGGGGGGGGATTTTCAGCACAGCCCTAACAATGGACTGGTCCATGAAAAAAGAAACAAAAGGAAGACCAGAGCTCATTCGTGGGAGGAATTTAGGAGCTCGGTCGGCCCTCTTCTTGTTCACTTATCTTGTAAAAAATGGTTTGGCTCAATCCCCACCAGCACTGTACCTAGAAATGTGCAGATAAAGTGCAGTTTCTCATCAGGGGAAGAAAAAGAAACCTGGTGATGCTCATCTGGCCTGACTCAGTATGTCATTAATGAATCATTAACACACTACTGTGACACTTGAGCTGAAACGATTAGTCGATTAATTGAGAGAAATCATTGGCAACAGTTTTGAAACTGATAAAAGTTGCAGTCCTAATGGTCTGAAACATCATTTGAGATAAACGCTAGAAACGGTCTAAAGGAGAGACAGGCTGGTGGACTTGCTTTTGTTTTGATTTCCTGTCTTCTGGGAAATGTTTAGAGTGAGTTCCTGCCCCACCCAGGCCTAATATGACTAGCAGAAAGCACCCACGAGCGTCTGAACTCTCATCCCCTCCCTCTGTGATGACAACCCCCTGCCTCTCCACAGGAGCCCCCCCTACACACACACTGGAATTTGACCCTCCTGACCCCGGTACCGAGCAACAGAGGAACCCCCTCCACAGACCTAATCTCCGTTCCTGTCTTTGCTCTTGTTTTGATACGACGCAGAATATCTCCCAGGTGTAGCCCTGCACGCTCGTGAATCATCCGCACAGACAAAGACGAAGCACAGCTGTGTCTTCTGTGATCAAGATGTCACCAGCATCCTTTTCCTGTCTTTAAATTGCTTTTGTCTGCACTCAGTAGCCAGTTTATTAGGTACACTCCGCTAAAACTAATGCAGTTTGATATAACAGCCCAGCAGTAGTTTGTTCACCCCATTTACATCAGTGAGGGTCGACGAAATGTGACCAGAAACTAGAGCTGATCAATCACAGCTATTTTGACTTTCAGGCATAAATTCCAGCTTCTACATGAAGATTTGCTGCTATTCTTGGTCTTATTTGATAGCAAACAAAATAATAGTCGCAGCCCTAAACTCCCCTCCAATGGTCATAGTGGGGGAGATGTTCCTCTTCAGGGTGTTAAATAGTGAACATACGCAGTGGAGGTCCCTGGTTTTGATCACTCTGTAGTTAAGTAGGTGAAGCTGGTACCTCTCAGTGCTGCCATTATGCTGTTTGAAGCTTGTTGCTCATAGTTATATGTTACGAACAGTTATGAACAGTCAAATCACACATCCAAGAGTCAAACAAAATGTCTTTATGTGTTTTTTTTTTTTTTTATTGACTCCCATTTTCTTTCTCTGTCTGTGTCAGTGTGTGTGTGCGATGGCGTGCACGTCACAGTGCGGGAGAAGCAGCGGTTTGCGATGCTCTTCCAGTCCGTGGTGCTCCCGTGTCAGTACCAAACGGCCTCCACTCAGGCCCCGGTGGTGCAGTGGTGGTACAAGTCCTACTGTCGAGACCGCACGCGGGAGTCCTTCACCCTGCCCGAGAGTCTGGGCATCCAGGCCTCTGAGCTGGGTGCCATGTCCCACCTGGAGTGCTCTGACAGCAGCCGCACAGTCCGGGTTGTGGCCTCTGCGCAGGGGGCCTCCATGACGCTGGCAGAGCACTACAAAGGCAGAGACATCACGATCATAAACAGTAATGTTGTCATTTTCTATCCTCTATGAAAACATGTTTAATCAAGGCTGCAGCTGTTTGACCGCTGCTCTCAGGAGCTGACTCTGCGCCGTGTTTCCTGTTCTCCAAATAAACCTCTTTTGTCTTTGTCTCACAATAGAATAGAGCTCTACACACACACACACACACACACACACACACACACACACACACACACACACACACACACACACACACACACACACACACACACAATCACAACCCCCTGTTCTCACTCCTATTCATGCATCAGTCCTTGTTAAACCTGAAGCCTTATCAAGACAAAACACCCGTCTTGTGTCCAAATGTGTCAGAGCAACATAGTACATCCAACAATTCCCCGCTGTCGTCACTTTCTTGTTTTTCACATGTAAATGCTCTGAATTTAGTTTTGGAACTGAAACTCAGGTATCATATCAGATTTAGCATTGAGAGTATCCAGCGCTTGTATTCACACGTAACTGCGAGGTGTGTGTGTTTTGCAGCTAAATACCATTTGATTGTAAATTTAGTCAGCAAACACGTCATTATATTCAGTTTGTTTTCAGCGTCAGTCGATCCAAATTCACAAATGTGGCAGTTAAACACTGACCTGCTCCGTGCACACAAGCTCTTCTGACCTCTCACCTCCTGCAGCACGTCTAACCATGTTTCCTGTCTCTGTGCAGAGGCAGACCTGCGTATCGGGGAGCTGCAGTGGGGCGACAGTGGAGTGTACTTCTGTAAAGTGGTCATTGCTGACGATCTGGAGGGGAAGAACGAGGCCCAGCTGGAGTTACTGGTGCTCGGTACGTCTACATTTTAATCGAAGTAACCATGATTTTGAGCCTGGTCATGATGGGCTGGCTTGTCTGTTTGTTTGGTTTCATATGAAGCTCGGTGAAGTTTCTTTCTGTATGTTAGTAAAGGTTTTAGACATAGTCTCTTTGGTGCTCTGCATTCCACAGCGTCCGTACAACAGCTTCCATAGAGACGGCCGAGTGGTGTTTGCCTCTTTACACCATTAAGCCAAGCGCTCACTTTGCAGGGTTGACGTGAACTTGGCTGGACTGTACTGTGCATCTGAAGTCAGTCAGAAACTGTACAGCATCATGTGTTCAACGGTTTGTGTGTTTGCTCACTGCAGAGTATTCTTTACCGATTAATGATTATACAAGGCTCCTCAATGCTTCGCTCAGCAGCTAAAATTTCAGTGCTAAAGGTCAGATTCACCATCTCCCGTCAATGAAACTTGAAGTAGCATGTCCATTCAGCGAAGGGAACTATGGGGGCTATTGTTGCCAAAGACACTCCTTAAGCTACCATGGCAACATGCTTTTTTTTTCTCCAGAGGAGGCTGGAGCATGTTAAGAGTCGCTGCTGGTGTAGACGTGAAGAGAGGGACGTAGAAAGTGGGTTAAACTCTCACAGAAATGTGATCTGAAAGATACCCAGAATGGTTTTCTTCCTTTAAGTTTGACTAACCTGACGTGCTTGTAGTATTAACGTCTGATCATTCATACAGCCCTCTTCCACTGAGCATTAATCTGATTATGATCAGCTGACAGGACAGAAGCGGGCGGGGGGGGGGGATTAATGGAGTGAGAATAACAAGACCGCTCTGGGTTTTGGTTCTATAGTTTCTTTTTAGCTTTGCCACATTGTTGAAGTTGGAATTAGGAAGTGTGTGAAAACACATATTTCCTAAAGCTTGGAGATCTCGCACACTAACAATTTCATAAACCACTAATGAAAGCAACCCATTTTTGGTAAATCCTTGCTGAGAATTAGTTTCCAAGATTGATGCTTTTTTCACACCACAATAACAAGTGGAAACAGCCTGCCTGGCTTTGTATGAAAGTAACCAGCTAACCAGCTGCAGCTCCTTATTTGCTTTACAGACATGACATGGAGTTGATCTTGTCACCTAACTTTCAGCAAGAAAGCCAATAAGCTATTTCTAAAGATGTCAAAGTCTTCCTTTAAAGGTCCAGTGTGTAGGGTTCAGGGGGATCCATCAGCAGAAAAGGAATATAATATTCATAGGTATGTTTTCATTCGTGTACAATCACCTGAAAATATGAATCGGTGTATTTTCCACCAGCGAACCAAACACTGGCTCAAGAGAGAGCCAGTTGTGTATTTTGTGTTTTTAGCAGCCACCATAGGTTCACCTACATGCTTGGAGGGGGGGGGGGGGTGAGGTGTATTTAGCTGGATGCAATCTGCAGCCTCACTGCTACAGGCCAGTAAACCCTGCAGACTGGACCTTTAAGCATCAAGTTTTGATGTTTGTTTTTTCACCATCTCCCTAATCTCTGGTTTAATTTTTCTTTCGGACAAATGTTTCATTGACGTTCACTCCTGTTTGTCTTGCAAAATCTTCTCATGTACTCCTCCACTACTCATTCCTGCACCTCTCACCGCCTCCCTCCCTGTCAGGGCTGCATAGCTCCCCGGCTCTCTCAGGTTACTCAGTGTTACTGAGCTTCATGGTATGTAGATGAGTGTGCCAGCCCAGGGAACCAACCTTACTTTTTTTATCAGGTGGCAAGAGTATGCTGTGTTTTTTCCCTCCCTCCATAGTAACTGTCGACTCAGCACACTCTGGAGCTCGACTTCCAGTGGGTGTTTAGTCTACCCCCGCAGTCAGACAGATCAGTGACTGGCCTTTACTGTAATTATAGTCCATTGACACCTCATGATAAACACATACTGAGGACACCTGCAGTTGTGTCTCAGTCTCAGCACACCTGTTGCAGTCCCTTTATTTTCCTGTATTTTACAGTTGTCTAAGCTGTCTTGAATTGTCTCTTTTTGACCTGTTTATCTTGTGTATGAAACACAAAAGAGGCACTGTTTCACAACCATACAACTTGTGTGACCTTTTTTTGATGAGCTCCCTTGGTAAACTATGTGCCCCAGTTTCCAAAACCCCCTCTTTGTCCTCACACGCCGCCTCTCTTGGCACATCTCAATATGTGTCTGTGTCTGTGTGTCAGTATGCATGTTGCATGTGTGTTCATCAGCATGTTGCGTTCATTCGTTTGTGTGCACTCTTAACGCCACCAGACAGCCAGATTACCACAGAAACATATAGTCCTGCGGGCCTCCTGCTAAAATTAGATTCAAAACAAGTGCATGTTGAACTCTGACCTCTGACTTACATGACTTGTGCTCATGTTCACAGGTTAGCATGTTTGAAAACTCTTCTCAGAAACTCTATGGCGTCATATTTTAGTGGCATGAACTCTGAAAACTCACAGAAACATATCAGTGTGATTCATGTGATAACAAAAGTAAGACTCTACGTCCATGCTGGCAGCTCTGTGAGCCACGGTGAGCTGAATGCTAATATCACCATGCTAACATGCTCACTATGACAATGTTAAGACGCTGATGTTGGTATAATGTTAACCATGTTGAACATTTTAGTTTAGTGTGTGAACTTGCTAACGTTTGTGTCATGAGAGTGTCATTAGTTTAGTCATAAATCAAACTTTGCTAATTGAAATTCGGACGTGATGATGGTGCTAGATGAAAAAGTTATTACAATTCATCCTCAGGGGGACATGAATGTGAATGAATTAATTCATACCATACCATTTAGTCATTGTTGAGACATTTCACCTAAACAATGATTGTCAACGTGATGGTGCTAAAAGAAAACGTAGCTGATGACCAGAGTCATCAGGACTCATCCTCTGGGGACTGTGAATGCCTGTACGAACTTTAATGGTAATCCATCCAAGAACTGTTGTCAGTAGCATCCAGCATCTCTAGAGCCCCACAGCTAGCATGAAAAATCAAATCTATGCAGGCGCGTCAGTACATTTATTTCACATGAACTGAGACATGAATGCTTTGTTGCTGTGTGTTTGCTGACTTTGACAGTGCATGACCATTAATCATCCACTCTGCTACCAAATTCTCTAATTTGCCTGACCTTTTGACTCTCGCTTCCTGCTTCCTCTGCCGGCCTTCACCTGTGCTCTCCCTCTCTCTGCAGGCAGGACAGGTCAGCAGGACGATCTCCTACCTGAGTTTGATGTGGAGATTATGCCAGGTACGGCTCCTCACCTGCACTTTTGTCGCACTGCCTGGCGTCTTCAAGCTTCCCTAATGCTCCTAATGTTTAATTCTCACCGACCAATCAAAACTCTCTTTAACTAACATGCATATTCACGAGCTCCTGTTCACACTGAACTTTCAACGTTACGTAAAGTCAAAGTAAGGAAAATGTAACGCAGCCTGAAATTACACACAGTCAGTTATTGAAGCTTTGTAAAGAAAAAGATTGACAGACTCACAGTTCTTATCCTTTGCCTCTGCTCATGATTTGAATTCCACAGGGGATATGTGTTGACTTAATGAGCGGTTTTGAGCAGATTTTGCTTCTCGGCACACCCTGAGGAAGTGTGCTATTTGGGCCTGGATGCTTTAGAGATGTGATGTTGGATAAGAGTCACTCAGAGTCCCATAGAGTTCGCTGAGGTTTCCTTTTTTACTGCTCTGTGGCCTCTGGATACATCAGTGAAGGGGATACAGAAACAAAAGTTTTTGTTGGTTTTTTGTTTTTTGTTTTTTTAAAAAGGAAAATTATGGTTTATCAGGAGTTTTTCTTTTCAATTATTGTAACATTGTAATGGCTGAAGTAATTGCTGAGATCTGAGAGCACAGAGAGCTTGATATAACGAGTCCAACAGGGCAAGAATTACAAGTGGGCAGATGATCAGTTCAGAGAGATTATCTAAACCACCCAAAATGTCTACAGTCTACAATTAGAATAGCAATTTGAACCAGGAAATCAGTCTGTAAACTGTCTTGTATGTTTACAGTGAATGTCTTGGTATTTTGATTGTAAGTGGGCAAAGTAATTTCTTAATATTTTTATCTGTGCATGTGTTTGGTTTATCCCTGTTAGTCATGTTCTCAGTACAATTACATCTGCATTATACTATATGATATGATATAGATACAGATGACATGTTGGTGCATAGCTGTGCATAACTGTAAGATGTTATATGCCTCATATATATTAGAAATATACACATATTATTTAGATTATAGTGCCTGCTGTGAGTCAGATGAGGGCATCCTGGAAAAATGTCATAATAATAATTATTTTTTATATCAGCCTGTCAAGTTCCTTACCTGTTTTATATGAACAATAAATGATGTGTTGTGATATTTATTGGTCGACCTCTGCAATGTCTTTCAAATGTTTTCCAGTTGTAGTAAAGATGCCACATCTTGAACTCTATCGTATGTGTGTGTGTGTGTGTGTGTGTGTGTGTGTGTGTCTGTCTGTCTGTCTGTCTGTCTGTATTTCAGAGTGGGCGTTTGTGGGGTCTGTAGTCCTGGGCAGTGTATTGTTGTTGTTATTGTTGGGGATCTGCTGGTGTCAGTGCTGTCCTCACTCCTGCTGCTGCTACGTCCGCTGTTGCTGCTGTCCCGACACCTGCTGCTGCCCACGACACCGTGAGTAACACAAACACGAGTCCCTTAAAAAACTCTGTTTATTTATTAATAGATCCATGTGCATTGTCAGTGTTGGCTTTACGGCAATCTCTGTGCATGGAAGCTTTAATGTTGTTCTCCTGCACAGTATATGAGGCAGGGAAGATGGCAAAGAGTGGACCGCCTGCTCAGGTTCCTGTGTACCCTTACTACATTCCTGGTGTACCTACTGTGGTTCCTCTTGCCCCTTCATCCCATGTGGATCCAAAGATTGCCTCTATCCCCTCACTGGAGAATAACCTGGCTGGAGGTGAGTGTCAACACAACAGTTAATAAGATGCAGAATTACTAGAAAGCTCAGTAAAAGCATGTCTGATTTGACTAACCCTCATTTCATCTGTCATCAACTCATCAGCTGGAGTCTGTCTCTAACCTACAGTGAAGCTGTTGTAATGACAGTAATGTCTGCCGGCCACATGCATGTTAAAATCTGAATCTGAGCATATTGGAGTCTGGTTGTTACGCTGTAAGAACATGCGGTGGACACTTACACTTATAGGTGTGTGTCCTTGCATAGTTATGTCCCTGTGTGTGTGTGTGTGTACGTACTGTACGTTTGTGTGTGTCCACATCCACAGTGCGCGGTGGTTATCGACTGAAAGCAAGTCCAGACCAGGACTCAATGAAAGTTCTGTACTACATAGAGAAGGAGCTGGCTCAGTTTCCCTCTGCCAAGATGGCTGCAATCAAACGTAAGCCTGCACAGATTGGGCCAGTTTCTGTAATCTGTGTGGCTGTGTGACCGTGTTTGTGTCCGTCTGTTTCTCTTTTATGTGCATGGTGTGTGTAAATGTATTCATTCTAATTTCCATCTAATCCTCACATTCTTCTCATAACATTTAATTGTTCTTACTGAGATGAGATTTGTAAGGTCCTTGTGTATCAGTAATACACTAAAAAGAGTGTAGATACACACACACACACACACACACACACACACACACACACACACACACACACACACACACACACACACACACAGATGAGTTTATTAATAGGGGTGGGAAATATGCTTTGTGCTTTGTCTTGTGCAGACTTGAAGGATGAAGCTGGGAATATTTAGTAGTGTGAACAAATTCGTCAGTCTCTCGATACTTTCTGATTTCCCCAGCCTGTGCTCTCAGCCGCAAGCGCATTGGTTCTTACTGAAGATTAAAAAGATCTAAAACCACAAAGGTCACAGACCAAGTTTTAGCAAGGCATTGCGTGTTAGTAATAGTGCTGTTAGTGGAATCAGTTCTTGGCTTTCATCCTTCATTGGGATTTGTTGAAATAAAGGAAAAAAGAATATTTCCAGGCTTCTCCTTTAAATTGGTTATGACAGCATTTAGAGGTGACACATGAGACACAGTAATTTGCAGTCAGCTATAATTAGTGCTCATGATTATATAGCCTTAGTCACCTCAAACCAGAAAGCAGATGATGCAGTTTGTATCATGCTCTCATCTCAAACATCAGCCAACCACATCTGACTGTGCACTCCAGCAGGTGGTGTCAGAAAATCTACCTGCAAAATGTTTTCCAAATTAATCTTATGATGAATTTCGCACATGTGGCTATACTGATGTGTCTGTCCCAACAGCCAGTAGCCTATCAGAGCTGAGCTCTCTTCATGATGGAGGGAATTCAGACTTCAGACACACCTATCAGACGGTCCAGATGAAGGCGCTCCCACCCATCGCAGACCTCGATGACCAGTCAGTGCTGAGAGCCGCTCCACTGACGCAGAGTCGACGGCCCAGACGGGACAGAGGCAACCACTCAGACGATGAGCTCGACAGAAGGTATAATTATTTAGTGCATGTATGTGTTTATGTGTTTAGACGGTAAAGGTCCCATGAATGGTGTCATTAGTTTAATGTGACCTGTTGAAATAGGTCAACTGAGCATTCTTATGGCAGAGCCAGTGTATTTAATTACATTGGATTGTACAGGTGTACCTAATAAAGTGGCCAGTGGCCAATAAAGCGTAAACTCCGTGTCACGGGGGCATGCTGAGTTGTGTGCCCTTCCTTGCTGTAGGTGGAACTCTCGCTCAGAGCACCTGCAGAGAAAGACGTTGAGCAGAAGAGGGCGCACCGGCTCCCTGGACGAGCTGGAGGACTTTGCTCGGTCTTACGGTTCCCGCGGTCGTCGGGCTGAGCCTCCAGACCGGGTCTATAAGCAGGATTACAGCCCTCCCAGGCGCTGTTACAGAGATGAGGATGATGGGTGGGGCCGCCGCAGCCCTTCACCATTACCACAGAAGAGAAGAGACACATGGGACAGCGATCGGCCCTGTCGACTGCCCCAAAGCCAAGGATACGACGACGCCTTCCTCAGCAGTGTGCTGGAGAGCAAGGCGAGGGGGCGGGGAGGGGACAGAGGTGCTGGTAGACCGGACGAGGACAGTGACACTCCCTCTAAAGGCAGCTCCAGAGGGAAGGGCAGCAATAGTTACTACAGCCGGTCGCCTAGCAACCGTCCAGAAGAGGAGGACCCTTTGCCTCCATACTCTGAGTGGGAGGCGGAGCGGTACCGCAGGGCTGACGCGACCACTGAGCGGTACCGCACTGCAGAACCTCCCAGATCAGAGCGATACAGGACCACTGAACCAGCCATGAGGCCTTTTTCATACACCCGCCCCCACCAGGGGATGTCCCACACACTGCAGGGGGGCAGAGACGAGAGAGACAGGAGCCGAAACCTGGTGAGTTACTTGTAGCAGGAACGTGGACGCCCGTCCCCTTCACCCTTCAGCACAGAGCCTCTAAATCCTGTATATAGAAACGGATCTGTCTATATTCTATACTTCTCTTATTTTCAACAAATCCCATTAAAAAACCTAATATAGCTTTTTCTCCTGTGCTATAAAACTTCGTTTTGTCCATAAAACACTAAAAACACATGAGTCACACAGTTGTTATAAGCGTGCCTGTTCTGCACACCCTGTCAGTACAGGGAGATGAAGTTAAATAGGGCTCTCCTGTTTGTTTAGTCTGCCCGGTTGTGGGTTCGCAGCCTGTGAACATACCACGTAAGTTTTCTTTCAGGCATGATCTTACTTGATTTATCCTGCCAACACACAAATACACATCAATACCAAGTCAGTATATTGTCGTTGCTGTTTGGGGCGTGACAGGAAGTGATGAGGAAATATGAAGCACAAATTGTGCTCAGTTCAAGGTGACTACCACGAGAATAGGATACAATAACCTACAAAGCTTCTCCACAGCTAAGGAGTAGGGAACCACTGCACAAGCCCACCAAATATGTATTAATCCACTGCTTAATATATATGTTGTATTGACTTAAGGATTTAAGATGCTGACCAGGTGATTGATACATCTCCAGTCAGAGTCCAGCTGACACCTTTGTTGCAAATTCCTTTCAAATGAAATGAAATAAATAAATAAATAAATAAAAATACAACAAGATGAGACCCATTTTTAATGATTTCTGAACAAAAATGCGTAGGGATGTCAGAGTATGGAGAGATGTCACTGGTTTTGAACTTGTCTGGGATTTGTTGACAATAAGAATGAAACAGAATGACGTCAGCTCTGCGTTTAGACATTTGAAAATGTTTTACAGTATTGTGTACATAATCTGATCGTCTCTTGTGCAATGTACATACAAGATTTATGGTCTTAACACTGAATCACTACAATTTCTCTCTGATAGGATTTTATTGAGGGTTTCTGCATACATTTACAAAGTGTTTAACTCAGATATGTACTGTGTAACCTGGCCATGTGTGCAACCATCAGTGTTATGAAAGCTTACTAACTGGCTCACTGACTGTGATTTTCAGTGTCACAGTCATCACCGCGGCTTGAGCTGTATGAATTCTATGAATTGTAATAAAACTTGGAGGCTGGACTAACCGAGCACAAGCATGAATGCAAAGTCTCTAACATGTGGCTCTTGGTGTATTTCTTTAACAGAGCACTGCACTGAGCAGGGACTCTCTCATAGTGTGACAAGGTTTCCCAGCCTCGACCCGCACACCACTGCCAGTCCGCTCATTTAAACCGTCCTGTTGCTACGCAGGAGAAGCTAACTGTTCTGCCGTCAGCCACATGAAGTCTGGCTCACCTCACTGAAATAACTGCGCCGACAAACAGCAGTAGCAGATGGAAAATGCAGAGAAATTAATGTGCACGAAGCAGCATGTGCAGCCTTTTCTGCCAGTACAGGGCGTTTTTCCTCGTGTGCATGAATTATACCTGGGTATATATGTTTGTGTAGTCTACAGATGTTATGTATGAGGCATGTGCATCAGTTTTTATCTGTCGGGTTTGATGAGTTGAATGAGTGGATTTACTCAAATCTGTGCCAAGATGTATTTTTTTTATTATCTGCCAATATCAGAAGCACCTCTGTGACACTCTGCAGGTGCCGCTGTCTTATTTTACCTACAGACTTCATGCTTCTCACTCAGTGCACTACAACTCAGGTTCACTTTGTATTTGTGTGTTTGTCTGTTGTTGATATTGTACTGTATGTCAGAACTGTACCTTGAATTTGTTCTGCAGATTTTAATTGCACTGCTTCAATACTTTTTAAATAAAGAAAATTTCCAAGAAGTCTTTGCTGTCCCACATGAGCGTATTTTCTTTCTCTTGCCCAGGATACACACAGTCAGGACTGTAGCTAATGATTGTTTTCCTTATCAGTTAATGTGGAGAGTATTTTCTCAATCAATCAATTCATCAATTGGTCTGTAAAAAGTCTGAGAATAGTGAGGAATGCCAAATTAAAACAAAGAAACGCAGCAGATAAGCGCTGGAAACAGAATTGTTTGGAATTTTTGCTTAAAAGATAATGTACAAATGATCAATTAATTTCCCGTTGATTGACAGATTGATCATTTCAGCTCTATATGCAGCATAATAATATAGGTGTTTTGTGAAGGAAACAATACATCACATTCAATCAGATGATTAAACAAGCCGCTCTTTCAAGTACGGTGTGAACTTGGCGTTTGGGTTGTGAAAGTCAAAAGAGGATATCATGGGATGTTGCTAGTGTGTTTTCTCATACTTCAGTATAGTAAGTAACTGATTGAAGTATAAATGAACAATGTTGGGTGTATAACAGAGCTTGGTATTGACTCGGTAAGATGGATTTCCGTTGATTTATTTCTATTCATTATCCAATATCACAATATTCTGAGGTCGTGCTTGGAATATTTGACCGCACCCTTTTGATTGATACCTGACCAGTATCTGTTGGTGTTGTGTTCATCATGTAAACACTGAATAATTTGACGGGTACATGTACTTTGTTTGGTAGGGAGGTGAAGTCTACTGTATATATATGAACTCTCATTAAGTCGTTTTTTTGGGAGCATAAATTGTATTTTTGTGTTATTTTGACACAAACTGGGCTTTGGGATTGCCTTTATTTGCATTTCAACTGTTTTGTTAAGATTAATTTGGATCTAAAATATCTATTGTCTGTCACAGAATCTGATGTTTAACTTGTTATCGTGTTTGGCAATATGTGTGATAAAGCGCACATACCTTGGATGAAGCCGGTGTTTTTTATCGTAGCTTATCAAATGCACACAACTAAATAAACACGGGAGATTTACCTCATCTACAGAAGTATACAAAATCAGCACTCTTTATCACTAAAGCATGTGTGTAGCTTTAAAATGTTTATATAAAGGATTTAATGGTGTAAATGACTCATCATAACCTCAATTCAGTCAATGATGAACTACTACAAATATAGTGTCTATGGTTGTTTTGCTTCCTTTTGTCGTCATTTTGCTTCCCTTTGTGGTCATTTTGTGTCCATTTGTAGTCATCTTGTGCCTCTTCGTGATCATTTTGCACTCATTTATAGTCATTGTGTGTCCCTTTGTGGTCATTTGGTGTCTATTTGTGATTGTTTTGGACTCTTAAACATTCTTTTTAGTTTTTTTTTTTTTTTTTGCAATTCTTAGTCGTCATTTTACGTGCAGTTGTAGTCCCCTGTGCTTCTCCAAAGTCTTTTGATTTACTTTCCAACAAGAAATGCTAACAGTCACTTCACACAGAGGCCCTAGCCACTCCTCTGGCCTCACCCCTGCATGTTAGCACTGTTTGTTTGGAGCAAAATGAGACAAAATGTTGATAGAAACAAAACAGAAAAAACATTTGGCAACATTTTACAACCCTGTCGGCAAATTGCAGAGTGAATATCTTGTACTCAGCGTTAATAAAGACACAGAAAATGAAAGGCTACTGCTGTCCTCTCCTGATACTGACAAGGAAGGAATTTAAAAACTGGCATGTCTTCAGGTTCAGAGTGGAGCCAGACACAGATGTGATGCAAAGCTTTTCATCCACGCAGCATTTTTCACTGGGTTTCAAGCACACTTCAGCGAGCTGAGAGCAGCTTTTGAGTTCAGCGCAGGCAGGACTGTTTTGTGTCAACAGTAAAGCTCGCTGGGGTCCATGTCCAGGATAAGAGATGTAAACATCACGGCACAAAGAGCTCCAACACTCGTCCAATATGACTCATCCTGAGAGCGAACTTTACACTCGGGCTGGTTGCCACAAACCAATAAATGAAACTGCCGTGCCAGACGAGCTGACGTGCTTCACTCCTTTTAATTGAACTGCTTGAACTGAGGGCGGACAAGACTTAAGACTGATGGACTGGATGTTAACATTTCCATCAAGAATGTGTCCATGTGCCATGTAAACAGCATTTGAATAGACTCGCAGGGGCACTGAGCTCGCCAAAGCACAGCAGAGGGAACAATTGCTACCATTTAGCAATGTGCTAATGAAGTGGTCCGATTCGCCTTTGTTCCCTGCTTTTACTCATGTCAGACTTTGAACCATTAAAACTATGAAAACACACGCTAAAAGAATGGGCGTGCTTTATTATGAGCCCAGGCATCGGGACCTTCAAGAGTTCATTTTCAACAAGATGACTGAGAAAATGACAGCATGGCTTTATGGCTGGAGGGAACCTCACCTTCCTCCTCTGTTAAGCTCCAGTTTGCTCCTCATTTGTTCCTCCATGCTGCACCTGTCGGAAGGGGCGGGCTCACTGATGTCACCTGAAGCTGGAGGAGGGGGGAGGGGGATGATCCGCCTCCGTCACAGACTCTCTGTGGGAAAGTTCTTCCTCAGTATGGCCGTCAATGCTCGTCTCTCAGCTCAGGAGATGAACGCAGCCGGACTAAAGTCGTCTTAAGTGAAACGTGGACTGACTATGCAGAACAGCGGCCGCGTTGCGTTTTTCTTCAATTAATCCGGATTCTTGGTGGATTTTGAGTCGCCCACAAGCTGAAAATTGAAGCTATTGCGGAAGGATAAAGGGCAACGAGATGGGAAATATGATACTGATGGCGCTTCTGCTCCTGCACCTGCCGACAGGTGAGCGTTTAAAGGCCTTCAAGTAAAAAAATCATATCCAAGTATCAGCTGTTTTTTACATTTATAGGTATGGATTTAGACTGAAGCCATGTAAGCAGTCGAAACTGAGAGTAATGTGCACAGGTTAATTATCGACAGGTGTAAACAGAACAAGGCCAACTGCTGTCACGTGACTGCACACCAGCCTGCAAAACACGAAACATCAGAATTGTTCACACAGAGGACACACACGCCTTCTGCAGAGGATCATATCTATCAATCAATCAATCTGCATCAAAGTCTGATTCTTCATGAGATCAGAGGAAACAAATGCTGAGGACTGTACAGTCTGGATTACTTTCATTAATCTGCTGCTGAGATGAAGTTATCAGTTAATTAATCTTAGATATTAGATCAATCAATCAATCAATCAATCAATCAATCAATCAATAACTTTGGTTCATCATTTAAATGAATCGTCAAGGAAAAATGTTTTGACTGTTGGTCAGATAGTTTGTTGAATAAATGATTAATCAATGATTTGAAAATGAAATGAAACATGCTCACATGAACAGACCCTCATCAAATCACCTCACATAACACAAGTCTGTTTTGTTTTGTTCTTGTTTTTTTTTCTTGCATACCTGCTACAAGTGAAAGACACTGCTGGGCTGCACATCTGCATCAGATCATGTCGTCGGACTGATGTGACTTATAGAGGAAACGATTCAATCACTCAATTAGTTGTTCAACAGAAAATAAATCTGTCAGTAAAACTCCCCAAAGTGCAATGGTTCCAGCGTCTATGACAGTAAACTGAATATCTTTTGGTGTGGGACTCTTGTTCACACAAAGAAACACTTTGAAGATGACAACTCGGTCCCTGGCCTCTTTTCTGACATTTAAGGGATCAAATAATTCATTTCTTAAAAGAGAAACTGACAGATGAATCAAAAATGAAAATTACTGTTAGCTGCAGCCAGAATTTATCTTCACATTTGTAAGAGGAACACTGCAGACGGTCAGTGACTGATGATCTCTGCCAGTGTTTTGGACATCCTAATCAAAGAGAAAGTGTCTGAACTTTGACCTTTAATCTGAGCTGATTCTTTTCTGAAGTAGCAGAGGTTATCTGTCATCAGCTTGTTGTAACTCTACACAGCTGATCGTGATTGACAGCTCTGATTACTTGTGTTGGGGTGGTGCATTGTGTGTGCCCTTAAAGACTTCTGAGTGAACTGTTAGCCAGTCTGTTCAGATTCTTATCAATCCAGACGTCAAGAGCAAAGCCGTCACACGAACTCAGAGAGGCTGGTTTGTTTAAATGTATAAGTCATTTGAATAGTGTGTCATCAGTGCTGCTGTTTCTCATTTTATCTTCTCTCTCATCTCATTTACCTTCCTGCTTGTGTCAGAGCTGCTGTCCATCCAGGTGATCGTTCCAGACCCGGAGAGGAGCACGACTCTGTTCGCCTCCGTCATCCTGCGCTGCGACTACACAACTTCAGCCAACCCTCAGGATGTCCTGGTCACCTGGAGGTACAAGTCCTTCTGTAAAGACCCGGTGTTGGAGTACTACTACGCAGGTGAGGCTACACCTGAAAGGAGAAGAGTTTAATTTGCAGTAATGTAGCTGAGCCAAAGCCTGGTGTGAATGATTATGCTCAGGTACTCACAGCACTTCATTAAAGTAGTACTCCATAGATTTTGCATTATTTTCCTAAAACCATGTTGGAAAAATTGATGAAGAACCAGGGATAGTGTCTTTTTTTTTTATTCCATGCATTTCTTTACCTTGTCCAAACCTGACGCATGCATTACCCACAATGCAACCAGACAGCCAACAGTTCAGTCCAAGATTCAGGTGTGTTATGCAAGTAGCAGCTAATGTGGCCTCGAGCTGTTAGCTTTGAGCAGAGATGAGGAGCAGGATACAGAGGTCTGGTCAGATAACTCAGCCTCAGCCAGCACTGATTCAGGTGACATCACTGGTGTCACAACTCTCTGCAGCAACAAAAGGTTTTATACAACTGTTTTTCACGTATGTAGTAGTACTCACAAACACCTGCAAACAGGCTTTAAGCTGCAAAATGGATGGAGTTCCCCTTTGAGGGTCAGGAAAGAAGGTGGTATTGATATTATTGAAAAAGCCTTAACTCAGGAAACAAAGCCAGAGGTCTGTAGTGTGAAGTGAGATGAATGGGTCAGTGAGGTATGCTGAGCCTAAGGTCAGAGTTTTTCAATGTCATAAAGGTGGCTGTCTTTTAACCTGGCTACATCACCATGATAATTTATGCTGCACGTCTAACCTGATCCAGAGGAGGTTATGCTCAGCGTTTCAGGTTTAAGTCAGCTTGAAAAAATGCCGCCTTTTCACTAATCTGTTCCTGGTGATTTCTCTATGGCTCACATAGATTCTAAGATGAGGGAATATGTTACATTATGCAAACTTGGTGAGCTGTAAAATAATAAGGTTACAGCAGTGTAAACTGTGTGCATCGTGTTGTGGTTTGTTGCCATGGGAACCTGCCTGCATTCAGGTGGTGATGCAGAAAATTTTCTTTTATGCTGCAGACCATTCAAACACTCAAAGAATGATGAAGGCACACGAACTAGAGACAGCTTTGTTTTTCCTGATTTACACTTCTGGTATTACAGCTAAAAGAACACAGATGCTGACATATAAAGGGATTCGTCTATTGATAATATTCAATCAGTAAAATTCAATTCACTTTGATTTGCCCAAAAGTGGTTTCCACCTATCTTGGATGAGGGCATAGTGTCAGACCTAAATGCAGTTCCTGAGTATAATGACTAAATATGCTGTATCTTGACTGAAGTAGGTGGCACATAATTGGTCTACTCTGTGAGGAAAAGGAGTCAAATGACACACCAATTTATGTGCTCAGCTGTCAAAAACCAATTTACTGGAACTTTATTCAACCAACATGTTAACTCCTGGCCTTCTTTCAGTGCTGAGTAATATTTACATTTGATTGTGTGTTTCCAAACAGAGAGAGGTCCAGGCCAAATATTGGATGGAAGAAAAAAAAACATGCAATTATTGACATGATCTTGCTGAAATAAGTGTTTTTGTTAAGTACATTTAACAATAAGTAGAACAATAATCTGTATATGCATTTCGAGGTGATTTACAAAATTGAATGGAAAAATAACAGTGATATTCAGAAGTATATTCTTATTTCCTGGTGAGTGAGTGAGTGCTGTTTACATTTTGTTTGCTAATGGCCTCAAATTATCATTCAGTGGCTTCAGCTTCACTGTCCTGCAGGCAGCATGTTAGCAAACTGGTTTTCGAAGTTATTCACCAGAAGAAATTAGTCAAAGTGCCACAGTTATGATGGTTTGAGTGACAGACTGATCTTGAAGAGAAAGAATCTTAAATAAACTGAACATATTTCATTGTTTTTTCCTCTGTGTCTGTAGACTATCAGGCTGCTCTGCAGCTGGGTCAGGACCCCTCCAATGACTGCCCGGACCGCCAGCGCACAGTCCGCACTGTGATCCAGAAGAGGGGTCTTAACGAGCCCATCCTGGGTGCAGACTACAGAGAACGCAAAATTACCATTCAGAACAGTACGTCTGATCCCGTCACAGTGACAGTGTATATGTTGTGAACATACTGCATGGAAGCAAAGAAGCATTGGTTAAAGATGCATTTCTTTATATGAACTGACGAGCTGTGTGTTGTCTGAAGTAACACACCTGCAAACACTGTGTATATAGAGCAAAGACACTGATGTGTCCATGTGTCTGTCAACAGAGGCTGACCTTGTCATCAATGAGGTGATGTGGTGGGATAACGGCGTGTATTTCTGCAACATTGATGCTGCCGGTGACACGACGGGAGACTCGGATCGTGAAATCAAACTCATCGTGTACCGTAAGTTTCCTCCGTTGAAGTTGTGGCCCAGCATGGATACACAGAGCCCGACAAGACTTAAAAGAAGATGTGCTGCTGTGCTAAAAGGAAAAAAATGGGAATTATCATTAACAATGTGTCTTCGTACCTGCTCCAGACTGGCTGACAGTGCTGCTGATCATCCTCGGTGCTCTCATGCTCATCATCCTGTTCTGCATCTGCTGCTGTCAGTGCTGCCCGCAGAAGTGCTGCTGCTACGTCCGCTGCCCGTGTTGTCCAAAGACATGCTGCTGCCCGGAAAAAGGTAGACGAGACGCGTTTTGTTTGTTTTTCCACCCACAGCTGACACCACAATACCCAGAGGAAACCACAAACCACATCACACTTTACAGCACCGGTCCAAGATTGTCTTTTGTGATACCTCAATTCTGTTTGAGCAGCTGCAATCAGTTTTAGACAACTGACCTTTTTCACGGAGGACATCGTGACATGTCAGGCACCAGCTTTGCTCGTCCTATAACATAGTGTAATTTCTTGCTGATGTTAATTTGTGTATTATCACAGAGAACGTGGTGCAGACACTAAACTGCAGGTATTATTTGCTCCTCCTCATCCTCCAAGTTATCTCACCTTTCAGATGCTCCATGCTAGCAGCTATTTTACAGAGGACTTTACACCTACTAAGCGCTAGATGTCAGATTCAAGTGTCTACGTCTGAACTATTTGAGCTGGTGCAACCCTTAAAATGTTAGTAGCACATAAACTCTGTCTTAAAGTAGAAGTTATGATCAAGCAAGGCTATAACTAAACATGTGCATAGCAGGTCCAGCGCACTGCTGGTGTTGTTCATGCTGATTCACTGTCATAACTTATTGGGACTCTTGAATATAGCGGAGACATCCTTAATGTTAGTAACACCTGTGCTCTTTCAACTATGATGAGTTGAAGTGTTTTCTGTGAGGAAGGCCTGTTATGTGTGACTGTGCAGGATCTTCTCTGTCAGCAACAGCGGCATAAGCATTGAGTACACTGACAGAATGGTTTTGCTTGCAGATTCTGTTCTCGTTCAGGCCTGTATAATGAAATCTAAATCAATGCCGATATCACAGAGTGGAGTCACATGAACCTTTGACCCAGTCTTTGCTCTGGTTTCAGCTGTGATGCAGCACAGGATGCTGAAGGAGGCTCAGAAGGCTATGGCTCCTTGGATGAATGGTCAACCCATTTATTCTCCCATTGGCTCCAATGCGTCCTCCCAGGGCGTTCCCATACTGTACTCAGGTGAATGACACAAAATAAGACTTTGATGCTTTGTTGAAGGCTTTGTTGTATCACTCTTGCCCAGACCCAAAGGTGTATGTTTTGTTTGATTGATGACACGATGAAAAAAAAAACAAAAAAACACTTGAAGTTTCAAATGTACATACTATTGTACTTCTGAGGCTTTTTATTTTTATGGTAGAAGAGCTTAGATGTAAAAACGAAAGGGGGAGAGGGAGGGGATTACACATAGCAAAGGGCATCCCAGGCTTCTGCTCAGGACTGAGCACCTGCTCCACCAGGTGAGCTACCAAAGTGCCCTGATTAGTCAACTGTTTTACCTGAAAGCATGCAGGCAAGGTCACAGGCGTTGGTTCAGGTGTAAGCAGTGTTTGAAATCTACCTGTTAGGCTGCATATGGCCCTGACAATAGTTAGATGGCAGAGCAGAGCTGTATGTAGCCTGAGGGGTAAAACCCAGGGTAAAAAATTCATAAAAACACTCTCTGCTGCTTCTTAAGTTCTTAAGTTATGGTGATATTTTGTTAGCTGAGAGCTTCTGTTATCTGGATTTTGCAGTTGGACAGTCAAAGGATCCTCTGTAGAGATTTTAGTCAGTAAATCAAACTGGGAGAGATAGAAATATAATTTTTGAAAAGCAAACACAACATGAAATGAATGATGTTACTCTGTATCTGCTGGCTGTGTAAGTGTTGAACGTTTGATTGTCATATCAGCTCTAAGGTGAAGAAGTGTCGGTGTTGTGTTTGCAGCATGTTTCTGCTGCCCCCAAGTGGGCAAAAGCCTGTTGCAGCAGGTTCTTCTTCAGTAGTAAACCGAGTTAACACTTCTATTCCAGGCTCGTACTCTGACTACCCAGGCAAACAAAACTTTGCCATGGGTCCCATGCAGCTGTCACCCATGGCCCTACCGCAGCAGCAGCATCAGCAGCAGCCCCCTCCTCCTCCTCCACACTATGCGAACGGCAGTGCACGTGGCAGCAGTCATGGCACCGGCCAGGTGTTGGACTACCTGGAGAACCAGATGAGAGGGCTAGATGTGGGGCCACCTCAAATGGCTCATTACGGTGTCCAAAATATGCCGCCATTACAGCCTCAACTGAAGCCCCAGCCGGCTCCTCCATCAGTTCCCTACACACCTGGGCCCCCAAGTATGTTGTCAGCCTTGGATGAGATGGGCATGAGAGGGGTGGAGAGGAGGGTGATCACCCTGCCTCCTATTATCCAGCGTGTACCCAGCCTCTCCTCACGGAGGGAGCCTGGAGGTGAAGATGGAGCCAGAGGTGGTCCCAGACTATCCAGCCTGTCGAGTGGGAATACAAACCGCTCTGGAGGAGGTTTCGCCCGCAGCAGTCGAGGCTACAGAGACGTCTCTCCTCCCAGACGGGGCATCCTGCGCGAGTACAGCGATGACTCCGACTGGGACAACAGGCGAGGAAGAGCACCACACAGGCCTTCGAGGAACGAGAGAGATGACTCGGCCAGGAGGAGAGGAGGTGGATCCAGGCCGCGCCCTCGTAGTCGGGACGACCTGATGGAGGAGTTCTACAGCAAAGCGTCTCGGAGGAAGAGGAGCTATTCCCCTCCTCAGCGTCGCAAAGGATCCTGGAGCTCAGATGAAGAGGACAGCAGCAGAGGAGAAGGCGGTAAAGGGAAGGATTGGTCAGAGAAGCCACCCAGCTACTCAGCCCTAGATATCCAGCCTGGATACAGTAAGAGCCGGAGGAACTACAACCATCTTTCTGTAAGAGCCACATGTAAACTCTGACATACACTGTGAACCAATCAGAATTATTCTCTTTGTTTCTTTTTTTTGTCTTGACTTCTTTGCTCCATCCCTTTTTAGTCATGCTAGCAGTGTTGAAGTAGGGATGGCGATGTGGGTCATCCATCTATTAAATTCTGTGCAAACATTCATGGCTGCCAGTCGATGAATTGTCATGACTTTTGACTTTGGGTCATTGTTTGGTAATCCCTTAACTTTTCTTTTAGCTTCATCATGAGGCTCATCTTTCTGGTTTTTAGTCAAATGTCTCGACAAGCATTTGATGGACTGTCATGATATGTTGTACAGACATTCATGTTCCCCTCAGGATGACCTGTAAGAACTTTGATGATCCTTTCATTTTTCATCAAAATGTTAGCATGCTAACATGCAAAACTAAGATGGTAAGCATGGTAAGCATACACCTGCTAAACATTAGCATGTGAGCATGTTAGGATGCTGCCGTTAGCATTTAGCTCAAAGCACCTTTGTGCCTGAGTGCAGCCTCACAGAGCTGCTAGCATGACTGTCGACTCTTATCCCGGATACTCTCTGTCTTTCATAACTTTTCATGCGTCTTTGTCCGTTTGATCTCTTCTTCTGCTTGTGTGTATTGAATCATCACATCTTTCCTCATTAACTCAACCTCGCCTCTGTCACTTTTCTCTCATAGGATAGAAGCTCCCATAGCAGCACCAGCGTAGTCATCTGAAGCATTTCCATCTTTTTTGACCTTTTCCTGAATTTTTTGGTGAAGAAGACAAATGGCCTTAATCTGTTCAGTCGGCGTACAAAGACCGAGTTGTTGTGACATTTGATAGTGAGTCCTGAAAACGTACTGTATGTATATGTTTACTCTGTGCGCACTATATGCAATTACAACAGAAATGTAATTTTTATGTGTGAAGAAATCAGCAGCTGAAGCTATGAATTGCAGATAATGTGCAGTTATGTTCAGTCTGGTCTCTTGTTGTTGAGATGATTGAATGTGTGTGATTGTGGTCCAAGCTGTATTCAGTTGTGTAATTTGTGTGTGTGTGTGATTTCATTCTGGTGGCGCATATAAGAATCATTCTGTTGGTGTTTATGAAGTAAATGTGAACAGTTCCAACATGCAGATTGTTGGATACTGTGACATTTTGTGGGTTATTTAGGTTTATCATTGTGAACATGTCATTTGTGTGTTTGCAGAGATACAGTGTGTATTTGTTTTTGTAACATTTCTTATTTTTGCCTAATTTCTTGTACTATTGAAAGTGTCTTTTTTTTACTTTTAACCATTCCAACATTATTAGACAGTAACAGCAATGGAAAGTACGCTAGATGGACTTTTGTAGGAAGATCTGGCAGCTCTTACTTTGCTTTTTTGATGAGGAATGTATAATTGTGATTTTCATTAACAAATATGAAGAGATATATTGTGATAAAATGTGTATGTTTAAAATAAACCTTTTTAGATACAGCTGGTGTGCAGCAGGTCATGTATGTATTTAGACATTATACATAAGATTAAATTACAAACCTGTTCCTCAAGATGGATTAATAACTGGCCAAAGTGGACAACTGCCCCAGGAACACAGACCTCCAGCGAAAACTGATGGCTTTGTCCTTTAGAGGACGCTTGGCAAAATGTTAGTTGATGTTTTGCTCCCATGGTGCATAATCCTAAATAAAATTGTTTAACCAAATAACCATAAAACTTCTAAACCACACTATATGATGTTGGTCATTGTGCACACTCATTAGCCAGTTTAAAATGTTCATCTAGCTGAAACTAATGCAGTCTAACACAGCAGCCTTGTAATAAATCTTTCTTCACTGTTATGTTCAGTTTTTGTTGTTATTATTTAAAGAAGTGTTGATTTAACTTTTAAGGTCACTTTGGAGGCCGTAGTTTGTTGTGCAGCTTAATTGGGCATGGCAGAATTGTTGTCATATTCATGTGACTGACACAATCTTTAGCCCCAGAGGGTGCAAGTCAGGTTGAACAGGTCGTTGCTGCACCACAACAAGCGAGACTCTCTTCAGTCAGGTTCAGCACGGGAGCTCGTCTGAGGCTGGCATGTCCGGCAGGGGGAAGCAGAGGCTGGTAATGTGATCTGCAGGGGACACTGATTTAGACTCCGTGCTGTTCATTTCAGAGCAATGACAAAGAGTTGAAAACAGTAAGAAAACCTGTGTTTTTCTGGAGTTGTGTGTTTAGGTCATTGAACGTAAACAGTCGTATTATCAAAGGCAACTTCTTTGACATTATGAGATCTATTCAAAGAGAGTTACGCTGCATTTTGCGTGCAGATGCTGAAGATGGAGCCTCCTGTGTTTTCCTGGCTCGCAGGAGGGCGGAGGAGGAGGTGGCGGCGGTTGGACCTCCTCTGAACCCGCCGTGCTGCGGTCTGATTGGTGGCTCCGCTGCTTGAGCTGCAGAAGCGCAAGTGTCAATGTTAGAGGCTCCTGGATCAGCTGTTCGCTGTCGATCCCCCACAACATCCTCTGATAACAGCTTTCGCTAACACGAGCACAGGCTGAGCAGGCGCCTCTTATGAAGATTGAAATCGGAGGCTCAGCAGCTTCACGTCGTTTTCAGGTGAGGCTAACTGGCTGTTAGCTACCCGCTAGCTAGCATTAGCAGCTGCGCAGATTTTTCCATTAAGAAAAGTGGAATTATCATAAGAGCAGCAGGCGGCTAACGGGAGCTAGCTGAGCCGCTCACAGCAGCGTTTTGACATGAGCTGGCTGAACACATCGGCTGCGGCTTTGTTCTCCACATCTGCACCATTTCTGAACTATCGCTGCATCTGTATGTATATATTCATTTAGGTTAATGTACCTGCTGTGTATCACCAGGTGACCCAGCCTGTGTCAAGCTAATGGCTCAGTTTTCACACGTGAAGCTGGTTGTTTACAGGACGGACTCCGTTAGTTCGTGTTAATAACTCTATATAATTCACAGTATGTGAGGCATTTCGAGCTCGCGTGTCCTTTCCTTTGACCGGACAGGTGACTTGACAGAGGCTGAACGTGTGTTGTGTCTGCAGGTAGCATGAACTCCCTCCCAGGAAGGGTCGCTCTGTCTCTGTGCAGGCGCACAGCAGCGGGGGGGATGAGGGTCTTGGCCGGATCTCCGGGTCACCCTGCTGCGGGACTGACGGCCTCTCTGCAGGCTGCGCGGGTCTGCCACTCCGGGCCGAGCCGCAAGAGCAGCGTGAGCACCAAGAAGCGGGGCTACGACATCACCAGAAACCCGCACCTCAACAAGGTGAGCTCGGTGAAGTGTCCTCTCTGTGTCCACCTTGAGGTGAGGGTGTGAGCTGTACCTGTGAGGACTTTACGCTTCATGTCAACATGGCACAGCAGAAGATATTCACATTTTCAGTTAGTTGTCAACTAATAAATTAATCAGCAATTATTTGATAATCCGTGTTTGATATTTTTTAAGCAGAAAAAAGTCAAAATTCTCAGATTGAAGCTTCTTAAATATTAATATTTTCTGGTTTCTTTACTCCTCTGTGACTGAATATATTTGGATTGCGGACAAAACAAGACGTTTGGGAAACACTGATTTATTATATTTTTCACATTTTCTGACATTTACAGACCAAACAACTGATCAATTAGTTGAGAAATTATCAACAGATTAATTGACAGTGAAAATAATCATTAGATGCAGCCCTACATTTTAGCATTTTAGGACAACAAATTGTTGATTAATCAAATAAAAAGTCATTTCTTGATGTGTAAGATATAAGCAAATAGTGAAAAGTGCTCACCACAAGTGCCTGTTGTGCAGCAAATTGTTGCCATCACAACTCTATTGATCAGCCTCTCTGCCAGCCTCCATTTTCATTAAATTCTTGCGGTGGCTTTCTTCACTGCTTATTATGAATGAATGAATATTATTATGTGTGAGTGTCACCCTCACAGGAGTCTGTAGTTCTCCCACACAGCGCATGTACAGAGGTAATGGAGTCTGCCACGGACAGGCACATATGTGAGAAATGATCTATAAAATCACTGAGACTCACTTTATGTTACACTAATTAGACCATTAAGAAGCATAATTGACATACTTTTCAACAAATATAACACTCAACATTCTTAATATAAAATATGTGCTGGGCGGCACGGTGGCGCAGCAGGTAGTGTGCGTGCCTCACAGCAAGAAGATCGCCTGTTCGATCCTCGGGTCGGGCGGGGCCTTTCTGTGTGAGGTTTGCATGTTCTTCCCGTGCATGCGTGGGTTCTCTCCGGGCTTCCTCCCACAGACCGAAAACAATTTGGTGACTAAATTGTCCTTAGGTGTGAGTGTGAGCGTGAATGGTTGTCTGTCTCTATATGTCGCCCTGCGATCGACTGGCGACCGGTGTACCCCGCCTCTCACCCGTTGACAGCCGGGATAGGCTCCAGCCCCCCCGCAACCCTGAAAGGGATAGGCGGTATAGAAAATGGATGGATGGATAAAATGTGTGCTGTGCTGTGTTTATATAACTGTGTCTACAGATAACATTATGTCCCGCATACCATGCTGTATGCTGGTGGAAACAGAGAGTAGCATCTAAGTGCCACGTGGTATAACGCAGCAGTGAGATAGCTGAGTGGTTAAAGGCCCACCTCTGGAGCTGTGAACGGTCTCCCTGTGTCTGTCCCACTCTGCCTCTGTCTGCTGGCTCTGTGTCTTCATAAAACATATACAAGAAGAATAATGTTGACGTAATGTGAATGGCTTTTAAGATAATTCAAATTTATTTCATGTTTTGTGTCCTCCAAAACATGTTAATGTTAGTGTGGCAGTAATGTCAATGCTTTTGCAGTCACAGTGTGGAATTACTTATTGTTTTTCCCAAAGATGCAGATCCAGAGCCAATCCTAAACAAACATCCACCAAGTGACTCACCAGTGCTTTTACTGCATTATTTTCTGAACTCCGTGTCAGCAGGGAATGCTTTATTTCTGTCTTGCTAACTCTGCGAGGACACCAGGACAGATACTGACACTATAGCTGAGTTTATTGCTTTGATTTGGGTTGATAGGAGGTCGCAGTTCCTTCCTCTGCTGATGCCCAGTCAGCAGTTACACGCTGACACACACACATGCACACACACACACGTCAGATCACTGCAAACAGCAAGCTCAGCCTTACTTAGATGAAAAAAAAAAAGTCAATAGACACAAACTCAACATTAAACAAGTTGTTAATCGTAATTATTATACTGCTTTCAGATTTAACTATCCAGTTAAAGGCTGAGTTACTGTTTACTCGACTCTTTCTTCATATTCACACACATTTTGTCACAATCTTTGGTGTAATACTTATGGACACTGAGCAGCTCCACTGGACATGTTTTAGCTGTATTTTATTGAGGAGGACCAGACTTTTGTCCCTATCCACCAACATTTATCTTCCTGCAAACCTGCTAAACTGATTCCAGCGACCTCTCAAGTGTTTAACATTATCAGCTCATAACCATATAAATTAATCCTCCTCTCTTTGATAATGAAGATTCTCTCCCACCCACCCAACCTCTCCCACCCACGTTTAGTTTCACTCTCTCCTGGTCTCCATGTATATTGACTGATAGCGTGAGTGTCACCTTTACGGGTGTGCTTCAGTGGCTCTACCCGCTGGCTTGCTCTAAACTCTGTTAATCTGTGACTTTCTCTTCAACCATGTTATGCAGATGCAATTTTTTATCAGCATTTATGTGAAAAAAGTTTTCCCTTCACATTTGTGTTGCTAGATTAGTTTCTGGAAGTTTGCGCTGACGCTCTCTCACCTTGTCCACTGTTAATCTGCTTTGGTATTTAAGCCATCGGTGTATCAGAGCATGTGTTTTTAACGACCTCTTGCAGGCAGCGCCTTTGTTGTGTAAGATGTTGCTCGCAGCTTTTTGGGTTACAACTCATAGCTGTACAGTAGGGTTCAGCTGTAGAGCATCGAAATACTCTTCAATGGGAAAGCATGCAATACGTGGAACAACTGCTGACGTAACGCTGAGGGTACTACTAGCATCATGTTTCACACTTGAGTCCGACATGAATATTTCACCAGGACAAGGGTGTTTCCAGAAGATTCACAGACCCACAGTAGATCGAACTGACCCTAGAAGGCCTGGTCTTATCCCCGTGTAGGTCAGCGTTTCCGTTGTTGTGCAAGGATCGAGAGGAAACAGAGAGAGTGATAAAGCAGAGATGAGGAAGGAGAAGTGGAGCTGCCAGGGGAGTGAGTTCAGGCACGGACACTATTGGACAGAATAAATAGACAGAGAGGGAGCAGCAGCAGCAGGAGTAACCATAACTAGAAGGCAGAGGGGCACAAGGCTGCCCAGCAGTATACAAGCTTTGTGTTATTCACTGCTTCATCTTACCGATACATTTGTACATTCACTGCCTTTTTTTGTTTACCAGTGTTTCCTAACCAAAACTCATTCATAGGGATTGATTAAAAAAAAAAAAGACCACTGTGTTTGGGCGTGGGTATGAGTCATAACTCCCGGTGATGACTTACATGAGTCACTGTGGTCTGCACTGGTTTCTTATTTAGTTTCCAGGCTTGTGTGAATTCTTCCAGGCATCGTAGTGTTGTATAACTGCTCCTCTTCCACCCTGCAGGGAATGGCATTCACACTGGAGGAGCGCTTACAACTGGGCATCCATGGCCTGCTGCCCCCCTGCTTCCTCTCCCAGGACGTGCAAGTGCTGCGCGTCATGAAGAGCTATGAAACGCGCACCAATCCTCTGGACAAGTGAGAGAACAAGCTCAGACTTTTACGATAAAGCACGCTGAAGTGTTCAGTGAGCTCCCCCCCAGTGAAAATGCTCTTTATTGGGGGTCTCATTTGTTTGATCAAATCTTCACTGGTGCACCATCGGCTGTTCTCAGACACAGCGGTGCTTTTGAGCTAAACATCAGCACACCAAACTTGAATCAGAGAAGATCTCACAGCTTTCTAAAACTGAACGGCGCTCTCTGTCTCAGGTACATCCTGCTGATGACTCTGCAGGACAGGAACGAGAAGTTGTTCTACCGTTTGCTGACCTCTGACATCGAGGAGTTCATGCCCATCGTGTACACTCCCACTGTCGGCCTGGCCTGTCAACAGTACGGCCTGGCCTTCAGGAGACCACGGTGAGACGAATGACATCTGTGCTGTACCTGCACTGTCCACTTTAGTGTTGCTTTGGTGTTATTTCAGTCTTATGTTTGGTCCAACTTCAATGTTTACTATGAAGGAACATTTTCATGTTTTGGGCTAGGAACAACAAATCATATACAACCACGAATCCAAAAAAGTTTGGATGCTGTGTGAAGCACAGGCTAAATAAACAGGATGTGATAACTTACTAATTCTTTTTGACATTTACTGGTTAATTGAAAACAGTCCAAAGACAGGATGTGAACTGTTTTACCTCATCAGCTTCAGCTCCTTCTGAATTTGATGCAGCAACATGTTTCAAACAAGTGGGGCCAGGAGCAACTAAAGACTGGGAAAGATGTGGAATGCTCCAAAAACACCTGTTTGGAACATTCCACAGGTAAACAGGTTGATTGGTAACAGGTGATAGCATCATGATTGGATATGAAAGGGGCATTTGATTTTCATGACTGACTGCAGTGAGTAAAAATCAGCAGCATGCAGGAAACTGATCAAAAAAGCTGCATCATCAAATCAGTCAGACCTGTGAGCTGTGCAGCACCATCCACACAGCTGCCTTATAACTGAAACCTACCTGTTTACAGAGGACTCTTCATCACCATCCATGATAGAGGCCACATCGCCACCATGCTCAACTCCTGGCCTGAAGAAGACATAAAGGTACCGCTCCCCAACATACACACACACACACACACACACACACACACGCACGCACACACACACACACACACACACACACACACACACACACACACACACACACACACACACACACGGCAGCTTACGTCTGAGAAATAAATGGATCACACATATCACTAATGTGTCTTCTCTGTGTAGGCCATTGTGGTGACGGATGGGGAGCGTATCCTCGGCCTGGGGGACCTGGGAAGTTATGGTATGGGCATTCCTGTGGGGAAGCTGGCGCTCTACACGGCCTGTGGTGGTGTTCGGCCGCAGCAGTGTCTCCCTGTGCTGTTGGACGTCGGCACCGACAACCAGGTGTGTATGATGACACAGCTGCAGGAATGATGAGCTGGCGCAGCACTTCATCTCTGCCTCTTATCGCTCGTTACTTGATAGATATCAGACGAGTTCAGAGACTTGCTGATGAGACTGGTTAATTATTTATAGATGCACAGAGATGGCCAGTTCCAAAAACAAACCGGGAACAACGCCAAGTTGTCTTTTATGGACTGACTGATGATTTTCGGTGCAGACGCTGCTCGATGACCCCCTGTACATCGGACTGAAGCACAAGAGGATCAGAGGGAAGGAGTACGACGGGCTGATCGAGGAGTTCATGCAGGCGGTGACAGACAAGTGAGTGGAAACTCAAATGACCAAAGAACGTGCAAGTGATGCTGATGTCTGATTGGTCGACTCCATCGTCACGCAGGTACGGGATGAACTGTCTGATACAGTTTGAGGATTTCGCCAACAGCAACGCTTTTCGCATCCTCAACAAGTACAGGAATCGATACTGTACCTTCAACGATGACATCCAAGGTATTTAAACACTCTGTCACATTAATATGTTCAGCCGTATTACTGCATCAGGCAGCCATTCTCAGAAGGAGACAACAATGAAGTAAATGTAAGATTAAGATTAAAAACAAAGTGAAAAAGGGATTTATCTCAGAAGCACAGCCGGAGCAAACACAGTACTTTAGAAAAGTTTGTCCTATTTCCCGTCAATACCTGGAGCCATCAATGATCATCCGCAAGATCACCTCATCCCTGCCTTTGTCCATGTTTATGACACTCACAAGGGGTCTCGCGATAAATGTGAGGGTCACTGAGATGATTAACAGAATAGGGAAACAGAAAAATATATAGATTTAATTTGTCAGTCTTCCCTCAAATCTGAATTTCTGAATAATTTTATATTTCAGACTGTATTCAATAAAACGAGGATGAAAGTGTACTCATATGCAACCCAGCACAGAATCTCTAGTTGACGGTGCTCCCATTTGAAGCCTGCTCATTTCAGTGAATCACCTGCTCTTTGGTTTTCTTTCAGGCACGGCGTCTGTAGCTGTCGCCGGGGTCTTAGCTGCTCTGAAGATCACCAAGAACAAACTCTCAGACCACACCTTTGTTTTCCAGGGGGCCGGCGAGGTGAGGACATTTGCTCACCACAGTTTTACTCTGAAAAATTGAAAATAACTGTCCTTCATCCCTGAAGAGATGAGACTGCGCCTCAAGTCCGATGACACACTTAGAACCGGCTCTCAGAGGAGACTGTGAAGCAGACGGAGACTTATGCTGTCTTTTTTTTGGCAGGCTGCTCTGGGTATTGCTCACCTCCTTATAATGGCCATGGCCAAAGAGGGACTGAGTAAAGAAGAAGCTGCCAAGAGAATCTGGATGGTGGACTCCAAAGGTCTCATTGTGAAGGTAACGCGTGTGTCTGTCGCTTGCTCAGTTCTCTCATATCCCCATTTATTTAACATAATGTGGCGTTTTGAGGGAAAAAAAAAGACAGTTTTTGTATAAATTTAGGGAAGAAGCCATCTCAACCACGAGAAGGAAGAGTTTGCTCACGATCACCCGCACCTGAAGACCCTGGAGGAGGTGGTGCACACCATGAAACCCACCGCAATCATAGGTGAGGAGACGAGTGTGGGGTTTCCTCCAGAGACTGTAGCGCTGAACATCCTCAAAGAACACTGTGCTTTTTAATAATGTCTGTAAAACCCCCTCATAACCCACATTTTGTATTTCATCCATCTATGACGCAGTAGTTCCTGGTCATTTGTGGAAACACAGAGACACCTGTTAAAGGTGATTCCCCCTCCCCAAAGCTTTGCTCAGCAAATCAACTAATTCACTCTGTTTCTTTAACCTGATGCCTCAGAGTCTCACAAAGCCATTAGATGTGAATGTTTGTGTTCATGGGTCTAAATTCATGCGCTGCATGTGTGATGGGCTGGAAGATCATTTCAGACTTTTAATCAAAACTTTTATTTCAAGTGAACATCTTCTGTGTTGTACGATTAAAGAAGAAATGAGCAGAAGATAATTAAAAGCAAAAACAGATCAATAGTTGCTTGATTAGAAACTACAGTTGGTAATTTTTAATTGAGCTGAATGATCTGAATCCTGCAGATGGCACTATTGTTCTCTTTGATGTGAATGGAGAAAGTGGAGTCACCTCTGTTGGTAAACTCTGACAGATTGTCCCTCTGCTCTGTCTCTTGATCATGAAGGAGTGGCTGCGATCGCAGGAGCATTCACTGAGAAGATTATCAAAGACATGGCGGCCTTCAATGAGAGGCCGATCATCTTTGCCCTGAGTAATCCTACCAGCAAGGCGGAGTGCACGGCAGAGCAGTGCTACAAGCTCACAGAGGTGCTCATCAGCCTCACTGCACTGTGCTACATGCAGGTCATGTTATGGTGCTGTGTTAGCATTCATCAGGTTTAAGGGACACATGGAGCTAGTTTGTTTACATACTCATACAAATATAATGTGTGTGTGTGTGTGTGTGTGTGTCTGTCTGTCTGTCTGTCTGTCTTACCTCATACAGAGCTTTAAAATCAGATGTTTTTAATGTTTATTTATTTTATTTATTTTGCTAGCAGTCATCTTCTTCAGCACACAGCTATAACAATAAGTCGACTGATCGATTAGTTAGTTAAGTAATTTTTCACGCAAAAATGGCAGAAAATGCTCTCAAATGTGGAGATTTCCTTGGTTTCAAATCATTTTGAATGGAATGTTTCTGCGGTTTAGACTGACAAAACAAGACATTTAAAGAGCTCACCTGGACTCTAACATTTCGTAGACAAAACAATTAATTGATTCATATGTAAAATAATCGGCAAATAGAGATGAATGAATTCAGCACACATATTTATTTTTTTCTCAGAAAACCTCTCTTAAATCCATCGATCTCTCACTGAGAAGAACGATTCTGTCTCAGTCCGTCTGTTATGACGAAGTGAACAGAGCCTGAGTTACCTGCTCTGCCTGTGACGGCCTGTTTCTATGGCGATGCTGTGTCCACTCTGTCTGTACCTTGTCAGCATTTTCCTTTGTTTTCACTTGCGGTGGTATGATACTCTGCCACCATGTCGGCCTGCTCTGTCCTAAAGGGGGCAAATAGAATTCTGATTCACTTTGTGATTTGGTGGTTTCATTCCAGTATTTTATATACACACACAGACACACACACACAGACATACATGTTTATGTGTATATATGTGTGTGTGTGTGTGTATACGTGCATATATATATACACACACACATACACGTGTATATATATACGTATATACACATGTATGTATGTGTGTATGTATGTATGTACACATATATACACGTGTGTGTGTGTGTGTGTGTGTGTGTGTGTGTGTGTGTGTGTGTGTGTGTGTGTGTGTGTATACATACACACACATACATACACACACATATATACATATACATACGTGTGTATGTGTATGTGTATATATGTACATACATACATATATATCTATTTTGTTTGATGTTTGCCCTGAAGTCCTGGTGTGTGTGTGTGTGTGGGGGGGGGGGTTAGGGTTAGTAGGAGTGGGGGTCATTGGATAGGAAGTGTTTATAAAATAATACAATATAATTCAGTTGCCTTTCACAGTCCTTTACTGCTGCAGTGTTGTAGTCAGACTGTGAGGTAGTTTGCATACCACTGCCACCAGCACATGAGGGAAACTTGATACCCAAGGTCCAAAGTCAACAGCAGACGAGACATCCTGAGGCTGAGTAAGAACCTCCCAAAAACTTTACGTGTACAAACTGAATTAGCCTTTTTAGCGCAGTGAGAAAATGATCACATGCAAAAACTGTTCAGCTGCTTTCATGATCAACTACAACTGATCAGACAACTTCTCTTGTCACAATGCAAAGTCACATCTGTTGATGTCTTGTGACACTTTCACATTCCTGCCCTCTGCTGTCAGACACATGTTGCTCCACTGCCCTCTAGTGGTAAACAATAGTCTTCAGTTTGTCTTAAACAAAAAGGAAACTGTCTTGTCTTCTGACTTTCTAACTCATCTCTCTGTCTTCTTGACCCCCTCTGTTATCAGGGGCGGGGCATCTTTGCCAGTGGAAGTCCCTTTGATAAGGTGGTGCTGGCTGACGGCCGCACCTTCTACCCCGGCCAGGGAAACAACGCCTACGTCTTCCCAGGAGTTGCTCTGGGTGTTATAGCCTGTGGAGTGCGCCACATATCTGATGATGTCTTCCTCACCACAGCAGAGGTATTTATTGTCTTCAGTTACCACATGTTCAGGTGACTTCTGAGACAATGACACCTGCATCCTTCGTATGTTTTTTAGGCAGGTCTTTGTGCTGCTTTCTCGGTCTTTCTCAGCCTGTTCTGCACTTTCCTTCTGCTTCAGATCAGCATTATTTGTTCTGTCTTTGTCTCTCAGGCGATAGCTGAGATGGTAACAGAGGAGCACCTGGCTGAGGGAAGACTCTATCCTCCCCTCAGCACCATCAGAGAGGTGTCCTTCAAGATCGCAGTGAAGGTGGGTGATGTTAGCAAACTGTCAGCATGCTGACTCTCTTAAATTTCGTGTCTACAGTGAGAATCAGTGTCACTGAAGGGTACATTAAAACCTTCACATCAATACATTTTAATCTGCTTTAAGATATTAAAGATGATATTTTTTAGAGATCCCATTAATTGTATGAAAATCCACTAAAGTTCAAAATCAAAACTTTTCATTTCAGACTTTGTCAAAGCCCCTGAAAGCTTGGCTGTAATTCAAAGTAACATTAAATATTCATGGCCGAGTAAGTAATTGTTACTTATTTAGGTGCTTAAAATGTTACAGACATCTTCAGATATTATTTATTTAAGACTTTAACGCTCATAAACTCAGCTAGTCTTCATCAGGACTACGTGGATTTGGTTTGATCAGATTTGACCCTCATCAGATTCTGATCCAGTTGTTTCTAAATCCTGATTGGTGCACAGAAATACATTCACCACCACCTCTGTGAGCTCCCCTACTGTGAACTCTGTATGTTGATCTGTCAGCTGACTGCATGCTCTTCACCACTTTTTCTTCTGTTTTCGTCTCTGCCAGATTGTCAACTATGCATACAAACACAACATTGCATCTCTGTACCCTGAGCCCAAAGACAAGGAGGCGTTTGTGCTGTCTCACGTCTACAGTCCTGATTACGACTCCTTCACTCTGGACACGTACAGCTGGCCGCAGGAGGCCATGAATGTCCAGGACGTGTGATCCTGACCATCTCTCTCTAAACTCCATATGCTGCCGCGGCGACACATAGGATTTCTGCGAAACGTTGCCAGCGATTCTCATCTTTCAGTTTTTTTTTTGTTGTTGTTGTTCGTTTCTTTCTTCCTGTCATAAATGTTAGTATTTGTCTGCCCCTTTCAGATGGACAGTGGTCGTTATGATTTAGATGCCAAACAAGTGTTCTCTGGTTCTTCTTGACCTCTGGAGTGTTTTCAGTGCTGTATTGGTAATCAGTTTTATCAGTGTATGTTTTAGCAGTTCTCTGTACCTGATTAAAGGTCTGACCGAGCGAAATGTCTCATAGTGGCAGACATCATCATATCAGATATTACGAGCACGGCCTCTGTAACTTTGCAACTTAAACTACACTCCTCTCCTTAGATTTTACGACACTGTAGTATTCAGCGCTCGCAGTCACTCTAAATCTGTTTCTGGGAGCTGACTCACAGTCTGACAAGCAGCGGCTCACAGTAATGCACAGTGCTTTCTCTTGTCTCGACACAAATGAACAGATGACTCATTTTGAAGCTTAAAGGACGTTCAGTGCCTCTTTCTGTGTGACCTCAGGATATCACTTCTGCTTATCGTGATAAAAAAAAGCTCTCTGTGTTGGGCGGGTAGCAGAGCCGTTGTAGAAGCCACATCTGGCTCACTGCAGCTGTTTCCTCGTATTTGACACTCCTCTAATGCGCACATGTTTTTGCCTCCACTCAGCAGTGGAAAGACTTGAGAATCAGCCTGAACTTCTGTCTCTGCTCCCCTGTCCTCCCTGGTGGGAGGCGCTGCTGTCTTCTCTGTTCAGAGGTGGGATTGTTTGGGATGTAATGTCACTATCGGGATGATTTTGTACAAAGTGTGTGTGTGTTGTCCTTTTAGTTTTGTACAGAGCTCTGCCTGTGGTTGTATTTTTGCCAAAGTTACTGATAAACTATCTTATCTTTCACTCCTAGAACATGATGCTCTGCAAGCTTTAGTATGGAGAGATATGCTTTTCAAAGGGAACATGAAACTTTTTAAATAAAATTGTTAAAAAAAAGTTAGTGATTTGTGGCTTTTTTTAAAATATATTTATTAAACATCATTTTGCATCTGCACATTATATCTTTTCAAGGCCAAGCCTCAGTATAAACAAGCAGTGCTCAGTGCTAGAAGAAGGTCCAGCTGCAGCCCTTATCATTTTGCTGTGGGGGAAAAAATGCTCTGGTTTGTTTGTATTTCTTTAACCGAATTGTACAGGATGCAGCGAGCGAGCCCTGTGATGTGGCTGGGGGTTAACACGCTGACAGCAGAACGGCCTGCCATTGGCCGCCTGAAGCAGGCTGTGATGATCTGTTTTTAGTCTAAGTTTTAAATGTGTTATGCAGCTACAATGAACTGTTCCTCCTCTTAAACTGGTGATTTTCAGTACTTAAAATCATTGTCGGTTCACACACTTTTTTTTCTGCAACAACCCGGTCACGTCAGAACAGTAAAAATGATTCCTAGTACTTTAAAAACACTTCTAGCACTTTTAAACAGTGCTTTCAGTGTCATGTGATCCAGCTGTTATCACCAAACATCAGTACTAAACACCACTTAGTGCTTCTGTTGCTTAACAGCAGGAAATCCCTGCAGACAGCTCTCAAACTCTGATGTGGAGAGGAGTGAGGGCTGTCAGAGCACGACATTAATGTGGTGGTTTTGGAGTTTCCGTCTATCCAAACATTATCAATACTTTCACAGAAAGAAAGCACACAAATGAAATGAAGCCACTTTATATTTGTATGATGTCTTCGATTGTATCTAATTTGTGGCTTTGTGGCCAAATCTGCTGCATTTTCAACATAAAACTGATAAATATCTATAAGTATCTATCTGATGCAAGCTCGTCATCCACCGAACAAATGTTGTTTGTCAAAAACAAATCATTTCCATAAGCAATGTGATGTCATCAGATGTGAGATGTGACTGGGAGCCGCAGACAGTCGGTCTGAGCAGCAGCCACAGGCAGCATGATCCTGAAGGCTGCACGTCGGTACGATAAAGCTTTTATCCTTCAAACTGACAGGTGATGTCATACCTTCATTTTTTCCCCTCAAACTAAAAAGCTGGGTCATGTGACCAAAAATCAATACCACAGTGACTTCCTGTGTGTACCCATTACCTCACCAATCCTAAACTGACTGAATTAAAAGCAAATCTTCAGCAGAGGTATGTGAACATTTACGCTTGCATCTATTTCTGCGCGAGCGTCTTTGAGCTTGCTCAGTCTGACTCATCAGGTGGCATGCTTTCACTCCTTTTCACTTGCTTTAGCGTTCATCATTTTCAGCCGGTCTGAAAATCGATCTTCAATGGGAACATGAAGGAGGAAGGTCAGACGAGGTGGAAGTGTGTCACGAGATGACGACTGGGAGTATTTTCCCCAACAAAGCATTTTCAAAATGTCTTATTTTCTGATTTTCTAGTGTGTGACAGCAGCCTGTTGCGAGGAGTCAGGACACTGTTGCTGCTATTTTCAGGCCATAAAATTAGCAGCAGCCACCAGCCAGCTGCTGGGAAAATGTACAAATGCTGCTGGATCTGCATCACACACTGAGCATTCCCCAACCATCCAGCCAGAGGACAAATAAAGTTCATTTTGCACCCTGTTTGTATTTACTATTGTAATGTAACTCTGCCCTCTTGACCAGGTCCCTTTTGAAAAAGACACACGAGACTGATCAGTGACTCTTGATGCTGCCATTGTTACAGTTTGGTTTATTGAACGGTCGAAGGCTTTCAGATCAGGAAAAGGCATGATCAAAGATGCATCACCAGCAAATGATCCCGATTCAATTCTGACATCATAGCCCCATATAGTCATAAAAATATTGTAGCGACATGTCGCCCAGCTCCATCTCAAGCCTCACACCTTGAGTAAGCAAATGACAATGGCTTCCAAATACAGTCATGCTCATTATTACAGATAGAAAAGCACACATTTGACAACAGCAAATACTGGCAAACATGACAGCAAATCTGCTCTTAAAAGTTATGACTAAGTCTCTTCATAGCCAGTTCCTGATCTTTGTCAGGGACAAACAGGATCAGACATAAAAATAGGCACATTTTCTCTTTGCATTGCACAGACCTGATATCGTCAACGCTCACCCTCTCGTGCGTATGCAAAGGTCAAGCTTCAACGCACACCACCGCCGGCATTTGGCGTGATGTGCTTCCATTTTACTAAAGCTGTGAGAAAGCTGAAGGTTGGAGAGCCTGAAAGGCTGAGAGGCTGATCTGTCAGGCAGAGAAATGACCAGCTGAACGTCAACAGAGAGGATGAGGAGGGGCCCAAAGACAAAGGAGGACAGACATCCTTGAAGTGATGTTTAAGGATATAAAAATTGCGAGCCATCACTGTGTGGGAATGAAAGCAGTGTTGTATAAACACAGCCGTTTCTACCATTTACCTTCTGTTACAGTGATGGTCATGCTGTGTAAACATTTAAAACTAGGAACTAAATTGGGCGCAACTAAATTCGGCTGCAGTGTGTAGTGACAGAAAACCAAAGGAAGCTGTATTTCATTTGTGGTCTTGTGGTCAGAAGATGAGAGCGCAGTCTGAACAGCCTGAGGCAAACCTTACAAATAAGAACCCAGTGAGTGTTCAGCTTTGGCACAACTAACAAATAAATATGTATATATGAGAGAGAGAGAGAGAGAGAGAGAGAGAGAGAGAGAGAGAGAGAGAGAGAGAGAGAGAGAGAGAGAGCATTAGCAGTTTGTCAGTCAAATCGTGGTCAAAAATAACTCAAAGCGAAGCACTTTGGTAACAAACACAGATGGGCAGTAATGATCACTGTGCCAAAGTCTTTGGCATTTCCAGAATCAAATTTGCTTCATGGGATTCAAAATCAAACACAACAGGCAAGTAAACAGAGATCAGAACAAGACGTCTGGCAAATCTCTCCATGAGGACAGTATTTAAAGGGTATGTAGCTTTGGAGAAGAACGTATTTTTAAAAAAAAGCCTTTGTGGAGTTGAAGAGCTGATTGGTGAATTCACACGGCAAAGGTCTCAACAACGGTATCGCCACTGCTCTGCTTCTGTTAGCTCTGTTTTGCCGGGCAAACGTAAGACAGAAGCACATCTATCATGTTCTTGACGATGGCTTGAGGTGGGTGGAGGGCGTGAGGAAGGTGGTGCGCGGCAGTCATTTGCCAGGCGTCCACCAGCAGGACGTTCAGGCCCTTGAACATGGCCCTGAGCACGTCGTCGAGCTGCAGGGAGTACCAGTCGCTGTTGTACAGGCTCACCTCTTGGTCCAGGGCTTGGAGGTTGGCCGAACGGATCACGACGATCGTCCCCGGCGCTCGGTCCTGGAGTCGCACCAGCGCCCGCCTAATGTGACGGAGCCGCCGTATGTACACCTCTACGGGAAAGGTGCTGAAATGGGCCCAAATGCTGAGGACCACAACAGTGTTGGGCCCCCCCGAGAGGCCGTCCAGCTCATTTGAAATGTACCGCAACTCGCTGGACATGACAGTGGAGAAGCGGATGGGTGGGCCATGGCAGCGGTACTTTAAGAGAATATTATGGGAGCTGTCCACCGCCATGAAAGGGCCCACGTTTTTAGGACTGTGCAGGTTGAACTCCTTTAATTCTGGGGAAGGTGGAATAAATGAACATTACAGTGTGAAGGATACACAAGCTGAGTGTCAAGGTAGAAGAAGAGATGAATAGCTCACCTGGTACAAAAGCAATGAGGTGCTCAAACCACTGCCTGACGGTAGAGTCTCCGTACATGTTGATCACCTTGTTCTTCAGACACTGAGTGATAGCAGAGGATTCATTGAACTGGCGCATTGTAACGCCACCGAATGGCCTCCACGAGTCCTCGTAGTAATATCCAGATGGTGCAAACTTAATTGATTCTGGTTTCATGGTGCTTTTTACCTCGGCCAGATCTGATACAAAGTGAGAAATGTTGTAGACAAAATTCATTAAATAGAATAAATCAAAGCGTGCACATACTGTAGCACGATGCATGAAGTACAAACATTGCCCTGCAGGCACACTGTACCTTTCCTGGGAGGCAGCACGTTGATTCTGTCGGGTCCTGAGGAGTGTATGCGAACCTTGATGTTCACACCACTAAGATAAAGGAAACAGCTGATCAGGTTATGCTGATACTACAATTACAATTAGTTGTTTTGGCAGACGCTTTTATCCAAAGCGAAGCACATTTAAATTCACACACCGATGGCACAACATCAGGGGCAGTTTTTTCCGGTTCAGTATCTTGCCCATACTTTGGCATGTGGACTGCCGAGGCCGGGGATCAAACCACCAACCTTCTGATTGACGGACGACCACTCGACCTCCTGAGCCACAGTCGCCCTATTGTTTTGTTAACGTCAACATATTCCATGAAAAAATCCAACACTCAGCCCTGAGCCCAGTTCCTACTGAAGGCGTAAACCTTTAAAAACAGCTCACAAAAGCACAGATAGTTTCATTTTTAAAAAAGGGAACATCAGGACTGTGCATGTGACTGTTCATGCAAATGAAGGATGTGCAATGTGTGGCTCAATTCTGTTTTTTAGCCATTATAGTGATATAGCTCGATAGATTTCAGTGTCAGTCTGTCAGTCGTCCATCGCTTTGCTCTGGACTGAAATATTGCCTGAAATTTTGATCAAACGTGCACGATCCCAAGAGGATGAACTGAACTGACTTTGGTGATTCTCTGATTTGTCCTCAAGTGCCAACATGTAAGAAAGTACAGAGGAATAATCTCTGTCAGGCTTTGGCTAAACAGGCAGTATCTGTTTGTTCATTGTTGGTTCTGTTTGACAGAATAATACTTCAGTTTTTACACAACACAAACTGATGTCTTATTATGACACATGTCCCTCAGCCTGTAATGACACAAACCTCTGGAAGAGCAATGCTTCTTTGTTGCTGATGAGGTGTTTCAGATAGCCTCCTTTGGCGTGGTTGATTCTGGTGTCACAGCTGAGCACCTTGGGCTTGTAGCAGTACCAGGGCTCCCCTGTGTAGAGGTCCGTGTAGTTGCACAGCGGCTGCTGATCGGGGGGCAGACACATGTTGCACACAGTAGTTTCAGACATGAAGCCCAAACGGAACAGACTCTTGAAAAACACTCGATCGGGTCTTTCCTCCCTGAGCCGTCGCAGCACAGCAACGGCCTCGCTGGAGTGCACCAGCGTGATCTCCACCTGTGCAGACCCCACCCAGAGGAGTGGGAACAGAGCAGAGTATAATCCATTCTTGTGGTCCAGCACCTTTCCAGCTACGCCTGCTCCAAGCTGAGGGGAGTGCAGTCTGGCCAAAAGGAAATCCCCACCGTAGTGCTTGGGACGACCCTGGAAGTCGTGCATTTGGACGAGGACCTCCAGCTGTTCGCCCACATGCCACTCCCGTCCTACTTTGGTGGGGAGGATGGCGAACAGGCTGTGCACAGGGTCACTTGTCTGGCGCAGGGCGGTTGGCGTAGAGCGAGGCGGAGGCCCGGGCCAGGTGATAGAGTCCAACAGGTAGCGCTCTTCCAGCTCATCTTCAGGGGAGGGTTTCTGGCCCAGGTGGGCACAAAAGGTGCGGTTGTGATAAAAAGTAGGCAGGTTCACTGGGATGAAGGATGATTGGATCCTGCTCTGGAGCTGGTAGAGGGCTGAAACAGTGTGGCAGTTCCAGTTCTGAAGAGAAAGGGAGGAGAGGGAAGAGAGATGGGACCAACAACCTTTGACTCACAGACAGTGTTATCAAAAAGACATACAACATGTTAAAAGATAAAACTGAAAATGATCAGTAAATCAAGGTAATTCAGAAAAACATCAATAAAAAGCCACCCTCACCTCCACAGTGTGGATGTTGCACAGCAGGAAGATGAGGCCAGACAGGGCGACGAAGAGGAAGATGAGGGTGTATTTGGAGAGATTTCGGCACATGGTGACCTCCTTCTGTCTCCCATGATCAGGCCCTGTTTGACTCTTCACTGTCACCGCGGTGATGATGGCATCATTTTGTCCTCAGCGCCCGATGCAGTCGAGTGAACGCTGTCGGCGTGAAGGATGAACAAACAGAAAACTAGCATTTGTTCCATTCATGTTTATGAAGGCAGAAAAAAGGAAAAGGCTGATCTTTGTCTGAGCAGTTTGTTCGACCTGCCTGTGTGTGAGGACAAGAGTCCTCATCAGACATGAGAAGAGAAGTACACCTAATTAAAGCAGCTTAGTAGAGGGAACAAAGCTTTCTGTTTCTAATTTAATCATGTAGTTTGAAGCCACTTCCTTTATTCTCTGACACAGGTTGCTTCACTGCTGTCAAGAGATCATTGTGTGACTGTAGCTGATCTGTTGGCAACAGCCACGTGATATGGCTGAAAGAAAGAAGGAGGATTCGATATGAAGTTGGTAACACTTGCCAAGGTCAAGGATTAATTTAATAGATCACTTCATCTCAACTGTGGTCAGAATATATAGACACAATAACCAGACTGATGTGCACCAATGTTTTAGCCGATCTGAACAAAAGAGGTAGGCCAAAGTCGCATGTATGTCACAAATCTTGACTATTAAATCCAGCATCAAATAAACCAAGACCAATAAGTTCCAAGCCAAGTCCTGAACAGTGATAACACCATTGCAGAATGAGTCTGTCTGCTGGTGTAGATACCAGTTTATAAGGGCTCACTGACACACTTTCATGTTTAAAGATTGCAAATCGTGTTCATCACGTCTCACTGTTTGCACCATGAATCAATTAATAGCCTTTAAGAGGTCAGAAAACTGAAAAATACCATCACAATTAAATAAAGGCCATGGTGACACATCCAAACTCTGACTGATTTACATAAATAAAGCAACGAAATATTCATACTATTTATGGTGGAACCAGTTTAGTTTATGACATGTTTGCTTCAAAAAAAAATGTTGCAGATTCATTTTCTTTCGATCGACTTATTGATCAATATCGTTGCTGCTCACATTTCTCCACTGAGGTGAACTTAGTCCTGCGCATCTCCTCTAAGTTGAATCAAGCCCGTTTCCCCGCCATAAGCACGACCATACCGCTCCGATTTCCCTTGAACCTACTTTATAAAAACGGCACTGATGACTCTGACATTATACATCACACCAGTCATTTTTTCCGGCGCATCCTGCATCCTCTGTCATGTCAGCGGCTGCAACGACGCAGTAGTCCACCACAAAGAGACGCAGTTGGTCCACGGCTGCAGATTACTATACATCTCCAGTATTTGCACAAGCGTAGCCTTGTTAGCTAACGTTAACGCCGGGGATGCGGGCGTTTGTTAGCCGTGTATGCTCCCCTACTTACACATTATGGCGACAGGTTAGCGTGATGTCGAACCGCCGGAGGAGGTGGGTGATGGTGCGACGGCTGGCCGGCGGAGAGGAGACTCAGGCGGCTTGCGAGGCACATCAGAGACAGTGGGGTTTGCAGGGCAGACCTGCTCTCTCTGTGGTCTTGATGGAAAGAAAATATGGTTGGGGTGGGGGTGGGTTTAATGGTGGTTGAGTGTTGCTGCGTCCTCTGGTGGTGAGTAATTTAAGATTTAACCGGATCTCTTCCAGCTGTCATTCTTTTGTAATGACCGGGAGACAGATCATTCAAATCAGCTGGGCCTCGCTGTGAATAACACAGTGCTGCTGCTGCTGCTGCTGCAGTCATGATGTGCGGCTGTTCTACTGCGCTGAAACAAAACGCCTATTAATACATTACTCTAGAGACAGAGAGCGACTCTTTGTAAGCAATGTGCCCTCTTTACAGGAAACAGCCTGACATAAAATGCACTGTAATCAATATCCTTCATGATGGATTGCACGGCTTCATCTCTTTCTGTTATTGGCTGAACACAGACGTGTCCGCTGGGAGACCCCTCATTAAGACACCACTTGCTCTAATGGAAATCTGTTAACCAGACATAATCAGATCACTTGATAATGGAAATAATTGTGAGTTTCAGCCACGGTTATTCTTCCAATATTTCAGCATCGTATGAAACCGAATAACAATTGAAGATTTATTCACGTTTTTTTAAGAAGGATGTTACAGTTCAGCTGTAAAGACTGTACGTGGTCACAGATTGTATGCTTGTCGTTTCATGTGTTATATATATCTGATTACAAGTGCGCTACATTTAACATATCCACTACTCTGAGTAACTGCAGTTTATCCCGTGTGCTTAATGTATTAGTAGATGCTGATAGAGAGAATATGTTATAAAACGCCTGGTCTTCAGTCACCTACTCACTGTACTGTTCAGCATTAAATAACTGCTTTCAAGTCACTAACAAAGCCACATCACAAGCATCGTCTTTACAGAGAGGGACGTGTCCATTAAATACCAGAACAGATCCAAAGAGTGAAGTATAAAAAAACTTGCATTGCATTCACAGTAAGGTATTGTTCTGATAAACAAAGGTAAACTAAGTTCACTGTCGAGATTTGTCAGACATGCTCGAAGTCTGTAGAGTGAGCAAAGCATCTCGATGCGACAGTCAGCACACGCTCAGTAGTTCTGTACAGGTGTCTTTTAGGTGTAGACTTCACACAGGGCCAGGAGTGGTTTCCTCCGTTCTTTGCACCTCTGATTGGTTGTCTGCGGCCTTTGGCGGGGGGGAGCTGGACTGTGTTGTTTTGCTGGGTGATGCTGGTGAGGAGGGCTGTGGTGTTTCTGTTCTATCACTGATCACTTCCTCCGCCTCCGCCTCCCTCTGCTGCACAGAGGAGAGGTACTGCTCCAGCAGGCTGCAGTCCGCGCTGTCCACACCATTGCCACAACCAGCGAAGCCGCCGCGAACGGGGCTCAGTGCTCGCACCGTCTTCAAAGAGTCTGCTGTCCCGCTGCTCAGGAAGCTGTCCTCCTGCGCCACCTGCCGATCACCTGTTGACTGGAAGCCGGAGTCAGGGAAGGAGACATCTGCACTGGGTGGGTCTGTCGTGCCGGATGCAGCAGGCAGGGCAGCCTCACGAAGTCCTGGAGCTGAGATCTGAGCCGGGGTGACAGCCTGAGTAATGGTGGCCAGCTGCTGCTCCACAGACTGCTTCCACTGCTGCATAGACTGGAGCTACAAGGAGAACACAGGAAAAGTGTCAAACTAATGAGTCCGCCATGGGAATCATGTTTCAAAGCCAATAATAGACCATTTAGCCATTTTTAGACATGCTAGCAGCTTTAAGGGTGTCAGTCAATTGGTCTGATGGTCGATTAGTCGGTCGTTCCAACACTTGGCTCAAGTGTGCGACATTCACGGTGACCTATACCACACAAATAATGATGATAAATGACAACTTCAATCACTGACCTCTTTCCACAGGAACTTTACAGCTTCTTCCTGAACGAGCCTTTGTAACCTTTCTTCTTCATACTGCTGCTGCACCCTGCAAACACATCCCATTTTTACCTATTGGTACAACCAGTCCCGCACCACGAGCAAAACAGAAAACAAACGGCGCTGACGGTCGATCAGTTACCTGTCGAGCCTTTCAGACAGGAAGAGGATGTGTTCTTGCATCCTGCGCAGGCGGATTTCGCTGCGTACCTCTCTGGCCATGGGTTGACAACAGCGAGTGTGCTGTCCCCTCCACCATGACTGGATTTTAACCGCTGCCCTGTCTGCTTCCATCACACTCGGTTTACTGGCACACGTACCAAGTTCTTCCTGTTTGGGGGCTTCTTCCAACTCCGCTTTACCAAAGTCAGAAGATATTTCCAGGTCATTTTGTGGTGCCCTAACTCTGACCTCCAGTGATCCGGCTGTTGTGGCTGCACCAGACATAGCATCCTTTTCGAGACCCCTCTCTTTCTTATCCGCTGGGGGAGAATGGTGTGTCTTGTTTGTGTTGTGCTTTTTGGGCTGTGCTGGCCGCATCGGAGCCAGGGAATCAGGTTCAAATGTCTCGGTCTCATCCTCGCTGTCAGAGTGGGTCGACTGTGGCTCCAGATCTGACGTGAAGGGGAGAAAGGTGGACTCTGAGGAGAGCGTGCTGCCATTGAGTTTGTCCTCATCTGTCTGCACGTCCTCCAAAAAGATGGGCTCCTCTCCGAGCCTTGGGCTGTGAACCACTTGCAATGGTGGGTGGGAAGAATCACCCACCCAGGTGTTAAACTGCATGACTGGCTCTGTACAAAAGTAGACACACCAAACAGCTGAAATGATGAAGAAGAAAGCACTGCATTGCAGCTTTAAGCAAAGAGAAACAATAAAAACAGACGCAGGATGTCCATCGGAGCTGCCCCACACAGTGACAAAGCAGTCCTCTTACCTGCCTCACAGACTGATGGAGCAGTGGCTGATGCGGGCAGACTGGTTTTCTTCATCTCTCTGGCTCCCCCCTGTGGGACTGCATGCGAAGGACTGTGGCTCTCCACATCCAGCTGAGTTGGACGAGGAGGACTGGGACAGCCTCCTCCAGTCTCCTCCAACAGCTGCCTTTGGTGAAACCTGAGAGGCGAAAAGGTCAGGTCAAAGAGGACGTTCAAGTAAATAGGTTCCATTAAGACAGATGAATGATGGGGTTATCATGGCCTTGAAGTAAGTATTGGATGATTTTTCTCTATATATATTTTTTAAATTCAGATTTCTACCTCTGCTTACTGAGGATCTTCTCCAGTTTGGCATCCTCGGCCGTCTCGAGGGCCGGTGATGACGTCAGAGGGCAAACAGTGGCCAGGTACTGAACAAGCTGAACATGCTGACCAGGTCGATATGAACGTCCTTTTCCCTGACTGTAGAGCCACTCTGCTTTGAGACTGTGATTGTGACAATTGTGCACCATAAATAAGAAATTCAAGCATGTGGATAATATTCCAACATCAATCTTAACAACAAATGCGTAGCACCATGGCAGTGTACACACCCTTCTTTCTGTGACACAACGTAGCCATCCAGGACCTTTAGGCTTAAGCACCAACTCATAATATAGGGCCGATAATCACAACCCGGCAACGAGGGGGTCGCCATAACACAAGGGTTGTTCATAATGGACAGCTGCTCCATGTCATGGAGAGGCGCCAGATATGACACCTACGGAATAATCAGAAGAAAGTCAGTTAATAGTAATTAGCTTCTATGTAACATAAACGGCAATGAATGCTGGTGTTTCAAAAAGGGGAACAGATCATTACTTCATTCAGATCCCTTATCTCATTTTCTGCCAGGGAGAGGATGGATAAATGTGCAGGGAGGTGAGCAGGAACAGTACGAAGTGTTGTAATGCTGTTTCCATGGAGTAAAAGTGTCTGCAAAATCAACAGCAACTTAATCAATGATGCATAAAGAAAACTGACACTTTAACTGTGAATTATTAAATAGTCCGCTTTTGCTCAGGCTGTCTTTTGACCTCAGAGGCTCCAGCACCCACCTTTAAGGCCACCAGTTTAGTCAGATCACCGATGGTAGAAATGTTATTGTCGGACAAATCCAGGTGTTGAAGGGAAACACAGTTGTTGAGTTGCTCAATGACCTGTGGAAAGAGTGCACAGTGGTCGAATATGTAACGTATTACCATGTGGGCTCAAACTAATGGCTTCATTTATGCAGTGGCATTTTTGGAAATAGATGACATGTGATTTATCAGTATGTGAGCATCTCTCTTCTCCTCACCTTAATATTGTTTCCAGACAGATTGAGCCATTTCAGGTGCAGCAGATCTCTCAGCCCCTCGATGTATCCGATACTGTTATTGGGAAGATTGAGGACTCTCAGCTCTGTTAGCCGAGACACGCCCATCATTCTCACCAGACGGTTACTGGCTACAGAGAGCTAAAGAGGAAAAGATTTATCAAAAGACATTAAAAAAAGCACCAAGTCACTGGTGACTGTGCAGTAAGCCTGTAAATAAAGGGTGAAAACCAAGGCAAGGGTTCAGTGGTTTAGATACCTGCTGAAGGCCTGGACTCCTTTCCAGGTGGTCCAGTTTCATTATGTGGTTACGGTCCAGAATGAGAGTGTGGGTGTCCTCGGAGCAGGTGAAACTAGGATCCAGCTTTTGCATACCGCTGGCTGAAAGATCCACCACAGGTCCTTACAGGAGTCAAGACAGGGGAGATAAAACAGACTTGAAAACCACAACAACTGTCGTTTCATCACCATAGATACATAATGCACAAGATCTTAAAGCAGCCGAGCCTACAAACAGTATACACCTTCAGTAAAGCTCAGGGCACACGCCACTAATTTAAGAGATAAAAGTCAATTAACTGTGATCAGGCTTATCTTGAGTTAGGTGGCTTGACACTTCAGCTGTTTGACAGACACCCTGGGTTGAAACTGGGGTCATGGAGGACAATGCCAGACTACTCAGTGATGCTACTGAGCTACATTACGGTAAATGCAAACTTTCTAAACAATGTAATACTAAATCGCCTGTGTAACCCATTGCCCCTGCTTTGTTGTGTAGGTAAAGCTATTTCTGGGTAATCATATACAAACATCTTTTAAGTAACAGAAGAAAATATGTTAGTCATTCTTAACATCAGGGACCTTCACTAGCTCGCCCACTGATTTTGAATAATGGTTAAATGATCACAAGTAGTTGTTACTGCTGATCACGACATCCGAGGACAGGAATCCTATCGAATGTGATCAAACATGAGAAGAAGGAACTCAATATACTGCCAAATTTATACCCCGCAACGATTTTCCTCTTACAATCAACCACTTGCAGAACGTTGAGGCCACACAAAGCGAGCTGGTTTGATTTTAAGGTTTGTTAAACTTGCTACGAGACGATTTATTAGACCCCGGAGGACTGACACAGAATGTTTCGGTCAGCATCCTCTGACACACTTGTCATTATCGTCTGCTAACGGCGGGACTATGTGGTGTTTCACACTAGCTAACGTTAGCTATTGACTAATGAACATACTCGCACCGGCCAAACTAAATGAACCACCACTGTCTGCTCAAAGCAACTATCAAACCACTTACCAGCATTTGTATCAAACTGTAAATCTGATACACCCATCCTGTTGCCTCAGACAACACCCGGTATTAGCTATCAACTCTCTTCGCTAGCTGCAGACTAAAGCGTGAAAGGCAAGCATCTGCCGCTTGTCAAACGGCTAAAAAGGGAGGTTCTGGGAAATGTAGTGTAAGGAGCTCGTCTCGGTCATTGAAAAGTGGCGTCTTAGTCGCTCTGAAAAGACTACAATTGTCGACGTTTCCTATCGCCAGCCTGGTTGTAGTAAAGAAATAGAGGAGCTGTGCAATAACAATGACAAAACGGTGTAGATGCGGTGTGACATTGTTTTTATTTGCTTGATTATCTTCTTTACTACCAAGCCACAAAGCATTTCTTGACCGCTTGCTGTCCCGCTTGTTAGGCAACCGTCAGTTGATGACGTCAATCTCGTGCTGATTGGCCAAAGTATTAATTTGCTGAAAATATTTTTACGAAAGTTTAAATAATTTATACATGTATGTCACGAGTGAATAATTAACAATGGGTTAAACCGACCGAAAATATGGATAGTTTATAAGTTTATAAATATCGATTTGCCATCTACCAGTTCAGTTTCCGCTTCCGTCATCTTTCTTTCCGGTTTTGTGCCCTCTCGTAGCCATCATGAAGTGAGTGTACGGAATAAAATCAAATTCCATCTTAACACTTAAATAAACAATTTAGCTACGCTTTCCACATGAAGAGTAACTTTGTACCCGTTTCTTTTAGTGATGCCTTACATTTGTCGTTTTCAGGGTCGAGTTGTGCAGTTTCAGCGGGTATAAAATATACCCCGGCCATGGCCGCCGATACGCCAGGATAGACGGAAAGGTAACGATTCCAGCCGACACCGGTTTTCCAGATGCACTGCCTCTGTATGTGGCGTTAAATATAATTTACTGGTTAACGTGTTCGTATTCGTGTTACTTGCTGCTTTATAAAGTTGTCCGTACCATAGCCGTCTCTTGGATAGGCCTAGTCGGCTCCGAATCAAGTGAGACTTGTTATCGCTAGCTGCTAGCATAAACTGGTAGCATCATAATGTAATCTTGATTATTCTTCCATTAGTGCACATTTTTCACAACCGTTGAAATGTTAGTGTATGTATTTACATGCCTGACATATAAATTGTGTCAGAAGAGCAGATGAAGTATTTCAGTAGTACGTTAAGAGTGTTAAATCACTTTATTCTGTATTTCCCGGAAAAACTTAACTAAACATGCAGACTTAAAACATTTGCGTTTCTCAGTTCTTAAGGTTGTGTGAAAAATCAATAATCAATAATAACAATCAATAATAATCAATAAAAGCACATTATATTTACATTCCAGCAATTTGGAGTGTGTGAATTTCTTTATATGCACGTACACCACTTTCTACTGACATTCCCAATGCATTGTGTCCCATTCTGTAGATGAAATTATATCCATCAGGAAACACAGCACCTGTCAGTGATGTCGTAAAATGATGATGATCCATAAGTGCACATCATAGTGAATTGATGATTGTCTGTTGTATAGGATTAGTAAACCATGGTAGTGATTTTGGACCTGGCCTTTATAAAGAAATCATGAATATAACAAGCCATTTAGTTGAGTTTCTTGTCTTCATCAGGTGTTCCAGTTTTTGAACGCCAAATGTGAGTCTGCCTTCTTGGCCAAGAGGAATCCACGACAGATCAACTGGACTGTGCTGTACAGACGCAAGCACAAGAAGGGACAGTCTGTAAGTAACGGCCTTCATGTATAGTTCTGTGAATACAGAAACGAGGAGTTGAAAGTTTTAATTTACACACAGATATTAAGCCTGCATATAATTGTATGGTGTGACCCTGATAAAAGCAGCCTATATCTGTTTTTAAAGTAGTGTTTGTTGGCCCAGCAGTTATTGTCTGGTGCAGATATGATTGAGAATTTGGTAACAGACTTACTTTTTTAACAGTATGTGCTGATTATGTTGCTTGTTACAGCGCTCAAAATGGCAAACTACTGTGATTGTTTTTAACTAGTCCATTGCATTTTTGCAGGACTTTCACCCTTGAGTAAAAGCACTGCTAACATGCCACCGTCTGGGGGCATTTAATACATGGGGAATTTACGCATACTATCTTGGCTGCGGGTGGATGGTGTGCATGGTGTATGTCTGTGTTATGTGCTGTTGCTGGACTGTGTTTTGCAGACTGGGCAGCAGCACTCACTCCACACCTGCAGCCATAGAACAACTGGAGATCATAGTACTGGCCCTTGACGTCTTCACTGACATCTCACCATCGGCCAGCCTCCAAATTCTCCTACACAGCATGCACCAGTTTTGACTGTGTTATGCGCAGTTTGATTCCACTACAGCTAGCACTTTTTAAATGATAGCATTTCAGGGATAGTGCAAGGCCAAATTTGATTTAAAATGTAATGGTGTTCCCACTTCTAAAAGTTAAAGTAGGATGTGCCAAATTTATTAACACTGATGTTGAATTTCAACATTAACTTGGTTAGATGTGGAGCAGTTACCATAATGTGTGTTTGTTTGCTCAGGAAAGTTAGAGTAAAATACATCCATCCATTGTATTCTGCTTATCTGGGGCTGGGTTGCGAAAACTCACAATACTGCCATGTTTTTATGCTTGGAGACGCTCTACCAACTGCTGTTAGGAACTGTTAATCAGGTTGCACCCTGAAAAATGTCGTTAAAAGAAGATTCACTGCTGTTAATGAAGTTTATGGTTACAACTGTAACTGCAGAGCTGTAGACTGCAGTTCAGTTCTTGGAGAAGGTTTCATCCAGATGGTTTTGTGGTTTAGTTGAGTATCCAAGTCTCTGTTCTTTCATAAAAGAACTCCAGTATTTTGCTTGTGACCTGAACCAAAGTGAACACAGTGTGAGCTACTGATGCAGGATATTCTTGATCCTTTTTTGTGCTACAGTGATCAGAGGTTGGATTGGGCTGTCTTGTGATGTTTTCCTGTGGGCATAGTTAGATGTGTTGATATTGGGCAATGAATAAAAATTTCTTCATGTGTTTTTAACAGGAAGAGGTGGCAAAGAAGCGTACCCGCCGTGCCGTGAAATTCCAGAGGGCCATCACTGGGGCCTCCCTGGCTGAGATCATGGCCAAGAGGAACCAGAAGCCCGAGGTCCGCAAGGCCCAGAGGGAGCAGGCCATCAGGTAAACCGTCCATTTATCTGTTAATTAAGTACAGGAGGGTCCAGGATATAACCACCCTTTAAACCCGTGTTTAACAGCAAGACGTCTCTGTGCCTTATTTTGGACCATTCACACAACTTGTCATCAGGGTTGGGTAATATGTTGATACATATCACAAGATAATACATTTACCTTTTCATACCCTGGTTGGGTGTAGGTGTCTTCTTTATGGCTGTAATGAATTTTTAAAAAGTTTTGCATCACTGTGGTTATATGCATTGTCAAGTATTTCTTTTTCATTATCAGCTGACGACACATTACTGCATGGTTCTTTTATCCATAAGTAGTTCCTCAATTGATCTTTTTTTCCCTTCCAGATGATTTTATGTCACAGATGAGATGATAGCATGATGATGACAGAGTTTTTTATCCATAGTGCGCTGACACTTGTTTCTTTGCGCTGATTGTTTCTCCTTATTCTCTCAGAGCTGCCAAGGAGGCCAAGAAGGCAAAGCAGGCAGCCAAGAAGCCAGCTGCTCCAAGTGCAAAGGTAAGAGCTCAGGTCAAGAAGTAGAATTGTGTTTTGTTTATTTCCAAGTGTTGTATTGTCTGCATGTTATGATGATTAAAGCAAAGAGTACTGTTAATGCCATCTGCAAAAAAACTACACCTTTCACAAACTGTTAACTTCAAGCTCCTGGGTTGAATAGGCTTGTTTGGCTCTGTGTACTTAATAATCCAGTGAATACTGAGGAGCAGGCAGTTGATGTTATTTAAGTAGCTTCTTTGTTAACAAGGTGATGTGTACTTAATGTATCTCTCCTTCTTTAGGCCTCTACCAAGACTGCACAGAAACCCAAGATTGCTAAGCCCATGAAGGTCAGCGCACCCCGCGTCGGTGGAAAACGCTAAACCTGACTCTTTGATTATGGTTGTGAATAAAATTTTGTGGTTAACCATCATTTGAGTTTTTTGTCATTTGTAAATAAGACAGTGTTGCTGCAAGGTCATATTGAAAACTTATCAGTCAGCCAAACTATCTGATCTTTGAACTTAACCTGCATTTTTTTAGGGACTACATGAGTTTATAAAAACAATTTGGTATAGTAACACGGCTCAGAGTCAAAGGGTAGATGTACTGATTTCTGAAACAGATCAGTAATCAGTCCAGTCATTGGGTTAGTATCAATCTGTCATTGAAATTGGCAGAGCACAGTTCTGTCATGTAAAAATATTCTGTTAAATTTGAGGCCTTAAGTGGAACGAATCATTTTGAGATGGATGTGGTGTGTTTTTAGTACCTTCAATAAGAAACATGGCTCTGAAAGTGACCTTCCAGCAGGTGATTCTGTGCTCTGCTCAGCTGATGGATGTCAGAAACTGGGATTTGCTGTTCTGTAGGTGAGTGTTAACAGCATTAATATACTTTATTAGTGACAGCACAGACATGCTACAGGGGGAGAGTGCACACACGCCGTGCTTAGTGAAATTATTTTCTCTGCATGTGACCCATCCTGGTAAGTCCTTCCTCCGTGGCAGACCACACATGTTGGTGGGCTGCCAGCTGACAGCGGCGCCCGGGAACCCATTTCCTTCTTGTCACCATTGGTCAGGTGGTGATCTTCTTGCATGTTTTTTGTGGGGTTTTTTATGGAGGATACCCCAGGTGAACACGGGGAGAACATGCAAACTCCAAACAGAGAGGGGGGGGGCACAGAAGACATGGTGGTAGACGCTCCCAGTGCCCACAGCACCCCAGGCAGGAATCGAACCCAGGACCTTCTAGCTGTGAGGCGACAGTGTTACCACTGTGATTCTGGTGCCTTCAGTAAGAAACATGCCTCATGTGAACCATGTCTGAAAATGATCTTCCAGCAGGGAATTCTGGGCTCTGCTCAGCTGATGTAAGAAACTGGGATTTGCTGCTCTGTAGTTGAGTGTAAACAGCATAGGGTGATGACGCTTCAGTGGTCTACATGCTAAGACTGAGACCTTCAAAATGAGATTTACTGTGTTTGTAGTATAAACGCTGGCTCGTATGTTATGTAGACAGAGACATACATACAGCTGATAAAACCTCCTGCATTAACTGTTTGACTTTGAAAAATGACTGAAGTGTTGGACTCCAGGCAGTAGATATAAGGGCTGCAACGAATTATTTTTTTAGTTCAATGTGGTCTGTAAAAGTCACAAAATAGTGAAAAATGACCATCAGATGACCTCAAATTGCTTGTTCAGTGCAACAGTTTAAAACTCAAGCTTTCATCTCACTATCATACAAAAGGGGAAAATCTCAAGAATGCCAAAAATTAGTTCATCAAGGCAGTTGGCAATGACGTGTCTGTCATCAGATTGAAGGGGCACTCCAGTGATTTAGTATCACTCTGGTAAAGCTGGAAGACTTGAGAGAGACAGATTTAACAATGGTGGCAGCAGAGACCAAGATCTCCTCACTGTAATCATTTGTCTGCTTCCAAAATGCTGGATTACAGTTTTCATATTAAGTCAAGTTAACTGATCCTCATTTGTAGAAGTGCCCCTTTAATCGACTAATCGTTTAAGCTCTTCCGTCTGCAGCTTCCGTCGCTTTGTGTTTTTAAACCAGGATGTACATACATTAGACAGCTGTTGGTGTTAAACAGGATTTATTAGCATTACATTGCCACAGAGCCATAATGATCAACCTCCAAAGTGTCATTTGTTCAGTCAGCACATCAAGAAATATTTAAAAGGGATGGTGCCAATTAGAAAGAGTCAGGGGATTATAAAGTATGTAACTATAGTAGGAACATGTCAGACTATTCTTACACAGGGAAAATATAAAACACCTTTCCAAGAGCAGATAGCGTGTCAGTACCAGCTGCTGACTCAGCAGTCACAATAAAAGGTGCACAGGCTAAATATGTGGCGTTGGTGTTCCTGATCGGAGAATCAGAAAATAACAGCATCTGTCTGTACAGTCAAGTGATTCATAAATTATGACTTCCTCTCACACACATGAAGACTTAAAGCCACGGAGATGGAAGGAATCGATGCACGGTAATCAATAATGATTTAATAAGTGCTGAGGTACAGATGCCGTGACTGTGATCAAATTATAAATAAGTAAAGGAAAAGGTAAATGACGATGACATCATTCTTAATTTCATTTGGAAACATTCCTTAAACTACGTTCAACACATATCCGAGAGTTACATTTTTTTTTTGGAAGTTATTGCATGAGGTACTGATTGCTACACCTGAAAAATGACGATGGAGAAAGCAAAAAAACAAACAAAAAAAAAAAACGAGATGTAAAGCATGAACTTAAAGTTTAAAAATGTACAATCACACAACTTGCTGAACAAGTAGTACTTGTGCGTTGATGACCATGATTCATTGTGTGTGTGTGTGTGTTGACTACAGTTAAAAAAACGCTTTTTCTTTTATTCCTTTTTTTTTTCAGTTAACGCCCTGAGGAAATTTGAAACTTGAGGAAAAGTGCACATTTCCAACAGGGACAACAGGCTTAATGCGGTAGAATAATGGTTATGGCATGGATGTTATGGAGACACGTGGGATGGTGCGGAGATGACGAGAAGGGGCAGGTTGTGCCCGGCGTGTGGTCTCCCGTTCAGTCCACTGCGGTGGAGCGTTGGCAACAGACAAGCACTCAGGACTCTGGGGCCTCTTTGGCCTGCGCCTTCATCTCCTGATTGTACCTTTTAGGGAAGAAAAGATAAGAAAAATAACTTATTATTAAAGATTAAAACTTGAACAAAATGGATTTTATTTGCTGTTTCTGTGCTGCCTGAGCAGCACACATGAGCTGAAGCAACATTTTATCGTTCCTTCATTAAGCTCAGCCAGCAGCTGAGTGATTTAGTGGCAGTTTGCCCTGGGTTACATCTCCCAGGCTAAATACAGCTTGCTCTCCATTGCAGGTCCGGCCAAATGTCCATACTTACAATATTTGACAGTAGTGGAGTGCTAAAGTGGCTGTTAAGACTGCCTCAGTGGAACCTGACTAATAAAGATGTCACATCACTAACGCAAACAGAACTACTGTATATTATGGTGCAATCAATCTCCGATATCTAGAAGTACAGAGGAGCACCAGACAGAAAAGGAAGCATAATTTAATATTATTTTGATGGTTTCTGTCTGGAACATAAATCGCACTCATAACAACTGCAGGGCTGGTGTGCAGCAGGAGACCGTGGTGAGCTCTGAATGCTGCTTTACAGCAGTAATAGAGGAGGTGTGAGTGGGTGAAGCATTCTGTGTGTTGGTATTTTTCTGACGTGGCACACACTTGACTTCCACCTGCCGTCATGTCAATGTGCACTTAAGCGCTCAAGAGAACAAATACTAAAACAGAGGCCGTTTGCGAAGGCTGTCAGGCCTTTATGCAGCCTGAGAGGAAGGCCATGTTTGACCAACCATCAAATATCAGCTCTCTAAACAGGGAAACTTGCGGGCGTATTCAGACCAGGAAAGTCCTTTGGTCCACTGTCTTTGGTTCGGACCAAAATACAATGTTCCTATTATGGTTTGGTGCGGTTCCTTTTCACATTGCAATTTTCACAAGAGCCCCAGAATTTGTCAACAAACCCACATGTGTGCAAAGATCGTTCAATCATTGGACAAAACGGTCGGGGGCGGGGAAGCGCTCGAACTTCTTCTCCCCCATCCTGGTCTGAATGTACTGTCCTCTGCCCAAATCTCTAAAAGACACTTTGTCTCCTCTTCGCTCCATGTTGAGCCACGACTCATTTTAAACCAATGGTCTGATAACACACTGCTAATCTTTGGAGTTAAGGCGCTAATCAAAACAATATTTCCCATAATTCCGGCAGCAACAGGAGCCTGTTGCATCTAAAAAGGCATATAATTTTTAGAATTGGTTCAGATTTTCACATATCAAGCAATGGTTTGTATTCACACCAGCCCAAAAGATCCGCACCAATGATTGTTTTTGGTTTGGTTCGAACAAAACAAGGCAGGTGTGAATACGCCCTGAAATAAGTAGTTAGCACAAAAACAATACAGACAATTACATAGAATTTCTGATTTGTTTTTTTTTGGCTACCATCATTATGGAAAGTATGATAATTTCATCCCAAATCTCCACCCAGTAAACACTTGAACCACAACAAGTCTGAACTGAAGAACAGCTGGCGCCCCCACCCTGCTCTGACAGGGGTCACGTTCACTCACTCACAGCTAGTTTATCTGGGATGATGTTCTTCTGACAATGCCCCACGTCCCCCATTGTCATTTCTTCATCGTCATTCAGTGAGTTTTTACTCTTTAGGGAAAATGTTTCAACTGGTGTCCCAGAGCTCAGTCAATTATTGACATTGGAAACAAAGCACACAAAACTATTGTATGTTACACATTCACCAAAGCTCTTACTGTACCAGATGCAGTGACTTCTAATCAGCAGAGAGAACACGTCCTCTACAGAAACCTACTGCAGTTATCTGCATTACTCTTTATAACCAATCATTAAAACTGTTCAAACTGAGATAATAAATCCCAGATTCCCAAACCACTGGGACGCTGTGTAAAACATAAACAAAACAGAACGTGATGGTGGTGGTGATGATGATGATGATGATGATGATGATGACCACAAAGACAACATATTTAATGTTTTACTGTTCATTGGTAACAGGTGATAGTATCATGATTGGGTGTGAAAGGGGCATCCTGGAAAGGCTCAGTCGTTCACAAGCAAGGATGGAGAGAGGGTCACCACTTTGTGAACACATGATTGTATGATGATTACTACATGGGCTCAGGGACACTCAGTTTGTTTGCAAATGGTTGCGTTTTGTTTATGTTTTTACAAGGCGTCCCAGCTTTGTAGGAATCTGGGTTGGAAGGTCAAGTAATTCATTGGCAGAAGCTGGTGATCGGCCAATTACGGTGTAAGTTAACCACACACCTCCAGATCCTGTAGAGCTGAGAGCCTCCTGCGCAGCCCAGAAAGAAGTTGACGCAAAACAGGTTCCAGTTCTTCGGGATTATGACCAACGAGTATCTGGACCAGATCAGGCCTGGCAGAGGAGAATGGACAGAGCGAAGGTTATGCACACTGATGACTGCTCGTGAGAACAGAGTCTATGTTTTGGCCAACGTGTGACAGATAAGACTTGTTTGACGAAACATGTTGCAAAAGCAGATACATCAGTCAACCTTTAGCACAGATTCAAATCAAGCTCTCTCTGAGCAGGCTGACCAATGAACAATTCTGAAATGCGTATCAAGAATTCAGGGAACAAACGCTTCATGGTAACACCTGGAGGTCATAGTGAGGCTTACCTGTGGCTGTCAGCACTGCAGACTGGGAGGTACTGAGTTTTTCTGCTGGTCGAGTCATATCAGCCAAACCAGCCATAACCAGACCCTGTAGAGATGAAGAGATCATGGATTCTTTTTACTGTATGTGAACAGATCTATTTCAATTGATAAGACTTATAATTAGATAATGGTGACAGGTGAAGCCCTTTATGTCCAAAGCCTCATTCACACTAAACTACTCGGACAACCTTTCAGGAAATGCCACTACTCACACATGCCATGCCATGCCAATCCCAGAGGGGATGGGGTAAGAGGCAGTCCAGCAGATGGCAGTGTTGCAACACTTACGGATGCCAACTGCCATGAAAGCCAACAGAAGAAGATTTGGGCGAGGCCAGATGTACGTGTACGCGGCAGAAGACGTCTCTTATTATTTTCTGGAACATGGCGGGTGAGGGGTTGTTTGCAAACAGAGGAACTCGTATTGAACGCAGCCAGCAACGGCATTTTCACTGAAGCGTTACGAGGTCTTGTGAGAAATTGGCGGAACAGATTTCATTGAATATGGATCCCTGCTACCATTCTCACATGACCCCAAAGCGGTATGGCAATCTGGGTGCTGGGACCCCAAAAGGGGTCGTGAAAGGGTCAACAGCACAGAGAAGCAGAAAAACACATTTCTGCTAAACTACATGAAGATGATCTGTTCTTACTCTTCTCTGATCTTTATGTAAAAGGTGTTCAAACAACACGACGCGCATCACTGATTGAACCGGCCACCATGAACACATAAGCAACGTGTGACGAGTAACAAAGTGTACGTACACAAGTTAAACAGCACTTACCCATTTAAACACTGGGGCCCAGAAGAAAACTGTTTTTGGACCTAAATTTCAAACAGAAGAAAAAGAAAACAAGAAACGTTAAGTTCCAACAATGGACATTTCACAAATGAAACCTAATTCCAGGAGGAGGACATGTGTGTGTCAAGCTGCTGGTCTGGAATCTGTCGTCCCCGTCTAAGAGCATTTATCCAACACTGATGCAAATGTCCACAAGTAAAATCATCTGATTACGTTAAACTTCACAAACAAAAAACTCAATAACTCGTTTAACTCAGTCACACAAGAAATGAATCTTAAGTCATCATAAGGGGCATTTTTAACTAATTTTCATCATTGTATCAATAAAACGAAATAAAATAATCAGCAGATCAGTGGATAATGGAAACAATCAGTTCAAGCTTAGGGTGACCAGATGTCTCGCTTTGTGTGGGACAGTCACGCATTTCCATTACATCACAATTTGCGGGACGTGTAAAAAGTAATGGAAATGCGTGACTGTCCCGCACAAAGCGGGACATTTGGTCACCCTAGCTCTACAGTGGTTCATGAACTACTGCACTGCAATTATGTCAGTCAGGTGTGGGCCAATTTTTTATTGAGATTTTATTTTTTTATGGCGATACCTTTGAACTCCTCTCAAACCTGAACTTAACACCATAAGACACAAAACATGACAGGGGGAAACCACACCACCGAACACCAATAACTGTCCAGCTCTTGAAATATATGTAATGTAGTCCACGCCTGTTGTGTCAGCTGTCGTATGATGATAATGCGGTTTGAGTTCAGCTCTTTTGTAATTTGTGAAACGATTAGATGTTAAATCAAACAGTCCAGCCTGAGTATCTGAGCAACAGACACCTGGATACATCAGTGCGTCCAAGCCACAGGGACAAGACTGTCCTAAACCTAATTAGCACAGGGAAGAAAAATGTGCAGGATCGTGAAAAAAGCTGCTGGTCTGGAATCAGCTTTCCTCAGGCTGAACAAAAAGTAGGACTCCTGTTCTGCAAATCATCGTTGAGGGAGTTGGCTTTTGTCGCCGCCCCTTCATACCTGGTCAGAGAATTGACCTTGACAAGCAGACCTCCGGTGCCCTTAGTTAGACAAAACAAAGACCAGCCTGTCTCAAGTGACGCCAGTGACTCCTTAATCTCTAGTTAATATCAGTGTCAATGAGAGCTGAATGCATGGGCAAGCTGTGCTCACTGAACAGCACAAACACAGTGAGTTTAGAAAGACTTGTGCAGTCTATTGCAATAGGTCCTAACAGGCTGTCGTGTGAGGTGACGTTGAACTTCGCTGCATTAGACTGGAGGGTGTTTTGACTTTACTGTCTGCCCTCATTTACACAGAGTGGGTTGACAAAATAATACACCTTAATGAAGGCAGGAGTTACTGTACGGCTGTGGAGAAGTTACATCAATATCGTATCTCAAGATTAAGACAAATTAAGAAAAAAGTCAAGTATTTGCTTTTTCAGATGACCGTTTGCTGCTTTTCTCTGTTTTGCTTCATTTTACACGAATGTTTGAGTTTTGGACTGTTGGCCGGGAAAAGCAATGCACCTGAAGATGACGCCACAGCTTTTCAGTTCTTATGAGGACCAAGTTTGTGTACACATACAAGAAATCTGGCTGGTTTTACATTATTCTTGCTGTACTCAAGACAGGGATGGACACACAGCTGACAAGGACAACAAATGCTGAACAAATAAAGATGAAGAACGGTAGACAATAAAGAATGGACAACAAAGGACAACCTAAAAGTCAAGTCAAGCCAAGTATACTAAACTAAAACTAAATGAAAGAGAAAAGCTGATTATTGATGTAGATGTAGATTAATAATTAGTGTTTTGAAGCCTAGTTAGAATCAAAAGCAGCATCATCACAGTGTGAACATAAGAGCAGATTGTGTCAGTAATTATATAACAGCTGTCTCATGTCCAAATCTGTCCTGGGACACGTCCCATCCCTGCAAAGAGTTAGTAAGATGACTATTACATGACAATGGTGACTGAAATTACAGTGAATTTTGGCTTTCTTTTTTATGGCAATACCTTTGATCTCCGTCAAAACCACAACTTCACATCATAAACTCCTCGTCTACAGGACACACAGAGACACACACTTCCTCTGTCATAAACGCGGCTCTCACTCGCAGACTGAGCTGCTTAGCTGGTGTTATCCAAGCAGATTAGGGTCTCCCCGAGCAACAATGTCACAATAAAACAATGACTTTTTCCACAGCTCAGATTTCACAAACAGACAGCGGCTGCTGTTTTTCCCCTGCAGGACAGCATGTCCACATCGCTTCTACCACGTACAGCAGCTGGAGAGAGGCAGCACCACCAGCAACAACCAGCCTGCTAATCACGAGGCTGGATGATAAACTCTGCATTACCTGCCGGGTGGTTGTACATAGGTCTCAGTTTGGCGGGCAGCATGTGCTCGATCCTGTCCAAAATCCTGTGATAGGACACTCTCAGCGCAGCCATGACTGTAGATGTTCCGATGGAAATGAAGACACTGAGCAACTTGAAGCTAGCTGGCTAAACGGTTAGCTAACTAAGGAAATTCTTAATAGCCACTCAAATTTTAAAAGAAGTTCGCCTTTGCCTGTTTGCACGATGTTGTCAAATAAATAAATGACAGCTGGGTCAAACGATTGGAGAGGATGCTGCTGTCCTACTGGCGACCTTCCCCCGGTACCACTATGGCCACGCTAGCCCCGCTAGCTCGTCTGTAGCTTCTCTCGATCTGACCGATTCGACGAGGTGACTTTCTGTACAACGCAACCTACCGCGTGAGGGGCGGTGTAACATGATTCCTCTATCCTCATTGGCTTGCCTCACCAGAACTTGGATATTATTGGTTCATATATCTTTGTTACTTTTCCTGCCCGGAGTTTAACAACCGGGCGGACACAAATCTCTGATGAATCCGGATTTTAGGTGTTATTTTCCAACATTGCCAACACAATTTACAGCTATATGTTGAAGATGACGTTCTATAGTTGGATGTAAAGATTAAAGATTGAGTTTTGTTTCAAAAGTTATGATTTTAATGGAAACGTTTTATCCATAAAAGAATGGCTCACACATGTGCACTGTATTCCTTTGTGATATTACTGTTTGATGAAGTCTCTTAAGTAATACAAAATATATGAAGATCATATACACAAAACAATCATATCAAAATCTGCCTTTTTATTTTTCAGTACTCAGTATTTTTTCTGCCACTGTTTGTTTACTTTTGCTTTATATTTTCATTGTCATATGATTTGTATCCTACCTTTGAATTGTTTTATTCTTAAACAATTATTTTGTTGTGAAATTTTGAAAATGGAAGTTAATTCTAACGATTCTTTGAATTTGCATATTTTCTATAATAACATGTTTATATTTTCTTTGCATCCAACAAGACCACCACACAAGCAAAGATTATATGTAATTATGAGGACCCCCAGTCTTTGTCAGGGAGAAAATTTGATTTGCACCATGTGACAGGGCTGCACGGTGGCGCAGCAGGTAGTGCGTGTGCCTCACAGCAAGAAGGTTGCTGGTTCGATCCCCGGGCGGGGCCTTTCTGTGTGAAGTTTGCATGTTCTTGCGTGGGTTCTCTCCGGGCAGACATGCTCATTAGGTTACTTGGTGACTCTAAAATTGCCCCTAGGTGTGAATGTGTGCGTCACTGGTTGTTTGTGCCCTGCCATCGACTGGCGACCGGCTCAGGGTGTACCCCGCCTCTCGCCTGTTGACGGCTGGGATAGGCTCCAGCACTCCCCGCAACCCCGAAAGGGATACGTGGTATAGAAAATGGATGGATGATAATATGTTTGAGGGGGACTGGATTACCAAATTGGCTAAGCAAACAATGGCTCACAGGACCAAGACCTACTAATACAAAATATCAACAACAGCAGGTCCTGCTGTACAACCTGCTCTTGCAGCCCTGTCATGTAGTGAGGCCCTGGAACAAAATGTAGGCTTCACAAGAGGGGACCAACAACCAGTTTTTGCCCTGGGGCCAACAGGTTAATCCGGTCCTATCTTTGAGAACTCTGCAAAACAGAAGTGCATGTTGTTGCCAAACAACTTATCTGGTTTTCTTCAAACTTTGAATGAAAATAATCTACAAAAGGCTGACAAGTGGGAAACTGCCCACCGTAACCCAACGTGACCCAACATGACTTTGACCCAGTCATGTCCCAAGTCATCTTCTAAAAAGAGCTGTCTTTTCACTTTCTGCCAATTCCGAACCATCCAGTGTAAATACAGCAGTGAGCACCAATAGATTTGATTTACTTATGTTAAAGATAAGACACGAGATCCCAACGCACTGGAAAGATATGGTTAAATATGAACTATAATCCTAAACATTGCAGCACTGTATAAGCTTATATTGTACACCACTAAAGGGCAACATCAACTGACATAACAAAGACCTTAATAAGATGGGTCCTGCTTTATCACCTGACGGCTCCTGTGTTGAAATCTATTTTATAAACCTTCATAATTTCAGTGTTGTTCTCAAGTGTTGCATAATCTGAAATTTATGTATTCAGTCAGTTTACCAAAATGCAAATCTGGGGTCAGGTAGTGTCTCAGTAATGAAAAAAAATGTACATTCTACACATAGAGTGGAACAAAAGTAGGGTTAACGTTGGTTGGGGCAGGTTAATTCCAGTCATACATCTATGATGAGATTAAATCATCAAAGCAAAGGCCTAAAAATGACAAATGACAATTAAATAAGAGACAGAATCGGGGCTACTGTGCTAATGGTGCTGATAAAACCTTAAAACTATGAAGAAAACATTTTCTGCATGACTTGCCAAGCTTTCCAGGATACACTCCGCCCCGCCACCTGCCTGGCTTCCTAAAACGAGCGCTTCTATCCACTCCGTCAAAAAACACGTAGTTTATCGCGTTATTTGGATACAGCTGTCCGCTAGAAGAAATAAACCAGGCTAGGCTAGCAGGACAGATAGCAGCGCAGCGAGCAGGAGATACAGTCCATGTAAACTCAGGAGGACAGCGGAGACAGGACAGGAGAGAGTCCTTCACTTCCAGCAATGCAAACGCTGAGTGTCGCAGCTAGCTAACGGTAGCGCTGTCCCGACACACGGGCACTGATCTCGATGGCAAAGCCGAAGCGACGATAAATAAAAGGCGACATCAACAAGAGAGGGTTAGCTTAGTTTCAATGTTATTGTTAATTAAAAACCACATATTGTGACGATGTCCTGCTCTGGCAACCTGGTTTGGGATGTAAATAAACGCTTAATTGGATACAACGAGCCTAACACCATCAGGACCAACTATTTAGGTAAGAACCAAACAAACCTCTTGAATGCTAACGAGAACGTAGGTGACATCTGAAGGAAACATGCACTGTTTGAACGTTGTCTCTGGAGGTAGATCCACGGCAGGCTGTGTCTGTGGTGCTGAATCAGATGAATTGACAGCTAACCTCTAGACCCCCACGACTGCGGCCAAGCCATGAACGTGAGGCTGTCCGCTTTCTAACAGAGAGAAATGCTAGTTTGCTGTGCTGAATCGTCCTGTGTACATGTAGCAGTTGCATCCTCTCTCATCGTGGTGAGAGCCCGGAGCTGAAGCACCAGAGGAATGGGATTAAATGTTATGTATTCCTCTTAACAGTGCCGCTCTCTGTGCGGTAATAACTAGAACAAAACCACAGTCATCCCCTCATGCACAGAGTTCACGATTTTGCACGGGAGCTTCTGCACTGATAGGCTCAGAGATGTTCAGCAGAGCGACATCACCACAGACACTGACCGAAGCCCTAAAATGACCAAACTAATGGAGCTAAAAGCAGGGATCAATCTAGATCTGCCACGATTGATCAATGAGTTGTCAACTATTTTGATAACTGATGACTGATTTGAGTTTTTGAATGCAAAAAAAGTGAAAAAGTCTTTTGATTCGAGCTTCTTAAATGTGAATATTTTGACATTTGACTACATCATCTTGGGCTCTGGGAAACACTGATTGATGATTTTCATCATTTTCTGACATTTTATAGACCAGTCAACTCTTCGATTAACCAAGAAAATGATTGAAAGATTAATGGACGATGAAAATAATGGTTAGTTGCAGTCCTAGGTCAGTCATGTCATGACTGTCTGAAGGCCCAGTGACTTCCTGAGTGCCTCTCAGTTTTACAGGTTTTGTAGACAGTGAATATTAAACCGTGTCCAAAGTAAAATTCTCCTAAATGCCCTCACAGCAACATACAGCACACGCCTGTGTCATGTAAACAACCTTAGACTGATAAGAGTTGTGGCACAGGTAACGGCTCTGTAAAGTAGACGTATTCGTCTGCCTCATAGGACTTACGCAACAGCTTTTTCATCTGTTAAAATGCTATAGAAAAAACTTTGAAACGTGTCACGACACAGCAACGTGATGAGCCTCAGCACTGTGCACAATGACGGCATGTGTCGTTATACGAGGTTCCCTGAAAGATTTACAGCCCACGGTGTGTGTGATGGTGGAAACGTAGCATGTGCCGTGTGCTTTGAGTCCAACTCGGGTGTCTAAACTGAGAATGATCTTCATAACCTTGATGGAAAAAACATCCCGTAAAGAAACATTTAGATCGGATAGTAATGATTGTCTTCATTGTGGATTAATCTGTCCATTATTTCCTAAATTAATTGATTAGTTGAGTCAGTTTAGTGTCGTAGAGGAGGGAAGAACCCAGACAACAACCACATTAAAAATGCTGGGATCAGATTTTTATCTTAAACACAAACTTACTAATTGATCATCAAAAGAGTTGGCGATTAATTTATTAGTTGACAACTAATTGATGAATCTTTGCAGCTCTAGTATGACAATGAAAACAGAGGCAAGAGCAGTAGGATGAAGTTAGAAAATAATAATAATGTGTCAGGAAATGAGAGCATTCGTCCGTAGGATCAGTCTACGTCTGTGCAAAGGTTCTACAGTCTGTGTTTCCATTCGTGCAGGTACGTTGAGCTTCACCAGAGCTGTGGCGCTCCTTCTGATAGTCCTGAGTCATTTTTCTGTCTGTCTGCGCGGTGGTTAAACAGCAGTGACCGTGGCGTAAACAGAGGACAGCAGCGCCGGCGCTCTGCTGCACAGAGAGGTCTGCAGTGTGGCCGTCAGACGGCCAGCAGCACCTGACAGCGGTTCAATGAAGATTCATGAGCCTGTGGAGGAGGGGCAGGTGCCACCGAGGGTTAGGCAGTGCTGGATTTAGCTGGACTGAGATATGATGAGAGCTGTTATTGTGTATGGGTTGAGGATGCATTTGGTGATGTGTGGGTCAGGGTATATTTAGCTTCAGAAGGGGGGTGGGGGCAACAAGTAGTGGTCTGCATTCCAACAGACACACTTCCGGGGAGGTTAGAGAAAGATTTTCTGTATTTCAGGGCTTCCCCGGCACAAGGTTTCAGTCAGCGAGTCAGTCAATGGATCAATCAAATGAAAGAAAGCAGCTGTTTTGATAATGGATTAGTCACATCAGTCGTTTTTTAAGCAAATATGTCAAACATCAGCTTCTTAAAAGTCAGGATTTGCTACATTTCTTTGTCATTTATGGTTCATGATGAAGGTTTTGGACTGTATTTTTCACAATTCTTGACGTTTAATACAAAACGATCAATCGGCTGATTGATGAACAGATGAACTGAGAATGAAAATAGTCGAATGAGTTGATTCACCTGACTGTCCCGACCACTGTCTGACACGTCTGATTGTTCTTCAAAGCAGAAGACGCCGCTGCTCTGTTCACTCTACACTGCGCTTATTGGAACAGTTTGCTGTTTTTGTCGGACTTTGTTGTGTGAGGTTGTTCCTGGTGTTGTTTCATTTTAACAGCTCAGGGCAGCTCCTCCCTTTCTCATTATGCATTGCATTGTGGGAGAATAATGTCAACAGCGCACTTGAAGATGAAGTGTTTTTCAATCTATATGCTGACTGTTTTGAGTACACTGGTGTTTTTTTTGTCACTTTTGCAGCGTGAACACACCGCAGCGCCTATTTGGAGTTCGTGCGTGGCACAGCTTTGGGATGCAGCTCTTAACTTGAAAGTGCTGAACAGTGTTTCATTGCAAAGCAGCTAATAAGTTGTCCTTTTTGCTCGCCTCCCTCCCTCAGTCTCACTGGAAAATCACTGCAGAGTTTCAGGCTCGGCTTGAAGCGAGTTCATCAGTATCAGTGTTTCAGTCAGATCCCTTAAATTCAGCAGGTCTCAGGTGTGAGCAGGTGTCTCCCACAGTTCTTGATTATTGGGGTCAGTAACAACTCTTCACAGGAAAAAACTCCATCCCATCATCATATCGTCCTCTGATGATGAAGGAGTAAGCGACGCAGAGATCAACAAACTGGTTTTCCTTCAAAGTTTGGTTCGTGTTGTCAACTCACAAATCCCCCGTTGATACTTTTCTACTGTTTTGTTCTTCCAGAAGCTTTAGGAACAAATATTTGTCCCTCATTTCATGATGCAGCAGAAAGGTGAGCTCGTATCAGATTTTCTTTTTTTTATGAGTGAAGATCGGCTTGTTAGCGACCGCTTACTGCTGTGTTACGCACAGCGCTGAGGTGCTGATCACACCAACTGTCCTGCATTTACGCTGTCATCTTAGAGCAGCATGAAAACTTCTCTTTTTCATCTGTTGGCAAAAGCAGCTGCGAAGGAGGCTTTCTCTGCATTAATAATACAACACGTCCTACGGAAACACTGAATGCAAATGTTCAATGTGACATTTCATACCAGTCCACGGATGTCCTGCTACACGTAGTGCAAAGAGAGGAGAGGTTGATACAAGCCCGATCCAAAAACGTTGGAAACAGCACAAAGACAATGTATTTAATGTTTGACCCCATCAGCTAAAGACTGGGAAAGAAGTGGAATGCTCCAAAAACACCTGTTTGGAACATTCCACAGGTAAACAGGTTCATTGGTAACAGGTGATAGTATCATGATTGGGTATGAAAGGGGCATCCTGGAAAGACTCAGTTGTTCACGAGCAACGATGAAGAGAGGTTCACCACTTTGTGAACACATGATTGTATAAAGGAGATTAATACATGGACTCAGGAACAATAGAATAAGTTTTACTCAGGAGGATGAGTCATAAAAGCAGGAAACTTTGCTCTCTTTGACAACTGTTTTCTCTCTTTTCACAGGTAGAAGAGAATTTGTCCAGAGGCTTAAACTTGAAGGGACACTGAATGTACATGATGGCTGTGTAAGTGCATCAGTTTATGTCTAAGAGAAATAAGAATGTGTGTTGGCTTGCAAAAAAACCCCAAACCCATTGTACTGTACCAGGTTGCCTCTGTGAGCTTATGGAGCCTGAGTGTTTGACGCAGAGTCGCTCTTTGACTTCAGGCCAGGTGGTTAATGCCTCTGAGAAACCTGAAGCTGACATAACGGTCACACGTCCTGTCACACTATCAGGCCGGCCGTCAGTCCGTCCAGAACATCAAAACAACCACAGCACGCACGTTCCAGCAGAGCTTCACCCAGCTAACACCCGACTTGTCTGAACCAGAAGTGCTGCAGTAAAAAGGATTTAAGGAACATGTTTTACTGCATGTTATGAATATATTACCCTTTGTTTGATGTCCCTTTAAGCTCTCATTATTTATAGATATATTACAGATATAATCAGCAGGTTAATCACTATTTTCTAAGACAGAGATGTGTTTGTCCTAAAAAAGCTTCCAGTTTAGAGGAGAGATGATGTGGCATCGTTCACCAGGAAGTCATAGATCGTAGAGATTACACCACCGCACAATAAAGCCAATGTGTTCTGCAGCAGGATGATGGGATGAGTATTTTTATTTTTCTGTGGCTGAGCACGCCTCAACCATGTCAGCTGCTGGATGGGAGAAATGGCGGTTTGGGGGCTGAAGTGTGAGACAGAGCCCCACCAGACGCTGCAAACGGAGCCAAAACAAGGACGCCGTTGGTGGTCAAAGAGCAAAGGATTTACAGTGTGTTCCCAGCAGACAAGGAGTAAAAATATAAGTCTAAGGTTTCAGTATGACCGAGATGAAGCTTTTACGGGATGTGATCAGATCTGCGCTCAGCACGTGCCAGGCGGCAGACAGATCACCCTCACCACACAATCAAATTTAAGCCTTCTTCAGATGATGTGCTGCTCCTCAGAAGTCGATGTTAAACCTGTTTGAAATGCGCTGAGTTCAGTTTGCAGGATGTTGTTAATGCACGTGCGCACGTGCGAGCGTGCCGGCCCGTGCAGACAGCGTGATGTCACTGATGGCTCCATGAATCAGTTTTCAAAATGCTTGTCAATCATTTTCCTGTCAGTCATCTACTCGATTAATCAGCTCGTCCTTTCAGCACTAGAATAAACTGCAATGTATACATCCGTGTCTTCACATCATTCAACTTCTTGTCCGTCCGCAGGTCAACACGATATCCTGGAACGACACGGGTGAATATATCCTGTCGGGCTCAGACGATACGTTTTTGGTTATCAGCAACCCGTACAACAAAAAGGTAGGCCGTGCCGGCAACAAGTGCAAACAGCTGCTGTTCCTGTTCTAGGAGGTTTTAAATGAATCTCAAAAATGAATGATCTCATGCTTTGATCATTTTGCTGATGCTCTGATGGAGGCAGCAATTAAGTCCGTGAGATGAACATTAGATTCACCAGCATGAGCAAAAGATCACGTGATTCTTGAACTTTTTGGGGAAACGAACACGTTGCCGAGCACCCAACTAAATTTCCTCTTTCGAAATGACTGCAGATGTTTAGCTGCAGAGTGGTTCAGGTCGGAGCAGTGCTGGAAGAAGCACTCACATTTTTACTTGAGTAAAAGTAGCAATAGCACAGTGTAAAAATACAGTAAAAGTACTGCCTGCGAAATTTAAAGTTGGAGCTGATTTTAAGTACTTGTGAATTTCCCCCAGGGATCAATAAAGTTTTATCTAAGCTATAATTATCCATTATAGCTTTAGTTTTGTTGGTCATATTTTGTATATTACATGAATCTCAGTCTCTACTCAAGTCAAGTAGAAGTATCTCAACATCGTGCTTAATTGTACTTGAGTAAATGTACTCAGTTACTTTCCTCTGCTGGGTTGGAGTTAGGACCTGTGTCGCCGTCTCTCATTCAGCCATCGTGTGTGTTTCCTCTCTCAGGTCAAGAAGTCCATTCGTTCAGGTCATCGCGCAAACATCTTCAGCGCAAAGTTCATGCCCCACACCAACGGCCAGGAGATCGTCTCCTGCTCCGGAGACGGCATCATCTACTACACCCACACCGAGAAGAGTCCCGAGTACAACAGACAGTGTCAGTTCACCTGCCATTATGGAACAGCGTATGAGGTACTGAGGAGTGTTTCCCAGAGCGTGCACATCTCCGCCTCACGCCCTCCTGACCTCAACCCCCCTCTTGTTTTGTCAGATTATGACGGTACCAAATGACCCCTACACGTTTCTGTCATGCGGCGAGGACGGCACGGTGCGGTGGTTTGACCTTCGCATGAAGACCAGCTGCACTAAAGAAGACTGCAAAGATGTACGGTGACAGCTGTCATGTGTTCCCTGCTGTTCGTCCTGTGTTGGCACTGAGGACGGAGACCTCAGCATCAATAATATCTGTTTGCTCGTCGATTAGTGAGGATCTGTTTTAAAAGTTAAAATCCAACGGCCTGGAATATTTAGCGTAGTAAATTTCTTTTTCAGTCAATGACATTCCTGCTGCCTCCCTTATTTTATTTCTATATTTTTTGGCATTTTGTAGATTTATCTTTTCTATCAACTTTTGTAATTGTATTAATTTGGTCCTGATGATGTTTCGAGCAGTCGTCTTCCACATTTCCACTGTGAGTTCATGTCTTCACAAACAGCTTTCTGTCTCTGGCCCGGTTCAGAAAACACTTTTCTTGGCTGCATCTCCGCGTGTGCGTGACGGAGAGACACTGTTCCCTCTAGATTGTGTTGCATCCTCTCGTATTTCATGCTCGAGATCAGTACCTGTGACCTTATAACTGTCAGAGTAGTTTTACCAGACTGTGTTACTGCCTCCTCTTGGTTAATGACCTGTCGGTGTTTGGAGTGGACGTCCACAGCTGGACAGTTAAAAACACTGTTGGAGCACGATTGTCCTCAAATCTAAATGACTGTAAAAATCGTGTCTTAAAGTTCTGCCTCTGACTGCTGACTTCAGTGTAGAGCTTGTGGGTTGGACTTTTTAAACCTGAGCTAATTGTCTTTTCTTTGCTTTCAGGACATTTTGATAAACTGTCGACGGGCAGCGACCTCTATATCCATCTCTCCTCTGGTGCCGTACTACCTGGCCGTGGGCTGCTCTGACAGCTCAGTGCGCATCTACGACAGACGCATGCTGGGCACCAGAGCGACGGGTAAGCTGTCCTTCATGTTCATATCATTCACTCAGCTTCTTCTGTCTGCTTATGACGGTGGAGCAGATTCACGTCGACTCTCAGGCTTTCAGGTTTGAATTCATAGCGTCGGATATCGAGAAGAATCCACTTTAGGTCACTGCAGATGTTCTCCAGAGGCAGAAAATGAGCATTACAAAGCAATAAATGGAGATTTGTTTTAAAATGTACCTTTATTTTTGTTTGGGGGAGCATTCTTGTAATTCAGCTTCAGCTTCAGCTTTATGAATAAATCAAGGTGACAGATGGAGGTGATGAAGAGGCCTGAGGGGCTTCTCTCTGTGCTGTGTGTGGTCCCCTGTGGGAGATGGCTGTTGTTTAGATGTTTACATGAATAAGATTTCATGCTCTTCTTCTGAAATGCTCCTGACAGCTAGAATAAATAATAAGCTTTGTTTATGGAGCACACAAAATGCTCTTTTACTAGAGTAAAAACAAACATAAAAAAGAGTGCAGAGGCAAACAATTCTCCAATTTGGGTCCAAAACTTTGTCTTTGCTGCAGCGAGCAGTAGTGAGTATCTTTGCAGCATATCATCCAAGTAGTCAGGTCAGCTACATGTGAGAATCCCATCAGCAGAGCCGATGCTGCAGCCATCACCCGTCACTGTCTCTGTCTCTCACCCTCAGGTAACTACATGGGCCGGGGGACGACGGGCATGTGCGTCAGGTTCGTTCCCGCTCACCTGTCCAACAAGTCGTGTCGCGTAACTTCGCTCTGCTACAGCGAGGACGGTCAGGAGGTGCTGGTCAGCTACTCCTCCGATTACATCTACCTGTTCGATCCCAAAGATGACCAGGCCCGAGAGCTGAAGGGCCCGTCTGAGGAGAGGAGGGAGGAGGTGAGCAGGAACCGTGTGCTTCCAGCTGTGGCATGGCTCTATGGATGGTAATCTCAGTCCGTTTGGCCTGTGTGCCAACCATAGCCCTCAGAAACATTTTGTGTGGCACCTGAACGAACTCTGAAATACATGAATTTTATTTGAATCATCCATTGCCCATTTCATCACTTTAAATAGCCTGCATTTAATGCAATACATTTAATACTTGGTCACTGCTGAGTTTGGTGCTCCAGAAACATAATGTTAAACACCATTATGAGACCAATCACAAATGGGTTTTATGGTATTTCCTGTGGGGCCCTGCTGGCTCCCTACATTTGTACTCAGCCGTCAAAACTGTGAGGACCCCTCTGCTTGTCTGCTAGCTCGTCGATCCTCTCGTGAGGTTGACGTTTGTGCTCTTGAGTGAAATATCTCCACAGCTATTGAATGAACTTGGTACTAACACCCATGTCCCTCTCATGACGAAACCAAACCAATGCTTTGATTTTAAATCAAATATCTGCAATGCTAACCACACCCTCATCAGCCTCAGCTCTACTTTGTGTCCAGTGCTAATTAGGAAATGCTGTGCTAGCAGCTCTGTGAGGCTGTTCTCACACACAGCTGTGTTCGAGTTGAACGCTAACATCAGCTGTGCTAATATCAAGCTCCCAATGACAATGTTAACATGTTTATATTCACTATCTTATGTTGGCGTGCTCACATTTCATATAGATATTCAATTTAATATGGGGAAGCAGCAAATCCTCACTTTTTAGAGGCTGGAAACAGCTTTTTTCAACGGAAACAATTACTGTAGAAAATGCCGCTGTATCACAATTTTTTGGATTGACTAAGCAATAAATCTAGTAGTCTCAGCTCTAACTGAAATATGTGCTTATAATCTGATGCAGAGAAACTCGGTGCTGCAGCAGCCTCTTTGAGCAGGTGTAGCCCCCATACTCAAACCTGATGTTCCACCGATCGTTAACGACTTGTGTACCATAGAAAAAAAAACAAACAAGTTTGTGTAGTCAGGCACAGCCGTCCATGCGGACAGTGATGATTTTCTTTTGCGTGAGAGGAATTTTTTATTGGAAACAAACAGAACAGGGGACCGTGTCGTGGCTGTCTGCTTCTCTTAGAGCTCTGCAGACATCACTGCTAAATCTGCACTGGCTGATGCAGTGCGGTGAGCGGAGCAAATGACCCTGAAGAACGGAGGAGAGGAGAAGAACATGCAGAGAAAATGAACTCTTTCTTAAAAGTATTTAGGTCATCATATCAGCTCAGCAGGAAAACTGGACCTGAAGTGTTTACTGCCGGCGCTGGTCTTCACGTGTGTCTGAATGTGCTGGATCACGGTGCCAGTGTTTCAAAGCCTTGCGGTGAGTTCAGCTGTGTCGAGATACAACCACCACACGCATTCCTTTCCAAATACAGCGACCGACGCAGGCACCTCTATCATCCAAAATAGTTCAGGCTGAGTTGGGGTGGACAGCCAAGCAAAGGCTCATTACCCCTTTCTGCTTTGCCTCCACCTGTAACCTCATTTGCTCAAGGTCTTTTTCTATCTCAGTTATTCTACTATCGCTTTCAGCCTCTGCTCCTTTTCACCACCTCCAGCCCATATCCAGACCTGATGACATGTCCTGAGTAAAGCAGGAGATAGTCTCTGCACTAAGACCCCCTTTTTCTATTTCTGGCTCTCAGCCTGTTGCCCTGCAGAGAGAGCCAGGGGACTGGAAAGTGAAGGCAACCTCAGTCGTGCAGCCAGAAGGGGGTGGGGGGTGGGGGGGTGCAGTTTAAAGAGGACACTGACAGAGACGAGCAGTGTTTTGCTTTGGCAGCGGAGCTATTTTTGACCATGCTTTGACTGACAAACTGCTAATCTTTCCCTCTCTCTCTCTCTCTCTCTCTCTCTCTCTCTCTCTCTCTCTCTCTCTCTCTCTCTCTCTCTCTCTCTCTCTCTCCACAGCTGAGGCAGCCTCCAGTGAAGCGTCTCCGTCTACGAGGTGACTGGTCTGACACCGGACCTCGAGCTCGTCCTGAGAGTGAGAGGGAGAGAGATGGTAAGCTGACATGTCGGGTGTACGGGTATGTGTGCTATGCTGCTCCTGTCCCAACTGGTTTGAAACGTGTTGCTGCCGTCAAAGTCAGTGTCACAATCACTGCGCTTCATACACGTCTTTATCCCACCTTTTTTCCTCTTAGTCATCACGGGGTGAAATGGTCCAAACTGCAAAACATAAGTGTCGGCTGCTGAATCAGTATTTGGTCAAATGAACTGTCCCTTTTATGAAGAGGCCTATGAACAGGATGTTTTGTAATGTCATGAGTCATCGCAGATATTACAGCATTCTCCTGCTGTATTTGCCTTTGTCACGTTCCTGTTAACACATCCAGTAAAAAGCAGATATAAACGTTTTCCTCTCCGCTCTTGCAGGTGAGCAGAGCCCGAACGTGTCTCTGATGCAGAGGATGTCAGACATGTTGTCTCGGTGGTTTGAGGAGGCCAGCGAAGCTCAGACCAGCAGAGGAACTCGGCCTCAGACGCGACCCCGAGGTGAGTCGTGAACTGGAACTGAAAAACTGTTTCAACACTCAGGAGGCTGAACATGCTTTGCTTTGCATTATAGGTGTGAGTAATGGGCTTGTGTATGGAATATGTTGTTTTTAAGATCATTATCCAAGTGTGAGGATGCAGAAGGCCTTAACTTACTGGTGTGTGTGTGTGTGTGTGTGTGTGTGTGTGTGTGTGTGTGTGTGTGTGTGTGTGTGTGTGTGTGTGTGTGTGTGTGTGTGTGTGTGTGTGTGTGTGTGTGTGTGTGTGTGCGTATAAATGGGCTGCATTTCCATAGGGCTTTTCTAGTCTACTGACCACTCAAGGCACTTTACAACACATGCTAACATTCATCCATTCGCACACACTCGCTCACACACTGATGGCGGGGCCATAGGGAGCAATTTGGGGTTCAGTGTCTCGCCTGAGAACTCTTGGACATGCAGACTGGAGACACCAGGAATAGAGGAACCGACTGTGCATGTTGTATGCTTTGTTTGTTATGATGCTGATTATATTTTCCCCTTGTTATGCCTCCACGCTGGCGACAGACTCGACTGCTGCCATTATGTCTTCAGGTCGTCTGTCCGTACATCCCTTTCTAGTCAATGCAATATGTCCAGAATTCCTTAGGAAAAACAAAAGCTTACTCCACACAGAAATCCAAAAATGGCCTGCAGAGTATCATTGGCACCTTCTTAGACGCTGCAAGAAATAACTGGATTTCAAACAGGTGATTCACCTTGAACTCACCTGTGGTGAGTCACAGGTACCTGCAGTCTCATAATCACTCATTCAACCAGTTTGAATGGAGCAAAGTACTCATTGTGCTGTTGTGTATCACTGCTTTTACCACAGTGACCATGGACGAGAGAAAGAAAGGAGAGCGCTTTGAGCAGATAAGAATGAATATAATAGACAAGCTGCGGTAAAAATAAAGGCTACAAAACCATCTCCAAGCAGCTCGATGTTCAAATAGAAGCAAGTATTATACCCCATTGTGGAGCAAAATGTACTGCCCGGTGTCAGAAAGCTCGCAGATCTCCAACAGGATAAAGAGCAAAAACAAGCAGATAAAAGCACCAAAAAATGGACAAGAACAAAACATCCGACTATTCTGAAGTGGCCTGATCCGAACCCCATCAAACGTCTGTGGAAAGAGCTGAAACTTGCAATCGGGAGTAAGCGCCCATCAAATCTGAGACAGCTGGAGCGGTTTGCTCAGGAAGAGTGGACCAAACCACCCGGGAGCAGGTGCAGAAATCTCACTGAGAGCTGCAGAAAACATTTGATTGCAGTGATTACCTCTAAAGGTCGGGCAACAAAATATTAGGCGAAGGGTCTCTTCAAGCCATTTTCATTTGTTTTATTGTTTAAAATACTATGTAGGAAAAAAAAATCAGAAGACAAGTCTGATTTACTTTTTGTGAGATTTGATCCAAAAGTTCGTTTTAATCTTTGAATGTGTTCAAAAAGTCATCGGTAGATTATAATCATGTATTTATCTTCTTATTCCAGGAACAGCTGTCCGTCCAGAGGGGTCCTCGAATCCTCCAGCTGCCCCTGCAGGAGGCTCCAGCGAGGAGTCCAGCATCCCTGAGGGGCCCTTGGGGACAGACGCCCCAGAGGTACCCGCCGGGCCTGTCGCTGCCGCCATCCCTAAATCCACTTCCTCCTCCTCCTCCTCAAGGTCATCATCCACAGTCACAGCACCTCCTCCTTCCAGCTCCTCATCAGCAGAGAGTTCGGCCCCTTCCACCTCCCCCCCCACTTCCTCGCCAGACTCGGAGCAGAGGAGTCAGACAGACACGGCCGGGACCCCCACGCCCACGCCCACCTCGGAACCCACGCTCTCAGGTAAGAGTAAAACACACGCACACACACACACACACACACACACCACAGAAATTCACATGTTCACACTCTTCAGCACAGCGAGTAGGTGTCCTCGGATCAGCTCCCCTGTGTATGTGTGAGTGCGTGTGTGTGTGTGTGTGTGTGTTTGTTGGAGCCACTCCACTCAAGCAGCTGCCTCACTTCACTCTCTTCTCCCTCAGCATCCTGTTGTCCCTCTCCTCGTTTATTTGCCTGACTCTCTGCTGCTGATCCTCCTCTCCTCACATCCTCCCCTCAGTCTTCTAATAATGCATTCACTCTCCCTCTCTTCCTCTGCCTCTTTGTCAGAGTACGGTCCTCATCGGCTGCCCATAAGTTTAGTGTGTAGGCGTTTGCAGAGGTTACTTCGGCTGGCCGACCCACCAGGACGGGGTCAGCGAGCGGCCCCTTCTTCTTCCTCTTCTTCTTCCTCCGCAGCCCCTGAGAGACAGTCACAAAGAGCTGCTACTACTGCCGCTGCTGCCGAGATGCAACCCTGTACAGGTTACCCTCCCCTCCGAGCTCCCCTCCCCGCAGCGCCTCTTCCATATGGGCTGTTCGCCTGGGCCCCCTCCCCTGCCATCTTACCCCTCCCCTCTATATAGGAAAGGCATATGTGTCTGTTTGTAGGGACAGTTAGGCTCCAGAAAGACCCAGTCTTGCCAGAACTGACCACTAATCCCACAGTGATCCCCTTTCCCTTCCCCAGTAATGCACCCTGTACTTATTAACCTCGAGCTGTCACTGCGTCGCCTCTCTACTGTTTGCTCAGCCCCTCGCTCACTAATGCTCTCACTCCATCACTCCACCTGTTGCTTGAGTTCTCACCTGCAAACTCTCCTGCTGGAGTGGCACCAGCCAGTGTGAAGCTCTGCTTTGGCGTCCTCATGGCTCATGTGGTTGTTCAGCCATGTTTGATACTGAGTTGAGTTAGCTGCGTAGGACATGATTCACTTTGGTTTGTTCTCACTTAAACTTGACAATCACGACTAAAGCCCTTTTCAGACATGAAACTTCATCTATTGGATCTGTTGAAGTGACGGCTTTGGGGTCCGCTATGCAAAAAGTTGAAAAGCAATGATATGAAGGGAGGAGGGTACATCAGTGATGGTCTTTCAACCTTATTTTGGAGTCACAGCCTTGATTAATGGCCATTGTGAGCTGGAGGGATGCTCACTGCCGCTTCTCAAAGTGACATTTTCTCAGTTTCACCATTAATTAGAGAACAGATTCAGCTGCCAATGTTCTGATGTGTAACAGTGCACAAGCATCAGATGACAAGATGTTAATTTGGGACTCATTTCATTCCTGTTTGCTCACATGCTGTGCAGAGCTTTTGCTGGAGCTGCAGATTTTAGGAATGAGTATTTGAGAGAGAATGCTGCTCCAATGATTCTTTTGCTTGTATAAAGGGTTTTTTTTGCCTACAAATTCTTTTATAAGCTGATCTGACATCCGAAGGATCTCTGTTTTGCAGTGTTTTGTGGTTTGTTAAGCTGATTGTATTTTATTTGCAAACTGAAAATGATCATTAATGCATTCAAGATGTGTATTTAATGCCTTGTGATGATATTTGTGAACATTAAAGGGTTTGTTCCAGTGGGATGGTAGTTGGGACGTTTATGTCAAAGTGGCTTATTCCACCTTGATGTGTCGTCGTCGCTTCTGTGTCACGAGGTGTGTGTCTGAAAGGGGCTTTACTGGACAAGTTCATGTACAAAAACTGCACAAAAGGCCGTTGCTTGTGGTGTGTATGTTAAAACCAGGCTGCACTGATGAACAGCAGCTTTTGTTACCTCTGATCATCATCATTTAAAAAATGTGTTGATTGAATTCAGCGCGTAGATTCTTGGATTGCGTTGAGGTTTCAAAGGCAAACAGAATTGAATTGTAAGATGTGTATCTCCATCATGGTGTCTTAGTGAGCATGATGCTTATTTTAACACTGCTGGAATTAACCACCTATTGGCAGAACATGTAGTCAGCATGTGTGAGCTCGTCACGTTCCTGTGTTCGTTCAGACTTACTAATCCTCGACACTCATTCTGCATATAAAAGCTGAAGCTGCACATGAAGCGGGTGAAATGACCTCCCCGGTTATCAGAAGAAGCTTTTTTTTCCTTTGGCTGATTTTACAGCTCCTCCTGCTTGGCCTTGGATTTTTATTTTTATTTTTTTTTAACATGAAGTTTTTAACCCTTGACTGTGTGAGCCCTCAGGTTTGACCTCTGTGTCCGATGTTTAGTCGGTCTCATTTGTGTTCCAGATTCCCCCTCGTCTGTGGTAAACAAACAGCTGGGATCCATGACTCTTGATGAACAGCAGGGTGCGTCCTCTCCCCCCCACCCTGCCTCTTGCTGTGTCTTCTTCACCCTCCCTCTTAAACACTGTCATACCTCTGCACAGTCTGTCATCCATTGTTTTCATGCTTCTTATTCCTCTGTCATCACTGTACTTTCCCATTATTCCCATATTCTGTCCAGTTACTATAATAACAATAATAATAACAGTAACAGTAATGTAAACTGTACAAATCTTTTTAGTTTTTTTAGTATCATTAAGAGATACTGTGATAATTCTACTATCTGAATATCAACTTACTTTGGTATACATGATGCAGGTGGGGGTCCTTTGGTTAACTAACTGCTTTTTATCTGTACTTAAAGGGTTAGTTCAAATTTACACCCAGAACACAAGCGGTGATTCCAGGTTCCAGCCAAAGTTAAATCCACAGGCAGCAACAAGCAGGTTTCAGGCTTCATATCGGTCACTTCAGCTAGTTTAATTCTGTTTAAACAATCAGACACTCGTCACTTATCATCACAAACCCTTCAGCGCTTCAATTACGCACTCAGTGGTCCGCAGTTTCTCCCCACTTGGATTTGAACAAAACTCAGTAGAAATGTTCAGGGGACGGCACAGGAGGTCTCCTGTGAGTTAAATCAGATTCAGGCATCTTGAGTTATGAGCAAATATGTGGTTCTGTCCAATAGGTTTTGAGGTACAGATTTTTGGTATCTGTGGCGCCCTCTATAGGATGGCCTCAAAATGCTTCAGTAAGCCTGTCCCAAAGCATGGCCTGAATATATGTGCAAAAATATACGATGACTGGACAAATGGCCATAGTTCTGCTAAGCCTGCCCCTTGAAACCTTTTTTGGTTGATGGCGGCCATGTTTTTCAACCGACCTTATTTATAATAGCAATGTGTATCTAGATACAGTAAAAATCCAACAGGTTCTATTAATATTACTGATTTTAAAACCTTCCAAAATGACAAAAATCCATCGTGGCAGACTTTGATGGCCATTAAGTTTACAATTTGTTCTTTTAAAAAAAGAGTTGTGGCCAAGATAAGAACTGAGCAGGACATTTTCCAGTTGAAATATAAACTTAAACCAACATAAACACTGACACCAACATTTCTCCAATAAGCTGATGATCCCGGTATGTTTATCAGTTAGTTCTAATTCACACAAGTACGTTCTGGACATTTTAACTCATTATCAAAGGATTAATCCATTATCTGAATAGTTGATGATTAATTTCCTGTTGATGGACTAATTGATTAACTGACCAATCACTGCTGCTGTTGTCCTGAGTTACAGTACTTGTCTGCTTTTGAGGCGTCTCCTTTCACATGAATACAGCGTGGTCAACAGGGTGGAGACACATTTGTTTTGTTTTCCCAAAGCACAAAGACATTTGAAAACTTTGCTGTGAGTCACTGTCATCAGTTTTCTTTGGGTACTACTTTAATGAAAAGGTAGAACTAACTTTGCCTAACACCTTACGAGTCTGTAACAACCAGCTGGTGTGTGTCATGATCCTCTGGCGTGTGTGTACCTTGTGTCTTGGTGCGTGTCTGTCTTGTTGCTGTGGCTGCTGGCAGTCGAACAGAGTGCCTGCCTTTGTCCGCTCTGTTAATGTCCGCTGCATGTCTTCATTTCTATTGTTAATCAATGGAAAGTGATGCAACAGGAGGTTGCATGTTTCCAGTGTGCTTTTAAACAACCACTTACATGCTGTGACAACTGGAAACACTTCTCTCAGCTAACAATCGTCATAATCGTCAGAATCATTGGGTTTTCGCGGAGCAGATTTAATTCTCGCTTGCTTCGTGTCTGTGTGTCTTCCTCTGCCCTCTCAGGAGCTGCAGAAGCTGCAGGTTCACCTCCTGATCAGTCTGGTCCTGTACCAGTCAGCAGCAGCTCTCCCACCACCTCCACCACCACTGGCACAAGTCGATCCAGTACAGCAGAGCCAGTCCTCAGCCTGCACTACAGCTCAGAGGGGACCACCACCAGCACCATCAAGCTGGACTTCACTGATGAGTGGTGAGTGGTCGCCTGAGCGTGGAGAGATAAAAGGCCAGTTTAAGAATCACATGCCAAGTACAGTAACTCTTTACTCCTGAAGCACCCGTCTGACCAATCACAAAGAAGCGCAATGATTCAGGACCTCATGAAGTTTAATGCAAAGTGTCAAAGAGAAAATACGAGGCAATAAATTGCTGACAATAAACAGCATGCATCATACTCAACATATCTGTGTCACACCCACCTGGCAGCACCAACCTAAGATGCTTAGTGAGGACAGAACAATCAATAAACAGATGGTGTGAACAGACCTGCAGTCAGCTTTATACAACCCTGACTCCAAATAAGGTGTGATACTGTGTGAAGTGTAAATAAAAACAGAATGCCATCATTTACAAACAGTGTTTACAAAGTGTTCCTGAGCCTCTGTATTAATCTCCTTCATACAATCATGTGTTCACAAAGTGATGAACCTCTCTCCATCCTTGCTTGTGAGCGACTGAGCCTCTCCAGGATGCTCCTTTCATACCCAATCATGATACTCTCACCTGTTACCAATCAACCTGTTTACCTGTGGAATGTTCCAAACAGGAGAATTCCACAACTTTCTGTCCCAACTTGTTTGAAACGTGTTGCTGCGTCAGATTCAGAATAAGAATAAATTACAAAAATCAACGAGGTTGATGAGGTCATACAGTAAATATATAAGGATTAGCAAGTTATCACCTTCTGTCTTCTTTATGTTTTACACAGTGTCTGAACTTTTTTGGTACAATAAACTCCTCACTGAGAAACAATTAAAAATGAATGGACACCATGTAGAAAGAGGGACTCACTACGGTTTTATCTTTGTCCTCAGGAGCAGTAACACATCCAGCTCTATGGGCAGTGGAGGCCCCAAAGCATCTGAGGGTGTGGCTGCTCAGACCAGAGAGAGTCTGTCGATGCAGAGTTCAGTGTCAGAGCAAGGTGAGTCCTGCAGAGCTGAGAAGCGGTGTTTTGACAGTTTCATGCATGTTTCGCCGTTGACACGCTGCATCACCGATGGGTGTGGTCAGAAGCGTGCTCTTATGCACCGATAACAGCGATGCCAAGCTGTACCGGAGAACACCTGTACTGTATCACTGCAAGAAGATGGGAAACCACTGGAGGTCAGCAAAGGCAGGATTTTCAGAGATTTACTCTTAAACTGTAGTATTCAAAGAAGGAAATTCATTGGTCAGAGGTGCAAAAAATACACAAAAAAATCCACATGCATCACAAAAAACATGCACTCTGCTCCACCTTAATCAGTCATCATGCCTACAACCAAACCACACAATAGTGCATTTGAAAATTGTCCCACATGTATTAATATGTGTTTTTCCTCAGCTCCCTCGGAGTCCTCGGGGCAGCAGAGTGTGTCCGCCGCCTCCACAGAGCCACCGTGTGACGCCTCCTGCTCCGGCGTCCTCGGCAGCTCGTCAGCCGGGGCTCCAGCGGAGGTCTCCTCCGAGGGGGCCGGCGTGGCTTCTGCGCCGCTGGAGAGGAGTCAGCCAGAGGGTACGGAGGACACGTCGGGGGGCTGCAGGAGAGCGGAGCCCACAGCGGAGGAGGGGGAGGAGGGTCAGAGTCAGCCTGCACGTGGCAACCAGGACTCCGACGACAGCGACGACGATCCCATTCTGATCCCGTCCACGAGGTTCAGAGGACAGGGCCAGAGGTACGCTAGGCAACATGTGCTTGAATGCACATCTCTTAGATTCAGACGTTGCTCTTGTTTAATATTACGTATCATATTGCCGTTGACTGTTTCACTACAAATGTAGATTTAATTCCAGAGGATCTGCAGTAGGAGATAGGATGATCAGGTAACTAAAAGCATCTAACCTGTCAGGTGTGTGACATGCAGCGGAGCATTAAACCTCAGCAGCACATCACGATGTTGCTCATTTCACTCACAAATAAACTAATACACACACACAGCTAACAGCGGATTTCGAGTGATGTGCATGTGAGTACTGACTGCACAGTTGTGGGTAGCAGCATAACAGCAGCACTTTGAAGATCTTGGACAGAACAGAGACGATGAATGAACAAAGATCGGTGCATGACATCCTGGTGGAAAGGAGCCGAACGCAGCTGATTTCCTCAGTTAGACCTCCTTGATGCTAGGTCACTACCTGAACCAGCGTGTATCTGCGTTAATTTAGTGACACTGCTGTCATGTATTAAATGGACAAGACTTTGCATAACAGTATTGAAGGCTTAATTCAGTTATGATGGAACAAGCAGGTGTTTCGACTTGAATGTGGCTGCTTTCCAGCTTGGGGTTTGTTTAAACTAAGCTTTTCATTGGTTGAAGTGATTAAAAACCAGCATAGAAAATTTTAAAGCATGGGGTTCGTGAGCATCAGCGACAGCATGAGTTTGCCTGTCTTCTGTGTGTGTGTGTGTGCGTGCGCGCGCTTCATAATCACATGTGCTGGTTTCCTTGTGCTTCGCAGACGCTCGGCAGCTGCTCGTATCCAGGAGCTGTTTCGCAGAAGGAAAGAGAGAAGGGAGATGGAGGAGAGCGAGACCCAGAATATCAGGAGACCCTCAGTCAAAATGGTCTACAAAGGCCACCGAAACTCCAGGACAATGGTACACCACACTGTTTACATCATAGTAGAGTTTACAGACATGAGAGTGGCGTCAACTTTCCCAGAGAGAACACAAATAAACTGGCATCCTAAAATGTTGAACTGTTCCTTTAATAATTCAAGGTGGTTTTTATGTCTTCCGTGTGTAGATAAAGGAGTCCTGTTTTTGGGGAAACAACTTTGTGATGAGCGGTTCGGACTGCGGCCACATCTTCATCTGGGACAGACACACCGCAGAGCACCTCATGCTGCTGGAAGCCGACAACCATGTGGTCAACTGCCTGCAGCCGCACCCCTACGACCCCAGTGAGTCCCGCTCCGCCTTTACCCTGCGCCGCAGAAGGCCCTTGTGCTGACGGGACGCCATGACGAATGTTCGTTTTCTGCTCTGTTTCAGTTCTGGCTTCTTCAGGGATAGACTACGATATCAAGATTTGGTCGCCGCTGGAAGAGTCGCCATCTTTCAACAGAGTTCTCGCTAATGAGGTATGACTTCGAAGAGATCAGTGAGATCAGTGGATTTATTGATTGGCTTATGAAAGTGTGCGGCACTGATACAAGACAGCAGCAACAATCAAAGTTAGCAGAGATGCAAACAGCCTCATCTTTTCTTTGGAAGGAAACATGCATCATCATTTCCATGGACACAATGATTAAACAAGGCTGCACAGACACCATGAAAAATATCTGACTTTTTTCAACTAATTCAACCAAGAGCAGTTGCCTTTAAAAAGCCATGGTAAGTAATTCATTGTTCAGGTAACCTTCAGAAACCCAGGATTCCTTTGAAGATGGCTTGTTCTGCCCTTCTTTCACAGCAGGACAGTTTTCCCTTTCTTCTCTGTCTTCCTGGTATCAGTCAGATTCCACTTCCTCCGCATGTGTTTCACTCTTCCTCACACCTTTCTTCTACTTGTCTTTCCAGGTTATAACTCGGAATGAGCTGATGCTGGAGGAGACGAGGAACACAATCACAGTCCCAGCTTCTTTCATGCTCCGAATGTTGGCCTCCCTAAATCACATCCGATCAGGTAACTCGTGTTCAACTGTGTATTTGTGTGCAGACGCTGTTTACTTGTGCTTTTCTCCTCATGCCTTTTATATCTGCCTTTTCCTTCTTGCAGATCGACTAGAAGGCGATCGCTCTGAAGGTTCGGGCCAGGAAAACGAGGATGAGCAGTAGCCTGCTGGCGTTTTATTTTAAAGAAAACACGATTTCTTTTTGCTGTATAGCACTTGAAAAAAAACCCGAGATTTGTACAAGTATAGTGTAGAATACTTCCTTTTGAAAATTAGTGTAATTTCTAGCCCCCCTGTGTTTTTTTAAGATGACTTTCTTACTGATGTTTCTGTTTGAGGATAAACTACATCTGTGTTAATGCAAAAGGCGAGGACGTCAGTATATATGTAAAGGTGAGAATAATGGCGGCTGGTGTGCAAGGATGTTAAGTGCAATATTATTTTGTTAGGAGAAAGTGAGCTTTGATCAGTGTTAACGTGTGACATTTTGAATTTGTAGCACAAAGCTAAGAGATGTTGATGTGCTGCTCCGGCAGTTACGCATGTAAGCAAGGACTTTAAGTAAAACATACTTGGCGAATGCTTTAATTTTGTCGTTGAAGAAAAAGAAAAAAGAAAAAAAAAGAAACAGAGCTGTGGTTCTTCTCCCCAATGGGGCGTGTCAGTTAATTATAATCTTTTACAGAATTTGGAAAAAATAAAGCTATGGCATCTCAAAGATGTCAACACTTAGGTGTGGAAGATAAAAGCTTAAGGCGACTGTGCAACAAGCGAACAAGTGAACTGAAAATCAGTCCAGCAATAAACGACAGTCTGTGCTGAGGCGCCATCCATGATTCTGCAGAAACACACAGCACCTGTCCTGTGACGTGGCAGGTCGACAGCACTGTTCACCTGTTGTTAGCTTAGCTTCAGTTTCAGACTGAAGATGACATGTCTCAAACCCCGTAGCTGTGTCCTCATCAGCTTGGTTTAGCCTAAACCAGTTCGTGTTTTCTCCTAACTTCAACCTCCTGCAGACATGGACTAACTGAGGCTGAAGGTAATCAAGCTCAGTATAAAGGCAGATTTCTAAAGCTCAGATAATTGTATTAATTTCTAAAATTTACATTTAAAACAACGATCAGGTGCCTGTATGAGCACTGAAGCAGGTTTTGCTTGCTGTAAAACAGACAGTTTAAGAATATTCCATGCATTTGTCAAAACCTAGTGCTTAAATTACCCACAATGCACATCAGCAGATGAAAGGTCTGAGATTTGGGTGTTATACTAGTCTAAAATAAGTGGAGTTCCCCTTTAAGAACGTGAGTAGCTGCTGTTAAACATGGCCGGGCATTTGACTTGTACATAATGGTAATACATGAGAGCTTTGTCAAATACTGAGTGATACTAAGCTTGCAGTGGTTCCAGACTGCAGGACAGGTGGCCGTTGTTTTGGCAGCTGCTGTGAAGACACTGACATGGTTCAGGTTCGCCCCTCCACGTACAGAATCACAGCAACACAAACGGAAAATGTAATAAATAGAAAACTGGTTCAGAAATGTTTATGTAAAAAGTTTTAATAGAAGAATCTTCTTAATACAAAACTTTAATGCAAATATTTGTATTAATACTTACTGTATAGAGAAAATCAAAAGGTTACATCACTTCTCAGGTGTATAGCTTTTTTTTTTTTTTTACAAAAGTAGTACCATTCAAACATAATATGAAGATACGAGGTAAGACTGAAGCACCAGTACTGTGCTCTACTTAATACAAATGTCCACTGAGTTCCTCTTTATAATAGTAAAGTGAGCGATGGAGTGTATAAACTGAGGTAAACACACATGTACTAATGAATATTTACTAAGACAGTGTTGTTGATAAAGACCAGTTTTTCCCTCAGACAGAACTTGTCCTCCAATTTGACTCTGAACCCAATTTTTTTATTTTTTTGCTGAGTTGACTTTCAGTTACCAATATAGCAAAATAAAGTAACTTATTTGTGACCGCTTGTCGCTTTGCACTGCTCGGTCTGTGCACAACAGTATGAAATGTGATTGCATTTTCATTAATACGACAATCTTGAAATACTGATTACTCAGTGGTTCTGAACTTCATTCACTCATTAACCCATCTGACCGTCCATGTCATCTTCACTACATCACCATGAACATACGGCTTTATCTTGGACAGAATGCAAAAACAGTGATCAAATGGTAACAATGACCTTCTCACACATACAGTACCATGAGTGGTTTCTGTCAGAGCAAGTACCAAGTTCGAGTGCAATACGATTATCATGACCTGTCAGGACTGTCCCAGTTTCTAATGCCCCTGTGGTCACATCAGGTACCTACACAATGAGGACCACATCAGTCTGCAACACATTCTTTTCAATGATGACGCTCGGGGCTGGACATACATACTGTATCACTCTAATCATTTTGATATTTTTTATGACAAATTATAGAATTTCCTTTTGTGCTCATTAATTCCTATTCAGGGCTTTGGTTGGAGAGTTATCCCAGCATGCACTGGGGTAGAAGTCAGGGCTAGCAAACGTAATCCAATTGACACCTGCAGGCAATTGAGTGATTTCAATCCACCTGAGAAGCCTGTCAAATCAACAGGCTTCTTTCACAGCAGACATTTGGACTTGTCATTGTAGGTAAAGCACAGGTGTTATTAATAACATTAACAGTGACTCTGATTAAGCCACGACAGCATTAACAACACAGACCCTGAAACTGAAGCTGCTAAATGGAATTCAGCCATCATTAACTTCATTATTTACGCCTGTGATTTTTTTTTTCTACTGTAACAAGTCAACATGTCTCCTGTGGGGAAAAAACAAAAGTCCAAAGCCCAAACAAAAAACTGTGACTGTGATCTGTCTTCTGCTCCCTTTTCATTTCTGCTGTATTACATTAAAGGCCCTGCATGTTTTCACTGATTCTGGTGATTAGACCTCTACTTATGCCACGCTCATGTCATATCAAGTTTTTGTAATTAGCTGGGTCATAATCATGACTGAGAAACTGAACTTTTCCTGGAATATACCTAGGAATATATCTGACTTTACACTTAATATTACAGTATTGTCTAAAAAAGGGACAAATATACCAAAAGTCTGACATGTCAACTAGAACCCAACGTGATAGGCGGGATTTTGAGTCATAAAGTCACAAACAAGGGAATCTTCCCATCCTGCCCATATGATGACAACGTGGCATCAGGTTGAAGGTGGGGGGAGCTCCGTTGGGAAATACATGAGGTCATCATGTACCAATAAGACTGGTAACGCTGTGAGTTGTCCTACATTAACCACTACAACAAAGCTAACAGAGTGTCAGTCAAGTCCAGTTTGTGCAGGCCCAGTCACACAGTAAGTAGAGACACCCGTGTGTCTGAATAAGAGAGAATTTGGGCTTGAAACAGACTTTTCTGAGTGTAACAAAGGGGACATTTTACGCTGATCTGATAACAGTGTTATGAGTCTTTAGGAAGATAGAAACAATTCTTCTTCTTGAATACTGGCCAGCCCCAATGAGGCACATGCTATTTGAAATTGGGAGGACATAGAATAATATATAGTAATAAACAAATTACTACAATGATCAGATCATTTAAGCTACAGTAGTAAAGGCTTCCTATTTGATTACACTGATCCATACAAAGACACTAATGCTGTGCACCTGGTCCAACACTGTAGAATGAATAATGTGCCTCTTCCTGTTTCCTAATAATTTCAAGTATGGAGTACCCACATGTAGAGAGATCAGACTTCATGAACTGCACCACAGAGCAGGACAAGCACCACTCTGAATGGTCACATATGGTGGTGTGAAGGGTGTAGCATCCTTGCAGTTCACTAATAAACTGAGTACGGCCTATAAGCATGTTCGCACCAGCTGCGTTCAGGCTGGCTTTTCCTCCACGTCCTGCTCTTCTTCTTCTCTGTCGTCTTTTACGATCCCTTCATCGATACTCTCCAGCCTCAGTCTCTGACCATCCAGGTATCTTGGTCTCGGCGCTGCCCTGGTCGTAAACAGTCCCCCTGGCAGAGCCAAATCCTCCCCAAACAGGGTGAGCTTAGCGTCACTCTCTATAGCCTTCGCCAGACAGGAAGCAAAGGTGTCCAGAGATTTGTGTATGTCTGCGTGGACTTGAACCGCGGACGTGTTTTCAGCTGCGGAGAAGAACAACGTGTAATGTTCATTAGATAAACACTAGAGTAAACAAATATTTAGTCTGATGTTTTGTTTTGCAGCTTGCTGACCACAAAGTTATTTTCTAAGCTTTCAGTGAGCACGAAGTGAACTCTCCCCTCTAATCTGGTGAGGCGCGGGGAGGCGACAGATACCTTTGGAATGCTCCACCTGGTCTTCAAAGGTGACTGAGCTCCTCCTCTTTCCGGACGGATTCCCGTGGTGCTGTGGGTGGGAGGAGCCGTCTGTGGAGAAGTTATCCAGCAGCATCACGTCTGTGCCTGCACGGGAAACATTACAGACACAAAAAGGTTGGCTAACTGAGAGCAGTAATATACAGGACACTCGTAATGTGAGGTCTTTGTCTTACACATGACATTACTTGCCCTACCTCGGCCACACTGAGCCGAAGACATGAGCTGTGAAACAGGAATGTGAGGCTGACTGTAACAAAGCTGTAGGACTATGACGCAACCTGCCAGCCATTCAAAACCTCATGTTTACAAGTGTCATTAATCACATCATCTGCATTTCCCGTTCAAGTTTAGATCAAATGTCCAGTTTTAAAAAGCAGGATAGTCAGAGTTTAATAGCATCATTTGTCAGTAAAGATGCAACTTCTGCTGCCATTACAACCACTGGGACTGACTTGATTACTAAATATAAGAGCAACCCAGTAAGATAATGATTAGCATGAACTCTCGATAACAGTGTATTGTACTTCTGAAACAGTCCATTGATCATTATTTAATGAGTCAACTGACAGACAAATAATTGTCCTTAATTATGATCACAGTCAAATTCATTGTTTAAGCAATTTATCAAGAAAGATGTCAAACAATTATCTGGTGCCAGCTTCTGAAACATTTTACAAACCACAAATTCTGATGTGATTGCATTTTTGATTGTTAGGAGGTTCAGACCTTCAGATTGTCAATAATCTGATAAATCCAGTTTACTGTCCATCCCTGACATCAGATGAGCATGCAGTGTCTTCACGCTGTTAAAGTGTCAGAGTAAACTCACAACAGTCAGTTACCAACTGCAAATGCTTTAGTTTTGAGTGTGCTGACAGACACTATGCTCCCACACGCTATTGTGTGTGTGTGTGTGTGTGTGTGTGTGTGTGTGTGTGTGTGTGTGTGTGTGTCTACTGCGTATAATTAGTATAAGTGTTTTTTTCCTGCTCCTTCTGCTTCCTGTGTGCAAAACTTACATGAGTCCTGAGTGAAACTGAAGCCAGTGTCTCCTGTGCTGCTCCCTGGGGCCAGCAGATGCCCTCCGCCAACCAGCATGGCTGTCAGGTGTGGGGACATACCCAAGTCTAAAAGAACACAAACAAGTTCTTATTGTACAACATCATACAAAACATAAAATCACAATCAAGACAGGACAGTAAGTCTAAACATGCTGTCCATACTCTACACCCACTGTACCCATTCAATACCTATTCTAACATCCACTCTTGCACTATTGTATCCCTGTTTAAAGTTTACGGACATGGACTAAGATGTATGCAGACATTGTACATACTAGTCTGTATATAACAACTTTATGTTTATGTTTGCTTATCTTTGTTGACTTTGCTGTCCTTGTTTTTCGGTTGTTCGTCTATGTGTGTCTTCCTGAACACGCTTCTTAACACAGTGTATAAGTACACTGATGTTCTGATTTTTGGTCAACAATTTAACATAAAGAAGCCATAAGTCCAGCTACACAATGATGTCAACATTCCTTTGAATTGATGTGCATGATAAACAGAGGCACCACTCCTCTCCCACCTGTGATTCTGTTGGAGATGCTGAAGAGGCGGGACGTCCTTTGCCGCGTAGCGAAGGACTCTCTGTAGTAGCGATCTCCAAAACACATCCCCAGCAGCTCCTTCCTCACCGTTTTATTCCACAGACCATAGATGAGCGGGTGGCACACCGCGCTGCAGAAAGACAGCCATGCCACCAAAGTCTCCAGTCCCTGAGACACACTCCCTTGTCCCCACAAAGCCTCTGTGCACACCACACCAACATACGGGCCCCACGTCATGAGGAAGGTGCCGATCACCACTAAGATGGTGACAAAGGCCTTGCACTGGCTCCCCGCATACACAAGGCTCCGCCGGCTTCCATTCGAGGAAGTTGAGGTGCTTGAGTTTTTTCGTCCGTTTCTCTGAGCTCCAGTGGACTCGTCCTGGGCCACAACAACTGTCCCACAGTGTACTTTGCGGGCTTTCATGCGGGCAACACGGAAAATTACACCGTAACAGGCCAGCATGATGAAGAAGGGGGGAAGGGTGCACCAGGTAACCCAGAAGGCAGTGTAGCTCAGCTCCCTGTGCCAAGAGGCCACACAGGTCCACTTGAAGCAGTCGAACTCGAAGGAGGACCAGCCAAACAGAGGAGGCAGACAGCCCACCAGGGAGTGTAGCCACACATAGGAAATGACGACAACCGCCCGGTTTCCTGTGATCTTCATGGGGTAGATCATTGGGTAAAGCACTGCGTAGTACCTGTTGGGAAGAGAGAAGAACACAGTGAGGAAACCCTACACTGGGCTCATGGGAGCGCTCTGGTCCAAGTAACACACAGGCTATTTAATTTTGAGTGAAGCTAAAGGCTGCACTTTTCCCCCACAACAATGCAGTAAAGAGACTTTTGAAAAGCTGCAAGCACAACAGAAAAGGAGAGGCTTGGCAGGGAGAACAAAAACATGCACTGTAATCAAAAATTCCCAAAGGTGCTGAGGGTAATTAGGACAACACTGAGAACAGTGAGGACTGTATGCTACTGAGCTATTTTACAGTAGATCTTAGTCACATTTTACAGTCCTCTGAGTTGTGATCCCTAACAAGAATAACAACATAATTATGAGTGGTATTCAACGTTTTACATTTGATTGATCTATCTTTTAGTACATAACATTTAAGGAAAATCCACTAAAACCGCAAAAAGTCACATGGGATGTCATCAAATCTCGTTTTTTACAACTGACAATTATGGGTGAGCAACTGGACGAATATTTTTTTTTATTTAGTTCTAACAAAGTGTGTTTTACACTAACAAGGCAATTAAGCTTGTCTTAGTTCAGTGAAAGAGAGAAACTTCAATTCAGAAGGCATACAGTTTTATTTTTCTGTTAAATAAGAAAAATGGGTGTAGAAATATTTTCTTTATTGACATTCTGACAGTTATTTTGTTCGTTAGAAGCATTGTGAACTTCCTGCTCATGCACATATCCCAATGAGAGAACTTTGACTAAATAAATAAAATAGTTATTCAAAATTTGTAAATATCGAGTCAAAGAAAAAAGTGGTCAAAGCGGACTTTGCCATACTGAATTAGCTGTATCTGTGCAGGCTTTTATTTGTCACTGTTTCTTGTTTCTAAAAGTAGGATCAGTGGAAATAATCTCCGCATTGCAGATGAATGGTGCATTCATGTCAGTCCACATTTAAAATTGCTTTGTGGAAGCCTGTCTAATGCTTGTCACTTGAGCTGGGAAAATCTCCAGAAAAATACCACGACCTAAGTGTGTGGTTAACCAATCTTATTTACAAGGCTACATACTGACCTTAAAGGGCAACACACCAAAAACTACATTTCACAAGTTTCAGAACATGAGTATGTTTCTTCCAAAGCCAAAAACGGCACAATGCCGAATCTCATCTTCACTTAGTCATAAGAATGAGATAAAGACACAAAGTAACACAAGATTCCACCCACTATCATGCAAATATTAGAAGATCCTCTAGATGAAAGCTGCGATGAAAATCTGACATTTCTGTCAGTTTTATGGAGCTGTTTTTACTCTATATAGGTGTATGGAAACAATTCTAGGTTTTCAAAAATAATAACAACAAACAAATAACTCTTATCATTTCTCATTATGTGATTATACAGAGATTGTCCACATGTGCACGACTGAAACCATCATCCAACACTGACCTGTCAACAGCAATAGCTCCAAGGGTGAGCATGCTGGCAGAGCTGATGAGCAGATAGAGCAGAGCAGTGAAGTTACACCACACCACCCCAAACACCCACTCTCTCTTTGCCGAGCTCACGGCCACAAATGGCAGCACCAGCATGGACAGCAGCAGGTTGGACAGGGTCAGGCTGAACACAAATTTGTTGCTGGGTGTGAGCAGATAAGGCCTGCGATAAAGGGTTGCCACAATCAAGAGGTTCCCCAGGCAGGCAAGGAGCGTGATGGTCACGATGGAGACTGACTCCAGGGCAGCCAGACCGTCACCATTCCCCACTGTGGTGCAGTTCCTACTGCTGTTCATGGTGAGAGACTGGGCCATCAGACAGGTGAAAGAACGGTGGGAGACTGAAAGGGGAATGACATGGTTAGAAAGCAACCAAGCAAGCATACTGCAAAGAAAGTGTTGCTAAACTCCTCGAACAACCTGGTCTGACTGTTAAAGGACCATACCAGCACTTCTTAGCAGACGATTCCTAACAGTCTATTGTCATCACACTGTCTGAATGCATTAAGCTGCTGTCCTCTCATGGCTTTTAATCAGTGGTGGAAAGTAATGAAGTGCATATCACCAAATATTTCACTGAGCACACATTTGTGCCTCTCCATACCTATACTGTGCTACATTTCAGAGAGAAACACTTCATGTTACTCCACTACATGTATCAAACAGCTGTAGTTACAAGTTACTTTGCAGATTAGTATTTCACATACAAAAACATATCGTTGGTCTATAAAATTCTACCGATTTGAGTAGATGTCACTAACAGCGCCAATTCAACCAACTTCCAAATCATAATGCTTGTTGCACAAGTTCTGCATCAGTGATAATAATTATATAACCAACGTTACTAGTAATACAATGACAACAGCATGTAACTTCCGCAACGTTACTTATTAAGACTCTGAATTCGGGACTTTTCTTTTGATTACGAGTTTATAAACTGTTGTTTTGCTAGTTTTATTTCAGTAAAAGATAAGAATACTATTTCCTCCACTGGCTTTAAATGTTTACTACGCAGTCGTGCAACCGAGCCATAACTTGTAAGTTTTAATATTACATCAAACTCAAAAGCCTCGGACCTAAACCCTCACTAAGAAATGGCCTGAGTTCAGAGCTTAGCCAAACAAAGTCGTGGAAAGGTGTCGAAAAGTTAAACGGCCATTAATTTTGCAACCGAGCAGTAGATTTGTTGCCATTTCTAACCATGGCGGTACTCGGTTGAAAATAACTTATTAGAGTTAAAATGGCAATAAAACTCAAGTTTAACCCAATAAAAAATAACCAATTTAGGCTCTGTGGAGCTGAGTCCTAACAGATATAAACGAAGTACCAGGGTGAGGAGGATGCGGCTCTGTGACTCACTCGGCTTGGCTCGGCTCGCTAGCTGTAACGCTAGCTAAAACAACTACCGTTAGTTAGCCTCGGTTAGCTAAAACTTTCTCCCATTGTCCCCTGAAACACAAATATCCCTCCTTACCTGCTTCGGTTCGGCGCTGTGGCTCCACATTTTCTCTCCCTCAGAAGCAAACCGTCCATTGTACTGGTCCGTATTCACTCTAACACAGTAACTGGGAGTTGAGCCCGAAAAGTCTCCGAAAGCCCCTCGACATTGTGAAGTTTGGTCGTGAACATTTGTCTCTCCTCAGCCGAATCACAAACGGCCAGCTGCGGCTGCAATGGCGTCCTCCTCCCACCTCAGCTTCAACTCCCTCTCCTCGTAGACTCCCTCGGTGTGTGGGTGGTCGCCGATGAGAAATGCCTTGTTTTCATATCGCTGGTGTCGCAGCTAACCTTATTTCACTGTGGTTAACGTGTGCAGCTTGTTGCGCAGCTGCATTGCATTTAAAAACTGTTTAATCACCGTGTCACTGTTTGTGTTGGAAACCACAAAAGTACATTTTATTGTGTTTCGGATGCAACGTGCAGTTGGTGTAGGTGTACGTATTTATGTTGACAAAAACTCTGTCAACACACGCATGTGTACTTCTCTAATAACAGGCCGGTGGTGTTTATGAATGAACTACCTCCGTTTTATCCGGCTGGACCACCCACGTACATCAAAGCTTCCCGCACAAACACGTTATCTTCCTTTATCCAATCAGAGAACCGGGACGTTACCGACTCCGTCCATTGGATGGCGCACTCTGCCCGGATGTTACAACCATGAATCACGCTGAGCTGAGCTCCACAGACCTCCACAGACAACAACCAAAAACACCGCTTCAGAGGCGGTCCCTGGCACTTTCATAGTAATGTCAGATAACAAAGAATTCTTGCCTAAAGTGCAAAAACTTACAAAGATGTGAAAACCTAACTTGATTGAAAGAAAAAAAAATCTGCCCCTCCATAAGGTCTGATGGGAAGTGCAGCAGGTGGCTGAGGGGGATATGTGGCACTGGTTTTGGGGTAAATGTTTTACTTTATGCGAGGGATGGAGGGAGGCAGGAGGAGTGCAATATCAGTGCTCTGTCTTGTCTTTTCTTTGTGTATGTACTTACTTATGTATTTACTTTGGTTGCTGAACTAGTGGCACCATCTTTTTATTCTTTTATCTCAATAAAAATGAAATTAAAAAAATGATCACAGAAGACAATCTCAACAAGAAAAAAGTTTTTAACAGTTTTTGGGAGCATACTAGCTTATCGTACTTAATTAGTATTTTGCTTAAGTAGAAGTAATGGGGCATTGCACATGTGAAGAGCATAATGTAAAAGGCACATCTGTATACATTCAGACTTTCAAAAAAAAAAAAGATATAAAAATCGGGTTTGGGATTATAACACAGTGTTCACTTGCATTAAGATATCTACAGTACCTGCGTTTCTGTCCATTTTTCAGGCCATTTGCTAAACACCAAGTCTACAAATTGATCTTCTTACTGTACCAATAATAAAAACAAACTGTTTGGTTTACTCTGGAAAAATGGTCTGTTTAACTTAAAGTTCAGTATATCTGATTAGTTTTAAATAGGCCAAAGTATGGCATTAACAAAGAATTTGACAGTAAAGCCGGATTTATGCATTTGCATTAAGGGGCTTAGGCGTACAGAATGATATGCATTTCCTCAAAAATGACTAGTGACTATGTGTTGGGCTTTCAGCGGCTGCATAAATACCATGTGCAGACTGCAAGGAATGCGATTGGTCAGCTCAGGCTGATTGCGAATTCTCTGCTATTTGAGGCTGTTGTGAAGTCAAAACTACATTAAACGAGTTGAGAAATGGCTCAGTAATCTTGTCATTAATGCATGTCTAGCAGAAACATGTCCACTGTAAACCTCATGCTCACTGTAATCCCAGCGCTCTAAATTTAGAATGTAAACAGATAACTTCGGCTATAAATGCTTGAGCCGCAATAGTCGAAGGCAAACGATGCCATCCATGCTCTGAATTAAACCATGTAAACACAAATGTTTTGGGGTAATCACCTAGTGTTGTGACAGTGTTCTTGAAATGGATGAAATCAGACACTGAACTTTGTGTCAGTCATATCAATCCTTGTCATACATCATGACACACAAGTAAAAGTCCACCTTGAGACCTGAACTTAAAACTTCTATGGAGAGTAGTCAGTCAGAAGAGAGACCATCAGACCCTGAAAGAGAAGACAGTTGTAAGGATCAAATTAAACTCACACTGTTATCAAACTCAACATTAAATAATAGTATTTATTCAGGTTACTCACCATAATTGTCCATTTTCTATTCTCTGCCTCAGGGAAGACGAGCGAGCGGGATGAGTAGAACACCTGGTCATCCACCTCCTCCATTTTCCGGGGGAGACAATGCAGGAAGGTCCAGTCTGGTTTGGCCACACTTCCTGTCTGCAGTGGACCAGTGCCACAGAGTTTAGACCCAGTTCAACTCCTAATACATGGCGAACAATCACTGCATATGCAGATTCAGATTTCTGCTCTTTTGCTCCGGGACACTGCAAGTATTACTGGCTTGACATAAAGAGATATTTTTATTGACCAAAATAATGACTGTAATTTTTCTCAGAAAATTATATCACCTATATAATCATGCAGTGTGCACCAGTTTTATTTAAAGCTTGCTTGCTGATTTATATGCCTGAAGAAGTCTATAATTAGTGTTAGACTAGTTTGCCATACACACAATTTGCAGAATGTTAAATTATACTGCTTTGAGCACAGGCAGTCAGCAGGAGCACATTTGAGGCAGAGAAATTGTTTTGTTGTGAACTGATTTGCTTGCTGTCAGAGAGTGTGTACAGCTGTCAAAAAGGACCCATTTCCAACAGGCACTGACTTAAAACAACTGCTAACTCCTCCAAATGCTAATGTTATGTTGCGGGTGACCCTTGATGCCCAAAAGAGCATTAAAAAAAAGCAAAGATTTGTGATTTTGCCTCTAAAACAATGTCCTTCTTTACCTGCATTGTAATCTGGTAACCTTGAAAGTCTTTGAGCCTCTTTTTCTTCTCCTCCTCCTGTCCCATGCTGATCCAGGTGTCAGTGACCAGAACATTGCTGCCGTGGGCGGCCTCCATGGGGTCAGAGGTCAGAACAAGCTGGGTCCCATGCTGAGACAGAATGCAATGCTGAGAATAAATATGAAGCCCCTTGACAAGAGGTCTGTTTATAATAGAGACACCTGAAGAACACCTCACCTCTCTGGAGAGTCTTTGTGCCTCTTCAATAACACTCCTCTCTGGCTCATACCCCTGTATGTTAAGACACAGTTAACCACAGGTTTTTGTTTCCCAACCTGTCTCCTCTCACAGGAGGCAACTGGAGAGATTAGATGCTTAATACTGACTGCATGCATCTGTACCTGCAAACTACAAAACAAGAATCTATCAGAAAGAAGAGCGGTGCACTTTAAGAGACGTCAAACATACGTGGCCACATAATATGAGGCAAACCTTTGGTGTGGCGATCTTAAGATGAACTCCCAGTTTGGCTGCAGTCATCATGAAGGAGTGGAGCACATTGTTCCCATCTCCAATCCAGCTCACGGTTAGTCCACTGAGGGACCCATAATGCTCCTGGAAGAGAATGGTAGTGATTTAGAAAACATTATCATTTACTGACAAGAATTTGCAGTGTATTGAGGGGTTGCAGTACCTGTAGGGTGAGGAAGTCAGCCAGAATCTGGATTGGGTGATAGAGGTCAGACAGACCGTTAATGATGGGGATGGAGGCCTCCTTATCCAGCTCCTCCAGTGTGGAGTGGCTGTACACTCGTGCCAAGACAATATCACAGAGTCCTGAAAGAACCCTGTGGTGGGAGTTTAGAAATTACAGAGGGGTACCTGGGGGGCTGTGGTTCATACTCTGGCCCACAAACAGTCATCTTTCCTTTCAGTAAATAGCAGCATCAGTGGACAACACGAGATGACTATTATTACCTTAAAAACCTCATCAGTATTACAGTTTGTCAAGCATAGTTACACTGAAAAATACCCTATTAATGAAGATTACTCTGGATTAACAAATTAGTGCACATATACAACCTACACCCAACAGCTGACATTAAATTGATCATATTTCTATACATGCAAACAGAATTATAAGACTCACCTGGCTGTGTCTGTGCAGCTCTCATTCACTCCAAGGTGGATGTCCTGAGAGGTGAGGAAACAAGGCTGCCCACCCAGCAAAGCAAAACCTGGAATTATATTAAGGCACCTTCAATTTCATGGTGCTTAAAAAAATTGTGAATCTTTTAAGCAAACAAGCACAGAGCCTCATGTGAGAGTTGAATGGGAGCAGCGCAGGGGGAAAGAGGAGTGGAAACAGTTCAGATGTAGACTGCTTTGTTCCAGGGATGCACTGAAAGTCGCTTTTCAGCAAATCTTTTGTGTCCATAATAACAATGACTTTTACACCACTGAACACACTGATGAGTCGTTTCAGCACGGCTAACAGTGTGAGATGTTTAATTTCTGTTACATTCTCATCAATGTAACTTCAAGTGTAAATCTGACACTCGAAAGCTGCCAGTATTCTGCTGTGCATGTGAATGTTGAAATAAAGCACATGGCGTCCACCAGTGCGGATGCTCTTTTATAAAACAGGCACCTGTCTCTGTGGACATTCTTGTTCTGGTGCTCCTCTTCTCAAATATCATAGCAATCGACTTTCCTTGCAGAAGAGGAAGATACTGAAATAGAAATGACAGGTTCCTTAAATGTCCCACCATAAAACTGAAGACACTTAACAAATCACTGCAGTAAATATTGGTTATCTAATGTTAACTACCTGTTTTTCACGCTTGATCCGACGTTTTAGATCTCCTGACACCCACAACAGCCTCTTGATCTCCTCTGAGCTGAAATCTTTCAGAGTGAGACAGCTGCGACCCTTTAAACTCACTGCACCGAGGGAAGAAGCTCCGCCGCTGCAAAAACCACCAAATTGAGGCATAACACACGTCTTAATTTTACCTGTCAATAACAATAGTAGCTTCGCTGAGAAAACATCCAAATAAAGTTATATGGAGTGCCTTACCTAAATCCTCTCGGCCGGCTGCTCTGGAGAGTTTTCAAACATGTGAAAACTCTGTTGTTTACAGATAATAGTTTAGCAGACATTGCAGCTCAAAGTGGATAAATGCAATTAAAGCGTAGTGCGGTGTCAATATTTGGTCAGACAGAACGCAGCTTTGATTCACCGCCCGTCCTGATGGCACGCGGCCGCAGCAACAAGCCAAACTGCAGCGTGGCTGGTGCTGACGTCACCACAGCACGAGGAGGCGAGGCGTGGCCTCCTCCAATGTGTGGTATTGCTGCTGCGTCCTCGCTGCAAGAATGGGACCACGACTGCTTATTGGTCATTAATTTTGTAGTTCGTGGGCTACTAAAGTGAGCGTAATTTACTTTATCTACACTACAAAATTATTACAGCTATTTTTTCAGCCGTTACACATGAAGTTGTCAGGCAATACGTACGCAAGCACTCCGCCAATACCTGACATTTGACCTTTATTCAGTCACATAGTGCAGCGGTCCCCAACCTCTTTTTTGCGCCACGGATCGGTTTCACGTAAGGCAATAATTTGCCGGACTGGCATAGAAGCGAATAAAAACAAATTATGCCTGCAAATTATACACGGCCCGGTACCAAATGGCCCCGTTGGTTGGGGACCGCTGCTCTAACGAACTATTTACTGCACTGACTTCCTGTAGCTGTTATGATTATCAGTGTGTGTCTGTCCCGGGTCAGATCCCGGGTCGTATGCCGGGTACTGACCTCCAGAAGAAAAAACACTGATAGACTTAAGCTTATTCAAAACTCTGCAGCTCGACTATGAACCAAAACTAAAAGCAGAGAGCACATTTGTCTAGTTTTAGCTGCTCTGCACCGACTTCCTGTAACTGTTAGAATTATTAGTATGTGTGTGTGTGTGTGTGTGTGTGTGTGTGTGTGTGTGTGTGTGTGTGTGTGTGTGTGTGTGTGTATGTATGTTTGACATGTGTACAGAGGCATAGGCGGATGCACCTTATTTTCAAAATAAAACTTCTTTCAGACTCTGATGATCAATAAAGCGGTACCAAATGGTTGGGGGTTAGGGACCGCTAACACAGTGTTTCCTCAGTAGTTCACTGGGGGAAAAACAAAACGTTATTTTATTACATGTTATCCAGCATTACAGATATAAAATGTGTTTTATTTCACAGAAGTCCACTGTGTGTCCGAAATGCTGAAATGTTGGTCAAGCTAATAGTTCCCCAGAGTTAAACTCTCCAAATGCTCACTGCTACTCGGCTATGATGGGGGCATTTAGGCCAGTGCATGACCCAATCACGAAGTAAACTTTTTGGTGGATTAACATATTTGCTGTAAGGTCACAGATATAAGTCGGATATATTTTTAACGGTTAACTTTCAGTACGGAGGATGGTGCTCCGCTCACCGAATACATTTAAGAGCAAATGCATGATGATTTGTAACTAACCGTTATTACGATGGTTAGCATAAGGACAGCCAGCTAGCTAGCTTGCTCCCTCCCCTCTGTGACGTGTCCTCTCTCTACCTGTCAGTCAGCCCCGAGCTGCATGCTGAGGGTGAGGAGGTGACAGCGGCACATGGGAGAAGATGACGGGACAGAAAGATGTAGACATACCCGGTGAGTGTAGTCTACACATGGCAGTAGGCAGCACACAGGCAAAGCTTTATGAACGGTAGTTATACTTACGTATTCTCCTAAAGGTGCCCATACACTGAATGTGTGTGTGGGAACAATCTGTTGCTATTCCTGTCAGGCTGCTACTTAAATGGCTTGAGATGTGACAGCAGGTTGGGTTGGGATTTAGCCGGTGTTAAGTTAGAGAAGAGTAAGTTAGTGTTGCCTGTAAATACCGCATTTTTCCTGTCGAGGCTGTCTAAAGATGAATCACACACTTGTCGCCAGACACAGGAGCCGTCTTCACATTTGGAAAGAGCAGTTTTGCAGACAATGTGCCGAGTAAATTCTGGTTGAAGAACGACCAGCCAGCGCACGTTTCCTGTGGTGGAGAGCACACTGCTGTCATTACAGGTACACACATCTATGCACATCTTAATGCACATGTGTTCATCTTTAGGTATGTGTGTAATTACCTGCAGTTTGATCAAACTTCCATCTCTGTCATGATTCCTCTGTCTGCAGGAAATGGCAGGCTGCTCATGTTTGGTGGTAATACTTGGGGCCAGCTGGGGCTTGGGTTTAAACCTGCTGCCAGCAAACCTGCCTCTGTGAAAGGTAAGTTGCTTTACACCAGGCTGCAACTCATGATCATTTTCATGACTGGTTAATATTCCAGTGCTTCTCTCCATTAATCCTTTTAATCCTACAATTAATACAGTAGATTCTTAAAAATAGTGCTGATGAATATTCTGACTAATCAGTCGTCAAATTGTGTCAGCACTGATTTTAAATATAGACTGCGATGGCATTCTTTTGGTATTTTCATGTTATTTTAGTAGCTATAACGGCTGTGTGTTTCCATTTCAGCCTTAAAGTCTGAGAAGGTGAAGCTTGTAGCTTGTGGGAGAGATCACACAATTGTCTGCACATGTAAGATGAAGAACAAATTATTTTATCTGAGACAACAGCAGTGCCCAAAGTTGGTTGTCCCTGTAGTAAATTCAGGTTTCTGCTATGTTTAGGGCGGGGTGGTGTGTATGGTGCTGGCGGAAACCAGGAGGGGCAGCTCGGTTTGGGCCACTGTGACAACACTACGTCCTTTCACCCGCTGCCTCCCTTCTCTGACCAATCACCAATCAAAATGCTTTCTGCAGGATGCAACACCTCAGCTGCCTTAACAGGTTAGTGACAAGTAATAAAGTAATAAAAAGTGTCTTTGCTCGCTAAGATGCTTTGGGCAGTGACCAAACTGTAACATATTTGTGTGTATGTGCACATCAATGAGTGTGATGTTTGATTGTCTGCTCTGTGTTTATGTGCTGGCAGAAGACGGGAGGCTGTTCATGTGGGGCGACAACTCTGCGGGTCAGATCGGTCTTGGGGACGAGGGATTTGCAGCGGAGCCCAGAGAGGTGAATGTTGGGGAAGCTGTGATGTGGGTCTCCTGTGGGTACCACCACTCAGCATTTGTCACAGGTACAACACAGTCTAAGTAACCACAACACAAGAGACGAGCTCTCAGTGTGAGTTTAACGTCGTGTATCGTGCTGAGGTTGTCGCGTTGGCTTTGCTTTAGTGGATGGAGATCTCTACACGTTTGGTGAGAGTGCGAATGGAAGGCTTGGTCTCCTGGTGGAGCAGCTGGCCAACCACAGAGTCCCTCAGCGAGTGCAAGGGATTCTGGGTCATTTCACTCAGGTGTCCTGTGGAGGGGAGCACACTGTGGCACTCACAGGTCAGTCAACAGTGTAAAAGCCTCAAGCAAGAAAATGTCAACTACTTGACTTCTATTTAAGATATAATAATAAGAATTTAGGATTACTAAAATGAAGATTTTTGCAGTTTGCACGATGCTAACTCTTAAAATACAAAGTAACTCAAACAATCAAATGTAGTGTGGTAAATTATACAATATTACTCTCTGAAATTTAAATGAAAAGCAAGTACCTCACAATTGTACTTAAGTACAGTGCTTGACTGTATGTGCTTATTTATTTTCCACCACTGCTGCTAATGAAATTAGTGTGTTCGATTTGTCTGTTTTGCTGTGCCAGAGGACAGCGTGTACACGTTCGGCAGAGGTCAGTACGGTCAGCTGGGCCATGGAACATTTCTGTTTGAGGTCGATTTGCCAAAACCACTGGAGCACTTTTGTAATAGCAGCATCAAGCATATCACCTGTGGAGAGAACCACACTGCTGTGATCACAAGTAAGCAATCTATTAAGTTCAGTCTAGTCATTATGAGAGTATTTAAAAATAGCTCTGCCTGTTAAACTATGTGATATGTCTCATCATTTAAATGAAATGCAGTAATGTCAGGGGGTGGGATGCTGATCTACTTCCACATTTGTCTTCCTTCTCCACAGACAGCGGGCTTCTCTACACGTTTGGTGATGGTCGTCATGGAAAACTAGGTTTAGGGGAGGAGAATTTCATCAACCAGTTCAGCCCAACACTCTGCACACGTTTTCTCAAGTACAATGTTCAGCTAGTAAGTGAATGTGATGAAAGGACTAGGGTGGTGTTGTCCATCAGTTACAAGGTGGTTTTGTCACCCTGAGCTCCACCTGTCTGCATCTCAAATGTCCTTTAGCAAAACACAAAACCCCAAACTCTTTGTCTCATAACTCTGTAAGTGCAGGCCCCCTCCCAAGTGGTACATCCTGTATGTCTGAGTACTTGTGTTTTCTTACCTTCAGGTGTCCTGTGGTGGTAACCACATGCTGGTACTGGCTGCACCCAGACCGCCAGAGAGCCAAGAAGTGGTGGCAGAGAAGGAGATCACAATCACAGAGAACCTTCTGGACTCAAGTTACAGAGAAATTCTCCTGTTGGGAACTTCGATTGATCCTTATCCACAAGTCCCACTGTCGGCCCTCTCTGCTCGAGCTCGCCACAGAGAAAAAGTGAGAAGCGATGCCATGGTGCTTATTATCAAGAGTAAACCAGATTCTTCCAAGACTTCAGGAACTAAATAGTCCTTTTAACGATTAGCAGCTGTATTAGGCTGCAGGAGGCTGTTTGAGCAGAACATATCCTCCATATCCTCATCCTTAATATCCTCTAATCTGGCAATCATTTCCTCAGTTAATCAATGAATGAAAGCACAGGTTGGCAACTTCTATCTATTCAGCAATAGGTAATTATAGGGCATATCGTCCTGACTGGTTTTTGCATCCTGCTTTCATACTTTGACCAGTATGATTGTGAAACTGGCATTAAGTTACATTTTATGTGATATTAAAAGTTTAACTTTGTGAACCCTACAGAAACCTCGGAGAAGTTGATATAAATCTCTGCTTTAGATAATTGTAACCACTGTGTAAGGCCAGGAGGGGGCAGTGTTACACCAAATTTTAGCTCCACTGTAGTACCACTAATGAACTGGTTGGGGGAGCTCCATAGATACGGTTCAGACCCTTTACTCAGTATTGTTTTTCTTGTTTCCCCACTCTTGTCTTTCAGGCCAGCTCTGTGGAGCTGTTTGGGAAAATGTTTCAGAACCTCCCACGTCTGAAGTCTGGCTTCCTCAACACCTCCTGGCAAACATCCAGAAATATCTCAAACTCCAAAACACTTTCAAAGGACATGAGTACCCCTCTATCGTCCCCCAAATTACAGTCAGAAGTAACACCAAGCCCACCACTCTCCTTAAGATCTCTGTCCAGATCCCCTCAGAGTCCAGCGTTATCCTCAGAGCCATCGAGCCCACATTCTCAGTCATCAAACATGTTTCAGAATAAACCCTCTCCCGCTGCTTCTTCTATGGCTAACTCCAAAGAGTTGGCTTCTCCCTTACTGTCACCAAAGACCAGAACGAAACGTAACCCTACCATCCCGGTATCTCCGAAAAAGATTGCAAGAAAAAGATTTTATGGAGTGGCAACCGCTAACAAGGCTTTAATTGAAAAGCTGTCATCTCCTCTACCACCTAAAGAGCCCTGTAGCCCCACCAGACCCTCCAGTGAGGAGGAGCATCGTACTTCACCACAAACAGGTATCTTCAACCTCTAATTTGAGCAACTGGCTGGAATGTCTCCTTTAGCCGCTGCTGAGCTCAGTTTTATCTTGCACATCAGGGAAATATATAGCAGTAGATGCTAGATAATATTGTGCAGCTCTTTAACCGAATCGTCTGTGTTTTCAGAGGGAGGAACTGCTCCGAGACAAATTGTCATAGAAGATGTGGAGGAGAACATCTCTGAGAAAGGAGTCGACTCTGACTTTTTGCCAGATATGGTGAGAGAGGTGATTCTTAATGGCTCCTTGTGCAATGGTTTGACTTTGGTAGAGAAGAGACATCCACAGAGTCATAAACACAGAGTCAGTCGAATGTTATTTTTCCTCTTTGGGCTTCTTGGTTGTGGTCTCGATTATGTGCACTCCAGGGCAGGAAGCAGCGAAGTTGAACACTCACTGACTTTTCCAGGAAATGTGCATAGCTCAGCATACATACTGTATATGTGTGTGTGTGTGTGTGTGTGTGTGTGTGTGTGTGCGTGTGTGTGTGCGTGTGTGTGTGTGCGTGTGTGTGTGTGTGTGTGTGTTTGTGTGTGTGTGTGTGTGTGTGTGTGTGTCCGCACGCGTGCGTTCTTGCAAGCACATGTGTGTATGTTTCTGTGGAGACATTTTCCACTTGGTGTAACACTGAGGTGAAATGTGAAATTGAATTTAGTTTTTTGGTCTCTTGATTTTTCACATTCCTTTCTTTCTGTAAGTGTGATGAATCTCCTCAGAGCCGATTCACAGATTTCGACTGTTTCTGCCGACTGGGCTCCCAGCCTCAGATAGACAAACACACACACAGATACGCATGCAATGCTTTGGAAAAGTTGGCAGGAGTCTTGCCACAGCTCATCAGTGTTTCCACAGCCAGTGATGAAGCACGCTGTGAGGGAGTCTCCAACGTCGTTATGTGTCATAGTGCAACATGTGGCGCTCAGTAACCCATTCCTGTCCTCGCTGGGATGTTAATGGGCTCGTGTTGGTATGTGCCTTCATGTGCAGTGGTGGAAGAAGAATTCAGAGCATGTGCTGAAGTGCAAGTAGTAATACTACACTATAAAATTTGTTGCAAAAGTCTTAATGATAATTCCCACATTTCCCCAATGAGGGATTCATGAAGTGTTGTCTTAGTAACTAAACTATTATCTTGTTATCTTATCTTAGTAACTAAAGCTGTCAGTTAATTGTAGTGAAGTAAAAAGTACAATGTTTCCCTCTGAGATGTAGTGGCATGAAAGAGAAATACAGTCAGTCAAATTTGTTCCTAAGTACAATACTTGAGTAAATGTACTTTGTTACATTCCACCTCTGGAAATTACACAGCAAGCAGATTTTGTGCACTGGAAAATGCATCATATTTTACAAACATTCGATATCTTTTAAAAGTAAAATCTGACTATGCAAAATAATTGGTAACACCAGATTTCAGAAAAATGTAGTGAAGTATAAAGTGTATTATTTCCCTCTGAAATGTAGTGGAGTGGAAGTATAAAGTATGAAATACTCAAGTAAATTACAAGTTGTGTGCTTTAATGAGTAATGGAGATTAATGTGTTTTTTATTTCACCAACATGATGGCACGTATGTAAAATAATCAAGTTGTTGTATTCTGTAGGAAAGAAAGAGCTATTGAAGTTGGATTGAACAGTGATTAAATGAGGCCGTTTTCACATCACATCTCGCTCGCCCCCAATTAACCACCATCTGTTGACCTCCAGCGCAGATGGAAAAATAAGGATTTCTCATTTTCTTTCAATCATGACCATGATTCTCTATAACGTCCACCCACATCTGGTATTTGAACCTGATGACGGATTTGTTAATGACTGATTTGTTATGTTCTCCTACCAAGCACAGATGTCCTATGATGCTCTTTTATTCTATTATTATATTCCATGTAAATCTACCCATGCTGCAAAAATCATTTCCCATCGGAATCAGCTTTATTGCCAAGCAGGTTTTTACAAGGAATTGCTTATGCATTGAATATGCTTTAAGATATTATTCCATATACAGTACATGTATACTGTACAAAAATGCATGTTTAGAATAATATTCAACAGATCTTAAAAGAACGACATCTATTCCGACAAAAGCTACTGAGACTCCAAGGGAATTCTGATAATCTGATTCTGCTGTGGCTCCATGAGTGCTACTGAACAAGAAACCCCTTCCTGAAACTAGAGATAACATGCATTTGACAGTAAAGTGCCTCCACAGTACACCACAGTATTCTCAGGCATGTGACCTTTTTCTGCCTGTTTTGCCTTTATTTTTACGTGTGACTAAATCTCTGCTGTCTCTGTGATTTATTCTAGGAAAAGAAGGAAAAGAAAAAGGGCCGAGCTCTAAGAAGAACAATGAAAAAGGCAGAGGCATTTAATGAACAGCTACAGTCCGATGGGGCGGCAGAACAAAATTCTCATGCCTTATCCACAGAGCTCCTGAAAGGCTCCAGCTCCTCAAGGAAAGCAGCGTCTCCAGTGAGTACCTCCAGGCACCAACAAGTTCATAGGACCTCATGTTTAGCATTAGCATGTTAGCATTGTGGCTAATGCTAACAAGGCAACATCACTCATTGCCTCTGTAACATATACAACTCAGCAGTAGGTAGCTTTGCTGTGGCTGGTTAGCATGTCACTACAGAGTTTAATGGAGAACTGATCATTTGACTGAGCTGCACAGCTGCAGCTGAAGCTACATATGTGTGTGTGGGAGAGGAGTGCTGAGGTTGCCACAGCAACTTGAGGTGGCCTGATCAATGATGTCACCCACTCAGACACAGGTGCGGACACACATGCATTTGATTGGAGTCAATGAGGAGCAGACACAGAAATGTCTGAATTTGGCCTCTGCGCACCCCTCAAACAAACGCTTCTCACACGAAGACCGAAAGTCCTATTGCCAAAATTTTTTCACCGTCAGAGCCACAAGGCTTTGCTGTACATGCTGATCACTTTGTTTTTTCGCTGGGGTCAAAATTGCGGATTTTACAGCGAGTTAAAAACATGGTTGGTTTCTGTTTCTCCTGTTTTTGATTTGTATTGGACCTTATGGGCGAGGTCAGAGGTACTCTCCTCGCTCAGAGGATCATAACTCAAAAACCGTAAGTCCTATCGCTTAGCCAGGCACATCGTGAGAATCAGCACAAGCGGCACTACAACTCTGGAAATTTTCACGCACGTAGAGCGAAATTTGTGCTTTGTAGGAGCGTTGAAAGACGAAAGTTTCAGGCAATTTTAAGAGCTTCTCTCCACTCTGGCAGTTAAACCCCTCCACTCTAACACAACATTCCGTGCAATACACACTCATTATAAAGTCACAATTTTTCCCAAAAACGGTCACGGTCATTGAACGGCGACTGATCAAAAACGACCAAGCCAGGGGGAGGAGAGGGAGAGGAAGATCAAGTTAAAGGTGCTGATGGAGACTCTAAAAATAATAGGAGTAAGCAGACTGAAGCTTCCAGCCCACTGTTATCACAGCAGGATACACCTATTGAAGTGGTGTGTAACCCCATTTCCTCACAAAGCCCGAAGACAGCAGAGGTGGTTTCTGTCAGCAGTGCCAAATCCCTGCAAGGTACTGAACCTGTTGATAGGGATCTGCTTGTTTCTGAAAGGAAAAGAGAGGATCCTGGCCTGACTGATGAAAAGCCAAAGTGGGGAGAACTTCTCAGTACCGCAGCCTCTCTTCTTCCTGCTGTTGGGATAGCAGGTGCATCTATGGGGGTCCTAAGTGAGGCAGTGACAAGCTTAGGGAGTTTCCAGTCTGACAGTGACACTGCTACGTCCACGTCAACTAAAGGAACCGGGCAGTTGAAGAAATTCTCAAAGCAGAGTGCAGTCACGCAACCTTCCTTCTCCTCGACTTTGTCACATTTTTCTTCAACGGAAGCATCAAATCCACCGGAAGAAAGAAAAGATGTTCAGGTGAGTGTCCAGTCAGAGGTGCGGAATGCAGAGGGAGACAGTAAAGACAGCACTCATGATCAGTCACAAGAGAAAAGTGACATGTCTGAGCAGATCAGCCGTGAGGACATTTCACAAACAGAGGTGAAGAGCAGTGAAGAAGATGAGAAAGCCAACAAACCCTCTGAAGATGATAAAGACGAGGGCGGAGAAACAGATGCACAAGGTGAGGAGGGAGAGAGTGGAAGCGATGTGGAAGCTAAAGAAGGAGAGCAGGAGGGAGATGAAAGTAGTGATGGCATAGAAGAGGAAAAGGAGAGTGTTTCTGGAGAGGGTGAGGAAGAGCAAGACACTGAAACTGCAGAGGAAGATGGTGAGGAAGAAACAGGCTCCAAAAGTGAGGAAGAAGATGAAGGAAGCGAGAAGAGTGATGTTACAGAGGCTGAAAAGGAGGATGAAGAAAGGAGTGAGGAAACAGGTGAAGGAGCAAGTGACTCTGAAGTAAGTGAAGCTGCAGAAGAGGAGGAGGAAATTGAAGAGTCTAGTGATGAAGAGAGTAAAGAAGAAGAGGAAGAGAGTGAAGTGAGTCAGGATGAAGACGATAAAAGTGGTGAAGAATCGGGGAGTGCTGGCAGCAAGAGCAAAGAGTCGGGCGAGGAGGAGGAGGAGGATGACAGAGAGGGAAGTGACACTGCAGAGTCTGATTCTGAAGAAGACGAAGAAGAAAATGAGGTTGATGCAGAGGAAGAGGAAGAGGGTGAAACTGAGGAGCAACAAGATGATCGAGACTCCACCGAAAGTGAGGATGAGGAGAAAGACTCAGAGGAAGACGAAGACACAGATGAGAGTGAAGGAGAGGAAGATGAGAAACAGGACGAAGTGAGTGTTGAGAATGAGGAAGAAGAGGATGACAGTGTGGCCAATGAAGAGGAGGAAGAGCAAGATGAAAAGAGCGATACAGAAAATGAGGAGGAAGAAGAGGGTGAGGAAACAGCATCTTTAGATGAGGGGGAAGCTGAGGACGAGACTGCAGAGGAGGAGGAAGAAGAAAGTAAGGACGAGGAGGAAGAAGAGGGTAAAGAGGACGCTACAGAGGAGGAGGAAGAAGAGACAAAGGATGAGGTTACAGAGGAGGAAGAGGACGAGGAAGAAGAGGGTAAAGAGGACGCTACAGAGGAGGAGGAAGAGACAAAGGATGAGGTTACAGAGGAGGAGGAGGAGGAAGAAGAGGGTAAAGAGAATGCTACAGATGAGGAGGAAGAAGAGAGTAAGGACGAGGAGGAAGAAGAGGGAAAAGAGGATGCTACAGAGGAGGAGGAAGAAGAGAGTAAGGACGAGGTCACAGAGGAGGAGGAAGAAGAGGGTAAAGAGGATGCTACAGAGGAGGGGGAGGAAGAGGGTGACGAAGAAGCTTCTCTAGATGAGGGGGAAGCTGGGGACGAGACTGCAGAGGAGGCAGAAAAACCTGGTGAGGAGGAGGAAGAGGAAGAGGGAGGAGCTGAGGAAGAGACTGCAGAGGAGGAAGAAGAGGGTGAGGAGGAGGCAGTGGAGGAAGAAGGAGAAGATGAAGAGGAAGAAGGTGAAGGTGAAGAGGAGGAAAAAATTAAGAGAAAAAAGAAAAATATTGAGGCAAATAAAAAGGTGATGGCAGACAGTGACGATGAGGAGGAAGAGGGGTATGAAGAAGAAGAAGAAGAAGAAGAAGAAGAGGAGGAAGAGGGAGATGAGGAAGAGGAGAATGAAGCAAAAGGTAAACTAAAAACAGAGACAAGGCCCAATAAACAGAGAGAAGAAACCAAACAGAAACGCACTGAAGGAAAGAAAGGTAATTATTCTGAGGAAAATGAAGATGAGAGTGAGGAGAGTGAGGAAGAGGCTGACGAGGAAGGAGAAGAAGTGAGTGAAGAAGAGGGAGAGGAGGGAGAAGAGGAGGAACATGAGGAAACAGGAAAGGCTGCCAATGTCAAACATAGTGAGAAGCGCAAAGAGAAAAATGTGGAACGAAAAGCAGGAAACACAAAAGTGGGGGAAGAAGAAGAAGAAGGAGATGAGGAGGAAGAGGAGGAGGAAGAAGAAGAGGAGGAGGAGGAAAATGCCAAACCAACAAAAACAAAAAAAGTGGATGGACAGAAGTTGCCCCCTGCAGTTTCTCCCTCAGGCAGAAAAGACAAACAGCAGAAGGAAACACCCAAACCAGCTCCGAGGACGAAGCCGGCGGAGAAGAAAGCAGACGACCCTCAGCAGTTCTGGGACGACGTTCTGCCGCAGTACCTCGACCTGCAGTGACGCCACGGCGGAGTCCGTCCCTGAGAGGACGCGCAGACTCAGCCGCCACAGGGACCTGAGTCCTCAGTGTCGGCTTGAAGCATGTTTTTCTTAAATCCCATTAAAAGACCAAAACCAACAACGCATTAGTCTCTCTGTCAATATTTCCAGCTTCCTGACCCTGTCTGTGGCCCCAAGCCCGTTTATTCCTAATAACAACATTGATTTTAAAATTGACTCACAGATATAAAGTTGAACTTTTAAAAGACTAACTTATCTCCTAGAAGAGTCGGCACAGTTCTTCATAAGCCTGTGTGTATTTGTATTTGTTGGATTCTATTTTCAGCGATGGATTAATACACATTTGGGGCGCTTGTGAGCTTTACAGCGGCAGAGTGGTGCGTGTGGGATTAACTCGAAATAAACTGCAATACTCATTTTCATCATTTGAAAGAACCTGTCACTCAGAGCAGCAGAGCAGCTCATTCATGTGTTTTTAAGAGTGCGTCGCAGGTTTACAACACTGTCAGACTGGTGGATGGATGAAAAGAACAAAGCCAATGCAGTAAAGCAGAGATTCTTCTTCCTTGATGCCTACATGACCCACAATGCAACTTGACTTCTGACATTTAGGCAGAGATGAGGACTCAGTGACCTGGTAAACGCACTTCTTTCTAACTCCACACCACAGAGTTTTTCTTTTCCCAACTCGTGGTTTTTACCTCACAGTTCCCTCTGGAGCCACAGACAGCTTTATGGAACTGTTTTCACATTTGCAGTAGTACTCCACAAGTCCTGTAAACACACTTCGATGTGTAAAATCAGCACACATCTCTTTTAATAGGCATCAGTGCAGCTCTGTGGCACAGAGGGGTGAGCCACATTGTGTTCTGGCTTGACAGGCAGTACTTTTAGTGGGGATAATTCATTGTTGGTTTTGATCTTTTCATGGGATTTGTTGACAATAAGGAAACTAAACTTATCTGTTAAATGTGGAACTCGACTTGTTCTTGACTTTATTCTTTATGGGCTCATAAATGTATAAATATTTGCTGAGAGTGCATTGTCTCTGCTTGCATTTTTTATCTATGGTTAAGATGATTGTACACCTCGTGAGGCTTCAAAATTAAGTGGCACTCAAAAGTTCCCTGGGCTTTTCGCTACCTCATGGTGGCAAAATCTCTGCAGTAATTACATACTGCTTACAGTAAGTGCGACGTGTGTTTGGGTAGGAGTGAGTGTTTTAGCTGGATCCAAAACATTTTTACATGCTGAAACCTTAAGTAATTCTCAAAAATACACTCAGGCAGAACACCAGCTAAGTGCAAGTCTGTGTACACTGCTGTTAAACTCAGAAACAATTTGAATCCAAAATCATTGGCTGTAACACCACATCAAAGCCTCAGGCCGATCCTTCAGAGCCAGGTGAGCAAAGACGGAGCCGGTTAACTCTTTCTTCACCCGACCTGAGAGGAACACTTCAGCTGAAGCAGGCCTAACGCACCGCTGGACCCACTTCACTTCTCGCCTCCCTTCTCTGTTTCCTGTCAAGATAAAGAACACTCCAACACCTTCATGTGTGGACTCGCCCCCTCACGCACTGCACAGGGTCTACAGCCGAGCGCCAAGCTTGCGGAGGGGAAAATGAAGCACTGATTAGGCTTTCAACAGCTCTGTGCTTTCACCCGGCTCTCCTGCTGTGTGTGTTTGTGTATGTGTCTGTGTAGTTCTCCTGAAGCAGAGTGGTTATCAGCTGTAGGATATTGCTATGTAAATGTAAAGCCAGAATTCATTTACTGTGCCACAGACGACGATACAGAAACTCAGAGACCAAGAACTACCACGTGTACCACGATATGGTTGTTATGGAGCATTTCATCAGAATAGGGTTGCTAGGAAACAACTTGGATCCAACTTGACCTCCTATAAAATGTTCACATCATCAGGAAAATGTGAAACTGGAAGGAAACTTCTACCCCAAACTGAAAAATCTTTGTGCGTGTATGAAACAGAGACAGATTCTGGGAGAGGAGATCCCTTTACTGGTCAGTCCCACTCCATTGTTTATCTGTGATGATGTGGTAGATGCAGGATGGAGCTGCGTCTTTTCATTATGTCCTTTGCAGTCCAGTGATTCTCTGTGTTCCCTTAGAAAATATGCAGTTTTTGTAACTAAAAAGGTCCTATAATTTGCATTAATTCATTGTAGTCGTTGAATGCAGTGCAGTACATGTTGGTGTATGTATGTGTCTGCTCTGAAAGATTTATTCACTTTGGACTGGGAACAAGAAAAGCAGAATCCAGTGGTTTTCTTCAGGAGAGCAGTAAACTGTGTGAACGAAGGCACGGATCAGTTTTTCAGCATTTCTTTGATTTATACATGGAAAAAAGGGATTTTCCTTTTCAGGTTAATTCATAGGATGGTTGAGAAGATGAAAATATGCAGCATTTCACACAAACGAAACAAAAGAGGAAACTATTTAAAAAAAGAAGTAATTTTATGTTAACTACTTAAGTTCCCGATTCTGTCCTATGCAATTAATCATTCCTTGACCCCTTACATGTATGGTGTGACTCCTTTATGGGGTCCTGGCCCCCAGGTTGGGAACCACTGCTTTAATTCATAACCGTGCATGGTCTTTCTCAAAGAGTTCATGTTTTGTATGTTGGTATGGATCATCAAGTGAGGCACAGCACATGCGTCCTTATGTAACTGAGAAAACGTACGTATTCCACGCTGCGGAGTAAATGAGGTCAGGGACTGTCGAGGGCAGCTTTGCGTTGATTTGTGTGGGTTGAGTCTCTTGCGGTGATAATCGAGGACATGTTGACATGTTGACCCACTGGAGCTGGCACAGCCTGCTGTCTCTGGCTCGCTCGGGCCTGACTGTGTTCAGAGAATCCTCCTCTGTTTCTGGAGCAAGAGGCGGGCCTTTTGGGAGGCAGGAATGCGCTGGAAGTTTTCCTGCGAGCTCCCCTTCACATGTAGAAGAGCGTCCGTCTCACTATGGACATGTGGCCGCTGGTGCTCCTGTTCGTGCAGCTGTGCCTCTGCTCCGGTTATGAAGGTAAGGAGCGACAAAGAGCCTCAGTCACCTCCATGACGGCGTCAACCCTGCAGGGACCAGCGGAATGAACTAATCCAAGGTTTATGTGTGGAGGGGGGGAAAAGTATGGGCTCGCTGGTCTGAGGCTGGGTTTGGATGAGAGTCTTTGTGTTGGGAGAAGTTTTTGGAGTCACTTTCGGTGCGTTTGAGGCTTCTTATCCTCACCGCTGGTTTCTGGTGAACCGCGTTTGTGTTTACGTGGAGGGGGTGGGAAGCGGGGGGAGTGCAGTGTGCATCTGGGGGACGTTTCTCTGCACGGAAAAGCCCCGAAGCTGCAGCCGAAGTGTGATATTCTGTGGCTTTGAATGCTTTACCTGTTCAGCAGCGCCATGAATTAAACTACCGCGAGGGAGGACTCTCACTTCTCAGGAGTGTTGGTCGGCCTGGAAGTATTTTCAGCACTTTTGCTGATGAGTTTCTGTCCTGTTGCTGAGTAAACACACATCTCTCTGTCACACACACACACACACACACACACACACACACACACACACACACACACACACACACACACACACACACTGAAGAGGGGCCACAACGAGGCGCCTGATTGACCGATGAGTCCATTGCCAGAAAATGAATCGATTAATTGTCTGAGTTGGTATTTTTTGCAAAAATCCCAAACTTTCTGCGATTCCAACTCCTCTCATGTGAGACTCTGCAGTTTTTGCTTTGTTTTATATCTCTTGAATTGATTATCTTTAGGTTTTTGGACTGGTGGTTGGATATAACAAGACATTTAATGATGCCACCTAAGACTCCAGGCAAATGTGATGGATGTTTTTCAACATTTTCTCACCTTTTATGGTCAAAACAATTCATTGAAAAAGTAACTGTCAGATTAATGGATGGTGAAAATAATGATCGGGTTGCAGCTGTTCATTGAGGTAAAGCGTCGAACACAAGAAAACCTTCAGACTCTCCAGATAGATGGATCCAGACTGAGCAGGGCCTGTGGGCTGCAGTGAGGAGCTGAAAGGACTTCAAAGCTCAAGTCTGGATGGAGTGTGTGTGTGTGTGTGTGTGTGTGTGTGTGTGTGTGTGTGTGTGTGTGTGTGTGTGTGTGTGTGTGTGTGTGTGTGCAGTCGCAGTGGCTGTTTGCCTGTAGATGGTTTGAGAGTGGCTCACCACGGCTGTATGATCATACAGGCTGAAACATGAATGCGACCTGCAGAGCAGATTTACACTGACAGACTAAAAACTGCCTGTCGAGCTGACACTGAGGACTCTGCTCTGTGCTCGTGTGTGTGTGTGTGTGTGTGTGTGTGTGTGTGTGTGTGTGTGTGTGTGTGTGCACGCGCGCATTTATGAGGAGTTTATTTTACAGGGGTGTGTTTGTGTTTGTTCTGGTGGTCAGTCAGCTCATTTATCAGCTGAGTGTGCATGCCTCAGAATCAGGTGTCAGTGCACTGGAATGACACGTTTGAGATACTGAGGTTTTTAAAGAAACTGCTTTTGCACCTTCTGGCCTCTTTCTGAACAGTGGAAATCTTTAAGCTTGGCCTCCGTTCCACATCACTTCTTACAGTTAAACCAGTCTACAGAAGTAATCGTAAAAGCCTGATCATATTTTCCATGATGATTGTGGGGCAGATACATCCTCCACACACACAGGGAGCAACTTGTGCTAGCAGGCAACATCACTGGAGAACAGCCGCTCTAATGAGTGTTCAGTCGTGTCTCTGCCAGAAAAAGGAGTAACTCACACAACGGCAAGGTGAATCATCAGTGTTACAAAGGAAAGCTTAAGAAACAAATCAGGAACTAACTGTTAATTAATGAGTAACCATGAAGTTACTGATGTCAGTTGCTGGCTGAGAAAAGCTAAACCAAGTTTGGTCAGAAAACAGGGAACTGTGTGCAACATTTACTGTAGAGGTGTTTAATTGCGAATTACATCTAAACATACAGTGGATACTATATGTATGAGCTGATCAGTAGTGTTCACCTATCCACTCCGACAAAACCAGCGGACACATTTGCTCTAAATGAACAAACTCAGTACTGTTTGGTTTCACGCAAGAACACTTTGAACAATGAAATGTCCAACATGCATGAATAGCCTTAATACATGACTTCTTCTGAAGTTACAGAATAACTCTGAACAGCATAGTTAAGCATTATAGGATGTCGTAGACCGTGTGGCAGATATGGTACATAAAGCTGCAATTATTAGGCGCAGCGGAACAAACTGTGTATTTGCATGCACGCTATTTTTCACTCGACTTGCTTTGCCCTTGCTTGCTCTGTTCTGTAAACAAACCAACAAGGCAACAGTTTGCAAGGCTGGAGTAGAGATGCATGCACAAAAGAAAAGACCACATTTCTAGCTGGAAGAAGAAACACACCTACTTGTAAACATTATAAATGGCTTGGATATCAACAGGTTTTTTTTTTGTTTTTGTTTTTTTTGGATATGCAAAAATGTTGTTGCACCAACCTTTTCAAGATGTTTGAATGAATGAAAGTGTGTCTGTTGTTTGGTGCAGGTAGCATACAGTGAGGTCAGTGTGTGATTACTTATTCATAATTAAGTACACTATTAGTGAATGAATCACATAAACTGGAGACAGCAGAAAGATTTTAAGCACATTTACAAATAGACATTGTTATTATTGTCCAGCCATTAAATATTTATTCATAAATAGGTTCTGTAAAACACACTAGATGCTATCCAGATCATTCATAAACACATTATAACGTATCTATAATATTATATATTGTGGTAGGCTGTGAGTCCATCAGTGTAACCGCTTAGCATCTGTACCTCACTGTGAAGTGTTAATGGAGAAAAAAACAGCAGCAGCAGCAGCAACAGCAGCTTGTTCCTCAGGGTCAGAAACCAGCAGCAGACATGCTTGTATACAGCTTAAATGGGATGAAAATCATTAGCCCTCCAAAAGGAATTATATAACTCTGTAATCATGCTGTGTTGAATTGAGCGATAAAGAAATGACACCCCATTTTACTTGCCGCTCTCTTGTGCTCTTTTAGCCTGTAGCAGAACTTTTACTGGGAGTGAGCTTCCATATAATGACAGTTTGTATTACAGGCCCGTAGAGAAAAGCTAATTGGAATATCAGACAGTGAAATTTAAAGCTTATTCACTCCCAGAGGTTTGTGAGGAAGACAAGCTTAGCATTCTGACATCTGCTCTCTTCTCACTATGAACGCCTTTGAAGTAGGAGAGATGAACAGGAATACGATGCTGCTGCAGATCACACCTCGTTATGTTGACGTATTTCTCGGATATGAATGTAGAAGAGTCTCAGATCACAGATTACAGGACGAAATCAAGCACAGGCAATTTAACCCAAATGCACAGCTGCAGTGTCAGTCCAACCTGCGTTATCTGTTGGCAAGAAAGCTGACAGCTGCAGGCGAAGGACTTCACCTGCAGGCAGAAGGCAGAAGGCGTAGCAGAGTTCAGCAAAGTGAGGCACAGACGCAAACCCTTCAGGATCTATCAAGGAAAAGTGGATGTAGCCATGTATTGCATTTCGGTGTAACTTGCCAACCAGAACATACACAAAAAAGATTTTTATTTCTGCTTGGCTGCTGTGTACAACAACATGTGTACAACACATGCATATTAGTGTGTCTTTCTCTCACCCTGCAGGCTATTTTATCAAAGAGATGACTTCACACGCTGTAAAAGGCTCGTCCAGACTGCAGAATCTAAGAGGTTTATTTAATTGAGCACATTTCTGCTCAGTACAGGGAGAATTGCAGAGTTCCTGCACTGCTCTGATTGTCCTCATATGTCCTCTGTCCTCCTGGTAATTTAGAAGTGGGAAAATGTCCTCACCAAAAAATATGAAAAGAAAAAAGTTCAGTTAATGATAAATGCTCCGTCTTGCATGTTAATGTGTTACAGTTGACTTTCGTTCATTAGTTAAAACAACTGAAGATTTCTACAGACAGTTAATCTAGTGGGAAAAACCAAGCTGTACTTGACCTTTGTGCTGTAATTCTGTTTGAGTATTTGATTTACACTGGAGGCTAATGTGGCACAATGGTGTTACTTTATTTTAAGATATTTATAATAGATTTTTTTCTTTCCCTGTTGCAGATATATACACAATGTTTCTCCTGTGCTTGTGACAGGATTGCCATTCATTGTGGATTTTATATCTGATATGATCTATTTTATATCTATTCTGCATAAGGTGTCTACAGTTCTTCATCCATCCCATAATATGGGATGCTGCCTCTGCATCTGCTGTCATTATCAATTTTGTTTGGTTTACTTGCTGTTTAGTGTACATATGAGTCTCTCAGTTATACAGAAGAAGAGCAACTGTTGCATCAGTTTACAGTGCAGCCAAACAAACCCATCCTGTTTTAATAAAGAACTCAAAAACCATTGTGTTCTAATTGCCTTTTGACACCGTCACAGTTTGGGCTAACCGCTATGATAAATAAGTTTGCATTCATTGGAGCTACGTCACAATAATGCTATGCTGTGGTTCGCCGGTTGAATGCATTCAGTGTGAAGCAGCAGCAGATGAAAATATTCGCTATGCATCAGCAGTAACTTAATAAATAGAGAGAACAGCAAACAGTGAGGCTGTTACCATTGAGATAAAAATATGAGGGTTACATGGCTGCGTCATTTCCTGTGAATCCCTCATGCATATGAAGGCAGCTTGAACTCAAAAGGTGGACCTCACCGCTAAACTTCTGCATAGAAAGCTCATTACAGAATACATTAAATACATTGAACGGCTATTGCAGATGAACATCAAATTCATGAAAATCTTACAGATTAAAACTTCAACACTTGATTTGCGTCTGAAGACTGAACACATATATCACACCTGCCAGCCAATCAGAAGCAAAGAGCTCCCCTTTGTTGTGGTGTAAATTGTTGTATCCTGTTTGCTTGCAAGTCGTTACAGAACTGATAACTTTTCTGGCACTTGTGACTCTGACTACTGTGCACTTTGAAGGAAACACACACACAGGCACACACACGCGCGCACACACACGCACGCACGCACGCACACACACACACACACACACACACACACACACACACACACACACACACACACACACACACACACACACCTGTAATTAGTTTTCCATACCTTTCTCTGTCTGCCTCCTCGCCCGTTAAGAAGCAGACACTGAAGTTTTCCCATTAGACAGCTAAATCTGACTCACTCAGTATGTGGGTTTGCTTTGTACAATCCATGCTGTGTGATCTGACTGCTAAAACCTCAGAGCTTGTGTGTGTGTGTGTATGTGTGTGTGTGTGTGTGTGTGTGTGTGTGTGTGTGTGTGTGTTCGATGGCTTGTGGCATTTTGGTCCAGACAGCCTTTATTAAACTGACAGAATAGCCATGATGAGGAATGGGGGACGGGATGCGAGATGTGCTCATAGTATCAGGTTCAATGACCAACATGCGGCTGATATATGAAGCTGGAGGAGGGAGGAACACTCCTTCTCTTGTGGATCCTGAACAGAGGACACATTCACACCGGGGTTCATAACATCCCAGAGCCAAGGTTGAACACCCCTCCCTGTACTTTAACCCATTCCTCACCCGTTTCCTGTCTGTTTCTACTGCGTCCTGACTCGATCCCCCCATCTTTTTCATCCTCTTTCCTAAAATAATCCTCCCTCCTCATCACGATTCCCCTCACATTTGTCTTTCACTCGTGTCACTCAGCTGTGTCCTCCACCAGCTCTGCAGCCACCACTGAGCAATATTTCAGTTTGTCTTGGATGCTGCTGTTATGGTTGAAAAATCTTTTCCTCCATCGGAGTGAACTGTTCACTGTCAAGTTGACTTAAAATGGTAAGTATGATTCATGGGAGCTGTTTTTGAACAAAACATTTCAAAATAGCTTCACTCCTTCCATTTCTACCAAACGCACTTGGGGTCACAACAAACAAAAAAAGTGAATCTTTGTGTTAAACAGATTCCTTTTTCCAAACCAGCTGGAAAAAGAGGATCTTTTGAGATTTGTTCCTTGTGCATGTGGTCTCCAAAAGATCTGTATCTCCCCCAGAGTCTGGTTCAAATGAAGAGTTAAGCAATATTTTTAAGCCTGTTCTTGGTGCTGATTTGCAGTAAAAAGGCCCCACAGGTCAGCCCAGGACAACGCTTTTAAACATTGCCTAACATCTTGGATGCTGCTCTTTTCGTCTTATTAGTTGCTTTTTCTTCTTTTCTTTCGTCCCCAGGGTCAGGACAGTATGCCTATGGAGATGACGAGGACTGGTATTCTCGTAGATCTAAAGGTGACTACATGCAGAGTTTGACACCGCCAGTACACGCATACAGCACATGCCTTCTGAAAAGTGACACATTTGCAATTAGGGAATGCTTACGTGGAGATCAATATGTACCAAAGTCAATATGCCTCCTGAACCATTACGCAGACCAACGGCTCTTTGAGAGTTTAGAGTTCAGTAGCTCCTCTGATCTTAAAGTCACAGAGAAATGGCAGGTAGAGCATAATTTAATGTGAGACTTTGGGTGAGGTGTAGTTGCTGGAGAGATTTAAATAAGATCCCTATAAGATACCTCCCTCACCAGTGTTGTTCGATCAGAAACCAGAGGGCAATTACTGGAAGAATCAAAAGGAGTTTTGTGCTGAAGTAAACGCACCCAAACGCTGAAACGCAGACTCCAAGACAGGGATATGTAAAAGGCAACTGTTAAATGGACTGTTCAGAAAGAAGGTGCAACAAATGAGTGTAGATGATCCACACAAAGAGGCTGGAGAGCCGACTGAGAGTGGACAGGCCAGGTGAAAGTCCAGTCATCACAACTAACTGTCAGGACATAGGATGGAGCACGAGGGCACAAAAAGCAGGAGTTAGGAAGCACACAAGGCAGAAATATCACAATACCAAGAGTCTCAGTGTCACCACAAAGGCAACAGGACCATTCAACGAATCCTCAGTGAAAGGCCGGCCTTTTTATACCATCTCATCAGATTGAATTGCTGGTCACAGGTGTGCTCAGGAGAGCAGGAGGCCGGGTCAGGCCCGCCAGCCACACCCTGCAGTAAAACACACACATACTAGACAGACAGGGGAGAGACAGACAAGAGACACTGTGAAGAGAGAGCGATTTTTAGATTTTTTTTTTTATAATTCTTTTAAACACACACCTTTGCCCCATGATCCTGCACTGTTAGCTGCTTCAGATCTGCGAGCCACTTTGACCCCATAGCTAACGGTCGATAGTGTGGCTAGTTTTACGATCAAATTCAAGATGTGTCATCAAAAATATTCTCATGTTTTACAGGCAGAGTAAAAAGAGGGGTTTTGATACAGTATTCAAAAATGATTTTTGACATATATTTGGATAATAGACCTATTAACACAGGATTAGAATCAGAAAAATGTTTTTTTTATAGTTCACTGTGCCTTTAAAGAGGCATAATTCATCGGCAGTTAGTTTAGCCACTTCTGTAAACTGACTCAGTTACGTCAAAGTGGCTTCCAGCTTTAAATTTGGGGTCAGTGAGACACGGAACATTATTGTTCAAGCCAAACCAAACTCTCCCCTCGCGTAAGGCTCAAATGTAGTATTATTTTCTCTTACTCAGTGGTTGTGGAGACTGTCAGCCAACACACACACACACACACACACACACACACACACACACACACACACAGAGGAGTAAGAGAGGCTTGCTGTGTGATGAATACTCATTTTTATTCCAACTGGAAATTAGCCTAAACTGATGTGTATTCTCCTCTCCGAGTGTGTGCATGTGTGTGCATGTCGGTCCGCAGGGCCGACTGTTTGTCCTGAGCCAGCAGGAAATAAGCTGCAGATTTTGATTTCCCTGTAATAAAAACCTTGTGGCCCCTCGAACTTGGCATCCATGAAGGAATTTTTACACAAGCTTGTAGAGATGGGTAGGTGGGTGATGGGTGGGAGGAGAAAAGCTGAAATCAGTTGTCTGATAGGTCTGAAAGGAGTAGTTCCACATTTTGGGAAATGCACTTATTGGCTTTCTTGATGAGAATTAGATGAGACAGTCAATACCATTCTCATATTTCTATGATCAAATATGTAGCTACAGCCACCTGCTGCATAGCCTAGCTTAGCATAAAGACTGAAAACAGAGGAAACTGCTAGCATGACTACCAGCACTTCTAAAGCCCTTGAAGCTGGAGATCCAGAAAGTAATCTCGGAAGCTAGCTGCACCTAGCCAAGAAATAACCTGCCACAACCCTCCATAAAACTTTTAGACTTTGCTTTTTGTACTGATTAAACAAACAAGCTGTGCTCATTCATGAGTTTAGATGTGCTAGTGGCTGGATTTTGTTACCCTTGGACAATTTCCAGTCTTTATGCTAAGCTAAGATAACTGGCTGCTGGCGCTTCATATTTACTGCACAGACACAAAACTGGTATCAGTCTTCTCATCCAACTATTCCTTAAAATTAGGACTTTATTGTTCTAGAGCAGGGCTCCTCAAGGTCTGGACCTCAGGGACCTCTGCAGATCAATATGGACCCAGCCCATATCTTCAGTTGGTGGCCTGTGGGTCACATCCAGCCTGCAGAATATCAAGAAATTCAGAAAATGCGTTCTAATGGAAATTCAAATGCTCCTCACCAGTGAAAGAGGTCCAGTCCGTCCTGAGAGTGATCATCGCTTAGCTTGCCAACCACTGGCAGCGAGCCACAAGTCCATAATTCAAAGTTCACTGGTTTTACAGAAATGGTTACTCACAGAGACTCAGTAAGATCGTCTTAGATGTACGACGTGTCCCGTACAACACAACTGTTGTATTCAGTCTCAAACTGGGTGTTTGTGTTTGCTTCCTGTATTACTTCCAGTCATTCCAAACCTCTGCCCTTGAATGAAGATCAGATATGGACCTTTGAGTATGAAGTTTGAGAACCTCTTTTCCAGAGTAACACACATACATCTGTGGTCAGGCTAATCAGTGTCATGTTTTGGACAGACTCATTTTTGAGGGAAAGTACAACAAATAGCTACTACTTAAAGTCACTAGTGTGATAAGTATCAATAAAGAGCTGCTCTCTCAACTCAGACCTTTATCTGTATGGAAATTTTCTCACTCTATCACTCACAGGCTCTGAAACGTAAGTGCTCTCTCCACACATCATTATCTGTCTTTTCCTCAAGTGAGACAATCTCCTTTGCCTCATGAGACACAGTTGGATTATGGGAAGTCGCAGATAAGGTAATGAGAAATCCACTGAATCTGTCTGAGCTCAGATGATGGGTGGGTTTTCACATTTCCCCACCTATGAAGGAAGTCTTTCTTAGCTTTTATAGTCTTCAGGTAAGTGCGTAATATTGAAAACTGACATAAATAGCAGTCCATCCCACTCCAAGGCCTCACCATAAAAAACATATAATTGCCTCAGTGCAAGAAAGAAAAGGTCAGTGCGGCTGACTTTGCTCCATTTGCAGGGTCACCGTGGTGCGCGCCTATTAAAGTGAAACATGGTGACGTGAGCTGTCGTACACCCAGAGGAGAGCACAATAGGAATGTGATGGGGACACGTTGTAAAATCCGCTGCAAGCAGGGATACGAGAGCCAGAGCTCAGAGGTGGTGTGCATGGCCAGCAAACACTGGTCGTCTAACTACGCCTGCCGAGGTAAGAAGCGACATCCACCTGAACACACATGCATGCGTGTCCCTCACATGCATTCATCCATGCACTAGTTTTTACATTTTTGAGCAAGTTCATTCTTGGACCGAGTTCACTTGCTAACTTTACTCCACAGCTTTGAACCACCTCTCACTGGGAGGGAGTTTATTTTTTTTGTTATGGATATTCTCCACTCAGATCTTACATTTTTAGTTCATTAAACCTGCCTGTACATGATGTTCAGGTCTTGCAAAATTGGTTCATGTTTATGCAGCAAATTAGTAACAATTACATGGATCAGTTTCTTCTCCCTGAAGTCTCTTCTTGGCAGAGTCTTTGAAAATTAGTATCACTTCAGGATACTAATGGAAAATTAGTGCCACTACTATTACTGCCTCTAAGGTGTGGTAATTTAAAAACATTGCACAATTTATTCTTATAGAAAAACGCAGCGGTTGCTCGTTATATGAGTTTCGACAAGAGACCAAGATGGACCAATGCTGTATTATTAAATATATGCATCAGGTCCCTGAACCAAATTAAACAGAGCAAATCATTCCTTAACTCAACACTGAGCTGTTTCTCTCACAGAGATCCGCTGTCCCAAGATGAACATGCCTGCTAACGGTGGCTACAAGTGTTCAGACGGCTCCTACTTCAACTCTCGCTGTGAGTTTTTCTGCTCCCCTGGATTCACTCTAAAGGGCCAGAAGACGGCAACCTGCCAGCACAGCAAGGTGTGGAGCGCCGGAGTCCCCACCTGTGTTGGTAAGACTGCGTGTGTTGTTGATTTATGCACAATTTCATCTTCCACTGAAGTGGAGCCTGCACACCCTTTAGCTGCACTGCAAAAACCTATGTAACTAGCAATTTACCTGCTTAAGGCGTAATGTCAGTTGTAGACTACTGGATAAGAAGTACTCCTCATAATGCAAGATTATATGAGTGTTGTTTGGAAAAAACACAGGCCTGTAGACATGTACATAGTATACACAGACACATTCACAAACACACGCTGTGGTTTGCCTCTCATCACCAGAAAATTCGAAATGCTTTTCATGTTTTTCTAGCCTGAGTCTGAAAATGACTCGACTCTTCATGAAAAGCCGTGCTACAAGGTCTGCACTTAGGGGATAATGTGAATGACTGAATAGCCTTGCAACCTTGGTAACAGTAGACAATCGCAGGGTTTGTATGTATACATGCTCATTCAGATCTCGCTGCACCACAGCCATCACATCCTAACCAGGCTGTTTGTGTAATGATTCGCCTTATTTTTTTGTTGTCATCTGTAAAATGGGTTTTGACTCTTGAAACCAAGTCTCTGTCTTTATCATTAGACTCTGAATACCACAGGAAGATGAAATGTTCAGGTGTTTCTGTTGGAAAATGATGGTGCAGGAATGTAGTGTGAAGGGAGCTGTTATTTTTTTGAACAGCTATGATGAGGCGCTCACTTTCTTGTGTATATTATTTATGAAAGGTTCAATCAGTAATTGGCCCTTTGCTAAATCCCTCCTCCAAAAGAGTGATTGTCCAATAATAGCTCAGCAACCATAGCAAGGACGCACAGGTGTGTCAAGCTTTGGATTTCTTTGCACATTGAAGCAATGTGCATGAGGCTGTGGCAAGCTGTCTAAGCTCCAATTGTTAGCATTTCTGGCTAACTCGCTTACAGCCTATAACATTAACCTTGCATTTCTTCCAGGGCAAAAGTGTATTTCATAACTAGTTTGTGTGATTACAGAACTAAAACATCCACTCCATAGTATTTCCTCACTAAGGCTATCAGAGTTTAGGCTAACATTAGCATATCTATCTTTGTTTGTATTTTTGTTTGTATCTTTATTGCATTTGGGGAAGAATACCTGAGCAACCTTAGCAAACATTACCTCAGATAGCATTGTGTTTCCCAAACTTATGGGTGATTACGTATCATACTTGATATCACATCTATAGTCATCAGATGCATTGGTAAGAAGTTTCTTTAATTAAAGTCATGGTGGAACGGTGGTAACACTGTTGCCTGACAGCTAGAAGGTCCCGGGTTTGATTCCCGCTGTGGGCGCCAGGGGTGTGTTCTCCACCATGCCTTCGGTTCCTGCTGCTTGAGGAAAAAGGGGCCGTTCTGTGTGGAGTTTGCGTGTTCTTCCCATGTTCACCTGGGGCTTCTTCCACAAAAAAAATTCTACTAAAAACATACAAGAAGATCACCACCTGACCAACGGTGACAAGAAAGGAACTGGGTCCCCGGGCACTGCTGTCGGCTGGCAGCCCACCGCTCCTGGTCTGCGGCGGAGGAGACCCAGGATGGGTCAAATGCAGAGGAATAATTTCACTGAAGCATTTGCATGATGTGTTGTTTGTTCTCCAAAAGCATGGGATGTGCATGTGTGTAATTAATAAAGTAAAGTTCTTCTTTGTCTTCTCTAATGTTTTAGAATGACGCTACTTGAAACAGTAAAAAGTCAGCTGGTGACAGCATTTTCAACCAACACATGGAGCTGATAATGTGAGCTTAATTAGCCACGGGTGACCTGTGATAGTTGGCACATCAGCTTGCAAAATGGACAGTCACTGACCAGAAATGAGAGGCCGCTTTTATCTCCCTCGGTCTAAAATCAAGGACCTAATTACAAAAAGTGGTAACTGCCACTATCATCATTGTAAACTGCTGTGCAAGAGCGAGAAGCATTAACTACTGATATGGAGGGGCTTAGTGAACAGTCAGCTGCTACACCTTCGTTTGGCCAATAGAGTCCCCATCCTATTCCATTTTTGGCCTGTGTAGTAATATACACATTGACATGTTAATGATGTGATGTGGTTTTCTCTCTCTCTGTAGATATGGATCCTCCAAAGATCAAGTGTCCTAACGTGAAGGATAAATGGGCAGAGCCAGGAAAACTGACAGCGAGGGTGACGTGGGACACACCTGAGGGTGTAGACACTGCAGATGGCATCCTCACAGAGTCAGTCTCATCTCCACCACCCTTTAAAGCTTTTCTCACTTCAGTGCTCTTAGTCTGTTTTAGCCCTTTTGGTTGTCCTGCCCTGAACAGGGAGCTCACAGTGAAAGATTAAAACAGCGTGTCTTTTGCAGTGTCATCCTGAAAGGGAAACCTTCAAAATCAAATTTCCCAGAGGGGCTCCACAAGATGTCCTACACTGTGTTTGACCGTGCAGGGAACAAAGGATCCTGCCGCTTCACTATCAGAGTGCGAGGTGAGTTTCCTAAAGCAGAGTGAGAGTCTGAAGCTTCTTGATAATCTGTGTGGAGCAGGGTTTTCTGTGAAATTTTTTTCATAGGTTATTTCCAAGAAGTCTTCTAGATCGTCTGTGTAATTTGGCCCTAATAACAGGAAAATACAGAGACTGTGTTCAATTGTTACACTTCTAACTTTCCCTTATTAATTGCTAGTGTAGCCTACATATCTTTTAGTCAGTCAGCAGGTGAACTGGGATTGGCAAAAATGTGTCTTCAGGCAAGAGCACAGTTCAGCATTTCAGTAATAAATTGACATTTACTTGGGTTTAAACTGAGTTTTTCTCTAATGGAAACTCAGTAAGAAAATTGTTTTATTGCAAGGATGTCAGAGGTTCATCCTTTGAGTTGCCAGCAGCTGCTCATTCTCCACAAATGAGATTTTCCTGCCTCACAGAGACACAGTCAGCAGTGTGATAGGTATCAATAAAGAGCTGCACTCTAAACAAAGACCATTATCTGTGTGGAAATGTTCTCACTCTATCACACACACGTTCTGAATCTTGAGTGTGTCCGGGTGGCCTTCGTCAACTTGTTAAGTCAATAATGTCCCAGTTCAGAGTATCTTAACAATACAAGTTCTGACACAGATAATAAGATAAAGAAGATAAAGAAAAAGATATCTATATAACTATTGTTTGCGATTAACAACAACATTATTATTATTATTTTAACTCTCTTTATTAATTTTCTGACATTTTAAACAATAATGTACATACAGTCATACAAAAACCACACAAAAGAGAATAAATAAGTAATAATAATAAATAGATAAAACATTTGAAAATTAAATAAATGTAAAGAAAAAATAAACCTGCAAATATGTCAACAGTTAAATAAGGGGAAAAAAAGGAGGAAAAAAAAGGAAATAAGAGGTCTCTGTATATGTTCCAATGTCTCATTTTGACCTCTATTGTGTTCAGTTTCATTTGTATTTGTACATCCTTACAAATGGTCACGATCACACATCCAAACAACCAAAACATAACCAAAAAAACCAAAAATAACCCAACAACATTATTTTGTCACTTCATTCCACTATTTGGTTCATCGTCTTGCAGGGGCTTTTGCATTGGTTCACTACATGTGATCTATTCGCCAAGGGTATACAATGCAGTCATGTGATTCTTCTCTGCCTGTCATGTTTCCTGGCGTTTTTGTGTCTAATCCTGTCTTTCTGTGTAGTGCGCCGCTGCAGCTCACTGTTTCCCCCAGACAATGGTTATATGAAGTGTGACAGCGACGGAGACAACTACGGGGCGACCTGTGATTTCACTTGCACCGGCGGCTACGAGCTGCAGGGCAGCGCTGCCAGAGTGTGTCAGTATGGACTCACCTGGTCTGGCACAGACACAAGCTGTGCAGGTGTGTACTGCATGTAGAAATACACACACACATACACAAACACAACAATCTTCTATTTTCTAAACTTGCCTATTTTCATTGTTCATAACATTTTGTCAAAAGGAACTTAAAAATGCAAAACAAGTGACAAAAGACAAAAAAAGGATAGTCATAATCATGCATTTTTCTGTTTCACTGTTTTATTGAGCTAAGATATTATTTCTAATGAGTGGGTGTATTTTTTCAGTTTGTCTGTAGGTTTCAGTCTCGAAGTATTTTTCACAGTTCATGCACACAAACCTTCAGTTTGCTTGCCCTTATTCTTGTGGAAAATGCACGTAGTATTAATATCTACCCTTTTCAGGGATTGCTTCCAGCACTGCAGCTTTGGGGTTCATTTGCAAGAAGAAAAACTTTTGCCCAAAAGTTCAATCAATTTAGATTACATTAGATTCAACTTTACTGTCATCGTTAGAGTGCAACACAGAGACAACGAAATGCAGTTTAGCATTTAACCAGAAGTGCAAATAGTCATAATATCCAAAAATATAAATACGTGCAAGTAGTGCAATTGGCATGAGGTATGAACAGTATGAGGTATGTGCTTGGGACACGACCAAAAAACATGAGAATAGTTTGAAGAAAGTTCCAGTTCTGTTACATTTATGTTTGGAGTTTAAAAAAATGTCCTGATAATTTTCCATTGTGTTGTGTTGCAGTAATGACGTAGACCTTCTTATATATTTATTTCCATGCAGTGTTGCCAGATTGGGCAGTTTTCCACCCAACTGGGCTGCTTTTTATTTGATTTGGCAGGTAGAAATGGTTTTGGGTGGCTTGTGCTACTTTGGGCTTCTTCTTGTGCCATTTGAGTTGTTTCCCCTGGTGAACATTTAGACTATATTCCAATTAATTCTTCTTCTCTTCTCCAATTAGTATCATTGAGCTTTACAGGGTGCCAAGTTCAGTAGGCTCAACATGCAGTGACTGATGTGTCATTTAATTTTGTTATAACTAGACTTTAACCTTTTTCAGTCAGCTTGGGGATAAAAGTCTTGAACTGTGACAATCTGTTCATATAAGTAAAGATGTTAACAATTGAAAAAAAGACTTGGAGATCACTTGACATGGAAAATAAAGGTTATGGTCTACTTTTCTGCTGATTGGGCAGGTCTGAGGCTCTGACTGCTTACTTGGTGTCAGTCAATTCTAGCAACAGTTTCCATGTTTCATTCTCAATCTGCTCTCTGAGCTCAGACTCTCATTTATTTTAAATTAGCATTGTGCTGTCTTGTGCCGTAGTGGCCATAAACACGACACTGTTATGTAAAGTTTGCTCGCCTGCACTGAACTGGTTCCATGTGAGAAGCTCAGTGGAGGAGCAAATGGTCCCCTCTGCTATCCATCGATTAGAAAAATCAATACTGGATGCTCTTCCTTTGAATGTGCATCTGCTTGCAGCTATTGTGAAACAGACCATCAGCAATTTATACTGAGTGTCGGTGCATGAGTTTCCTATTTGGTTTCGTCTGCTCAACAGACAGTGTGGTATTAAATCTTGTCCTCTTGCACTGTGTGTCATATGCTGTCACATCACTTACTTGTACATCCAATGTCACCGCAGCCATGAACATTAACGTGGGAGTGCGTACGGCTGCTGCGCTGCTGGACCAGTTCTATGAGAAACGACGGCTCCTCATTATCTCGGCCCCTACGGCTGCCAATCACAATTACCGCTTCCAGATGACTAACTTACAGGTGAGGCACAAATCACAGGGAGAAGATGAGAACATGTGACATGAAGGGAAGCGCAGGAGCGAAGAAGCGATAGAGGTCAGCACTCCACCGTGTCTCCACTGCTGCTCGCAAACAGGGCTGCAGTGTGTTTGGTGTTCTTTCTCGCTTAGCTGCCTAAGTGGGACAAAGCAGTGAGACACATAAAAAGGGGAGCAGAAAACGTCCAGGCGATGAATAAACGATACTGACACCAGCTTTGATAGGCTATTCTGGGGCTGGATGCTTCCCCGGCTCGTCAGAAACCATTAAGTCAGAGGTGTCTTTAAACACAGGACCTTTTAAAGTGTCAGGGTTTTCAGCTGACACACAAGATTAAAAGACAAGATTGTGTTAAATTTGTGAACAACCAGAGTGATCAGTCGTGGTCAAGTTGTTATTGGGAGTTGTTTGTGCTGAATTGATGCCAATGAAATAAACTATTCCCTTAGAATAACAAGGAAAAACTGCCACTGTCGTAAGATTACTTCAGTCTGTTTTCAAAATCTGAACAACTTGTTCAAGCATTTCTAGAGCTGAGTGTCTCCTCTGACTGTGGCTGACTGTGTTTTTCTTATGAACAAAACTAACGTGTAGAGAGGATTGTTTTTATGCGGAGCACATTCTGTAGAAACAGATTTCCCCTTCGGAGACAATAAAGTCTGCCTCTCTATGCCGTGTGTCACAAATCTGCAGTCAAAAAGCACAAACTGTAGTTGTAGCTGCACATCAGTGATTCACAGCCACGGGTGTGTGTACTCCAAGGGGCACTTTGGAAATAGTGTGGAGTAGCTCAGCTAATTTGAAAAGACAGATATTAGGATTGGTATAAACAAACAGTATATCGACATACCGCATTTGTGTTTGTCTTAAACTCAGATTTTAGGTGAGCACAGAGAAACTTTCGGCAGATGAATGTGAAAACTGTCTTCCAGTGTCAAACTCTGCACATAAGTCATCCTGCACAGTGGAGCCCAAACATCAAAGTGAAGTCATTACAAGTAAAGTACATTTTTGAGCAGAGGGAGACTTAAATGAAAGTAATCGTCAGTGGTAGCTCTTGTGCTTTCTATGCCAACTTTGGTTCGACAGTTTTATGTCTTCTGTAATATAAACTGTGCTCAATTTTCTTTGCTCTGCACAGCAATCCATAACAGCTATAAAACAACAAAAGCTATAGATCAGTCTCTCTGTGTGCTTCTCTTTTATGGGAACAGCACGCTCAGTGTGGGCTGGACCTGAGGCATGTGACCGTAATTGAGCTGGTTGGGACTTATCCTGCACAGATTGGCCGCATTCGACACAGGCTGCTCACCCCAGGATTGGCCCTGCAGCTCAGGTACTCACACAGCGCGCACAAACACACACTTCACATGTATCTTTGGGCTTGTTCACATCTGACATTAATGTGCTTCTTCGGTGGTCCAATCGCCCAGTCCTCTAAGAACAGATGTCAATGCACCTAAGAGGCATTGAGGATGCATTAAGATCTGATACCAGACATTAAGTTGTTTCTTTTTTTTTTTAATTAAAAAGCAGAGTTGGCAGTTTGTTGTGGCTTCACTGTACCAGCTTGCTGGAACACACTGACACAACTGATTTCACCATTTACACCATTTCTTTCTGAAAGAAGACAACATTTAATTGACCGTTAACGTATGAAATTGTACACATACAGCTACTTCTTTGTGACCTGTAGAGAATATATCCCCAGACTCCCTTAAAAAACTGCACAATTTTGTGAGTTGTTGAGTCTTATTTGGGCTTCTGTGTAAATTAAATGTTACACATTTAGTTAATTCTTTATTTGCATTAAAAAAAACATGCTGGTTAACAACAACAGTGCATTTGGTTTTTGCAAACGTACGTGTTTATTTGCCTGTATTTTAGAGTAGGGAAGTGAGATCTGATGGTGGTCACTTTAGATGCATTCTAATGCAGGTGTGAGCTGACGTACTTAGTGGATTGTGGAGTGCTTTTGTAGTGAGCACGCTTTACAACAGATGTCACATTCACACACACACTCGACACAGCATCAGGAGCAATTTGAGGTTCAGTATCTTTGCCATATGGACTGGAGGAGCCAGAGATCGAACCTCCAACCTTCTGATTGATGGACAATCCGCCCTACCTAATGAGCATGCCCCAGAGGCATGTTAGTGGCGTGAACAGGGCCTTTCGTTCTTTCCTGCTGCCTACTAAGCTGATGAGTGTTTCCTAGGTTGCTGCTCCAGATTCCTCAGAGGTCTTTCCAAATGGTGCTGGTAGACAAGCAGGGCATGGACAAGCAACGCTACCCGTTCCCGATCACAGCGGCTGAATTATTCACCACCATCGACACCTTCCCCCTCCGCAAGGATGAGATGGTGCTGCAGCAGGAAGCGGGCCAGACCTGTCAATCATAAAACCACAGACGCTCAACCATCTTTGATCCTTCCCCTCCTCAGTCACAGAAAACAAGACCTACTCAGATCTTCTGTTTCTATCCACATGCCACACACTCCTACCTGAACTCATTCAGTCCTGTATCCAGGTGTGAGTGCATTTGTGTGTGTGTTTGTATGTGTATATGTGTGTGTGTGTGTGTGCGCCATCAAAGATCGAGATGTCAGTCCTGATCTGAAGCGAGATTAATTAAAAGACGTTACTAATGGAATGGGTCATACAGTACATTACAATCATATTGATTCCTGTGTCTTGTCTGTCTGTGTTTTGTTATTATTTTCAAAGCAGAAATATGTTTTACTATTTTGTACAAAAAGTCTTTTTACTGTATGAACTGGAAAACTCTTCACCTGTCTAATATTTATGTCTCACGTCTCTAATAATGATGTATTCTGACACTCTCTGGAATACTGTGTGTGTGTTTGAAGTACAGGACAGGACAGTGATTCTGCTCTGTTGGTACACTGTACGCCTATGTCTGAATTTGCAAGACACTGATTAAATATGTCTATCATTAAGGATGTGATCCTCAGTGTGTCAATGTGAGCGGAAGAGACATGCAGGGTTGTCTGAGGACAAGTTAAGAAAGAAACTGAAGAAGGGGAAATAGATTGACAGCAAAAACCTCCATCTTTGTCAAGTGTTTTTGTCTGCAAGTTGAGTTCTAAACATTTTTTTTTTCTTAAAATAACAAAAAAATCCAGTAAGATTATTCCACCCACTTTGCCATAAAAATGGGTTATCTTCGCTAAGCTAACTGGCTGTTGATGGTAACTTCATACTGAACACATAGGGAGTCCTGTCAGTCTTCACCTCTTCTTCTTGTTTCCCAAAATGTAAATGTAATGTCTGTTGCTTTTAGTCCATTTTCCTTGTTTTAAGATTGTGACACTTTCTACTGGAAACAATCTCGTTTCACTGGCAAGTATTTTCTCTTGCAAGTCCAAAAAGAGAGTGGAGTGCTTAATGGGGAAAACTGGGGATGCACTCACACTGCTCTTAAAGAAAAAAATGCAGAAGAGCAAATTTCAACCAGTCTAAGGTAGAGAAGCGGAATATAAGGTGGGTTTTTGATAAAATATTTGGTACATGGCGTGATCATTAAAAACAGCAACAACAAAACCTTAGCAGATCTTCAGCAAGGGCACAAATCAGGAGGTCATACATGAGCCTGACCTGTGCATTCATTCAGAGTGTGTGTGTGTGTGTGTCCTGATTGGATAATTGGGACAACAGGTGGAAGATAATGAGTGTCATTCAAAACAAATACTCTCCAACAAATAGGCAAACAGTCAGTCTATGGAAACTTGTGTGTTTATTTCAAAATATTCCTGTAACACATTTGGGACAAACTAGGCTTGAATACAGTGAGTTTGATGCTTGGAAACCAGACACAACAGAGATAGTACATGCTGTACATCAAGAGTTTCTGCAGTAATCAGGTATTGCACAAGCCTCTCATCTTAAGTATGCTGCACAGTGAACACCATGTATTATTACTATAATTGTGCAATGTGAAACTTCTGCTCTGGGGGTTCAGAGCAGAGGGTTTGCCAAGGACAAGCGGACAAAATTGGCATTCCACATGAAAAATGATTGTGCAGGGTTTAACTTGAGAATTGTTTTCGTGAACTGCGTCATTCATCACAGGATGGTGGATCGCAGAGCCCTGGGCGACAGGGACAAGGTGACTGTCACTGTCTCATTATTAGGCTCCCCCTGAGATGAAGGCAGCTCGCCTCAGTGCTGACTCACTCTATAACACGAAGCTCCCATCTCAGAGTTGCTGGGAGCGCACTTCACACATCACACCCTGTCTTCTGTGGCTGAAGTGATGTCATTATCAGTGCTTTATATAACCTTCTTTTGTTCTTCTACCTCTGTTTTATCTAATACCATGCAGTTGCTATTATCACACTGATACAGTGCGATGTAAATTTACATTGAAGCTAGTCTAAATTGTGTAATCTGTTGGGTTTTTCTTCTGACAACCAGAGGTGGAAAGTGACTAAAAACAAGTACTGTCATTCTACAAGTACATTTTTAAGAAACTGTACTTTTTTGAGGCGTTGAGAATCGGATAATTGTCGCTGCCAGCACTTTTGTTTTCACTTAATGGGCTGTCATTTATCAAGTAACAACACTAGAGCCAAGGCAGTCTACAGCCACGCTAGCAGCTCTGTGAGGCTGCACTTAAGAACAGTGGAACTTTGAGCTAATTGCTAATGCATGCTAGCATGCTCACAAAAACAGTGCTCAAATGCTGATGTTTCACAGATTTATCATGTTCACCATCTTATTTTTGCCTGTTAGCATGCTAATTAGCACTGAGCACAAACTCTAGCTGATGCTGATGAGAAGTTATTGTTCGTTAGTTTTGCAGGTTTTTGATCGAAAACAAATAAGTTAGCCCTGATGAAAAAACAGCGAATCAGTGAAATTACTACAGTTCACTCTCAGAGGACGTAAATGTGTGGACCAAATTTCATTTGCTGTCATTCATTGACTAGGAATCAAAAACATCAGTACAAAATCTAGTCTACTAGATGTTGATTATTTCACTGGATAAGTGATCAAGGAATCACCGAAGTAGTACAATTCATCCTCTGTGGAACATGAATTTGTACACATAGTTGTTGAGAGGTGTTCAGTAGTGGACTGCCAAAATTACAGACAGTTATCACCATCCATGAAGCTGTTAGCACAGATAAAAATGCTCATTTAATAGTCCCACCCTCTCAAATGTGAGGATCTATAGTTTTTGCCATTTTAGTTAAGCTGTTAAGTTTAGTTAACTTAAGTTTAGCTGTACCAGTTTTCTGACTGTGTTTTAAAATCAGTATTTACACTTTCACCAGTCCTCCCACATTGATCGTACAGTCTGTATCTACCCTGAGCAGTCTTTAAAAGTGCTGCTACTGTAATTTTATGAGAGTAGTTCTCCTCACAAGTGATCGTCGTTCTGCTTCAGTAATAATAAAAGTAAAGAGTAAAAGTACTTCTCGAGTTGGACAGCAGTACAAGAACTTGTCACTTTCCACCTCTGAACACAACAGTTTCTACAGGGATGAATTTCTTCATCATCATCATCATCATCATCATCATCATCATCATCATGTGCTTCAGACCAGGATGCAGCATGGTTGCTAAGGGGAATGTCTAAGTCTCTACAATATTGATCAACGTCTCGTCTAATGCCTTACAAATGGTCTCCATCAGCTGTAACTACATGCAGATATGACTCTGGCACATGAATCACAGAGACGAGGACGGACACGCCAGGAGTCACACCGTGTGCTTATTCTGTAAGGACACTAAGTTACATACAACACACGTTTTTCATATACAGCAGTAAACAGCAGTGCTTGGTCAAGACTAGATGCTTCGGAGGAGGGCGGGGGCACATGTGGATGAGTGTGTAAGGCATGACTGGCTGCTCTGGACATGAGAAGGGTTCTGAACAGGGCATCACAGGGGGAAAGACGTCAGGAGAGGGGTGGTCTCTGTTCCTTTATGGGCGCTTGAGTCTTGGACGCTTCACTGTTTTGTTTTTTCTTTTGACCGTTCCTCTTCTCCAGCTCCTTCCTCAGGCCTTCACTTCACTTCTGTCTCCGTTCCCTCTGTTGTTCTCTTTTATCCTCTCTATCTGTGCTTTGGCCCGGCTCATGTGTTGCACTTGCGCATGGTGGATCGCAGCATCAGAGTACACTCCTGAGGGACTTCTGGGTTTTCAATCATGCGTTGCCACAGCCGCTGTTCCTCCCCGTATGAGTCCATCCAGTCTACCTCGTTCCCGTAGCTTTTGCCTTGAGGGGAGAAGAGACAAACACATAAACATTTGTTTTACTTTGTTAGAGCTCCTGGAGAGCCCTGAGGACATTACAACAGGTGGGCTTTGGGTATTAGATGAAGTGATATCTGCAGGTAACTTTCTGATTATAAATGAATGAACGTTTTATTATTGTATCAAAGACATGCCAAATTCAGAATGCTCTGTATTCGGTTGCAAACCACACGACAGAAAAGCAAAAAATGAAGTAAAACCACTTGAGTCGCTTTCAGACCTTCACGTCTCCATCAAAATGACTGAACATTTACTGTAGAAGTCTGGAGAAATCAGAATGAATACTAATCAAACCATCCATCTTCCCTTATTTTCCAGGCTTCTGAGATAAAGTAAGCAAATCTAGAGGAATACTTTTGACATTTTGTGAAATATGCATATCCACTTTCTTGCAGAGAGATTAGAAGATTGATACTACTCTCATGTCTGCACAGTAATATGAAGCTTATGTATGCAGCCAGTAAGCCAAATTGTGGTTTTATGTGGGCTCATGTGCTGCGACTTTTATGTGGATTAAACAAATGAGATATAGCATGTTAATTAGTGAGCTAAAGAGGTGCTGGGAGGTGGATTTTGGTGGACCTTGATCAGAGCAGGGCTTGCTGCTTCCCCCTCTTTCCAGTCAGCACTAAACTAAGCTAAGCGGCTGTTGGCTCCACCATCAAACGAAAGGTTAGACATGACAGTGATATCAATCTCATTATCTAACTCTCAGCAAGACAGTTAAATTATTCAATATTTTATCTGAATTTATTTGGATTTAACTAGTATTGTGCTACATGTTTTGTCAGCAAATCATGGATTTTTATGTAGATATGATCTGAAAAACTGATTTAGATTGTTTTTTTTACGTGTATTTAGTTTTGAAACATTATTTATTTGTACATTAGTATAATGACAATATAGTTTAACTGAATTGAATTGAATCATTTCAAAACGTATACACAGTATTCTGGATCTGTCTTGTAAGCCCATGCGAGCTGTATGCATGGCACAACATAAAGACTTCATTGTCTTCATTCATCACTATAGGTAATGATATTGGAAATGTCAAACTGTTCGGTTCCATACAGAAGAATTCATTTTTGATGAGAACATTTCAGGGTTTTGTCTTTTATGGAAAAAAGACTCTCTTAAATCACTGTGTGGTACCAGAGACAATGGGCCTCACTTTCCACTTCTTCCAAATCACACAGCTCACATAATCTGTTTTCCCCTTTGAATATATTTCAGCCTGCCAACCTCAATAGCTGGAGGATGAATACCAACTCTTAACTGTGCAACTAAAGACCTTTTGTTTCCAGATGAGTGAGATGAATCTGATGATTTAGGACTGTTGTTTGGCAAGTATATATGTTCTTCATTCAGGTTTTTACAGGATATTTTCATTTCATTTTTCTTTAAATGTGAATAAAAGCGTACTTGAATCATTCCTGTAGATATGCAGCATCAGTCTCCTCAAAGTTCCACTAAAGCTCTTTAGCCCTCTGAGAACTGTGCAACGTTTCAGAGGTTTTAAGCACCTTATTTGAAATTCTGAGAAAGACTTTGACCTTACAGGCAAAAAAACCCACACACCTGTGCCAGCTCCGAGCCTGACTCCTCCCAGGAATACATTGCTGGCCAGCGCTTCTTTGTCCCACACAGTGAGCTCCAGGCAGACGTTGTTGAGGTCTCCGGGCTGCAGGCCGCAGTAGGTGAAGGTGTGGTTCCACTGTGGGTTCACCGTGCGTCGCTCCACCACGGTCTTGTGCTTGGTTGACTTGTTGCTGTCAGGTAGGAGGTATCTATGGGAAAGAATAAAATGACCACAAAGAGATACAAAATGATCACAAAATGCAAAATGCTCGGGGAGGGGTGGGGGCTTTTTACATGTTTGCCTTGAGGGGCCCATTGTTTCATAATCTGTCCGGGATTACAGATAGCAATTATTTATTGATAGAATTTCCTAACCAAATAATGTAATAATGTGCAGTTTAAAAGTGAGTCTGAACACATCTTTACTCATTTTTACAAATGTGCTCCTTCTTTGAAACTTTGGCCCCCATTCAAGAGCTTCTAACCCGCCCTTGAAGGGAGCATCTCACCCTTTCACAAATGGATCAGAGGTGCCTCCAGACTTGACAGCAGTTAGGTTTTTGGCTCCTTTGACCAGCAGCTCAACCATGCCCCCTTTAGGCAGAGTGAAGCTGCTCGTCTTCTTGCCTTTCAGGAAACCTTTCTTCACTGAGGGCCCGACAAAGAGAGAGAATAAACAATCGTCAATTCAAGGCTCAGGTTTAAAACGTAGCACTTGAGAAGCAAAACAAGTGTGTAGTAAATGCTTTAGACAATAGAATGATAATGTGTCGTTGCATTGCAATTGTGGAGGATGTGAGTGTATAAACAACTTTTTGGGGGGTCAGATGGCGAAGGGAAGAGCTTAATTTTAGCTGTAACTCAGAGATGAAAAAACTTTAAAACTAAATGTAACTCTGCAGCCGACCACTGGTGGGTCGCACATCATTACAGACTCACGCTGCACAGACAAACATTGGTCAAACCCACAAAAACTTTATTCTAACTTCTAGTAAATATCCAAAAGTTTCCATAAACATGCCATTGAAATAAATATACAGTAAAATGATCCACAAGTCATTTAAATTGTCTCACCTCTTTGAAAAAAGTTTAACACAGAATGAGGTTTGAGGTCTGAATGTACCTTGCACTTGGTCCAGTGGCAGCATGAGGTTCTTCTCTGCAGGTATGTACTTCAGCACCACCGTCAGTTCTCCTTTATACTGCATTGTGGAGTCTAAACTGCTCTCCACCTACACAAGCAGAATTCACAGTCCTCTCATACACAGAAGAAGACAACATGCATGAGAGCAGGCTGATTCAGGGTCCTACCTTGGGCTGCAGAGCGTGCCACTCCTCTATTTGGGAGTCAAACTCCAAGGAGTCAAAGGTCAGCTCAACCTCCCCCAGGAAGCTGTTGTGTCCAAACCGGTCGTGATGCCACACAGAGACCTGCAGCGTCCGTGTCTCCAGCTGCGAGTGGCTGATCACATACTAATTAAGACAGGACAAACGTTGCATTTGAATTCACAGAGTAACTCTTACAAGTTTCTGCTTATTACAGTTTTTCAGCCACTAACCCTCAGATTCTCATTGAAAACAGGGTTAATGGTGTTGGCCTTGATACTCGTCTTCCTCTTGCTCTGTCGTGACGTATCCGGCAGCAGGTACGTCTTCACATAGCTGCCATGAAGAAAAGGGCAGAGTGACTCAGACAGGCTTCATTGCAGGAGATGGAAACTATTTGTTCTAGTTTATACCAAGAAGAAATATCGGCTGCCCCTGATTTATTACAGTGGATGCTCCTCTGAACAGCTATGAAACAGTAAATATAGCAGTCAATCTGAACAATAAAGCTTAATGGAAAATAAATGAAACAACTAAAACAAAACATTAGCAAGGAGGTCACCCATCATATCATTTATAAGCTGTAAGCAAAGGATGATGTTGGCTCTTTTTCCACAAAGGAAGGAGCTGATCTGTTCATTAACAACATATTAACATTTAACACTGCAGACTTAATCAGCACTTATTATCTGGGTGTATCTGTGCGTGTGTGTGTGTGTGCGTGTGTGTGTGCATGCACTCATACGCGTCTGTGCGCTGCCTCCTCTCATCTCCTGTTGCCAGATTGTGACACTCTTTAACCAGGACATTGAGAGCACCGGTTCTGTAGCTGTAGCCGATGTTCAGCAGGATCTCGCCGCTCACCCTGGCGTTGCCATAGTCACCAGTCTCACTGTACATGCTCATCATGCTGTTTATGCTACTCTGTTAGGCAAAGACAGGAGAGTGAGAGGGGGAGAAGGTCAAAGGAGGAAAAAAGAGAAAGAAAAGAAAGAGCAACACATACAAAGAGCGACAACAACTGCATCTAAAGTATTAAAGAACACTGATGAAATATGGGAGAAATAAAAGAGTTGCAGCCTTTTATGAACTTGAATGGAATAAAATCTGTGGCAAGACATAGTAGACATAGTGCTGCTCTTAGTGAAACCTGTCTGGGAAAATAAATGCTTGAAAAGTAAATTATGTGTCACAGGTTTGCAGTTTGCATTATGTCTAAGAATAAGGCATTATCTATGTTACTTGGTCTGGAGAGTACTAATGGACAGTTTAGTTAGGAAAGGTTACTGTGCATGAAAGCATGTGGTGGGTCACACAGGATGTGTAAGAGAGCACTTTCCTGTAAGTGAGATTAAGTGAAAGGATGAGGTCGAAGCACATTAGTGCTTTTCTCTTTTTTTCTAAGATATTCTGGTCAACCCCTCTTCTTCATGCATGTGGTTGGTGGAGTGGGGAGGGGGCATTGCAGAGGCAGTGGATTTTTCAGTAGCCTGTGTGTTTTTCAGTAGCCCTCTTCAGCTCATTACCACTGTTGAGGTTTTGGTTATATTGCAAAATAAAAACTGCAAGATAATACCTTATTGATCAACCTGCCAATTATTTTCTTGATTAACCAATTAAGCCACAAGATACTCAATTTACTGTCACAGGAGACATAAGAAATAAGAAAAGCAGCAAATCCTCGCAAGGGAGAATGAAAAAATAAAACACAAAGACAGCTCGGTCAGATAATAGCCAAATTAGATAAAGGGAACGTGGAATATCAGTGTGTAATCAGAAGAATAGGAAGACAAGACAAACACCCAAAAGGCAAAAAGGAGTACAGCAGCAGTACAAACTCCAGTGTTTGTAGGAAGACCAAGAAGAGCTGCCAATTACGAGGTCTTATTATTAGCAGTAACATCCAGAAAGTTAACTTTGCGCTGACTGTCGAGCGGTGGGTGTACTGACCTGTGTGGCTGCTGAGTTCATAGATTGCCAAATTAAAAAGTAACAATTCCAACACGACAAACCAGACAGCATTAAGAGCTCATTGTGCCTCATCATACTGTGCACCTGCAAAACCTATTTCATGTACAAAAGAGTCAAGATCATTACAACCACTGCAAGTCATTTTGTCTGGAAAATGTCTCAGGATGCAGACAAACATGACTATTGTGGGTCTGGGCAGGAAATAACTAGTGCAATCCACTGATAATAACACTGCTCCGGAGAGCACTGAAGTAAAAATGCCAGAATTGAGCCACTCTGAGCCTCTGCTTGTGGAAAGTCTACCTCACTTATTTCCTTCAGGGAGCCTGTGTAATACATGACTTGAGGAGCTTAGGCTTAATGGAAATAGACGTAGCTACTGTCGCATTAAATAAAGCAAGTATGAGCACAGACACACACTGACCATGCAGGTGTATTCAGAATATACCGGCATGTTCAAGAAAAATCTGTGTACATTATTGAATACTCTATGTAATATTTGTGCTCTGGGGCTTTGCTGCTGCACCTTTACTGTTCTATAATGTAGTGGTGAACAGAAATGCATGCACGAGCGTGAAAGGGGAGACTTACAGTCTCAGCATCCGAGTCAGGGACATTGAGGTACCACCTTCTCTCTGAGCCAGGAGTGGAAGACTAGCAGCCGATTCATTAAAGAGATAGACGGGGGAAGGAAGGAGGGAAAAGAGGAGAAGGAGAGAGATCTGAGCTCTTTGATGTGTTAGTGATAGAGGCAGACCCCAAGCGCAGACCCCCGGCCCCCGAGGAGGAGCTGCGGAACCCACATTACACACAGTTACCATGGTGATTATCAGAGGAAACCACAGAGATTACAACTCATCTGGAATCATCTGTGAAATCATCATGGAAGCACACGGGGCGACAGTCAGAATGAGGAACAAGTGTCGCCCTCCATGATGTTTACTGTGTATAATGCACCACAAGTCATCCTCTCAAACATTAGCTTTAGCTTGGTGTACTTAATAAACTGGCAACTGAGTTGTTGCTCATTCTGACTCATCAATAAAATAAAATCAAAGCTTGAAAAAAAATTACCAGGTAACGGAAATTATACTGTTAAATAAACGGTACTAATACTACTTCAGCAGTACTTTCATTATCCACCCACAGGCCTCCATGGAGTGACTCATTTAACAGTGAGCAGAGTATATTAGAGCTTTAATCAATGACAGACTCAACGATTGTTGCTCATCACATCCATTCATAGAGCCAATAGCAGCTCAGCGATGGCTGTTCGTCATTTATGAGATGACATGATAAATGACATGATTTATGATATGACATGATAAATGTCATCTCATAAATGACAGACAGGACATCTGTCTCATCTGTTTACCCTCGCAGTTAGCACACACACAGGACAATGAACATGATGGGACATAAATCAATTATTTAGGCCGACTGAATAACTGTAATTTCTGCCAGACTAAGTACTTTTAACTTTGCTAAAGTGTAAACATGGGAAATCAGGTAAATAAAAATGGTACCAATTTTTAATACGTGAGATAATATTTAATGAAACCGTGCAGATAATTTTGGTTTTATATGGCCGTGCTTCAAGCATTTCTGCCTCCACCTGAGACCTCACTGGAGGTCATAGTGAGTTTGTGCAATGTTAAACGTATTTTCTTATTCCCGTGAGCCTCACAAAATTCCACTTAGCTCCAAGGAATTTCCAACAAGTATACACAGAGCGTACGCCGCATTAACCTACAACAAAATGTCTGTCTGAAACATGTTATTCTCGTGCACACAACCGTAACCCCGTACATTATCATACTACAAGTCGAGCTGTTTATGTAAACGCAGCAGGCTTCCCGAGCGTGCTGACGTGGCGGCTGCTCATGACACAAGCCGTCTTCTTGCCCTACAGCTCACACTATGTTTACACAGTCAACAGCATGACATCCACGCCTCACACAACTGGTGATAGTGAGTGTACAGTATGTGTGTTTACACAGTGCGCATGTGCATGTTTGCACTGTGTGTCAGAATACAGGACTTCCCAGAATCTGGTTTTGACATTTTCTGTGTTTGCGCTGGCTTTAACATGGGAGGTACCGTTGACACCGTGTTGCTGAGGCGACGGCTGGCGGTCTTGCTGTGGGCTGACATCAGAGCATCGATGTCTTCCTCTGCATCCTCATCAGAAAACTCCTGCGGATGACAGCATTCATATTTACTCATGAGGGAGATGGCATCTGGGAAGCAGGCCAACGTGTCTCCGTACGCTGCACGGTTTTCCACAGAGCAGCAGTGTGTGTGTGTGTGTGTGTTTGTGTGTGTGTGTGTGTGTGTGTGTGTGTGTGTGTGTGTGTGTGTGTGTGTGTGAGTGTGTGGGTGGGTGGGTGCATGCAGCCAGCTTCCATAAATTCAATCAGACAAGTCAGGACAGAGTGTGATGATTTGTTTACTCGTTTTTCACACACAAAATCACAATGTCATTGGGTTCGCAGTAAACTTGTGAGCATGAATGGATGAGTAGGTAAAAGAAAATGTGTTTGTGTGTGTGCCCGTGCTTCTGTGAAGCGCTCTGAATGCAAATGAACACTCTGTAAACACAAAGACAAAGCAGCCCTATACTGACCATCAGATCCTCCACCTGTTTTCGGCCTACAACCGTTTAGATGCTTGTCATGCTCTTTGAAGTGAGCTCTGAAGTGAAATTAGCATTCAGCCCCACGTCTGATGCATCACGTCGAGCTCATCAGATCGGATACACGGATCCTGAGCTCGATACGGACGTACAGTAGAGTGGATGTATGGATTCAAAAAAGGGCATGACTGACAAAGCATTCGATCAAAATGTGAATTTCACACTCTGCTGTTCTGACTGTGGTCTGTGGTGAATTTGTTGCAGAAATCAAAACATGATCAGCGTGCGGGGAGACAGCTGAGGGAGGGAGAAAGGACGGATTGATGCTGCTTACAGTTTCGTTGAGGCCGGGGACCGAGCGGCTTCTGAGGCTGAGGGCGTCGTCACTGGGTTCAGAACCAGGAGCTGACAGGTCCATCTCTGAGCGGCTGTGATCTGGAGCAGGGAGGGAGGAAAGGAGAGACGGGGGAGCAGGAGCGAAAAAAAAAGAAAGTGGTTTCAAAGATGCTGTTTGAAGGGGAGAGGGATTGGAAGACAAACACAGCAACAGCAGCAGGCCGGGCAACAGAGAGAAGAAACTAATGACCACCATTTTATCTGCTGAGACAATGTGAGGACATCCGAAATATGCTTACATTCACTCTCCATGTAACTGTAACAATTAAAAATAGTGGCAGATGAATGAATTGGCCGACTGATTAATCAGGGTGATATCTGCTGTTGATTAAACAAAGCATGTCATGTCATTAAATTATATTTCAACAGATGCAAAACAACATCAGCGTTACATATTGGCCATAGAAGCAGCAGCATCAGTACTGGCTGTTGAAAAACCAATATCAGTTGACCACTTTTTAATTAGTCAGTGACTAATGTTCAAGGAATGCAGCTCGAGGTGTGTTAATGTAAGAGTCAACTGCAACTAGACAGAAAGAGCTGATCATTTGAAGAAAAACAGTTGAACTAGTAAATCTAGCTCCGTAAGACAATGGTTGAAAACATGTCTCTGGATGGTTTTTTAATGTTGTCAGTGGACTGGTCCTTAATGTGTGCTTGATGGCTTGATTCATGACATCACGCCAAAAGACTGGGGCTAATGCTAACAGGTCCCAGGCAACAGTCAGCAGGTGCACCAGTTGATGATCAGTGTAAAAGACATGTTAAAAAAAACAGCAACAATATAAATATGAATATTTCAGTGCAAACTAGACCTAAAGTTAGTCCTAGTCTTGGAAAAATGTAAGATCACACTGGTATTCTGTCCTCACCCTTGTCGACTGTTTAGCTTTACTTGTATTTTGCACCCAGTGGATGTGCTCCATTATTCTACCCATGAATCATGATGAAATTAAGGTGTTTCAGCGGAATGTTAAGGGGATAATAAATGGATAAATTAGGGGATTGTAATTCATTTAGACATTTTAATGGGTTACATTCACGGTTTCATGGGTATTTAAGGACTGAAAACGTAACGTGCATGTAATGTTATCTTTTAAATCTGAATTTCAGTTCACCCATTCGTTAATCCTAAATTAAAGGTACAAACAGCTGAATACTGTTTAGAATACAAATCCCTTATTATCCTCCAAGGGGAAACATTTGGGTAAATCTGATCCATTTAATGTGTAAATTGAGGAAAATGATGCACCCCTTAAATTGTACTTACATTTGAAAGGGTTTGTTGAATTCAGGTGATTTTGTCTTAAGGGATATCTTGCTACTACAGAAATAATAAGCTATAAGGCTAAGCTGGAAGTTTCTTTAAGGACACAGTCAGCTGTTCTCCAAGCTTCCAGTCTTTATACTAAACAAATAACTGCCTCCCAACAACTCCATGCTTAACACACAGACATGAGACTGATACAGATCTTTTCAACTAATTCTAAGAGAGAAAGTGAGTGTATTCTTTGAAACATGTAAAATCCATAAACAGGCAAAAAAACAAAAGGAAAAATGAAACAGAAGAAACTTGAGCTGTTTTGATGTTTACAATTGATTAAAAGCATAATTAACAAGCTGGCAAAACAGTCTAAATCTGCAGGAGGCAGCTTTCTCATGAGTCTGTCTGAAATTTTGAAACAGTGAGCATCAGACTGTGAAGATCTGAAGACTCCTCCAGGGACAAATTGTATGCTTGGAGCACATCACCTATATAGTCAGGCACAAGCCTCTGAGCAAAATGACAGTAAAGCACCGAGATAAATCTGTCCTAAAACTGGAAAAACAATGCTGCGACACCTTCAGTATATACGGTACTAAATGTACGATCTGACACATCTGTGGATATGATTGGAGATCGTTACTCGGTGGCTCTTTTCCAGCTAATAACACTAATCTGAGCCATTCTGAAATCTTGACACACATCTTCACATCTGTTACTAGTGGAGATAAAGGGTCTGACACAGACAGAGACGAAGTGGAGGAGATTATACTTAAAAAAGAAGAGAGAATCAACACGTAAAGAGCAGCAGGCAGTGACGAGGGTGTTACTTAACAGTGTAATTTGTGCAGACGTGTCATCCTGCTCCCGACAGAAGGAGCAGGAATCATTTTGCCCTTTGTGAGCTTCTTATCAGTCTGGGCTGCACAGGTTAGACTGTTTAACATCACCTTTGATATGACATCGCAGCCTCCAACACCGTGACATCGAAATGTTTGTATGTGACCTGTGAAACTGCTTCAGTGTGAAGCAAAAGATTGACAAAGTGAAGCCAGAGGTTTGGGTTGTGGCAGGGATACCTGATGAAACAGAGGCCCTGGACACAGAAATGGTGGGGGCGCCTGAATTTGTCCTTTGATGGCCGGCAGCTTTTTTCTCAGACGCGCTGTCGCTCGAGTATAAACTGCCAATGCTCTCCGCTCCATCAGGCTGCGTGCAAACACATATAAGCACACCGAAGCTGTTAAAATAACAATTTAATCAGGATATTTTCCCCCAGTGTGTTGCTGTATGTGTGCTGGCGTGTATCAGTTGCTGACCCTGACCCTCCGGTTGTCGCTGGGAGTGGACGATCTGTCCGAAGTTTGGGAACGCAGGTTGTTGGGGACCGTGGGCATCCCCGAGGACTCCAAGGCCACCGCACTGCCCCTGAAAATCATAAAGAAACTAGCTCAACCACAAGCTGAGTGACATTCCTTTCATCCTTCTTTATAAAATAGACAGTGGTGGAGACTGCTTCGATCTCAGCAGACTACATGAAGGCAAAGGTACAGAGATACATCTGAGCCAAAGCCAAAAGCACAGCCTAAGCAATGAAGAGATTTTTCTCAGGGTAAAAACTTCTAAATATGTGATTCTGATCGACAGAGATGAGCTTTTAGGGGTTTAATCAATGTCTGGGGAGGAACTTTAATAGATGCTTTAATGTGACTGAGCTTTTAGTAATGGTTTTCCTTTAGTTTTCAAGCCGGTTATGTAGCCTTGATGCCTGAAAGTGTTTTTCAAGCAGCTTTAACCGAGACGCCTTAATGCTGAGAAAGTAAATGTCTCTATTCACACTTTGAGGTTTCGTACTGTAGATGCTGGTAGAAGGCACCAGTGCTGATGATCTAAAACCTTGTTTAGAGCTCAAAACAGGTTCCAAAACTATTTTAGTGTGAGCTCCTATAGAGCAATGGTATGACATTGTATGGTACACAGTGCATAGCTCAGTCGTTTACTGGTGGTGTGGATGGACACCTGTGTGAACGTGGACTTGGAGCAGATCCAACACTTCGTACGCTTTGTGCATCTCCATCTGAAGCAGATTTGACACTGACGCCATTGACTCCGTTCTCCGGCTTCAAGGTGGGTCGGCTGCCCTTCTTATCCATCTTCATCCTTCTACACACACACACACACACACACACACACACACACACACACACACACACACACACACACACACACACACACACACACACACGTTAATGCAGAGTCATTACACTGTGTCTCTCTGCTTCCTCTGCTTTATCAAGATCATCTCAGTCACTCAACTCTACAGTTCACATCCTGCACAGGAAATACACCGGTGCATTATTATATTGGCTTTCCAGTCCAGTCAGGCCATTGGTTAGCCATAATGCAGATACAGAATTTTTGGTCATGATGGTGGTGTGGCTGCATGGATGGCAATGTGCACGGTCCTCAGAGGATTAAGCCTACTGACTTTGGCAGCCCTCTGACTTTTCCTCTGGCACCACCACGAGGTTGATTTTTTTTAGTGAGGTGTACTAGATCCCATAAATTTTGGTACCCATTTTGCCCAGAGGATGGATTTGAATGACTTTGGTAATCCCTTAACGTTTCACCAGAAGCAGGTCGAAGCTTTTATTTCTCCAATTTTGGTTTACAACAAAACTTATGACGTTCCCATCAGCTGCAGCTGGACTGCTGAGCTGTGATAACTTCTAAGTTTTTGCATGTTACAAACTCCATTCAGTTAAAAAACATGGACAACATTATACCAATACTGCCATCGTGAGCAAGTTAGCATACTTACACACCTAACTCAAAGCACTGCTGTGGCTCAGTAGAGCCTCAGAGCTGCTAACAGGCCGCAGTCTTTAGTCTCGTTTTTAAAAAATGTCTGGCTTGCCTGCCTCAGAGATTCCTCGTTATGATGGATGCAGGAACGCAATTTGTAAGAACAATCCTGATGAACAAAACACATGTTCATTAAAAATGTTGAATACATCTTTGGATGAAGAAATTCTGTTTGAATCAATAATCACTAATGGGTTACTTTATTAGTTCATAAGTCTTCAGCAGGCACCAATTAATTTTTGGTTAGCAGAGCAGCCCTGATGTCTGTTGTTTATCAGAGCTCGTTTGCTTTTCCTCTGTTTGGCTGCCTTCCCTGAATCCTTGCGATGCCTTCAGGAACCATTACAGTGCAGCCAAGATGAGGAGTGATGTTAGCTGGTATAATCCAATTACTGCCGTGTTGCTTCACCAAATGTATTTTCAAATGCGTTCAGAGCCTGTGAAAAATCAAAGGCGCATCCACTTGACGTTTTCTAATGCCTTTGTACTGAGATGAGTCCTCAACACACTGGAGATTCCTTTTAAATGCGATTTGAGATGAGTTCATCCTTCCTGTCTGCTTCCTGTGTATCTTGCAAACGTCATGTTGTGTAGTTCATTGAGTAAAATACTCACTTCAGGAAATGCATGTGTTTGCATGAAAATAAATGGAGCTGTTTTGTACTTACCCTTTCCTCCTGGCGCCGTCCATGACATTGAGTACTGTACTTCTGTTGGATCTTGGGGTGTTCGGTCTTTCCGACTCAGAAGGCGTTGACAGGTTTTCTGTAGACTTATTGACTGTAGCTTGGGATGAAAAATATCAAGAACCCATTAATCAGCATATTTCCTACACTACATCACCACCTTACATACCGTTTCCTTCTAATCATGATGGTTGGGTTAACAGCTTTACAGTTTTCAGAACGTTAGAGGTGAAACTCACTGGCCGGGCTGTTCAGGATTGTTTGTTTGATCACGTCAGTGCTTGGCGCTCCCTGCTCAAAGCGCTTGGACCGCTCCTCCAGGAACCACTCTCCTGTCACCACCTTCAGCTCCCTGCAAACACAATGTTCACCTATAACTGGACTCAACAGACTTCCAGGATTGTTTCTCTTAATGAAAAATCCACACATGCTCTTTTATATCATCGTGCAGTGCGTTATTTTGCGATGACAGGGTTTTAACAGGGTTCACAAAGTTAAATTTAAGACTTCGTAAGGTGTTTTTAATATCACACAGAATGAAATGTAATGCCTGTTTCGCACCCAGAGGTCTACAACAATCGCAATGGGGATTTCTTTTTTTGTTCAAATCAAATACAAAAACATTCCACGACTAGCATCACTGCCTACTGCAAGACAGAAATATTCAAGACCTTTGTAAATGAGATGAAAGACTTCTTCATAACTTCAAATCACTGTGTTTCAAGACATTTCAAAACCTGCAGATACCTTAATGAATTCAATTTTATTTATTTGTATAGCGCCAAATCACAACAGAAGTTGTCTCAGGACACTTTCCATATAGAGCTGGTACAGACCAAGCTCTTTTATCTACAAAGAAACCAACAATTCCCCCATGAGCAAGCACTTGGCGACAGTGGCGAGGAAAAACTTCCTTTTAACAGGCAGAAACCTTGAGCAGAACCAGGCTCTGGGTGGGCGGCCATCTGCCTCGACCGGTTGGGTGAGAGAGGAAGAGCAAGAGAGTGAAAAGTGGTTTGTGCAACCACTTCTTCTGCTTTGTATGACTGAGTTTGAAAACCCTGATTTCCTGCAACTTAAGCTGTGGGTAACTCATGTAGGTGGAGAGAGCAGGAACATTTCCATACTCTATATACGAGATGACAATAGTTTTACTTCTTACACTCATTCGAGAACAACATCTTGTGACCAGCAGCGGTGGAGAATTTGGTACGTCTGCCATCGATTTTCTTATTGTGTGAATGTTGAGTGTGCAAAGCGATTGTAGGAAAAACCAGCTTGACTCAACTTGAATAGATTTGTTTAGTCTTTAACGGGAAGGAACATCAACCTTACGGGTGAGTAAATACTGTACACTACACGCTGAAGCACTTGTCAGTAATAATTGGCTGTAAATGACCCTGTAAATCCCCTGAGAATGCTAACTGCCACATATTCTTGAACCAAAACAAACATGGACTGCAACCAGCAGACTGAACTGTTTGTATGCAGTGATATTTGCATTTGCACTGGGCCAAAAGGCCAAAAAAAGATCCTGAATGGAGAGGCATTTAAGATTGTATTGTAAAACAACACTAACTTCAGGTAAAGCTCTTTATTGACCATCATGTCTCTCTTGGGTAACAAGTCTTCAGATTAGACTCTTAACATGTCACCCATTGGGTGGGTTTATGGGGGGTTTGGGTGGATTATTCTTTAAAGCCTTGTAAAAGATCAAAGCACTGAAACACCTGAGGCCCTCATAGACAAATAGAGACAGATGTAGTGTCATTAACCAAATAATCCAAACCATCTGGAGCTCATCCCTGTTTTGGTCCCCGCAGGTGTCACACTTACGAGATCTTGGCGCAAACATTACACCTCCACTGGCGCGTGTTGAGAGGTTTAACGCGGCAGTCGTTGCAGACGCGCAGCTGACACTCCTCGCAGAGATCTCCGCGGTCAAAGATCAGGCCCAAAGCCTTCAGGCAGCGAGCGCACTGTCGCTCTCCCAACTCCTGGGGCCGATGGGGACCTTTTCGTTTGATCTCCAGCAGCTCATTCTTCAGCTTCCTGTTGGACAGGCAGAGGATAACATAAAGGGATGAACTCAGAGTGAGATGAACATGAGTTCAAACGGCGATCCTGAAGCCCTCACCGTATCCTCTTCTCCTCTCGTTTCCTCAGTTTCTCGTCTTTCTGTAGCACCTTCAAGATCATCTCTCTTTCATGTTCCAGCAGAAAGGAGAGGTTCAGATCCTCCCCGATCTGCTCCATTGGTCCCTCAGTCTACACTCGGCCAATGAAATCAGCCAAACAAAGATGTTGCGGGGGCAAGGTCGGAAAGAACTACATTATGCTTCAAAGTGCTCCTCTTTCAGCAACATTCTGCTAATGATGCGGTTGTTGTTCTTTTAGCGCTGGCATAGTCTGAACTTCCATCCAGTCTTCCTTCCTCTAATCTTCTGTTTCCGGAGGAAGCAGACAAGAGGTGACCACTCTCAGGAAACCTAAACGATGTCAAACAGACACACAGGAAAGTCAGTGTAATATGGCTGACATTATTAACTTTGAACAAATATCAAATAAAGCGTGTGGAAATAACAGTCCTGGTGGACATGATTGTCTACTGGCCAGTGTGAAAAGCATTAATTAAAATAAGACAATGATTTTCAGGTTTACAAGCACAAGTCATGGGCAGACATTTGACAGCTCCACAGCAGCTTAACAACCACCCAATTAGGCTTCAAACCTGACATTCAGAGAACAACACCCACATTTCTCAACTTCTATTAGCAAGGTTCTATCTTTCCCTGAAAATCATAACAGGACTTGTTCTAATTATCTGCACACCTGCATGCCAACGCACACAGACACACACACATTCACTTGACAGATGCTTTTGTATAAAAAGACTGGGTTATGCTATGCACATGGCATGGCTCTAGGGCTGGCAATGTCAGTCAATCCACCATTTGGTCTAGACTAAAGTATTTGAAGAACTGCTTGATGGATTTCCATGACATTTGGTGCAGATAGCCATACTCCCCCGACTGCCACTGCAATAATCTTGAGCCATCATTAGGTCAATTTGTCCACTCAATGCTTGCAAAATGAATCAGCCTTAAGCTATACTTTGTGTTTGGTGCTAATATGCAAATGTTAACATGATAACACATTAAGATAGTGGGACGAATATAGTTAGCATTGTCATTGTGAGCATGTTAGCGTGCTAGTATGTTGACATTAGCAGTTAGCTCAAAGCAGCGCTGCGCCTAATTAGAGGCACACAGGGCAGCTAGCTTGGCTCTAGACTTTTGTTTTTGCCAGTGAGTATACACACACTTCATGAGCAGTTAGTTGTTTAGCATCTTGCTAAACCACAACATATGGTCAGCAGGAGTCAGGGTTCAAACCACCAGTCCTATGGTTAACAGTTCTGGTTGAGGTATGGCTACTTAGATCATGATAAATGGTCCACAGGGGTCAGTGTAAAGCTTTGGAAACGTCTCTCCTAGCTGTAAATGCTAAGATTTCCTAAGATTTCCAGATTTCCTCTGATGGCACTGATACTCAGAGAAATCCTGTGATTTGAATACTATACATGACTACTCACTCACATGTGTGTGCGCGCACACACACACACACACACACACACACACACACACACACACACACACACACACACACACACACAAGATTCTCAATTGCTGCGCTGCCTGATAAAAGCCAACTGCTGTGAATACCCTGATTCGGACAAAAATAGCTTTCCACGCTGTCACTAAAACCAACCATGAAGATCAGAAACTAATAAACAGGGTTATATGAGGCACTGAAGAGAGGGACACAATTCTGCCAGTGCTTGTGGAAATGAAGTTGGGAAATAAAAATTGAATGGAGTGGAGCGATCTGCATAAGCCCACACCAGCCTCCTTCAGTCCTTATTCATTACAGTCTCTTTCATCATCGTCCTTTCTTCTCTTGCCTCTTCCCTTCACTTTACATGAATTAGCACTAATGAACCAGCAGACATCATCTCAGCTTCATTTGCAACTAAAGGCACATCATGGCATCGGTGACTGACAGTGATGAACTGCAGCTGTACTGTAGTCAATGAAGAGACCTTTAAGATGTGAGGTGGGGCATTTAATAGAGGAAATAATGACAATTTACAGATAGCTTTGTTTTTTTTAAAAAACTTGTAATTGCTGAATACAGATATGCCTTGTTCAACTCTTCACTTACTGTGATCTCTCTCACAACAAGACAAAGACTCTGCAGCCATGCTAGCGGCTCTGTGAGGCTGCATTTAGACATAGTGGTGCTTTGAGCTTCAGGCTAATGTCAAAATGCTCACAGTGACACTGCTAACAGGCTGATGTTTACCATGTTTATTATCATATTTTAGTGTCAGCATGCTAATATTTGCTAATTAGCATTAAACACAAGTTCAGCCGAGGCTTATGGGGATGTCATTAGTTTTGCAAGTATTTGGTCATATTTGGCCACATTTGGTCATATATTTGATTTTGATACTGATCATTACAATTACAATTCATCCTCAGGGGACCATGAATGTCTGTGCCAAATTTAATGCCAGTCCATCCATTTAACACAAATGTTAACCTCATGGTGCCACTACAGTAAAAGTCACAGGATCACCAAATTCTCTAGGATTTATCCTCTAGGGACGATGAATGTAATTTACTGTAAGCTTTGACGCCCTGGTAGAGCTAGATGAAACATCATTGGATCATCAAAGCCAGTTGTGGACATCCTCCGGGTACCATAAATGGGGACCAAGTGCACAAATTACAACTGCCCATAAAGTTGATTCAAGAATTGCAATTTCAACAGAAAACCGAACACTATAACCTTCGTGGAGGTAGAATTTATTACAGGGCTGTGTTAGACTGAGTTAGTTTTTGCTAGGTCTAATAAACTGGAAACTTAGTATGTGTGAAGAGGTCAGTAGTTTATCACTTATCAGCTTCTGGCAGCTAATAACTGTGCCACATGATACTCCTCAAGTACTGGGAACGAATGACAAACACTTGCTCAACAACATCAATAAAGTGAAACAAATATTCATCTGGGCTTCTGTCATATTATAGTCACGGTGTGAAAGCATAACCCTCAGAGTTTGTGTGCTGCAGTAGGCGTGGTGTCCTGACGCAGCCCTCCCTGAGTACACACAGCACACATTCCTGCTGCCGCTCTGTCTGTCCTGAGTAAACACGAGTGAGGAGACAGTTAAACTTTGGCTTCTGAGCAGAGGAAATGCACTCACTTCTCAGCTCTGCAATAATAATGTAGCTCAGAGAAAAGCTCGCTGACTCACTGCTTCCTCAACACAGTGTGGGGAAGGTTTTCATCTTTTCCACCATTCAAAATTCATGATGCTCAAACGTATAATGGACCATTTGTCACCAAGTCTACGCTCTGCTGGGGACATCTGGCCACAAAGCCACATTGTGGTCTTCTTGGTGTTTTGTGACTGTGGCATTTTACCACCAGTCAGTCGGGTGTTTTCTGCAGGTGGCCGGGCTTACAGACAGCAGAATCAATCTGCCAATTAAAGACCACAGGTGAGCTGGGAGCAGCTGGGCTCCAGTTGGCAGAAAAGCAAAGTAGACATGGGTGAGAAATGAACATGGGATAAACATAAAATACAGTCATTACTGAACATTCAGCTGGAGGTCAATGGCACAGAGACACCAGGCAAAATAACTGAAGTCAGAAACCAAGGTCGCACGATGCCTTCACAGCTTCAGTCCTTCAATACAGTGCAGGCTGCGTGTCAATACTGGACTGTCCTTCCACCAGGAAAACCGTCCAATGTAAATAGTTGTAAACAGTGCAGGATGACTCCTTTTATTTGATTATGGTCTGACATTGCAAAAGTGCATGTTTGTGCTTTATACACCAGGTACTGTTTGGCTTTGGATGAAACGCTCTGCAAACAGCAGCTCAGTGAGGCTTTAAAAGATAAGTCTGTTGATATTTTAGTGATTTTGGTGATTACTGTCAGCAAATCCCCTGCAAAGTTCAGAACCAACAAAGAATACATCCTACAAATATTGTCTGTGTAGCCACAACCTGGCACAATTTATTTCTGTGTCACAGACCACAAAAGAGCATTAAAAATACATCAGTGAGCCGCAGTGTTGTGCTGGATGACAGGTGTCTTCGGTACAATCAACATGGGTGTTGTATGTTATTTTAAGTCAGTCACATACACCATCCTGCTGTTGCAAATACTGTCTAGAGCACCCAGTCTGGCTGACAATAGTCCCCCCCAAAAATGCCATTTACTCCTGTTTGAGCAAATTTTGCTACGAAGTGCAGTGTCCAGCTGCTCAAGGGAGTTACAGAGCCTATTTAAAAAAATGAAACTAGACTGCTTAGAGTCACAGACAATGTAGGAAAGTCAGACTTACTGAGAGACTAACACATTGTTTGTTTCAGTGTTTTCATGGAATTTGTTCATAAACAATATCAAATATAACCCCAGCTTCATCCTTTAAAAAGCACACTACGTCACATAGGAGTTAACTACCTGTGATCATTTTAAGGCCATCGTATTGTTACATTGTGCCATACTTTAATGTCAATGTGGCATTAAAAAGTCTCTCTCGTCTCCTTTACTACCTTGTACTGAACTGACATTGTAATATAATGAAAGCTGGAATTTGCTGCTAACTGGAATCCTGAACTGGTGTAACTGGAAGTCTTTGTGAGTGTGATTTGATTACTTGAGAATTAAGCTGCACGTAACACAATTTCTGTGGGCGTATACACCCACATCCAAGTTCATTCATGAAGTTAAGCAGCAAACGAGAGGATCGTGCCCTTCCCCTCATCTCTGCCTCTGTCTGTCTTTCTTCATTGATTGGCTACCAAAACAGCAGCAAAATCTCCATGCTTGAGAGATTAGCGGGAAAAATTAATATTAATACTTTCCCATATTGATTTATATCACAATATAGTGGGCAATTAATGATTTACTACTTAATTTACCATAATAAACAATCACCTCAAAGTCCATTTAGTAGCATTTCTGCAGCTTTCAACGCTCAAACTTCCGTTCCATTCCTCTGATCCATTTCCACTTGAGTCACATAAACAAGTTCATGACAACTGGGCAAACTCCACCCGCTGATGAGGACCACATCATGTGATCAGAAGAAGGGCTGGTCAACGGACCAGGTGCTGAAATTGTATTCTATGAATCAAACTGACGTTCAAAGCATTGAACTGAAGTACCTCGGCTAAACCGCCACCACTTAGCTGGTCGGAAACAGCTCGTATTTCTCCCTCTTGATGACTCTTCACTGCTGAACTTTAATGAGATCTCAGCAGCAGGGCAAAAATATCTAAGTGGTGCAGAAGCTCTGACTGCATCACGCACCTTTCACTCTGTGTAAATGCGGTTACAAAACCTTTGTGTGCGAGACTTAAAGTGGGAAGAACAAGGTTGAGAGAACATTTTCTGGTGTGTGGTGTATTTCTACAGAAATGTGGGTCATCGCCATCCTCTTCAAAATTCATCCACTTCGACTTCAGCTGAGGAGCAGCGCAGATCTTTGCCTTTTTTGATACAGTGAGTGAATCACACAGCAGCTCTTTCACCTTGTATCAGCAGATTCTTCATCTCCAGGGAGGCTGATGTTATTCCAGATAATTTCCCAAGGCACTGCATTTTCTAGCATGTACACCACCACACAGCGTTGATAGAGGTGGCTACAGTGTGAAGAGCAATGTGTCCAGGTCATTAATATTTCATGCAAATTGCCAGTTCCATGTAAGAGACAGCTGCACAAGTCTGTAAAAACCCTTACTGTGTCCAGATGCCTTTCTTGAGGTCGAAAGTCTCTAATGCCTCATGGCTCAGCTCTCTTGTTTTTTTTGTATAGCCCTAAATCCCCCTGTGGTAAGTCACAGGATGCTGTATGTTTTCCTCCTGAATCATTAATGTGACACGGAGGGCACTAGACAGTAATGATGACTGGTAGGGGCCCTCTCTAGTGACCATTAAAAAACAGCATATCCCTTCAACTCAGCCAAAGAACTCAGGTGCAGCAAGCCAACGCAGGGTTTCATATGGTGCACACACACACACACACACACACACACACACACACACACACACACACACACACACACACACACACACACACACACACACACACACACACACACACACACACACACACACACAATAATGACATATTGCTTACACCAGTGCTATGACTCTCTGGACTGTCATCTGCTTCATAATAATCTGTACCACAGAATCCCACATACACATCCTGTTCCAGTAAACACTGAAAAGACCTCCAAATGTGTATTAATCCGCAGGTAAAAATAGTCCTTGACAAAAGGAATGGCTGCTTAAAGTGCCACGTGCTTTTATATGTAAGAGGACGAGATGAAGCACAAAACTCTTGAGATAGATTTCTGCTAGAGAGTCAGGCCAGTCCAATTTACCAGCAGTGAGACTACGACAGGCTGAGAGTGCTCTTCATAAAGCAGCAAGCAAGCACACAGTATCTGTCTCATGCGTCGTGTGTTTTACAGCAGAGCGCAGTGCAAATTCTGACAAAGATCCATATGGATGCTGCTGTAACTCAAAATGCTTTGGAGCTCGCCCACCTTATCTCAACTTAAAGGAAATGAAGCAAATAAGATTTATCCCGCTATCACAGCTGTGGATCTCCCTGCATGTAATCCACTTCCTGAGATCGGATGTGGACCGGTGTTCGCAGCGAGGTGAAATCAATAGGCAGCCATTGTCTACACAGAGAGCTCTACAATGAGATCTGGCATTCTGGAGGAGACTGGGGAGGCTTCTGGGAAGATGCACAGGGTGTGCCGTTACGAGGAGGAGACGAAACCTTCAATGACACATGACATGAGTGGAAAGTATCCTGCCTGGGTGTATTTTTCCTTTAAGTGGTGGCCTCTCTGTCTGTCACACACACAGTTGTGTTTCCATCATTTTGGGGGACTTTACATAGACTTCCATTCATTTTCTAGAGACAACTCCACCCCCCCAACACATACACCTCAGGGCAGCTAACATATCCGCACCACCACAGTGCACTAATGACCCTCTCTCTCAGCCTGGAAACCACAGCCTGGTCAGACACACTGTCCATGTCAATGCCAATCAACCAAGGACCTGTCTGCAAATATTCCCGTCACCCCTCCTCATCCTCTGGTCTCTCTGCGTGGCAGTGACTCTGCTGAAACACAGCCCATCATGGTTTGTCAATCAGAATCCAATTTGAAACCTTAATTACTTGGTTGACTCAAAGGTAATGAAGCGACATTAGACACTGATATGAATAACTCACCTCCGTCAAGCCTGACACTACGCATAACGGTGTCTAGCAGTCAGTCCCTGCCAGATTTGGCCTTCTGTCTTTGATTATAAGTCTACGGAGAGGGTGGCGATGTCAAACTGTAGCTGAAAGATTCCACCAGAGCAGTGGCCGATCCTTTGGTCTAATCTCTAAAACTGGCTGTCTGCACCTTCTCATGCTGAAACTGAGAGTTGGCGCAGGAGAGGGGAGGAGAGGAGGACGATTCTGTGAAGGTCGGGGAACGCTGGAAACAAACGTGTTCATGTGTCTGAAGGCAAAAGTGTTTATAGCTTTTTTCTGTACGGCCACACTTGAAGCCAATGTGAAAAGGCGGCTGTCATAAAGAGGGGTGAGACACGATAATCGCTCAGATGGGGATAACATCACACACTTCCCGACAGTCTCTGCTGGAAGTCATTGATGGTGTTGCACTCGTTCGTACACGAAAAGTGAGAGACGAGGCTGCATTGAGAATTTAAAAAGAACGCTTTGGTTCCTATCCTGCTCATTTTCTCATCTCCGCACACCTGGAGAGGGTGATGGAGAAACTTCAGGTTAATCTTCGCTTTGATGAATTTAAGTTCATTTCAACACACGTGGTATCAGAGAAGATCTCAACACAGCATGCCCACGGAGTCAAATGCCAAAAGCATAAACATCATTGCATCTCACACAGCTTTATAATGAGGTCTTATAGAATCACAGTGAGGAGGCAAAATGATGTTTAATTCTCAGTCAGTGCCGTTTCTCACTTGATATTATCAGGGGAGTCTGTAAGTTCTCCAAGATTGATCTTATTTTTACCTCTTGACACCAGTAAAATCAAACATTCTTTCAGATCCTTACATTTCTACCAAAGAGGGTTATTGTTGAATTGTTAGATTCGGGAATGATCAGATGCAAGGTGTCAGCATGCTTCATCTGATGGTGTAAAGTGGTGGAATAACGTCAGAAACCCCCTCCCCACACAGCCTTCCCAAGGCAAAATTGGAGGAGCTGCATTCGACAATCTCTGAAACTTTTTGAAATCATCGATTTAACATTCACCCCAACTTCACGCAGCGATTACTCATCTGTCTGGAGGTGAGAAAATAGTGGGGTTTGAAGTTCCTCTCTCATGCTCCTTCTTTGCACAACTGTTTACACCACTTTGCCTGTGACACAATGAACCCTTTGAAGAGAGACCTCCACCTTTGACCCACACCGTTTGAACGACTGTCTCTTCATGACGTCTGACTTGACACCCCGCCTTCAGGTGTGGTCCTTAGGAACAACTAGAAAAGCGTGGGTGAAGGAGGTTTCAGACCCTGTTCTTCGATCCAACAAGCACTTTGACTGAAGCAAACTGAAGCCTTGAGAAAAGTGCAGGGATCAAATCTATGGCCACACAACAGCGGACGCGTGTGGAAACCTTGAAACACACGTTGCTGTCATGTTGCCTTCCAGCTGTGGTGGGATGTCAATAGTAATAAGTGCACTTATTGATTCTTATTGGAGCTTGTGCTTGCTGGGATATTTCCATTTCATATCACTTTATACATCCACAGCACTTCATTTTCATTATTTTTGAACAAAATATGATGTATTGCTGTATATTCAACTGCACAACTACATAGTTTTCTGTGCTTGACCAGCACCATTGTTTAAAGCAATCCCTGCCCAACCATGACTAACATTTAAAATGCTGCCCTTACAGCCATGGAGCACGCATGTCACAGCGACCGTAACATTACAATTCTCAGAGGAGCCCTATTCAGTAATGACCTATCAAGTCTGCAGGCCTCCTCACTCCCCTGCAGGGCTCAATGGAGCAGAAAATGGGAAAAAAAACAAACCAACAGAGTTAGTGCCTTTGAAAACCTCATCCAAAGCCCCCTGTCAGCTGTGCTCTCTTACACTCCCAATACTTCCGCTTTCTACTTGCCTGATTTCACCTTCACTGAACTCTCCTGCATCGTTCTTATCTGACTGCTGCTCATTGTCCTCACATTGGTAGCTTGTTTGTGTCATTTCACCCGCTAATTAAGAGGAAAGGGCAGTGTGGGCTCAGGAAAAGGCTGCCACTCCTCCAAACAGAGCTGCAAAGCAGAGACAGAAAACGGACGTTTGGTTCGGTCGGTTGTGTTGTGGTGTGTTGGGTGTGACTGGTGGAGTAAGACAGCCAGGAAGAGAGAAGCAAATGTGGACTTTTGGGGGGGAAAGGAGCGAGACAGCCAGGTGGTCAGACTTCAAGGCGGGCTAAGCGATCTAGCCTTGAGAAGATTTGTTTTTCCTCCCTCTGGAAGTGTGCACAGCACACCTTAAAGCAAACCTCAACATGTGAGAAATACGAAAAAGGGAGCGTTTAAGATTTTTCGTCTCCTGGTGCGGCAGCTAAAACAGAGCAGAACACATTCAAAAATCTGCTTTGAGGAAAATTTCCGCATTTTGCAGCCTTCATGCAATGCAGATAATAACGAGACTAACGAGCACCCCTCAAACAAACATCAAACAACAAGCGATGTGGCTTAAATTCTGCCTGTCTAAAATTAGGCCATGGTGACTAATTTGTGGTTAATTTCGGGCTCAGTCTGTCCATACAGTCACTGTCTGGCATAAGAACCTGCAGGCAAGCTAGCAGCTTTGATTTGGCACACAGTGGTGTTCTGAGGCGAAAGCTAACGTCAGCATGCTATCTTGGTCACAAAAACAATGCTAACATGCGGATGTTTAGCTGATATGTTTATCATGGTCACCATCTTCATTTAGAGTGTTAACAAGTATTTCGCTACATAGCACTGAACACAAAGTGTAGTTGATGCTAATGTGAATGTTTTGCAGCTATTTGGCCGTAATACATGCTGAATACATTTTGACTTGCTGAAGGATGATGAAAAGTCAGGAGAACACTTAATCACAATTCACCCTGTGGGCATCCTTGGATTACCAACATCGGCCTTGTGCATCACGTAAATTGTGATAATCACACATCCCTCCAACCTTTTTTCCTATTCTTTGGGCCCTGTGAAATCTTTTCTAGCATCATAAATATTTAAGATGATATAATCCTTACTGTAAATACTGCATTCTCCAATAAATTTGCTCTCCATCCAATGAAAATAATCTTTGCTCCCTGGTGTGTTACTCTGCAGGTGAAGAACATGGAAGTCTGCAGCAATGTTCATGGCAATCAATCTGATAGTTATTCAGATATTTCATCTGGACCGACGCAGAGGACGATCACCCACACAGCCATCCCTGGAGCCATGCTACTAGCATGAAGCATGATGCAGAGGATTCAGCCTCTCCACTGTAAACTGTGTCGTGTTTAAATAGTCAATGGGAGGCAAACCTGCTGATGACAACAGCAAAGGGAAATCACGCTCTTAAGACAATTACCTGTTTAAAATAACAGACCTCTGACACATTTTTGCACTGCAGCAAAAATCCAAATAATTCAAATTCAATTCTGAATGCTTATGTATTATAACCCCCACCCCCACCCCCAGTTTCCAACACACCCCGGATGAATCAGCTTACTTGTTTCTTAATGTAATTAATTACGCGAGACAAGAGCTTCTGTGCGACAGGTGACGGAGACGCCAAAGACAAGCGATGACCTTTGCTCCCTCAATCCTCAGCATCATCAGCTCTTCCCATGTCTGCAGCGTGAAACAAGCTAACATGTTCTGCCAAAACCGAAAACAACAGAGAAACGGTCCAAATTCCAAACCACAGTCTGCCATCTTCTCCGCAGATCTGGCACTGTTTGGGCTGGCGATAGAAAGTGTGAGACGGTTCAAGTGCAGGCAGTCTGGTTGCTGGACAAACACACGCATATTCAGTGCAGAGTATATGAAATCTTTGGTTGTAGGGAATCAAATGAGCAACTTTCACTGTTAGAAGACATTCCCCCTGAAGAAAACGCAGGGAAACAGATCTCTAGGGAGATTATCAACAGATAAAACTAGGGCTAAAACAGAGGGATCATGTATGTCGTTGATCATTTATGATATGCCCCTTTCAGGAAAACTTTCCACAGTGAAACCCTTTCTGTTTTTTTTACTATGAGCACTTAAAGAACAAGAGATGAGAGGTTTTTAGATCGAGGCTGGATCTCATTAACCCAGTTTCAATCGTGGCCTCTGCTGCCGCTGCTTCTCCCTCACACAGAGGGAGAGGGAGAGGGAGAGGGAGAGGGAGAGGGAGAGGGAGAGGGAGAGGGAGAGGGAGAGACGCCGGGGTTATAAACAGCTCCTTCTCTTTTCACCAACATGGCTGAATATTTCATGGTACTCACTCCTGTTTAACAGCTGCTTGCCTGCCACATTTTACTGCACTTTGTCTCTTCAGTGCACTACCAGCAAATGGAGACAAGGGAATCCTCTGAAAGCGCTTGTGTGTGTTTGTGTGTGTGCGTTCACAGCAGTGTTACCATTAATCAGAGCAACCGAACAGCATGTGTAACTTAAAGCTGAGTGGATGCTAATGGCTTACGGTTTATTTTTTAGATTAGCCCTGTGTCATTTCGTTTTCATTACGCTGTGTGCCACCACATAGCTGAGAAAACGGAGGGGACGGATGCGCAATGAAATTCAGTGTTTGGAGGACAGAGAGGTGTCTGGGTGGGCCAGATCGATGAATAGAGAGCTCGCAGCAAAGACAACCTGCTGTTAGAGAGGTGGATCTGCAGAATCAAGGGAAAAAAGCATGCATAAGCATCCACTTGTCAACCCTCTTCCACACTGATCAGTAGCCGGGCCATTGATCTCTCTTTTCAGCTGGTTGTGACGTTCATTCACATACGGAAATAAAAGTCCAATCAACAAAATGTTCAGTCCTACATGTGAGTGCTCAGCATCCCACATGCTTGAGGAAAATCCTAGTTTTTAGCCAAATCAACTGCATCAATTAAAAAACCACAGCACGCAACCACCAACATTTGGAGGACACAACATTATGACACAAAGGGCATCCTGATCCGTGTCTCAGCGCAGCCAGAAACAATTAATGAATTCTCTCACGTAGGTGAAACTGTCTGTTTAAAGTTCACTGATGCTCCAGAAACTTAGACTCTGCAATCAGCTGCTTCCTCAGTACCTCCCTTTAATAAGGCACCGTTTAGAAATAAGCTGTAAAAATGGCCTTGCTGATTAACATAAAACACAAAGCCCAGCTGAGGCTGATGGGAATTCTGAATCCAATTTGACTTGCTGATGGTTCCAGATTTAAAATTCACCAAAGTTATTGGATAATAATTCATCCAAAGGAGAAAGCTCACTGAAAGTACATGTCTCGACCCCAAGATGGCGCTAAAGGTAAAGTCATGGGATCACCAAAGTCAGGACCATTTATCATCTGACGACCATGAATGTCTGTACAAAACTTCAAGAGTTTCATCTTTTAGACTGAACCAGCAGATATAGCCTAACATCGCAGTCCCGAGCGTCATGCTGCTAGCATGGCTAAGTCATTCATAAATATTCATGCTTTCACACTTTCTAAAAAGCCATTTTTACAATCTGGCAACCCAAAAGTTCTTCAAGAGACATCAAAGTCAAAGACAAAAGAACAACTTCTGTGTCTCAGCAGGCAAAACTATGACGAGTCCCAGTGGTATGAAGCAACGCTGCGAATAGACATTTCAATGTGGACTTTGCCCGTTTCTACAAATATGGCTGAGGTCAACAAGAAATTCTACTGAAACGAATGATAAACGCTCAAGATTATGTGATTTAAATGTGCACAACACATTTCATACACCTGCGGGTCTCCACCTGTGATGACATCATAAAGTATGTGATTCTGTACCTTGTAGTGATAAGAGCGCTCATTTTGATCTGATGGAGAACAAACCTCTACCTGAAGGCTTCAATCGAAGGTTAACATGGAGTTCAGTGCAGGTGTCATGTACTTTAAGTTTGACTTTCCTCGGAAATTCACTTAAATATGAAGCAGGAGTGAGGAGATGGCTAGCTTAGCTTAGCATAAAGACTGGAAACAGGGGGAAACAGCTAGCCTGAATCTGTCAGAAGGTCTGACACAACCCCCAGTAAAGACATCACTTGTTCTTTTTATACTGTTTTTTATACAGCTTAAACACATTAACAGCTCTCAATATACCATTTTGCATTCATTTTTTTACTCATACATATCATTATAATTCTGCATCATTACACAATTATGTCTGCGTCTTTTGCAAATCTTATTTTAATAACCCAAACAAAATATTCTTGCCTTGTTCCACTTATTACAGAAGCTTTTTCCAAAGCCTTTGGCTGCATGTCACAGTTGACAGCTCTGAAAAGAGCTACTAAGCTAGTAAGTGGACCTTCAGTCAAGAACATTTTATCAAACTACTATTTCTGATGTCTGCAGTGAACTTTTCTATTGAAATTCATCTAAATCTTTAATTCAAATGAAACGTTTAAAATACATTTGGATTATTATCATCAATTAATAACCAAATCAGCGTCATCAATGCAAAAATATTCCACTGAACTGAATCATTTGACAGTCCAAGCTTGTTGGTTTTAATGTTTATCATTGCATAACACTGAGGCTGTGACTATAGTTTCAGCAGGTTCCCTACACACAATGATGTCCTTACAGCTGGCCTTAACCTGTTCAAATCTATTTATTGATGGACACCTTGATGAGCGCGCCTTGCTAACAATGCATCCAATTAATGTCTGTGTTTGATGTAGGCTACACTCAGCTCTGTTGACTTTTCCACACAGCACACCCTGGTCAAGATGCTGGCACTGGTAAATTGCATCCACACCTTTGCCTGATTTGCAGTGTGAAGTGTCCCATCATCCCATCACGGCCCACAGTCCCCCTCAGAGGTTCAGATCAACATCAGAGCGCCCACAGAGGCATGTGCCCATACACATTATAGGTTTAAGGAAGCCTGACCAGCAATCTATTACCCAACTGAGTCATTCCTCTCAGCACTGCCTCCAAATTGCATTTCTGCTTTCAAGGTGTTTTTTTCCCCCTCCCACATCTGCAGTGTTGCTGTGTGGACGGGCTTCCACTGATTGCCTCGCTGCGACCTGATTGAATGGGGACGATGTATCTCTGAGGCCGCACAGGGCTATATGCTGCATATCAAACGCACACACTAGAGAGCCGTGGAGAGGCATCAGCGAGTGGGAGGCAGGGAAACCCCGCACAACACGGCACTACTGAGATCACACGTTATTCAATGCAGCAGCACAGATGAGCTTTATCACAGCCGCTCAGGTCTTCAGCAGAGTTTATCTGGATATAATCATGCAGATGATCTCGTAAATCAGTAATAATATTCAATGTGGCTCACATTTTAATAGAAAACTAGAAGTCCATCTCTATAACATTTGTCTGTTGCAGCTCCGAGTGGACAATGTCAAAAAGATCTATATAAGAGACAGAGGAGGTGCTGTAACAGTCATCAAAAGGGGTTTGAAGTTTTTAGGCTGGCCAGAAACCTGCTAATTATTTCCATCGAACCTACGCAACCCTTTAAAAATGCAGTAACTACCAGATAAATGTGTAGCTGTACATCGTCAGCTAGCTTCCATTTGATGCAGCGTTCATGTTTTAGCTGTCTGGTTTGCTGTTTTTGTCTAACAAAATACAGTTCACCTCACTTTTCTAGCTACTGCAAATTTTACATGCTGTTTTCATGGAAATTCTATGTTTCTATGGTATGATGTTTTTTTTTTGTACTGTAACACAAAAACTTCCCGTCTTAACTCAGTTGTGACCGAATATGCAGAGCGTTTTGGTTTTGTAGGCCACAGCATATCAGTCTGGCACGATGAGCTGCAGCCTGTCACACAAGTGCCTGCCATAATAAGGATATGTGTGAATGTATGTGCCTGCACACACACAGAGACAGACACACGCACACACACACACACACACACACACACTTCTATTCTGCCTTGCCAGATCTTGCAGATGCAGACCTCTAATGCTGTGTGACTGCACTCCCCAGGGCTTCTTTCTGCTCCGCTGGATGAGCTGCTGCCTGCGTGTAGAGAAATCAGGGAATCCCTCCATTCCCTTGCTTCTCCCCCCCCTCATGCGCCCATTTATTCCCCCTCCAGCCTTGAGTGTGGGAGCTCTATAAGACCTCAGTTAGCATTAGGGAGGCGCTCTCCCAGTGACAGTGATAAAACAGCCTCAGCAGATACTGCATCTATTGCTCATAGGAGCCAAATGAACCAATTTAGGGAAGCGTCACTATGACAAATTATAGCAAAGCAGGATATCTTACACAGCAAAGGCACAGTGATGTAAAATTTGTCAGGGATGGTAACATCTTGGTTCTCCATGACACTAGAAGGAAAGCTCATACTGTATGCAAACCTTCAAGAGACTGCTTACTTTAATATTACATCCCCTTCCAGGGCTTCATAATGAAACTGATGATAATATATTAGCTCATGGGTGTTATTTTTACTCGTTAGTACAACTGCTCTGTTTTCATTCGCAGCTGTTTCCCGCCTTGAACACACACACCTAACGTTTGCCAGCCAGGCTCAAGACTGCTGACTGACAGAAAACAGCGGCTTTGTCAGTGTAAGTAGCCACTTTGTCCAGCAGCCGCCCCGTCTGACAGGGCTAATAGCCACTCTGCTACACTGAATTGGCTTTTGTATATTCAGAGTACATTAGCTGCTTAAAGTGTCGAATGAAAGTGTACCACTTGATGCTAAATGACTACAGTAAATAAGAGTGAGCTGTGATGTTGAATTAGTCCACATGTTTTGAGCTTAACTGCTTTTCTCTGTCACTTCGAATGGTCTGGTGGTCGACGAAAACACACATCGTTTCCACACTTTTCTTATAATTCATTGATTTAGAGCTGAAAGAATTTGTTGATCGATCAGTTGTGAAAGTCAGTGCTGAACAAACTGACATACTGATGTACAGAACTGACTAATCTTCAGGTTGTTTGTCAAACATTCTCGTGTTCCTCTCATAATCTGTATCTTTTCACCTGCAAAGATTTACTGCTTTTGTTTGTCTTATTTGACAGTAAACCGAGTGTTTTGCTTTTCAACTGTTTTCTGACATTTTCTAGAACAGACTATTAATCAGCTCCTCAAAAAAAAAAAAGATTAATGAACTATAATGCAGCTGGAAACAACTTGAACAATCAAACCTATCAGCCCTTCACCCCTTATGTAATGTATACATCACGTAAACCTTCCTATCAGGACTGCTGGTTCCTGACAGAAGCTTCAAATCCCACCGCTGACAGCCATCCCCCATAAGCTGCTTCCCCTTTCCTCTCATCTTTAACTGGATCTCACACCTCACATCACTATTTTCCCCACAAGTGCTGTGAGTGGCAGCATCAAACACAAGCAGAACACCGACTAATCTGAGGCTAAACCCCACCAGAGTACTTCACACCTCTCCGGTCCTGCTCCTGAACACTGAGCCAGGAAACCAAGCAGCCCTGCAGACGTTCGGCAGCATCCTGAGACTATTACTGTGAGCCTTTCCAGAAACACCAGTCTGTCCAGAAAAGCCCTGAGACGTCCCGGTCACTCCACAGGAAACCATCACACACAAGGTCATCATTAATTATCAGCCGTGAGGCACACACATATCAAAGGTGATTTCTCTCAGTCACTTCTTATCATTGCTGTAAAATGCAGGTGATCAATTGATCTAAACCACCGTATTCTAGTCTAACTACTGCCCTCTATATCATTACATGACGCTGTCTTCTGGGTTCTTGCAGTTGAAGTTAATTAATGCAACATATTCACAGCAGGTGATTCAATTTACCTGAGTTGACTGCAGGTTAATCTACCGAATCCAGTGGAGGCAACTGGAAACGACAAGAGGAGCCTTTTGCTGCATTGCACCTGCCCAAACGCGCCTAACTTTATCCGGGAAGTGGGCTGTCTAGTCCCATTGATGGGTGACTAATTCTCCGGGGTCGTGGTCGTGATGGTGGACAGACAGCAACCCCCGCCCCCCCGACGGGAAGGAAAAAACACAAATGAAATATTCTATGAAGTGGGAGACCAGCGGCAGCGGCTGACTGTGCCATATGCCAGAGGAAACGCGGTAGTGTTTGGTGTCCCGGCGTGTTGCCGGCTGACCTGCAGAGCGGCGGTGTCTTACCTGCAGGCTGCGGACAGCGGTGAGGAGCCGGCGATGGGCTGCACCGTCAGTCCGGGGATCAGGGTCCGTGCGAGGGTGTATGTGTCGGCGCGCCTCGGCACCGTCTGAAGGCAGTGATCCACAGCCAGGGTGTTCCCGACAGGAGGGGGCGTGGTGTGTGTGTGTGTGTGTGTGTGTGTGTGTGTGTGTGTGTGTGTGTGTGTGTGAGAGAGAGAGAGAGAGAGAGAGAGAGAGAGAGAGAGAGAGCATACACGCAATCCTCACAAACAGGCTTATTTTTCACAATGCGACAATTGTTTCTGCACAAACTTGGACTCCTGTTGTTTTTTGTGAAACACACCAATTAAACTGGGTCATCAGGTGCAGTGCTGGGCTCCGAACGGGTTCAGGAAACTCCTCATTGTCACCGGTGGTACATTATGTATTATGGATTTCCCTGCTGAGATGCTCTGGGGGAGTGTATTTCTGTGTTTATGGCCGGAGGAACAGCCCGCTCTGCTGCAGAGTGACAGTTTATTTAATAGCTCTGTATGTTTCTGCAATAAATGGGTTGGTCATCTCCGGGGAAAAGGAGGGGTGGAAACATAATATCACACATACAGCTTGTTTACCTTTCCTGTGCCTCTTTTCTTCCTTTTATTATGTTTGTGTCGTCTTTGCTAACATTAAATTTCCCTTTTCTTATCAAACTCCATGCATATATTTACTTAGACATTGTGCGTTAGGCTGATGATCTGTGGTGCATTTACAGCAGTAATCAGTGTGCACTCTCCATGTTAAATAAATAACCACACCAATAAAGATGAGAAAATAATCAGTTATGTTCATCACATTGCACTGCTGAGTGCAATGATGAGACAGAAGAAAGGGAGCCGACAGCTTCCTAAAAAAAAAAAAAAAAAAAAAAAGCTGCATTTAAGAGACAATATCAGCAGTCCGACTTAAAATACGGGTTTATCGCTTCAGGTGATTTTCACGCACTAAGCCCGCTCTGGGTAATATGTGGCGACAGGCTCGCAAATGAGGCAATGAAGCCTTCCCGTTGAAGAGAAACAAGCGCAGGGCTCCGACTAATTACAACTACATTCAGGGTAATGGTGAGTTGTATTTTTAATAACTTGTTTTTATTCGTTTCTATGCCGGTCCGACAAATTATTGCTTTACGTGAAACCGGTCAGTTGCTCACAAAAGGTTAAGGACCGCTGCTCTAAAGAAAATCCTGGTCTGGTTGTGTAGTGTCTGAATTCAACCACAGTGAGGCGACAGAGTAACAGAGGTAGCAGCTTCAGGGAGAGTCTTTTCTGGGCTCGTTGTCTGTGAATAACCGGAAGTGAACAGGAACAATAACTAATACGCAGACAAGCACCGGTGATAGTAAGGATAACAGACTGCCTTGTCAGTGTCAGTGACGATGGAGGAATATAACTCTGGAGATGAGGTATAGTTATTTTAAATGACATTTAACTATTGAAAAGCTCCGCGGTTAACACGACTAAGACGTACCAGTTACCTAACGTTAGCTTAGTCAGCTAGCATAGCCAGTTAGCTGCGGCTAACGGTGTTTCCATCGGGGTGTGGTCCCAGTCGTCATATTTACATTCATTAAGTAAATATAAAGTCAGGGACAACAAGTTACACCCTACAGTCACACTCGCATTTATCGTTTTTTATCATTAGCTCAGTTTCTTTGAAAAGATCTCACATGATTGCGGTGATGGAAGAAGTATACCGATTTTTTAAGTAAAAATACAAACCACAATGTAGAAATACTCTGTTATAAGTAAAAGTCCTGTATTGAAAATGTTATGTACGTAAGTATAATCAAGAAAATGTACGAGAATGAGAAGTAAAAGAAAAATGGCCCCCGTGATTTTATATCAATAGGTTGTTACTCATTTATGTAAAAGCAGGATTTACTGTTGTAGTTTGTTTAGGTTGGTGGAGCTAATTTTGAATATTCTCATTATTCACTTTTGCTATAATGTAATTGTGTTTGTGTATCTGTATGCACCGTATGGATGTAAACTCTGAGATCATTCAACTTTGCCCTGTCAAATATCATCTGCACAGACTGACTGAGTTTTATTGTCCTGCAGGTTGTCTTCAGTTCTGACGAGGCCAGTATCTCAGTTAAAGAGGTACCTTTTTATTCCCGAATGAACTGTTTAATTATAAATCCACTCTTTGATGTGATGACAGTGTATGTGACTCTTTCTCTGTGTGTGGTTCTGTCTCAGTGTATTGAAGGTGTTATTGGTGGAACAGATTATAACCAGAGTAAAGTGAACCAGTGGACGGCCAGCATCGTGGAGCACTGCCTGACTCATCTGGTGAAACAGGGACGGCCATTCAAATACATAGGTGAACTCACTGCCCGTCGTATACAGTAATACCAGATGACAGGACATGATGTTGACATGTAGAGCTTGAATGTGATTCAGTAACGTTGCTCTTTGATGTTTCACAGTAAACTGTACGATCATGCAGAAGAGCGGCGCCGGTCTGCACACAGCCAACTCCTGCTACTGGGACACGGCCACCGACGGTGAGAGAGCAATTTTAACTTTGATGGAACAGTCTAACATGTGAATTGAAAATACAAATTTAAACTTGTGACTAAATCTTATGGAAATAAAATTGTAGTTTTTCAAAAGTAAAAAGTGGAGACAGTCCTGTGACACAAAACTGCTCCGAGTCGATCATAACTGGACTGTTTGATGACGGCTGTAACTGCTGGTATTTTCCATGTTTTTGATTATTTTTAATTGTATGTGCACTGTATAGATTACATCCAAACAGATCAGTCTTTTCTGCTACACAAGCATTTCTGGATAAAGCCAAAATCAATGGTTTCAGCTGTAATTACCTGGTTTGAGTAACTGCGTTATGTTCAAATCTTTAAATAAATTGTGCAGAAATGCACTTTACATATAATCTCATTAGAACTTTTCACCAGAGCCAGATTAGAAACTCGGCGTAGACCGCTGTGTAACGTCTCCTGTGTATTTGTCTTTCAGGAAGCTGCACAGTGAGGTGGGAGAATCGCACCATGTACTGTGTGGTCAGTGTGTTTGCTGTTGCTGTGGCACTGTGACTGCAGCACAGAGCTGCCCTCTGCTCTAACACCGTCACATCTGGAGCTTGAAATGGCACCGTGACCATGAAGACCCTCTGACGATACCCTCTGGTAGAAGTTCATGTACGTGTAGCTAATTTCTCCTCATAGGCTCGAATAACTTCGGGGAAGGAGTTGTTGGTTTGTGAGTCGACGGCCTGCGTTGGTGTGACTGAGAGAAAATGTTGCTTTGTAAGGACCAAGGTCAGAATACAACCCTGAAGCAGTACTTTGTTAAGAAATAATACTTCAGACATCGCACATGCACAACACATGCTGAGGCTGAGTATTTTCTTCATATGTCCCAGGTGTTGTAATCTGTGCAATATGTAGATCGTAATTAGTTTCTAGCACCAAGGCTCTGTGTATGGCTTTGTCTGTCAGTCGTTCCACTGAAATATCTCAACAACTACTGGGTGGATTGCCATGAAATGTGCTTCACACATTCAAGCCCACCCTCGGGATAAATTGTAATGACTGACTTTTCATCAAGCGCCACCATCAGATCAAAATTCAAGTGTGTTGATGACCAAATATGTGCTGAACTAATGGCATTTCCCAACAGCCTCAGCTGTATTATATGTTTAATGCTAATTATTAAATGTTTCACATGCTAACACGCTAGACTTAGCTGGTGAGCGTGGTGAACATTTTACTGATGTTTAGCATTTAGCTAAACATCACAGCGCAGTGGTACAGCCACACAGAGCTGCTAGCATGGCTGTCGACTCTTGTTTTCATTTGTCTCCTTCACTACATTCCCACATAAAACAGACTGAACTGTTGCTGTTGTAAAAAGTTTGGTATTTAATAAACAACTGTTTGATGTGTTGTAGTAGGTTCCTGACTCCTTGTGTAAAATGTCTTTCCTTGTTGGCATTAATATTTTAAATGATCTACACTGATCTACATCTGTGACTGTGCAGATATGAGAGCGTGTGTCCAGGATGGAGTCGTTTAATGGTCAGTCCCAACAGTCAGTGCACTCTTTCTAATCCTTGTCTGTAGAAATCCTGGACTTCTTCTGTAAAAACGTGTGTTGGTTTCATTGAGGCTGTTTGATAAAAACATTTTTTGGAAAGTCTACAGTGGTGTCATTATTGAACAATTTTATTTTTGCATCTGAGTGAGCATCCGTTGGAGAAGTCACACTTAAGAAAAAACAATGCAGTTTAGGCATCCGTCCACTAGAGGTCAGCGCAGGACTGTGTAGAAACTGCTTAGCTTGAAATGAAACTACTGACAATATTCACATATAAATATAAATTTATTTAGATTTTTAAGTAGGAGTTTCTTTTAAATGCCTTTTATCTTGCTCTGTTTGAGAATATCGATGTGTACAATAAGGTTTTCATATTTTTTTGGCTTCAAAGGGTATTTGTACAAACATTAGGAGCATATCCAGGGTTATCCTCTGCAGATACATTGCAAAAAATGGTTAGTGCAAAGACAAACAACACGGACATCCTCTCTCACACAATTACACATCAAAAGGTTGAAAATAAGCAAAAATACTTGATACAATTCCAAACATTCTCAATTAGATATCCTTTTGTGTGCGCTCGGTGCAAATATTCTAACTAATGAGACATACAGACGCAGCTGACAGACGTAACAAGCGTGAATTAGAAAAATACAAATACATCCAAAGCATTTCACATCACTACAGCTGCTGCTGCTCAACAGTTTAACCAAAGCCACTTTGTAAACGTGCAAAAACGTGACGTTTGGGGATGTCCGTGCTTTACAATAATGTGTCTGGTGATCGAACAGGCTCTTAAACTGTGTGGAGACACACATATCGTAGTCAAGCACAAATACATCACAGAAGCAGCGCGTATTAATGGTAAAGCTCTTAGCAAGGAGTAAAAAAGCCGATTGCTTGCAGCCATAAAACTAGGAGGGTTCACAAAAAACCCTGTACAAAACAGATGGCCGCCCCCCTGCAGGATAACAGTTACTCCTCGCCTGAGGCTCCACACATGCACACCTCCATGCAAAAGAGAGATACTAAATACAATCAATTCAAATGCATGGCTCCTTGTGATCAGTAATGCAGCATATTAATTGTACATAGTCTCCAAAACTAAAGATGTTCCATGAGTTTGTATTAAAGGCTGCAGGATGACGTCCAGGATGACGGCTGATGAGAGGTGAGCACCACCTCTGCACACTGGTTAACGCAGCTGAACACCATGCATGTTGGCCAGCCAGTTAAGGCTCCACGTGGGTGTAGGAGACAGAGTTGAGATGGATTTATGATGCTAAGGTTCAAAAACAGGATTTGAAGTGTAAACTCAACTCACAGAGGGATTCATGTGGCACTTAAAAGGTTACGGAGGGTGTGATGGAGTTTGGGTCGTTCCTCCAAATGGCACGTCAAAGAATTGTGGCATTGCAGGACACACTGTGGCTAATGTCACCATTGATTCCACTGTGTATATTATTGCCCGTTTCATTAGGAGTGTCATAGATTGTGTCATTGAGCATGTCATACGTTATGTCATACGTTGTTTCGTTAGGCATGTCGTCCGTGGTGTCACTGGTCGTGTCGTGGGCTCTGTCTTTAGCCGGCTCTTTGTCTGACCTGGGGCTCGCTGGCTCCCTCACAGGCTTTCCTATCGGCCTGCTCTGTGGAGAAGCAGAGCTGCACATGAGACAGAGAAGAGAGGAGCAGTTCCAAAGGCCCTGTGTCATGCTGGAGGAGAAAAGCCTCCGACACGGATGGCAGAACTGGTAGAAGACTAGCATGAAGAAGATGCCGATGCCGTAGGCGACCAGCAGCTGCAGCACCAGCAGCGGGGCGCAGATGAACTTGTAGAAATCCGTTTTATAGATGTACCACAGCAGAAGCAGCGAGGCGTTCTCCACAAAACGCAACATGTAATACACGGCCATGCGATACCAGTTCTGCGACTTATTGATGAGGTCCGGGTCGCTGAGTTTCACCTGCACAGCGGACCAGCAGAACATGTTGATGCCGGCGTAGAGGAAGGTGAGCAGGCAAAGCACGATGGTGGTTCCCACCCTGGTCAGAGTCTTTTCTATGTTCTCAGGGAACGGCGAGTGGCTCAGCCAGAACAGGATCCAGGGGTAGAGGAAGAACACGAGGAAGTTAAGCAGAACCACAGGCAGGACCCAGAGCTGCAGAACGGAGCTGAACAGAACCAGGACCACCACACGCGTGGCGATCTCAAAGCTTCTCCACAGGAAAATGCACAGGTACGCCATGGGCCGGACGTCCACTTCATAGTCATCGTATTTGATCTTAATGGCCAGGATGTTGCAGCGCAGCGCTCCGTACACGATGGACAGCAGGGAGATCACCATCAGTGTGCCTGACATTGAAAAACAGAGGGAGAGTGATCCGAGGACATCTTTTGTTAGACTCACTCAAAATATTACAGAACAGTTCAATGTCGTAAAAAATATTGGGAGGTATGAGGGTCTCGTTTTGGGGCTAATAAATGACGTGATATCCTCCTGAGACCCAGCCTATTCATTTATGTCCTCTGCAGTGGACATTTGGTTTTGGTCTATATCTTTTGGCTCATTTGAGCTACCCAACTAAGTCCTGGTGTGCCCAGCAGAGGACACCCTGGCCTTTCCAGTGACATCTCATGTGTTTGGGTGGGATGAGGGGAACTTTGTTTTCATGCTGAGACAAAATGGAGACTGCAGCAAAACGCAAATGCCAGGAAAAGAGAAAAGAAAAGTCAAATATTGTTAAGAAATAGTTTTTTTTAACTATGGTAATCATATATTTTCTTGTTATGAACATGTCAGGAATCATAAAATTGGAGTTAGAGTTCAGTTAAACTTTTTGTCAGGAAAAATAATAGCAATGTTATGAATGTTTAATAATAAGTAGTAATAAGTAGTTCAACAAAAGATATGGGCCAAATGTTTAGTTTCATTTAAAAAAATGAATGGATTTTTGTTTTCTTGTCAGCCTGTTATGATTTCGTTGTGTTATGGTAAAATCGTTCTGTTGGTCCACTACAGTGGACATGCTATAAAATCTAAAATTAAATTATTTTTACAAAATTCTTCTTAGTTTCTGTACTGACCCTTGTTTAAATTGTTCATATTTTTCAATATTCCTTGTTTATATTGCTTATTTGCTATTTAATGTCCTTTTTGCCGATGCCCTCTATTTGTTGCTCTCCACTTTGCCGCTGTAATACTGGAAATTTCCCCACTGTGGGACTAATAAAGGAATATCTTATCTTATCTTATCTTATCTTATCTTATCTTATCTTATCTTATCTTATCTTATCTTAAATTGTGAGTTGTTGTTTTAGCTCCAAAGAGGAAGGAAATCACAAGAAAGATTAAATTGGAAGATACTTTTTTTCCTTGGTTCTCAAAAGGATATTGGATCTGGACATAGACTCAGGTACTCGCCGATACCTGATTCAGAGCATTTAGGCTGGATTGGAGCATTTCTGATATTGGTAAAGGTACTGGAAAAACCCTAATTTATGCACACAGCAGACAAAAGTAAGAAATACAGCTTAAATACAGTCGATATGCCTGTAAATCACTGAAAATGTCAGTAATTTTATATTTTAAATTGATTTCAAACCAACTTTACGCTCCACAGACAGAAATGAGACACACGTCAGCACTTTCAACTGGTTACTCAACTTGTCTCTACATGACATTTATATAAAATTATGTAACTATAAGTAAAACATGCAACAGGTTTGGCTTGCTGCATCGTTCCTCCTGCTCACACTGGCCATAGGATTCCCTCCCCTCGTGCATGCTTGAGGACAAAATCCACCGTTCTGTGCCAAAATATATTCAAAAAGAAGTTAATATGAGGCTTTAGTCGCAGTTATTCTAATCAATTAGACGTTTTAGTAGAAAATTCACTCACTTCATGATTCCCCCAGACAGAGAGGGAATGAACTGAAAAGAGTGTAACTTTGGAGGATAACCACTTGATCTGATTAACTGAATAACTGTGAATCCCTCCTTTAAGGCCCTGAGGCTCATGTTCATCACACTCAGGCTGTTAAATCAGAGAGCGTGAAATAGAAGTGTCAGGCTGCCCGGAGCCGCACATGTAAGATTTGTGTATTTATAACATCTTTTATTTTGTCCTAATTCGACGACCAGATGTCCTAGTCTGACTTGGAGCGAACCTTTACTAAATCTCTCTCAGGAATAGAAATACTGGCTCCCACACACACACACACACACACACACACACACACACACACACACAATGAGGCAGGCTGACCCCAGATCTGCACCAACTGGCAGAGAGAATCACCATTTTCCATCCTCGATATCAGAGAGGCAGTTACATAACACCACTTTGACTCATGAAAACACCATCCTCTTATTTCCAGTATGGCACTTAGCTGATCAGCCCACATCATAAGTGGAGCTGTGGAGTGGTGATGGGGGGGGTGGGGGGTAAAAACAGGATGCAATCATTTGCAAACGTGTTTACTGACAGCGGTTAATGAAGTGTTCCTGAGCCCATGTAGTAATCTCCTTTATACCATCATGTGTTCACAAAGTGGTGAACTTCTCTCCATCCTTGCTTGTGAGTGACTGAGCCTTTCCAGGATGCTCCTTTCATACCCAATCAAAGTACCTGCACCCCCTCACCTCTTCCGATGGACACCCCCTGCTGCAGGACGCAGATGTAGAGCTGCAGGGTGAGCTGGGGGGCAGATCCCAGGAAGGCCTGAATGACAGAGGTGCGGGCGAAGGCTGCTCGGTGTGTAAACAGTTTCCCCTCCGCCTGCCCCACCTGCCGCTCCACCTCCTCAGACTGACCCCCGCGAGGCATCTGCTTCTTCCTGGTGATGCTGACATAAGGCTCCTCCACGCGGCCCACGCTGCCATAGATGCAGAACGCCTCCAGACACCTGCAGCACAGCAACAGCAGAGGACCACACAGCATTAAGAGCTGCAGGCGCACAGATAACTTTTCATTATCAGTTCATCTGCGGATGATTATTTTTTCCCCACTTTCATTTGATTTGTTAAAGTCTTCATTAGATTTATCAAAGGTTCTTCTTCATGGTGTCCGCAAACAAACACACACACACTGACAGAAACAAGACAGCAGCTTTCCCGTCGTGTCAGCATCATTTCGCTGGAGGAATCCTTAATATGCAGATTAGATGTTTTGCTGATCTTTTCCAGCATGTCACTGACCACGCTGAGCTGTCCTCGAGGACAGGTCACTGCTTCCGGCCCTCGAACAGCAAAGAAGCTCTTTGGCCTACATCTGAAATACCTTCAGTACAGCTTCAACTCGGAGATGTACCCTACAGCTGGAAAGGATCAGGTTTTCTCTGAATCAAGAAATATTCCCCTTCATGGGGTTTAAGGAAGATGTCCCGAACAAGTCTAAAGGTCACTCTCAGTCTCACTCGGATGGTTCACTGCTTTTATTCATTAGTCTCAAATTCTTCTGATTGTTTGTTGGTTTTCCTGTTTGTGTTCTCTCAACTAGATCAATTATGTGTTCTTGTGAGTTCTCTTTTACTGCCTTTGCTCAAATTGAAGCAAGGGACTACAACCAATGCTGATTTTCAGTATTGATTGACCTGTCCATTGATGATTTTTTTGATTAATTGATAAATAGTTCAGTCTATGAAATGTCAGAAAATAATAATTGCACAAGGTGACATCATCAGATTGTTCTGTCGGACAACAGTGAAGAGACATTCAGTGAAACATGATAAAACTAAAGCAGCAATCACCTGAGACGATGCTTCATAAATGGTTTAGGCCATTAATTAATAAACAAAATGTAGCAGATTGATTTTCTCCCGATCGACTCATCGTTTCAGCTCTCAGTGCCATTCAGCTGTACCGTCTGCAGAGCTTCAATAAAAAGGTCCACATGATGACTAATCGGTTGTTTCAGCACTAACTCGGTGTAACAAGACCAATGAAATGCAGCAGCTGTGAGCAGCTGCAGAGGACAGTTTTTAACATTTAATATTCATCATCAATATCTATTAGTGCTCGAGCACCAGCGTTCAGCTCTCTGTTATTCTGAATGTCTAAAGAGATGTCAGTGAACAGTCACTAAACATGCTGAAGTGCTGAGTGTGGGCAAGAGGCCAGAGGTTGAGGCAGCGCTGCGTTAGTAAAGCAGCGCTGATACACGCTGCCAATAAAACAGCAAGGCAGGGGGATTAAAGCCGCAGGGGTGCCGAGGGACAGACTGTTTATCAGCTGGAGCTACACTGGAGTGGCGCAGTGAACGCATCACGCACTTGATGAAGAAAATCTAAATAAATAAAACTGTCAAAAGGTTGAGTCTGTGAGCAGCTTTTCGGACAAAATACCAAAATCTCGCTGGAGGATGATGTGATGAAGATCAGTCCCACAGTCTGTCTCTGTCACTTCAGGATAGTTTAAGATGCGTTTGTGTTTTCTGTCCCACAGTACATTATCAGCTCAGCACCAAACAGAAGGCAGACACAGTTAATGTCTATTTAGCAGCCAAATATTTCCATCAGCCAGAGCTACAAGGAGAGTAAATATAGATGTACATCCACTGAGTGGACACAAACATGAGAAGAATGTCAGTGTTTCTCTGTGCTTGCTGGCTGTGTAAATAGGCCACTCTTTGCTAATGAATCACAAAATCAATTTAAAGGCCGATGATATGTCAGTGTTTTGCTGAATTGTACTCACAATATCCCAAATGTGTCCAACAATGTTCGAACCCTGAGAAATCCATAGTCACCATCAACGTCATATTCTCTTTAGCCCCTCTAGCTGCTATAACTTCAGGGGAAACACGAAGAACACATCAGAGAGCGAGGAAGGAAGCTGGCAAAGCCACTCTGTTGTTTACCATTTATCATGGTGCTTCCTCAGGATGGAACACAATCATACTTTCACCGGCAACGATGGTTATTCAACAACGAATACAACAACTCCCATGATCCTTCACTACTTCACGACACCAATGAACTCTCGTCTTTTGTAGTTTTTGTAGACCCCCAGCAGCAGAAATGACATACAATGTGTTTGAGACATATATAATCAACGCACTCTGCATTGAATAATAATAATGTGTTTTACCTGTTTAAAATCTTAAAATCACATCTTCTCCCTCACTGACTAATGCAGAATGTATGAATCTGTAAATACTGTTGGTGTCCAAAGTTTAAGTGTTGGACACAAGACGTCTGTTCTGGGTGTTTGCGGCCTGGAGGTTAAAGTTTCCACATCTCACTGGTCTACGATGCATGTTGGACCACAGCTGTTGTGATTCATAAAATCAGCTCGTACAGAGAAACTTCCTCCATCAGCAGATTAATATAAAAACAGTCTTCTTAGTGTCAAATGTCCAAGAGAAGTAACTGGAATTAAAGAGATTTTTGAGGGTAGGGGGGCTTTAAACCTTGACTTTTTTCAAACCACTGCTTAGAATAAAGTTACTGATGAGGAAAGAAGCTCTAAATGAAGAACATAAAACGAGTGTTTGATGAGATTAACGAGCAGCGGTGACGACATCACTGCCACGAAACAAAAGGAGGAGGCCTCTCTTGCAGACGTCGGACGTGTTGCGCTGGGTGGATGAGACTGCTGTGGAAGAGGAAGCGCCTCCCTGCCATCAGCAGTACAGATGGACATTCCCCTCTCCGGTTGTGTTGTCAGAGATAAGCAGCCAGCGGCGACGTTGGCTATTCTTAGACCTGCTCTTCAGATGTACGAGTCTGAGCAGTAATCATCTGCATGCACGCTGGAGGGGAAGCAGGCAGGGTCAGATCCTCAGAGGCCCCTCTGGCTGGAGAGTCAACATGCCGTGAGAGATGTCCGTTCGACTGCTCGACCGGAGGGGAAACTAACATAGGAATGTCACCGGGCCGTCGTGAACACAAGCGTCTCTATCAGCTGCTAAGTGTGTTCGGAAGCAGAAGGCTGACTGAGCCATAAGTGTAGTTATGACTGCAAGTAACAGCTACCTTCTCGATTAATCTAGAAAATGTCAGACAATATTGAAACACGCAGAACAAGAGCCCAAAGTCACATCTCCATGTTGTTTTTTTGTCAGCCCAAAGCACAAAGACAGTGAATTCATGATGATATAAAACGGAGACGAGCAGCTCTTTTTACGCATTGGGATGAGCTGGATGTGCTGAATCACTGGTGATCTGCCTGATTACTGACCTGAGTGACTAATCAATGAATCTGAAACAATTTGCCCAAACTGACACGTTCAAACTGCTCATGTGGTCCAGCAGACAGTGACATTTGAGAAGCTTGAGCTGAAGAATATTTGGACTTTCTGCTTGAAAATTTACTTTAAAAAAGCTAAAAATCCAGATTATATACACATTATTTCTGTAAATATATTAATAAAAAACTTGGAAACTTGAGTACATGTTGCAGATTTCCTGAAAGCGTCCACAGGCTGAGTTAGGATACTTCTTGCGAATATTTTGACTGTTTTCTGTGATATTTCTCTGGTGCTGATGATGTATTTTGCTTTGAACTTCAGTTTTCACGTTAATGTTGATTGATTCTCTCACTTCTGTGTCTGCTTCATGTTTTCATTCACTCTTGTTTTATTCTCTACTGCTTTCTATGTACCAACCAGGACCCATAAATCCTTAAATGCCAGAGACTTGCAGATTCATGATCCGTCAATCTACTGATCAATGAATCAATACTTGTAGGGTTTTTTGGGTCGATCTGCAGCCCAAAACCAAAAAGCGGTTTAGTTAAATGTAAGACAAACAAAAGCAGCAAATTCTCTCATTTCAGACATTGAAACAAGCAAATATTTGTCTTTCTTTTCTTGAAAACTACTCGATTATCATCTAATCATTTCAGCTGTAGTTTAGCTGGATATGCTGCTGAGCAGCGTCAGATCTCCTGCTGTGCTTGATAACATCATCATGCTGCATGTCTGTGCGTACAGGAGGTTTTCTACATGCGGGATTAGGCCCCTGTATGAGAGGCAGATGGCGGAGCCAGGTCAGGTCAGGGTTTCCACGGAGGAAGAGGAGGCCTATTAAAGATTCCTCCGTCAGTGAGCTGCATGTCAGCCTCCTCACGTGCTCCCGCTGGGCTTTATGTTGGATTTACTGTCCCCTCGGATGGAGCTGTCATGAATAAATCAGACACAGCTTGGCCTGTGAGACCACAGCCGAAGATGATCAAACTGTGACAGGCAGGAGATCTTATGGAGAGCTCGCAGGCTGAGCAGCTGTGTGGGTGTATGAAACATATCGATAAGCAGGATTGATCAGGCTTTCATTTCCGCACTGAGCGGCACATACATTCACTGCACCAGCAGAAGCAGCCAACCAGAGACAAAAGGCCGGAGAGAATGAAAACAACAGCATGTGCGCAACGCATTCATCAGACCATCCGTAAGCTGCTTATGTGCAGGCAGGCCGGACATGTTTCTGACGGCAAAAATCAGCCGTGGACACGACACCTGTGGGGAAGAAGAGACGCTTCACGGTGAGACAGTGGACAGTCGGAACACGGCGGGACCCAGCGCCCCTGTGAGGGCCAAACGGAGAGATAAACAAGAAAGCACCGACCTGACGATGGGTCCGAGCTGCAGGATGTGCAGCAGCAGCACGAGCGGTCTGTCCCTGCTGAGGTCCCGGTGGATGAAGGTGAGGGTCAGCTGCACGAGCACGGACGGTACGAGCGTGAAGAGGAGCGTGAGCCCCTGCCAGATCTGGTCTCCAGCTGAGCGGTACGTGGAGCTGAGGTAGAGCGCTGCCGTGGTCTCAGCCGTGAACAGAGACACCGACACAAAGATGGAACTGGGGAGTCGCATCCTCACTCACTCCGCCATCTGGGGAATGCGGCGCGCTGCTTCGCTCGAGGTCCGCACGTCCATAACGTTTCCACCGGGCGGTCAGTCGGACGGCCCGCTCGAGGGGACGGCGTTGTGTCAGGCTCGCGCCGCCGCCGCAGCTCCTCTGCGATCCTGAGGCGCGCGGGATGTTTACGCAGCCAAGTGTTGTCCCGGAGAGAGTCTACAGGGGGCGAAAGAGGCGCCGCAGCACTGTTTAGCATCAGAGAGAAGAAACGCCCTGCAGAGCAACTCCTGCTGACCTCCTGAACGCAACGGATCAAATCACTGTGCTCAGTCATGTTCACACAAACAGCAGCCTGCCTCAGACATATCATACCAAGGGGAATGAAATAGAAGACAAAAAGAAAAAAGGTGGAAAAAATAAGAACCAGAAACTCGAAGTTATTGTTCATTTACTTATTTATTTGGTAATTTTATATAAAGTAATAGAGCTGCAATGATTAATCAATTAATTATCAACTATTAAATGAATCACCAACAAATGTTTGGACAGAACAAACATTTGGGCTTTGCGAAACACTGATCAACATTTTAGCCCATTTGCTGACATTTAATACATTTAAACAACTAATCACTTTATTTTCTCCTTCTTTGTTGCATCCTGGTTTCTCTTATCTTAGACTCACAAACGCTGATGGAGATACTGTGTATTTGTTTTTGTTGTTGTTTTTTTAAAAGATAACTCTTTCACATGATGGGCCGTGTATGAGTTCTGTTTACAGTGATGAGATGTTTTCATCTGTCTCTGCTATGTCATATGGTAAATGAACTAGAAATGCAATAAAACATTTAAATCACAAAAAATAATTACGTAGTCAACGGTGGTCGGTTATTCTGCAGCCCCCAAAGAGTGATCATCATCATCATCATCATCATCAGTTAAAGCATTGCCAGAAAAACAAAATTAGAAAACAAAAACTTGATATTTTTCATCTAGACACTTTATTGATAACAGTAATCCTTTAGATTGTTGTGGACAGTTCGGATTGCAAATTAAACAACAGCACACACACACACACACACACACACACACACACACACACACACACACACACACACACACACACACACACACACACACACACATACAACTTAAAATAAATAATTCACAACAGGCACAGTTAGCATTGGGAACTGCTTTGGTTTGCTATTATTTACCTTTTTACCAACAATTCATTTTCCAGTGTTGTCAGCCGTTTTACTCTCAGAGATCTGATCATATAGAAATGCAAGAAATTTGTTTCTAAGGCCTCATTATCACATTTATTTAAAGAAATCCTCATTAACTGTAATTTACATAACCGAGTAGCATCTTGAACAGACGGTAATAGAAAAAAAATTGAATTCTCACACCAACAAAATTTTTTACTCTTTAGCCTCCATCACAAGCCTACAGTCTAACATACTGGGTAAAAGTCTTAACAAATCACAACATATGGAACACTTCAAATATCCTCCTACAGCTGTCACTCTGCTACACACAGTAAAACCTCGTTTCACACAGGTGAGCCAGCAACATTGCACAGTGCAAACAAAGTCAGACTATCAACAGGACAATACTCTACAGCATCTGTTGGTTGTACCTCTCTAATCAACTTTGATGATTTTGCAACTTCAGTATCAAAATCCCTCCATTATATTCACCATGAGAGGTTGTAACAACAATAATCTGAGAAACTATGTGCCCTAAAGACCTAAAGTCAAAGGTTTGCCATACATGACGCTCAGCTGGTGGAGTGGTAGAAAAATTTTAAAGGCATTACGTGACACTTGTGTTACTCTCTTCTCTTTTTGTGTGTGTGACTTGGGCGTGACTGACATTTCGTTTAGCTGTCAATGGTTTGCTGTGCATGTGTCGTTCTGACCTGAGCTTCTTTGTAGAACACGCTGCAATTTCAATTGACGTACCAGCACTACCACTTCTCAAAAACTGAATTGGGCAATGTTACACGAAGTGGAATGAGTCTGGTAAAGCCTAGAAGCTGAACATCCACTTTAGTAGAAACACAAATCTGGACACAAATCAGAGTTTCTAAACCTCAAACAAATACCATCCATCCCCCCACTCCTGCTCTGCTCATAGTTTCAATACAAGTTCTTAATGACCTTGCATCTACCAGTGCAGCTCTTGTTGGATTTCAGAGGGAAGGAGTGATGTTTGTTCAGGTCAGTGAGCAGCAATAACCCGGGTCCATTCACACAAAGACACTAAACAGAGGGAACTCAGACTGGTCCGGCTGCAGGAGGTCGACCAGGAAACAAACGGTCCCCGACAGGCCTTCAAACAGACTGCAGACACTGGTCACCGAGCAGGAGCCTGTCTTAAACTCCTCTGTGAAGAGGAACTCTGCAAACCTTTGGGCAGGAAAGAAGAATGGAGAGACATGAGCGGAAAGGGACATTTTAAATAAAGTGTGGCTAAAAATGAATGTGTTGGCTTGTCACACATTTCAACTTGGACTGAGTTTCTATGGTGAAGCTTGAACTCATGACTCATTTCTAAAATCCAGACTGCAGCTTTGTGGGAAACAGTAGGAGGGAGTTCTTGCCTCTGAGCGCGGTAGATGTATTTTGAGTTCCCTGTGAGCCGATAAAGCAGGAGAAACACGTAAGCGCTGCCAGCAACTCCATGACAAATCCCAGGTCCCTTCTTCAGCAGACCTTTCTGCCACACGAGCTCCCCACTACGGATACACGTGTCCAGATACTGAGGCTTCTTATTGATCAGGTAGGCTTTAGCAAACAGATAGGCCACACCTGCATGAGAGGATGTGAATTTAAGAGTAGAAACAACAACTGAGATGATGTATGAATACCTGTGCACGCTCACGGTGACACGTCTACAACACTGAGTGTACCTGGGGCTCCGTGGCACCAGTGGACCAGCTCGTTCTCTCTCTCAATGATGGCGCCCAGCTCTGCAGGCCAGTTACAGTTCTGCTCCTGGTTCATGAGGAAATCGATGCTCTGCCACACCAGGTCCCTCTCTGCCCCACTGAGCATGTCCTGGTAGCTCAGCAGCATCTGAAGCACTGATGAGAGGCCATGGGCTGCACCTGATGGGAGGTGGGAGGGTGCGAGGGGGTCACACATGCACCCACCAAACCAGGCATGCAGGGAAGCACCATGCCAGGCACACAACCCAAGGCACACGAGCACATTCACAAAGGACTACTGGAGGACTTTTTGTTTCTTTTTGCTTCTTATCTTCAAACTGTAGCCCACTATACATACTTGACAGTTCTGTTGGACAGCAAATATTTTGTCTTCCAGCAATGAGGAAGTACATGTTAATGATTAGCAGCTTAAACTTGGTGATTCCCAGAACGGTTGAGCTCCTGTCAAGTACATAAGCAGCTGCACCATCACTGTCCCACTGAAGCTCTAAAGTATGTATTTGACCAGAAGGTACATGCTGAACTAGGATTGTAAACTACATATTAAAGTACTGAAATAAGACTGTAGACTAATTCAACTTAGTATGAATAGTTCAAATTGCTTCAGTGCAGAAATCTTGAGGTTTCAAAGACGAGATATTCAGCTAATCCCTGAGAGTGATCAAGTTACATGCTTCCATCTGAAAATGCAGAGTGAGGCTGAGAAAGTAAAGTAGCTCTTTGTAGCTCTCGCAATCTTTGCCCCAGACGAGAAAGCCGACATTAGACGGTTCTGCAAAACCATGAATTACATCCAAGGTGAATATTTTTCTGAGTCCAATGCCAACGTTTTTAAAATTCTCACTTTCTATAATATCTGTGAATCGCTACTACAGAAAATTTAGGGAAAGATAATGGTTATGGCAAATACAATATAAGTGCAGGTTAAAGGAAATGTTTGACATTTGGAAAACAATATTTATTTGCTCTCCTGTCCAGATTTGGATAAGAAGACCCATACCAATGTCATGTCTGTTTTTTTGTTTTTGTTTTTTTTTTTAAATAAGAAGCTAAATCCAGCAGCTGGCTATCTTGTCCTGGCACAAAGCCTGGAAACAGAGTGAAACAGCTAGACTGGCCCTGTCTGAAGGCCAAAAAAGAAAACAGCACCAACAAAGCTCACTAATGAATATTCTGTATCTTGTCTCTTTAATCCACACAAAAACCAAAATCTAAATATGGATTATGTGTCAGGAGTTCCAATTAGTGCTGCCAGACAAGAACTAGTCCACCAGCACATAACCCAAATAAAATGGCACTTTGTTGTTATTACATTTTGCTTTCTGCACAGATTACACAAACAAGATAAAATGTATAAATTAGTGAGCTTTATGGGTTTTGGTAGGCAAATTTTGTTTGCTGGCAAGAGAGCAAAATAAGTGTTATTTCCCACAATATCTCACATTCCTTCAAGGTTAGGCAACTGAGGCACTTCAGGAAAGACCATGACTATGCTAAATAAGACTAACATTAATTGCAGGTCTGTGATAGGACAGAAATTCTGGTCTACTGCATGAACGTCATATGTGCCACAAACATAGACACCACCCTGACCTCCACACCCTTAACAATCCATCCTGCACTGGCACTGAACGCTGGGATTGGACATGAATTGTGTCGTGCAGAATCTTCAAATATAGACATGGTTCATTGGTAGAGTCTTTCTAAATAATGCTGATACATGCAGGGAAAACACGGCTCTCTGAGACGGGACAGCCAGTGTCTGAATTCCCTTTTTGTGTTCGGCTTACTGACGTCGGGCAAAACCAAAATCACCTCCTCATCATTCTCAGAGTTCTCATTGTTTCCATGCAGAAGAGGCCAGCAATGCTGTGCTTACTATGAATTCTGTGCTGGCGTGAAAGTTACTGAGGATCTCCGACCCTCATGGCTGTCTTCATCCGATGCAATCAAGGAAAGGAAAGTTAGCTTTACACATGTTAGTGCACCAACCCAACATCTAGACCCGCATGTCTCTCTCCGTCTGCTTATTGTCACTATGTGAATACAGACGATCCTCCTATAGTCAGAGGCACTGCGGCTCTGAAAGGGAGATTTCGACTACAATCTTAATTTCTTAACAGTCTACCTGGTTAACAAGGACAGATATTAAAGACTTAAAGGGGGCTCAAAGCTGGAGGTCTTACCCAGATACTCAGTTCCATAGTACGAGTACATGAGGGGGAAAGGCTTTCTCTTTCTCCTGGCATACTGTCTTCCTGACTCGATGATGGCCTGACAAATTGATTTGATTTGATCCTTGCTGAGAATCTGCAGAACAAAAGAGAGTCAGCTTGCAGAGATAATCGTCGCTGGCAATACAGATATAAGATAGAAACAAACCCTTGATAAAAATAATGAATCAAACACCCACCCATTCAGTAATAACTGATGTAAATCGCAGGTATATCCACATATATGATTCATCGTTTTTGTTTCTTTACTCATCATAATTGAATAATAAAGGCCTGAAATAATTACTGATCAACAGGAAACGATTGATTTGACATTTAATAAACAATCAATGCATCAATAAATAAAAACATTTTCATGAGTTGCAGCATACAGCTGACTGGCACCAGTGTTAGGCCTGGTGTTAAACTTTTTCAGCTCAGGAGCTCACCTCTATGCCCAGCTTCTGTCTGAGGACCAGGGCGGCACACAGATAGCCAGCCCGCCCCACGAACAGCTCATCCGAGCCGCACTCCAGGAAATTGATGGGCGCACACACCTCCCACAGGTTACGAAATTTCGTCAGCGGCTTAACGAAATCAGCCAAGCCCAAGGATTTGTATATCATAGCGGCCACCGCGTAGATGCCCGCCCCGCCGAGCAGGAAGGCGGCTCGCATGTTTTTGTCTGGCTCCGCATCCACGTATCTGACCGACACGTCGATGATCTGCTTGGCCGTCTTCAGGTAGACATCCCGGTGCTCGGAGAACAGCGGACACTCGCTGACATGATAGAGCATGTAAGCCACCCCGGCCGGGCCATCGTACAGCCCTCCGTCGCAGTCGCTGGTGTTGATGGGCACCTTTTTCAGGACTTTATCGACGGTGGCGACGACGGCGGGCACGATGGCCTGCGCGCCCTGATCCGGGAGCAGCGCGCCTCTGTAGTCGGAGAAGCGGTTGGCAAAGCAGCGGGTGTTTTCCATCACCGATTAACAGACACAGCACGGCGCGCACGACCTCACTAATAACGCAAATCAGTGTTTTCCTGTTCAAGGTATTCAAGGATGAGAGAGGAATCAACAGCGATCGCTGATCCAGTCCCATCAGCCCTCAGCTGATTGGATGTCAACAGTGATGGTTCAGCCTCATATTGGCTGATGGGACCTGCAGCCTGCCTACAGTGACCTGCACAGTTCAGCCGCAGGTGTCTGCAAAGTAAGAAGAGGTGGAAGAAGTATCCAGACCCTTTTCTTGATTAAAAGTACCACAACATGAAACGTAATATGGAAAGATGCAAACATTTCACCAGCAAAGATATATTTAATAAAAAAAAGTGTGCACAGCGTTTTATTATTGCATGTAGCCCGATATAGGTGATGACCATTAAAATTGGGCATCTACTGTAGGACAACAGAACCAAAAGTGCTCCTGAAGACCCCAGATTCACTGTGTGTCAACATGTTTGTCAAAGTGTTTGTGACAGTGGAGAAGATGTGCATCATAAAGTGGGTCCTGCTGTCGGCTGTTCACTCAGCTTGCCTGGTCTCTGTTTCAAAATCTAGTTTCAAAGCCATCATCACTGCGTGTTGTTGCATATATGATAATTAAAACGATCACACAGCCAGCCCGGGGCCAGGCAGAAATAGACTGAAGGGTGGGAGGAGTGGGAGCTTCACAGGGCCTCATTTCTACCAGGATAAAGCAGCATGTAGCCTATGTTAAAGTTAAAAAAAAAAAAAAGGAACATTAAATACCATTTTTGACTTTTCCTGTTCTCTTCTCTTCCATAATAAAACATTATAAAATACACAAGTCAGTCAAATTATAGTTTAGCCGTTGGTTGGAATGTTGTATTAGCAAACATTGGAATGTTGTATTGTAGCAGATTGTAGAAAAACAAAATTCTACTGAATCAACAATGACAAAGCAGCTGGAATGAAAGGAGCACATAACGATGATGCTCCAACAAGGACAATTTGAGGACTACATAAAAAGATCCCTGACAGTATTTTCTTTGACACACATCTGGCAAAAATGGCGGCTGTAACAGTTAAACTGCCACAGAATTGTGACCATGGTGGTTAGCAACAGAATGTTCAGCTGAAACCAGCTGCTGGTGGCTGAGCTTTCAAATGACCACAAACATGCACATCTCCGACAGCTCGTATTGTTTTTTCACTATCTATCTTGTTTTTTGCGCTTTTTGCTGTGACAAAACAACAATGACTGATTTCTTCAAAAGAGCCAAGCATTGTTTTTCATCGTTCAGTACAGCGTGTTCACCACCAGGTGGCGACAGATACTCGCAGGCTCATGGCTGCTGTCCATGGTGCTGAAGGCAGCGCTGAGCCTTGACACAGAGGAGAGCAGGGAAAGGCAGAGGTGCTATTTAATGCTCAGATTTGTTAACCAAACACACACACACACAGACACACACAGACACACACACACACACACACACACACACACACACACACACACACACACACACACACACACACACACACACACACACGAGTATATCCCCACTATACTACTTTTACACTGCATTCACACGACAGTTCCTGAAGTTACAAAACAGATTTAAGGAATTTACAACCAAAACACACAATAATCTCATAGAATAAAACCTGATAGACTGCTGTTTTTCAAACCACCAAACACCTGAAATATTCAGATGTCGATATACGAGCTTCAGGGACAAAATGAAACTATAGTGAATTGAATTGAATTACAGCTTTTTTCACATTGCGAGACATTTCCAAGATGAGTCAAGTGGTTGTCTGAGTCAAGATGGGGTGAGAGATCTTTGAATCACATTTTAATTTGAAATTCTTTTCGCCCCAATTATAGAGAAACGGATAAAAAGAGGATGAATGCCATGGAGATATGAATGTAGAAGCAAAGGTCATCTTGTGAATATAGAACTAATTAACTTTTTTTTCTTAAAAACTAAAATGGAGCAAAAATAAATTGCAAAATGAAGGAAGACTTTCATGTGTATTTATTTTGAAATGGAAAGACACAGAGGCTGAAGATAATAGAGTGTGTGAGAGAGAGAGATGGCAAGGAGTTCGGCTAGACATCAAGGGAGAACAGAAGTGGATGCAGCCACACTCAGGGCTCTGAAAAACATCATTCGTTTCAATGAGGTCTGTTTGATTGTAACTTGAAATTGCAGGCAGAAGGATCAGCAGCTGTTTACAGTGTGTTCCTGTTTGGAGTTCAGATAAAAGCCTGGTCCAAGTCCAAGCAGCCTTTCTACTTTGATGGCCATTTTTCTCTCAGCTTTAGAATGGAGACAAACTACACACATTAACCAACCAGACATTTTGTTCTTTGAAAACATCTTAGACAGTTCTGGCTAAAGTTCTCAAATGTGGACAACAGAAGAGTCTGGAAAATTGAAATCGTTCAAGTCATGCTGCATAAATTCATCTCTAATATCTACTGCCTTGATACAAGAAATCTTAATTTGCATTTATATTACGAACTGATTTGCTCAATTGGCACCATCTGAGGTGCAGCATATGTCTCCAGTAGCTGCAGATTAAAGGCAAAAAAGGTCTTCTCACTCTGTCATTTACTGACTCAGGCTTTTCCTTTATGGTCAACTATTGGCAGCATATATATATATATATTGGATTGAGACCATGAGTGCAATTCATTATTGTTGTGGAAATAGAGAAACGTTGTTGTGATGAAGCTTCTACAGTCAATGCAGATGAAGAGCAGCTGAAGATGATAGATTTTCTGTCCTGTCATAGTCTTATGGTCATAAACAGCAAAGCACAGAAACACTACAGACGCTGTACACAAAACTTTACTGAGATTTGCACAATATCAACATTCATCTGTGATGCATTTATGGTGAAACAGCTCTAAAACCTTTTTTAAACCTAAAACATGTTTTATCCACCGTAAGTGCATCCAAGAGGGCATTTCTGCAGCTTTTCATCCAAATTGTTATTGCCAAACATCACATCTTGTTCTCTTGCTTACCCCAGTATCAGTAAATTAGGCAGACAGGGCTGCTAATGTGCCCTGAAGAACTGGAAACTCCAGATCAGACCCAATCAAGATGAAGACCAGAGCATGTACCAATAAATTCAGATTTACATCAAATGCACCGAGGAGAGTTTAAGCCCAGTTTGCCTCTGGACAAGGCTTTTGCAGTCTCAAAGCTGAGGACATTAAAGATGGAACCAGATGAGTTTCTCTAGACATTTTTTCACCCTCGTCTTGGTAGCATGCAGTCTGGTGCGCGTGAAATGACGCACGCAACAACAAGAGTGCATTAAGTCAGGCGGACTCCACCAGACCTGTCCTCTGTCCTCGCCCTGTAGGCTGCTATGTCTCTGGAGGATCCAGTCCTTATAAACCCAGAGGACAGCGGGTTTTTGGTTTGGAATGTTACGGGAGAGCAGCACCAGTACGACATCTGGCTCCCCGGCATCGGGATCGCCGCTGTCTACGGAATCATCATTATCGTGGGTCTCGTGGGAAATGTCACTTTAATGAAGACGTGTCTGTCGGTGAAGTCCATGCGCACCGTGCCCAACCTGTTCCTGTCCAGTCTGGCTCTGGGGGACCTGCTGCTGCTGGTGACCTGCGCCCCGGTGGACGCCAGCCGCTACCTGGTGGACGAGTGGCTGTTCGGCCGCGTTGGATGCAAACTGATCCCGTTCGTCCAGCTGACCTCAGTGGGAGTCTCCGTGTTCACCCTCACTGCTCTCTCCGCTGACCGGTACTTGTCAGGCAGTCCGTCTGGGCATGCTTTAAGAGTGTTTCTAACTTCTCACCTCCATTTAACGCACGTTAGGTGTAGCAGTGCAACACGACACTTACTCTGTTGTTCCAATACTGATCCGACACGATGTGAGCAATCATGATTTTAGCATGATTGCATGACAGCATGACATCCAATACACATATTTTATTTCTCTGTGCTTCCGCTAAGAAGTACCAGACCTGGATGAATGAGATTCTTCACAGACATACACATATTTTTTAGAAACATTGCATTAATTTTACACACATTTGCACAGAATTCCCACCTCTACCAACAACAGGCACCAAACAGAAAGTCTAAAAGTTTTTAAGTCAATGAATTTTTCATGTTTATTTATGAAGTTGGCTGTTTAATCCTATTTGCTGCACAATTGATCTAAATTGAAATTACTGTGGAAATCAATGACTATTCGTACTTTCAATAGACTAAATTTAGTCTATTTCCAATTTAATTAATTGAGGAGCAACAGGGATGTAAAATTAAAAAAAAAATCTATTTTATTCTTCAGCGTAAGCTCCAAATGGTGTTTCAAAGAATTAAAAAAACGTGTTTGTTTATTAACTAAATGTCATTCACTCAATATTTAAAGCATCTCAGTCTAAGAGTAGTGGGCATGTGTGACTATTTAATTTTGAAATGTGAAACAGTTATGTTATGAGTTCAAAAGCTTAAACTGTTAAAAGACTGTTTAATTATATAAACTGTCATCTAAACAGTGGGTTCTTGTTTTCTGATATTGAGTGCAACTGTAAATATTGCAAATACATAACATACCAAGAGATGATTTCTGTCAAGTGGAGAAATCCAGTGATGATCTGGATTCTGGTGTTGATCTGGTACAGAATAAGTGTTAAGTCTATGACACATAAAGAAGGGTCCAGATTCAGCTTTTTGTGGAGAAAATGTGTGAAAATGTGTTGAGAGCTGCCAAAAGCTGTCAGTATTTTTCAGCCACTTTGACCTTTGGGTGAATGTCTTCGCTCGGAGCAAAAGAACATTTAATACCAGCCGTGATTGACGAACCGTCTCTTTGATATGTAACTCATTCTAAACAGGAGCGAATATTATCTTCAGCGGCCGTGAGACAAGCCTGATTTAAATTTTGCTGCTGTATAATCTACAGCAAGATAAGGTACGAAAACTATTTTTCGCTGATTAAAAGAAGAAACTGAGTCTCCTGCGGTACAAGGTGGTGAGGTGCTACATTTAAATCAGTAATTAGAAGAAGAAAAAACTCCTTCTGCAGTTGTCAGTGGTGTATAAAGAACATCTCTTGCAGCCCAGGGTCCAGAATAAAATCTTCCATTTCTTTTCTGCAAAACCACAGATACAGTTAATCAGTTTGTATCATATCAACGTTTCTACAGTACATATCAAAGTGACACAGGGGACAGTTGATTATTTCCAAGAAAAGAAATGTCTCTTCTCCGTTCAGGTACAAAGCTATCGTCAAACCGCTGGACATTCAGAGGTCCAGCGCGAAGCTCAGTGTCTGTTTACGAGTGGGGGCCATCTGGCTGCTCTCTGTGACTCTGGCCATTCCTGAAGCCGTCTTCTCTGACCTGCACAGCTTCACCACCAGCCACGCCAACGAGACGTTTGTCACCTGTGCACCCTACCCCCACGGTGGGGAGCTGCACCCGAAAATCCACTCCACCGCCTGGTTCCTCATCTTCTACATCATCCCGCTCTTCATCATATCTGTCTACTACTGCTTCATCGCTCACAGACTGGTCAGGAGCTCCGTGGATATCCCCGCTGAGGGACACATGCATCTCCAGAGACAGGTCTGAGTGTGGGGTCCTCTGCTTATTTAACATATTTCCAATGTCGTCTTTATGAATATCTTTTTCTCCATTAAACACTTCCATTAACCAAGTTCTCCAAACACTTTAATAGCATGGATTGACATTTTGGGAAATACAGTATGCTTATTCACTTTCTGTTAGTTGAGAGAATGAAGCTACAGTCAGCAGGTTGGTCCAAAGGTAACAAAGTCAACATACTAGCCATAAAAACTACAATTTGCCATTTTGTTGCAGGTTATGGGCTGCATGATTTCTTAACTGGGATCAGTGACTTTCTGGAGTCCGTGCCAGTTGCCTGACAACTACTCCCAGTCAACAAATAATGACTGATGGGGCTTGATTTCTCTCCGGAATCATGAAATGATACAAAATTTCATGACAAACCATCAAATATTTGTTGAGATATTTCAGTCTAAACCAAAGTGGTCACATAACAAGAGCCGTGCTGCTAGTGTGGCTAAAAACAAAGACAAGATGATGAATAAAAGATATCAAGGACACAGTTATGAATTATGATTTCACACATACTGTTCAGCAGTGTACCATACACATCATGTAGACACTTCACACTATCGCCCAGCTTTGTTTGTAGAAACTGATTCCAGCTCTCTCTGCTCTCCTCTCAGATCAAGTCCAGAAAGCGTCTGGCTAAAACTGTGCTGGTGTTTGTTGGCTTGTTTGCTGTCTGCTGGCTGCCCAGTCATGTGATCTACCTATACCGCTCCTACCACTACGGCCAGGCGGACACCTCACTGGGCCACTTCATCGCCAGTGTGTGTGCTCGCATCTTGGCCTTCACCAACTCCTGTGTGAACCCATTTGCCCTCTACCTGATGAGCAAAAGCTTCAGCAAACACTTCAAAAAGCAGCTCCTGTGCTGCTCTTCTCCCAGGCGGCTGCACAGTCAGAGCAGTGGGAGTACAAATATAACCACCGTCTGAAAGCATGTGTGTTTTCACATACTTCACAACACCTGTGCTCAACCACAGTTGGAGCGGCGTTAACCTCCTTTGCGCACATCAATTTCAGCAGGCCGCACCTTTAATTCTGATTTAGCAATCTCGCTCCTGAATTATTTCTTTCTAATATAAATTTCCCTTTTCTCGAAACAAAATACTGTCACATTTTAGCTTTCAAACCCAATTCAACACAAAATAAATGTTGTTTTCTCTGTATTTTAAGTCTGTTTTGGTGTTAAACCCAAAGCTACTTAGATGTAAGCTGAATATGTGATTGTGTATTAGCTTTGGTTTTATGTGACTAAAAAAAGAAGATTTGATCAGCTGTGATTGTCAGTGGAACCATGCATGAAAAGCTTGACATTTGCTTTATTGTGCCCGTTTTTATCTGCACTAAGGCATTGTTAAAAAGATGACGTATGTTGCAGATAGAGCAGCCGGCTCCCCTGACATTTGAGGGTTTAATGTGGTAAAATATTCAGTGTGAACATAGTACCTTTTTTATTCTGCATACTAGAAAGACTTTCTATGCAACATTAGAATGTTTGTCAAATGTTAAATTACTAGAATTATCAAAGATCACATATTCTGTACGTACAGATATTTCTGTTAAATTCTATATGTTAATGTTAGTTGGCTTTACTTCAGCATACATACTGTACGTATGTATAAGCTTAATCAGCTTTTTGTCATTTTTTAGCACTTTGATGTAATATTTATTCATATCATTGATTAATCTATTGGTTATATGTATGAATAACAGATGAATTGTTATCTTGTGTCATGCTAGCATCCTCAAATTAGCTGAGCTCCAAGTCAATTAGCATTTAGTGCTCAAAGCACTGTGCATGCACTCAGCCTCACATAGAAGCTAACATGGCTGTAAACTCGTGGCTATGAAAATGCTTGAAAGATTATTGAAATCACTGTTCATTCAATTTTTGTCAATTGACTAATTGTTTAAGCTCTATTTGCACATTGTGGATAGCATTTTAACTGTGTAGTCACAATTTACAGGACAGCGGTGTAAATTTCTTCTTGTTTTGTGTCCTCATCTTCACCATGTATATGGATGTTTGTATATAATTAAACTTGAGTTGAGGTGTATGAGCCCTTCTGGTCTTCATTTTTATGAGCTGTTAAAAACCATTGAATAAAATATTCATAGCACTTTCGGCTGAATTCATTTGGAGAGCCGATATGCAGCAGTCTGTCGCTCTGAGAAAAGACTCTGCAGCATATCTGACCTTTTCCTGTACAGCAAGACAAATGAATGGAGCTGAAAGCAGAGGTGTCGATTAAATTATATATTTGGAAATGTTCATTTTATTGCATTGGATCTTTTCTTTGTATATAAACTGGACCCTCACTGTAAACTCAGTGAGAATTCTGCCTTCACAGAAAATGTCAACATCCAAGTTGTTTAATCCAATGTGTCCTCTGTGTACAACACCTTCAACAGATGGAGGCATCGGTGTGAGACACAGACAGTTTGTTCAAAGTGGCAATATATTCTCACATGTACAGTTCATAACTACTGATTCTGGACATGAGCAACAGTGAGTCAGCACAGACGCACACACACAGACAAAAATCACAACATACGTCCCTCTTTCAGGGCCCGTGCTGAAGGCTGAGGCTTCTCCTCGCCGTTTAAATGTCAGCTTAACTCAGATCAAACAAAATTTTTCAGGTCTCTGCAGAGGTGACCTTTCAGGGTGGCATTTCAATACTGGAAAATAATTCCCCTTGAGCAACCAAACTCAGTCCATTCCTCAGTTCTTCAGATCCTTTCCTCTTACTGCTTTTCTTTTTTCTTTTTTTTTTTGTTACCATGTCCGTTTATCCTTAATTGTAGCCTGTGTCAGCCTTGACAGAGTTACAGAAGCTGTGCATACACCAAACCCATGTTGTTTGATCTTTACTTAAGATTACATACTCTATTTCCAGTACACCATGCTTCATTCACCAAATGTTTTCACTGATCTCTCTGTCATCAGGACAAAGTCTGAGGTTGTGTCCATTTTCGTTATTCACAGTCCATTGATGATTCATGTTACTTATAGTAGTTACTTATAGTATTATGATTTCAGTCAGGGCAGGAGAGAGGATCCTCGAGTCAATGGATTTATTGTAGGAAGTGCAGACATACATGTGCAGATAGCAGGATGATTAGAAAGGTTGAGCACGTTTGTGGTCCACAAAATGAAATAACAATATATGAAGCATTACAAGACATGAGAATGACGTGAGCAATCATTACCTAGTTTCAAAGATATTACTAGGGATGTAGAAGAAACCCCTTTTGCAAGTACTGAAATTACTGCACATGCAGTACTGCACATTTGGCCACATGACTGAATATTAATCTACATTACTGTTCATAAATCACAATGCCTAAGGCTAATAACTATAGCATATAGATCAAATCACAAACATAAAATAGCGACCAAGCGGTGCTCTCAAGGAGAAGAATTCAGAGACAATTAAAAAATAAGCTAACTTTATCTCTGAGAGCCATGCAAGAACCAATGGTAACTGCTGAATGGAAACACTGTGGAAACACAAAGGTAACTTACACTGTGCTAATTTACACACAGACAGTGGGAGAACATAAAGACTCCAGATTGTTCTCCTCTGCTCTGTATGCAGTGAGCGCAGACACCGACAGTCATGAGGCTAAATCACCAAAGACACTAAGAATACAAAACATGACTCTCTTTTTAGTGTTTACAAAGTGTACACATGGAAATTTACAATTCATACCTATTTTGTGAGATCCTTGCATAACAATATCAAAGTGTAATCTTAAAGGAGTACTCCACTGATTTATCATTGCACTCCTTCAATGGCGTTGACAGTTTTTAAGAAAATGATCAAAATCACTGCAGCAGAACCAGAGATATCAACAGTTTTATTCTTCCTTCTTCTATCAAAGCCTGGTGCCTACATTACCCACAGGTCTGTTGTGCCAGTAGCAGCTAATGTAGCCTTCAGCCACAAGTCTCAAGCAAGGTTGAGGAGCAGGATACAGGGATTTGTTGAGCTCACTTCTTTCCAACAAGGATGCAGTTTTCAGCCCCAACAGATGCTGACTCAAAAGACATGATTTGAGGCAATTTATCAGCTTTCACACAGCTCTCTCTGGAGCCATAAAAGGCACAATAACACCCCACAACACCTGTGAACAGATTTTGATGTGCAGCTTTCCTTTAATGTAAAATACATTAAATGGAAAGCATTTCATTAAAGGTATATAAATACAAAACCTGATTCATTACAGGCACTGCAATATGAACGCAACTTGAAACTTTACACCCTTGTATTCAAAATATTTCATTTAAGTAATACATACATTGATAATTGTAACATTAAAAGCAACTGCATTGCAAAATCAGAGGACTGACAAAACATAGTCCCATTTTCCAAATGCGCATGTCTTTTCTCTCGTGCCTTGTTAGTGACAAGGCACAAATGTGAAGGACAAATCAGTACACGGGGCACACAGAGAGCCACAGAGACATCTCATTGGTAGAGGAGGAAGTCCTTGATACTGTGAGGAAGGAAGAGGCTGGAGGCTCTGTGGAGACGACTCCTTCCCAGACTTCGGCGAATACAGAACCGACAGAGTTGAGACAGAGAGCAAGGACCTGGGCAGGCAAGGGCAGAAAGAAGGAGTTTTTAATACCTTCTAGAAAATAAAGTAACCAGGTTTTGGGTGGTGGTGGAACATGCATGTGAAATTGTCTAAAACACACCTCTTTTCTGCAGGGCAATTCTCTCTTCACTGTTTGGCAATGACAGATCCAGAGGAGTCTTTCCCTCTGCGTTCCTACAACACCCATCAGCCCCAAAGTCCAGCAGAAGATCCACAACGTTGGCTCCTCCACCTCGAACTGCAGCATGTAGAGGACTGTCCTGCCCACACCCTATTCGAACATCTGCTCCTACACGTGCAACAGAAACGGTTAAACACCTGATCAAAGTTGAAAGGTCAGAACAGCCAAATAACGTGATTCAGACAATAAACATCAAAACCATCCAGGTGTCCTCACAGACTGTTTGTTCTGGCACTGGAAAATGGTGAGTAATCAGGAAGTGAAAAGACGGGAACTACGAGCACAGCTATGAATCATTTTAAATGATGTACAGCAACAGTTGGGCAAATTGAACCAACAAATGCAGGCATGCATTTAGAGATAATTTTTATATAACTTGCGTAGAACATGCCTGAAAGCTCGAGGGTCTAATATGAAGTTCATCACATCATATATGTTCCTGTTTGGGGTATAAACAGCTCTCTGTGTCACTTATGACTGTTCCTGACTTACACTGCAGGGTTTGCAGATTACATTACCTGAGTGCAGCAGCATCTCCACACAGACGGCAGCTCCAGCCAAGCAGGCAGAATAAAGCGGCGTCCCCACCACCGGCAGCTCCACATCGATATGAGCTCCGTATGACAGCAGCAGCTCCAGACACTCTCTGTGACCTGATGGAGAAACAGCACAGCATGAGAATCTGTGCACTTACAGATAACGCCTTTACACTCAGACATTCGCACATATGCACCTTTCTTAGCAGCCTCGTGGACGGGTGATGCCAGCTGGTTGGGGGTGTGGATGGAAGCTCTGTGCTGCAAGATGAGCCGGACACAAGCAGCGCTTCCGCTGCTGCACGAGTTGAAAAGAGGTGTAGCACCATCTGTTGATACTGCCTCCACCTATAGAGATATGACAGGAAAGATAATGATAGCGGGCTGCAGCAGGTAGTGCGCGTGCCGCACAGCAACAAGGTTGCTGGTTTGAATCCCAGGTCAAGCCTTTCTGTGTGAAGTTTGCATGTTCTTCCCGTGTATGCGTGGGTTCTCTCCGGGCACTCCGGCTTCCTCCCACAGACCAAAAACATGCTCATTAGGTTAATTGGTGACTGTAAAATTGCCCCTAGGTGTGAATGGTTGTTTTTTTGTGCCCTGTGATCGACTGGCGACCGGTCCAGGGTGTACCCTGCCTCTTGCCCGTTGACGGCTGGGATAGGCTCCAGCACCCCATGCAACCCCGAAAGGGACAGGCGGTATAGAAAATGGATGGATAGATAATGATAGCAAGAGCTGCAGATTGTCCTCTGCATTTTTTTTTTTTTTTTTTTACCAAATTACCAAGTCTTAAAAGTTCATATATTAATAAAATGCCACAATGGTGGTGATGATATAGCTTTCTGTGGATCTCAGTGGGCTTGAGGGTGGTCTTATGAGTCTGAGACCAACTAGTTGAACAAAGGAGGGAGAATCATTGCATCCATTTTCTTCTTCCAGTTTCTGATTAATCTCAAGTTTGTCATGTTAAATTTTACTCTATTCTCAACTTGACTTTCTGTTGAATTTGTGAATTTCTAAGTATGATTCACAAATATCTGAACCTTTGTGCAATCTTAATTTTCTCTCCCTGGACAAATACATCAGATTCGATACCCAAATCAGTCCCTTCTGTGAAAAACACCTCTGGCATGATAAAATAAAACACATTTCTTATTCAAGATTTGTTCATTTGGCCATTCCTCCTGATTTAGAGCATAAACACTCTAAAAACAAGCCCATCTTCAAGCTGAAACTAGACATTGCTCTTACAGCTGCACCGTTGTCCAGCAGGAATCTGGCACAGGCATAATGGCCACCAAGGCAAGCTTCATGGAGAGGAGACACTCTGTCCATGGTGAGTGTGTCTACATGGAAGCCCTGCGGGGGACATCAGAGAGGATAACACTTCCATATACAATCATGCATGAACTGCACATTGTTCTGTATTTGATAGATACATAAAGAAAGACCCATATGAAATTAACCTGAGCAATGAGGCCTCTCAGGTGTAGCAGCCTGCCCTGGTAGGCGGCTTCATGAAGAGGAGTTCTGTCCGACCAGGAGTCTGAGAGGCAGAAAAAGATCAGGAAGGTTTCAGCAGACACACAGCAGCACTCATGGCCATCTGATCTCGCCCTCTGTCCATTGTAATGTTGAGACGGCCTCATCTGAATACATGTTTATCTGGTTTTTCAGGGTCATCCCAACCCTGAACACCAAACTTACTCAACAACACAAACCCAGGGTCTCGTTGGCTTGGAAAGTTTGTGCGTTTGCTCAAGAAATAACAAATATTCCACACGTATGACCTTTAATTTCCCTCATATCACAACAAAACTTAGCTGAAAGAGACGGAGAAAAAACTTACCGGCCATCAGTGAGTTGCATGCCAACCCTCCATAAATGTACAAGGGGCTCTGCCACGGTGGAGAGCAGAGGGAAACCTCTGCTTGAACAGCAGCCATGATGAAAATGAAACAACAGCAGAATCTTTCACAACTGTCCAGGACTTGAGCTCATCCAGTCAGATACACAGGCCTGAAGTCGGTCTTCCTCCCCCTCTTATCTGGGTCCTTGGCCACCTCCCCCACATTGCCACCTTCCGCCCACCCTTGTCCCAGTCCATGGATGGAGTCTACAGTATGTGCATAACAATGGTTGTTTGGGTAGCCTGTGCTGATGTTACACCTTGAATAAGGCACTCCTGCATGCAAAGAGCTACAAACAGAGGGACACACACACACAGGCTTTGGACAAGTTTCACGCTTGAGACATTTGGACGAAACAAGAGCAGATTACTGTATTCCACGTGGCCAAATCTGTGAAGTGTGAAAGTGCACTATCCTCGGTTAAATCAACATATTTTCAGCTAAAGGCATATATATTATTATCGATGTGATTGAAATATTACATCACCACCGGGTCTAAATGTAATGACTATTTACAAAAAACACACCAACTTCATCCAAAACATATTCTGAAGAATTGTCCATAACAAAGACGCAGCTCCTCATATCTCTCTAAAATTAGCTCTACATGTTGACACACATGTACTGATCTGCACAATACATAACAAAGCTCTACGTTTTCAACGTTAACTCTCTCTACGTGGACTCAGATAACAAGGGTTTTTCTTGCAGGCACGATAAAATGTTCAACCTCCAATCACAATGCTATGCAAATCCCCACTGTTAGCCTTGAAAAGCCATGCTATCCTATCCTTATCACCTCCCGTTTCACAGCTATCCTGTGTTTTGTCTGCCACTCTCAATTTTGCAGAATTGATTCTGGGGAAGTAGTTGTCCAGTGTCCTTCTAGGAGTGCGCTCTAATATCATGGTCTCTAGAAGATAAAGCTGACAACAATGTAGACAATCTGAATGAAAAGACAGAAACAGATGAAACATCAGAAAGTATGCTTTATTTTTCAGAGTTTCATATAAACATAACACAATCATTAAACAAAGGAGTGGCATTTATGATAAGAAAAACAGACAAATTAAGCAAAATGCACACAGCTTTGCACAAGCTGTATTTTACCCACAACACCATTGTTCTATATGAGGTATGTAATGCATCCATCTGAAAATAAGCTACTGCCATTTAGTTTCCCAGTAAGAGTACAATAAACCAGCCCTTTTACTCCCTCTGTTCAGTGCAAGCAACAGTGTGTACAACAAATCAAAAAAGTGGCTTTTGAAGCTCCACGAAGTGCCATAGGTTTCCATTTTAATCATTAAATACATGTATAAAAAAAATACTCCAAAGTCTTTGATAAAACGCTTCCACACAAGGTCCTGTTTGATAAGTAAATGTAAACAATGTTTCATGAGTGTTTAGTAGCCATGTTTCAAATGTCACTCGGCACCATACACACGGCATATGACACCGTGTAAGCAGCTAGAAGTGAGGCAGGGGTGTGGAGTGATCACTAGGATGAAACATTTGGTTTTGCGGCTCGCTTCGTGGCACTGACTTTACTGCTTGCTTCCTGCCTCCATAGACCGTGAGGGCCGGTGGCGTCCACAGTGACGTCCATGACCCTGTCTGGCACCAACCACTGCAGAAACAGCAGGAAGAGGAAGTCTAAAACAGCCACAAATGCAAAGATGGAGCCAGCCACCGGGCCACAGTGACCCCTCAGCCTCCGCAACCGTCTGTCCAGGGGAAGCACCTCCTCTCCAGACACTCTGTCGTACACCTGAGAGGACAAACACAATTAGCGAATTGTCGACAGACAACTCACCATCTACTGTTCAGTGTGAAGCTCAGTCCCTGCAGCCTCGGTGGTGTGAGCAGTCAGTAAATTAGCAGACACAGAAAAAAAATCAGGTTACTCAGTGAAATCATAAAGCGTGTCGACATGCACTGTAGTAACATGGTCACTGTATCTGTGTATACATTCACCAGCTCAGCAATCAGAGTGCTCCTCTTTCCCACATGTTATTGTAACTGTATTAGTGATACAAGACGCTACAACCAGCGCAAAGATTGCTGAATTTTACAAATATCCAACTGCTCATCTGTGGAAACTTACTTAGAGTTGAGAGGCTAGTTTATTGTCACACGCATGCTCATCTTTAGAATTAGGACCTGGTACCGTGTAAACATTAGAGCAAGACTGATAAACTGGGACAGATGTATCAGCCCATATTAGCTTATTGGGAATATACTGGTATCAATGTATATATATATGTACACACACACATATATATATATATATATATATATATATATGGACCAATAAGTAAGAGGAAATGACAAACTATGATGATTTTACACTAATGTCCTGATCAGGATGTGTCTCGGTCACCAAACTAAAGGTTCAGCTGCAGCCAGCTTTGGTCTGTGAAAGAATGAACTACATGTTTAGTACATGTAAATGTACTTACAGAATACGACTAAATGAAACAGCAGGTTTTAGTGTTGGTGAACCCACCTTTTCAGTCCTCTCTGCAACGTTTCTCCAGGTGTAGAGGTTTCGCACAGAAGCATGGATGGAGGCGGGGGAGGGGACAGACCCTGAACGTTGCTTGGCAATGACCGTCTCCAGGCCAGCACACAGCGACCGCACAGTGGGCTCACACAGGGTAATCAAGTCCTCAGGTAACACCTCAGGAATGCCCCCTACACGAGTGCTAACCACCTAAGAAATAAGACAAAAAATGGATGCAAACATTATACAAACAAAGTATAAATCACTCGCAAGACTGCAACAGCATCTGCTTTAGCATCACTTTAAACATTTTAAAGTGCTTTTCCTACCTTATGAAAAGCAAATGGCTTCGCTTTGCCATGACCAAAGAGTAAATTATGACCTTCGCTGACCTCTTACGGCCGAAAAGTTTCAAGTCTGTTTCCTCTCTGACCACACCCTGCATCACTGTTGTTCTATTGCATCTGAAACCACACCCAGCAGAGATGTGACGGTGTACTGACCACACCTAGACTGCACTGTAGGTCAACAAGAACAAGACTTTCATGTTGTTGTATTGAGTCATTCGGGAGGGAGATTGTTGATATTGTCATCTGTCCTCCATTAGCATGCCAGATTTACCATCCCTCTCACTCCCCCCATCTCCCCTCCCCTTTCCCACGTCCTGTGCATGAGCACAAACGCCATCTGTTGCTGATTGGCTGGAATAGTGTTGTGTGGTTCAGTCCCGACAGAGCCACTTTGTTTGTTTCCCATCGACAGAGTCAAAGCTGTGAACACACACCAGAAAAAAACAGACAGCTAACGGACTGTAATATTTCCAATATCAACAATCTTTTTTTCCAGAATGACTCACCACCTTTAAAGAGACATCAGCCTCTACGTTGCTTCAAATGCATTAAAGAAAATGTTTATTTGTCAGCCTGAGCTTATGCTCAGAGGCCTCACATGCCTGTCATGTCTTTCCATCATTCAGACATAGATGACTTTTATGTTTATGTTCTTTATGGCTTCATTCAGAAGAAGAGTGTTTCAGTTACAGGCTGCTTTACTGATGGATTTTAAAACGTACTTTGCTGCTGACGTCTTAATTAATGACCCTTATGAATGTGACTGATGCTCGTCCCTGCTCCTTCAAGTGAATCTATTCATCATTTAAGTTATGAGACAGCCTCTTTCTAATCTCTGACAGCGTAAATAAGTATAGAATAACAGGATGTTAAGTTGAGACTTTTTTTAAAAAAATTCCTATTAGCTCACGTGCTGTTTTTCCTCAATTCTACATCACAAACCCACTTTTGTTTTGCACTACTGTTATCAATGCTAATATCTGCTCACATTATCCATTTCATCTGGTGCAATTTCTAAGTTGTATATTTCTCTCAACAGTGCAACAACACTACTTATTATCCATGCTGGCAACAGTACTGTTATAAACTGTATATAATGTTCATATACACAGTCCAAGTATTTCTCAAGTGCAATACAGCATATGACATTAGTAGTTTTTCTCAAGAATATCGTCAATTGTACTTTTTTATGACAGTGGGATTTTTATGGCATTTACTATTTTTTATAACCTGTACAAATGTACATGTACAGAGTTGTTTTTCTATTCTGTACACTTTTTTATTTTGACCTCTTTATGCCACTGTGCTTGCTCTTTGTAATACTTGCTGGCTGTAATGACTGAATGTCACCGGTGTGGGACCAATAAAGTCTTATCTTATCATATCTTCTCTTCCTCCTGTGACACACCAGACCTAACTTTCCCTGCTTCACGTGAGTGTCTGGCTGGTCAGCTGCTGCAATTTGCAACTATTATTGTCAACAATTTTACTTTAAATTGCCTCTACCATTGTTCCCTTATGTGTTGACCAACCACCTTCAAGCGCACACTGGCAGGAAATCAAGAACACAGCCACAACCTTTTCAGCTGTGTCAAGCCAGCTGAAGGGGCTTCTGGGGAGCTGTTCTGGTAAAACTGGCCGCATTGAGATTTGTAGTTTGTCGAGTCTTGTTTTAAAATTAGTTTTAGAAAGTAAATGTACACACAGGAAATGCAGCTTCCAAGTTTATTTCTTAGATATAAGAAGCACTGCAACATGTACTTCCAACAGTGTTCAAGTTTTCACTTCAATCTAACAATACACTGATCAATTTACTCCTCTCCCTCTTTGCCCCACATCTCTGGGATCTTTGAACTATTGCATGAATAGCAACAAACCTGCAGTCCACAGCTGGCTCCTTCCACAATGGCCATGCAGAAGGCCTCAGTCAGAGATGTGTTCAGGAAGATGTGACCCTGCACCAGAACTCCACGAACATCTTTATGCTCCAGCGCCCCCAGCAGTCGCACCCTGCAGGGGCCCAAATCAAGGAAGTAAAGCACGTGTAATACCTTCACACACAAAGCCAGACTGCTGTCAGTTTCTGGACATTCACCACCCAGTTAATGCAACAGCTCACTGTACTTCCATACACATCACTGCTTAAACACAACCATCTCCAGACACTTATAAATATGCAATGAATGCTAAACAGTGCACCCAACTTTCAGTTCATGAAATGTGGCTGCTGCAATATTAATGCAATGTTACTGCAGAGACTTGTCCTGAAAGAGGTTGAAGTGGTTCTTCCCTATCACATGATTCCAGGAATTATGAGCATCCAGCAGTACCTGTCATGCAGCTGGTATTTCTCTCTCACTTCCTCCAGCACAATTCTCTTCGGTCCCTCTCCACCAATTATGAAATGCAGATCTGGATGTTTGAGGCAGAGCTCTGGGATTATCCCACCCAGAAGATCAATTCCTGAACAGAGGAAGAGATCGTGAACACTTGCTTCAAAAACAATGATCATGCAGCACTTAATCAATGATCATTATGGCCCAACCAATACTAAGCATTAGCGACTAGTACAGATATTGATATTTGAGTGCTGAAAAATCCGATACTTACATCAGCTGATATACACATATATATGTGTGTGTACGTGTGTGTGTGTAATACTAATAATGCCTAATAATAATGCAATAATGCCTAACACAGCATTATTTCCGTACCTTTGCGGTAGACAAGACGGCTGATCACAACAATAGTGATCCTGTCATCTCTGCGCTGGGAGGGGTCGGGGGTAAAGTCCGTAGGGTCAACAGCGTTGGGAATAACAGACACTATCTCTGGGTTGAGTGTTGCACGGAGCACTGTGTTCTCCTTACTGGTGTATGACACGCACACAATGTGGTTGGTGTCACACAGTGACACAGTCAGAAGCTTGTTGGTCAGCACAGAGCTCACGTCAGCAAAGCCAAACAGCGAATGGTCAGTGAACACCTGAAAATGATGATACTCTTTAGGCTCATGTAAGAAGATTATGTGAAGCATAGTGACATAAACCTGGCTCATAATAAGTTATACATACCGTGTTAAGGCCCATGGTCTTAGCATGGAACAGTGCATCATGGGCCATGGCAGAGAACGAGCTGTGTGCGTGCACCACGGTGATGCGTTCCCTTACAAACACACAGCGCAAGAGTGGGAGGCTGTGGAAGCAGGTGGTGGCTGTGGACTGGTTGTACATCACCTGCAGGGGGAGGTAGTAGACCTTAAGTCCTTTGGTCAGGTACCTGACACCCTTCCTTCTGCCATAGGCATGGGTGACAATTACCACCTTGTGTCCCTTTTCAATCAAACACTGGGATAGCTGGTAAATGTGACTTTCCACTCCTCCCATATTGGGATAGAAGAAGTCAGACACCATGCAGATGTTGTGCTTCCTGCTGGGGATCCAGGCCGCCTCTGCAGGAGCTCCAGAGACTCTCTGAGATGAAGGCTTATTCACAGTTGCCGCTTTCCTTCGTTGGCCCATTGTAAATTTCTTGGGTGGCTGTGCAACTCACCAGTGCTGAAATAATTAGATCACCGATTGATTAGTTGGATCATCAAAGAATGAATTGATAACAAAAATATTTTAATCATGAAGTAAGAAGTTAATAATTTTCAGGTAAAACTTAGCATACATTTAGTGCGGAAACAAATTAATTCCAAAATTAATTTAGTTTCCTCCTTTTGTTCAACCAACAATCCAAAACCAGCAAATGTTTGGCCTTTTTGTTGATAGATGACTTATTTGTTATTTGAATACCAAAAAATTTGGCGATTAACTTTGCATCCATCAACCAATCCATCAATCTGCTAATCATTTCACCACCAATTAACATCCAAGGAACTTCACTTGAACTTGAAGTCCAGAAAAATACAATTATGATACATTAGCCACATATTTGACCATCAACACAATATCTGGTCCAATATATATATTAAAAAAAAAACACCTCCCACAGCACTGACTACTCAGAGGTGACATGATATCCAGGTATTCACCAACTATTCTGCCTTGTTGAGCCCATAAATTTCTAATTCACCTCAAGTGTGCTTTAGTGAATCAAAAACATTTTTCTTTCTTTTTAGTGTTGACCAACATGAACTCCTGTAATAGTATAAATGCTATAATCCCTGTTTCACGAGGGACAGGTCAAGCAGATTTTATGGAACAAGGTGGATATTTATTGATAAATTGGATAGTTTTTACATACAGTTCTGTTTTCTTATTTATTTTCTTTTATGTTATGTGTCCACCCCACCCCCCATTACTGTATGTACTTTTGGTCTGAGTTTTGTCTGCTCATTGTCTGTTTGTTTCTAGTGTGTAACACACTTTTTTTATTGTCTTGATCCAAAAATAAATCAAATCAAATCAAATAAGCCAGTTCTGACGACCTAGGGTTTAGAGCTGCGTTCAAATCTCTCCATAGCCCATTAAACGCACCTTTGATACTGTCATAACGCAGCACCTGACTCCTTTCAAGACAGGATGTAGCAACGTGTCTCTTAGCATTACAAACGTTTTGGGGTGAATTGTTCCCTGAACTTACATTTGCTGACAGTTTGGCTATGGTGCGGCAGGCAAGATCGCCTATCAGTACAAACCATGTATTTACAAAAACCTCTCAACTCTCTGGTATATTGTAAGGCGACAACTCCTCTGAGCTACATTAACGTGTTTTATGCCTTATCAATTTCAATACACGTTAGCATCAAGCCAACAATCTTCGTTCGTATTTAACCACTTGGTTGACATTAAAACAGATAGTTCTGCTCCTTAGAATTGCCTTACCGTGAACAAAACGTCAATCTTCTTCTAGCCTGTGACAAAACACAGAACTGTTTTTCAGACGTAGATTCATTTTTACTCGCTAGCACTGAGCTAACCAGTTAGCCGTCCGTGTCACTTCCTGGTATTTCTATACGTCACACGCAATGACGTACGGTGGAGCAGTTGCTGCCCTCTGCTGTGTGGACGCTGGAATAGAGGAATACTACATGCTAAATCTAAATTTGACCATAACTACAACTCTTTGTTTTTTTCTCTAAATCCAGGGAAAGCTTTATATACACAATACACTGCTTTCTAAGTTTCCTGTAAATATATATGTATATATCTGTCTGAGGTTAGCCGAGGCAAGCTTAAGGCTAACTATACACAAGAATTTAGAAGAAGAATAAATCCTTTATTAGTCACATTAACACAACATGCGGAGTTAGGAGGGGAAGCTGCACACGCCACGTACTTTTAAACCATCCTTGGTCAGTCCTTCCTCCGCGGCAGACCAGGAGCGGTGGGCTGCGACTGACGCCAGTTCCTCTGTCGTCACGATTGGTCAGTTGGTGATCTTCTTGCATGTTTTTAGTGTGGGTATTTTTATGGAGGATGCCCCATGTGAGCACGGGGAGATCATGCAAACTCCACAGAAAGACCCCTTTTTCCTCGAGCAGCAGTAACCGAAGGCATGGTGGAGGAGGTTCCCACAGCGGGAATCGAACCGGGACCTTCTAGCTGTGAGGCGACAGTGTTTCCACCGTGCCACCTACTTACTATACTGTATTTTTATGAATGGTGAATTCCCTAAACAGCCAATAATGGTTTATTTATTATCATTTTAAATTATTACTCATTGGACTTACATGGATATGGATTTTGACTACTATTATTGTTAATTAATTAGTGTCATACTTTCATGTTTAATATATATTTTGTAGAAACGTGAATGGTGTTTGTTTTCACAGGAGTGCACTATGTGTCTGTTTGCTGACAGATGTCTATATTGGTTGTGGATATGGTCCAGTGAAGGCAAAAAAGGGAAATGGACTATTTAAAGGGAAATGAGTTCGTGGCTAGCGGTTCCTTTTTTTCTCTTTTTTTTTCAAACTTTATTACTCTGTTACACTATGGATCACAATGTAATCTGGAAAATATTGACAAACATGTATACATACTGTGAAATGCCTGAGCTGAATTCAGGTAAACAATGCAGAGGACTAACTCAGTGCTCTTGTCATCTCTCCCTCACACACACATACTGGTCACACAGCACTGAAAGCTGCCACATTTCTTCCAGCTCCACAAAAATAAGTCAGAATTTGCTCTCTGTCCAGGATCCATTAACGAGCCTCAACATGTTGGAAATATGTTCAGTAATAGTGATATCTAAGAATATGCTGTGCAACCTAACCATTTACAGTGTTGCGTTGTTAAGCACGCATCAGAACAATTTACAGAAAGAACGCACAAGTGACAATGACAACAGGATACAAAATGCCATGAGGGATTATCAACACATAAACAAATGACAGTTGTACAAAAAGACACAAGGGCTGAAAAGGGAAAGGTGGATTTCACTTGAACCTTTTGTTTGACCTCGAAAAAGTCCACATATTTATGCTGTCACTTGGTTATCCATTCTCTTCAAGCTTGCCTCAGATTTGGTGTGCTCTCCTGGTTGCAGCAACAGAAGCAAGGTTGTTGACCGAACCCAGGACATGGGACCAGAGTTGGACTGACCCAGTTCATCTGCCGTAGTTCAACAACATCTTTTCTTTTCTCTGTCTGGCTGTCGAGATTGGGATAATTTGCAGGCATTACTTTTGGTGTCACACCTCTTGAATTTTACAAAGCTGTCACAGGGGTCCTTCCAAACCGCGATGTACAACATACAAAGAAACAGCACTCCAGTATAGCACAAAGGAAGTTACAGAAGAGCGGGATACATTTTAACACACATTTATATGAGAAAGGAAGAAGATTGTCCAAGGACCTTGACAGACATTCACAGTAAATTGTCAGCCTTAAACACATACATATGTGTTATACACCTTCTATTAATGTCTGCATTACATTGTATTTACATGGAAATGGTTTCATGCTAGATGAATATCACCTCTGTGGTTATAAAAGGACCATGATATAATTTTAATACAAAATTGTTGCACAAGCAGAATTCATATTTTTCATAATTGTTGCAAAGCAGATGAAGTTATCTAAAGTGGCAAATATCTCTGTATTAAAAACTTTCTTTTCTCACATTTAAATCATGACAAATCATAGACTCTATACAGAGCTGCCAAGGTACATTCAATCATTCAGTGGCTCAGTTTTATAATGTGTTTCTAAAGGAAATGAAGTGCACAGTTCAAGTTTACACCTTGAGGATTGAAAAGTAGTTTGTATTTCATTTTGTTGTTAATTTGATTTTTCAAGTATATCTGAGTCAGTTTAATTTAACTGCCTTGTTGACATTTTTCCGTGACAACAAGCCAGTTTTTCCAGAGTGCAGTTATTCTGAATTCCACAGTTTACACAATAGTGGACAAACCCAGTGCTCTATTTCTGTCTTGTGGTGATTTCTGTATTATTTGTGCATCGTTGTTACTGATTGGATCTACATTTAGGACTTCATCTTCACATTGTAGTGGGCAATCTCCTCGTACAGTCCTTGAATTTGAAGAAAATAGTATAAACATCTGCCAGAAAACATCCATAAAAGCTCAGAAAATGGACATCCTTTGCTGAAACAAAACCCTCCATGAGTGGAATGAAGACAGGGTGAAACCTGCCTGTAATCAGTCTCTGTATGAGCATGAGGCCATATTCATGACAAACCACCTTTTGGTGAAAAACGCATTCACATATTCACTTTGCCAGTCATCACTTCTCTTTTCTTTGGTAAACTCCTGCATCAAAGACAAAAGACATGGAATTTCACTAAGAGTCAGGAACAGAGACAAAAATCTAGTCAGAAAAGCAAGTTAACCACTGCAGTGTCATATAACTGTGGTTTAACCACCTCTGGCATTACGGCAAACAGCTGTAAACCTTACCGTGACCATTTCCAACGACACCACAAGAGCAGGGTAAATCCAAGCACCATCATAATGGGAATGATTTTCATGTAATGATATCTCATGAAATCTGGTTGGTTTGGTTTCAAAGAATATCCTGTGGGAAATGAAGAAAATTGTAAAAATATGACACTGCAAAAAACAGAATGATGAATTTTAGCTGATGATTTGGTGTGACATCCTAAACTTTACTTTTTAAAGTGTTTTACAATATGTGGCATCATGACAGCTGCTATTCACAGCTAATGTTGTAATGCATTTATTGTGGGGTAGTAGTGGGCTATACGTGAGTTCCATCCTCTCTGAAATAAATAAAAACAAGTAGTTACCAATCATTGTGCTGCAGTCACCACTAATGATAGTTGGTAAGCCTTTGGCCTTGACGCGACATGTAGGTTTTATGAATCCGTTGAGTGTAGTGACGAGTTTGCTGGTGAAATGGTAGGGGCCAGTGGAAGCAACCAGGGTGTTGCTGTGGGTTATGCCAGTTGTGGATGAGTTTGTAAGAATCTGTCCATCAAAAATCCACTGAAGCTCAGCCTCTCTGTAGCGTCCCTTTGCGTCACACTGGAAAACCTTTTCACTTAAATCACCTGTGAGGTTGTTGACAAGGTCCTTCTGACAGACATGGTAGCTCGCTGGTGGGAGATGACTCAAGTTAAAATTGTTGCTTCTTCTGTAATTTATGAATCATTGATCAAACACTGTAGGTATGCATAATAAATGAATGGCTCACCAGAGATGTTTAGATGTACAAAGAATTTCTTGTATTTCCCTTGACTGTAAAAAACACATCTGTATTTTCCCAGGTCATCAGTTGTGATGTTGGATAGGAGGACAGAGCAATTCTGGTTGTTCTCTGCCAGAAATGTTTTGGCCCTGCCGTTGTATCTGCCAAAGAAGACTGAACTGTTCAGGCTGTGTTTAAGCACCAGCATCATGTTTGGTTCTTCCATCTGCCACTTAAACTCCTTGTCCAAATTTCTCTCTGGACAGGTGCATGGCAGGAGGACACTGTCTTCAAAGACGCCTGTGATAGTCACGTCATCACCTTCAATACAAAAGGTAAATTAGTTTGGTTACTCAGACTCTCTTCAAAATGTCTGTTTTAATAGACATTTTTCATCAGGCTATATACACTGCAAAACACTCAACTCAAGAACCAAAGTTTCCCTTCAAAATGAATGTTTTATTTTGTTTATTTTCAGGGACAATGCACATCGATCAACATCACAATGAAAAATGTGCCAACTTTACAACATGTAAATGGAACAGGAGAAAGCAAAACATGTAGTAACTCAACAGGATAAAAAGCTTAGAGGAGTGAGGTGGTGGCATTAAAAGTAGGACATGTACAATACAGGCGATTAATACAAATCTGGGTTAAGCAGACAATCAGTGCAGGCAGTGAAAACATTACAGAATGCAGGTAGAACTAGAAAGGCGCAATCTGACAAACAGACAAAAAGGCAAGCATATGAGGACAGACAAGGCAAGCATGTGTGACTAGTAACAGCAGGTCTGGTTGCTTTTTAACCGAGATCAAATGCAAAGGAACGCTAACACGGGCAGATCCAGGGGCAGGGCCACTGAAGCGTTGGCCCCAGCTGAAATCTGATTGGCTCCAGAAATGACCGTGTTTGCATCAGAGCACATTACATTGTTAGCTAATGTTAGCTAGCTGGTGAAGCTAAGCATAGCTGGGTGCAACATTATCTAGTATATGTGTGGGCCATTTCCACACAAAGACTGGCTTGGCTTGTCTCGATGTGTCAGTAATACTCAGGAATGATTTCCATCTCTGATTCAAGAGTGTGTCTTACACTCATGACACGCTTGAGCGATGGCATTTCAAAACAGTGGGCTGATCACGGCTTGGACTAGCAGTTACAGGATCTCCTGGGAAACCGTGGATGAACACCTTCCATGTCCTACATTCCTGATTTTCCCACAGTAAAAACCCCAGTGTTTTTCAGTCACACAGTGTGGCCGAAAAAAGAAGCTGTTTACCTATGAATGTTTGCAGTAAGAGCCTATTGTCTGTGGCTCTTAATCTAACATCTCAGCTGTTTGTGCTTGAACTCTTTCTCCATCAGTACTAGTGTTTTTATTGAAGAACAGCTGCTAACAAAGCTCTCCTAATTCAATGATAAGACACACAACCAGTTTCCATAATGTGCAGTATGTTTTCTTTAAACACCAAAAGTGTTTAACTCTCATACAGTGCATGCTGGGATTTCTGCTTATATGCTGATCCCAGTGGTGGAAAGTAACTAAGTACATTTACTCAAGTGCTGTACTTAAGTACCATTTCCATTTTACCTCTAGCTTCTACTCTGCTAAGTTTAGAGGAAAAATTGTACTTTTTACTTATTTAATACATGTGTTTAACAGCAAAAGTCATTCATTACATTTTATATTAAGATTTTAAACTAAAAACACATCTGATAAGCCAATAAAATACATTGTTAAAGATTAAACCAGTGGTTCTCAACTTTCTTGGCTTGTGGCCTCTAATGAAACATCAGTGAGTAGTTAGGGCATCGCGTTGTGTTTCAAATAACTATGAGAGTATCAGTTCCACCTCAGAAACATTCCCCCTCCAAACTTCTCACATGGTTTCATTTAAATAACTGCTTGAGGCTGAAAAAGGTCAAACTAATGGACATTTCACAAGCAACGATTAGATTAGACACAAGTTCTATAAATGAAAACAGATTTGTGTATCTAAACCTGCTTTTACTTCCTCTCCAATTAATCATCTCATGACCCCTCATGTTCATCAGGGTGACCCTATAAAGTAGTTAAAAGCTCCACTTCGAACAACCACAACAGAAAAATGCTGCTTTGACAATGATGAGTATTGAGTGATGATGATGAGTATTCACAGTTTCATATATGACAATGTGTGTGAATATTGTGCTGTTAGTCATGACCCTCAGTGTCTGGACTCACTAAGGCAGAGCAAGGACAGGGAGGAGGAGGAGGAGGAGGAATGCTACCTATCTGGACATGTACAAGTTTTTACTCACAGTATTTGCATAAACGAACATAATGCAAGTCATCTTCATGTGTCTACAGTGTTATTCAAGTAAGGTTAGTTTTTTGCATGTTCATTCTTATGTTTGGAATCATTTATCAGATACTGTTATTCTCTTTGCAGATCACACACACACACACACACACACACACACACACACACACACACACACACACACACACACGCCCACGCACGCACACACACACACACACACACACACACACACACACACACACACACACACACACACACACACACACACACCTGCTTTAATTTTCCTGTCTTTTACATTTTGATGTGTTTGATGTTACTTATTTTTGTTCCCCCCGTCTGTCTAATGTGTCAATAATTATTGAAATCACGGGATGTCACAAACCATTAAATCTCTCCCTCCATTCTTATCTTATCTTATTACTGTGCAGAGTTTTTGATGTGACCTACTGTTTCAAATCTGTTTTTATTGCACTTTGTTGTTCAACCAGAGCTGCACAGCCACTCCAAGTTCTCACTTTGTTTGCGTTCAGTCCAAGAGCCTAGTGAAAAAATCAAAGGAAGGGAGCTGCAGATTTTAAACTTTTGACCTTTTGATGTATTGCTCAAGTCCTGTTGATATTCAACAAATAAAATAGTCTGGCTCCAAACAAGAGAAAAAAGATGTATTTTGGTGTCACTTAGCTCCCTCTTCACCTTTTCACTGAAGTCCAAGCACAGTGCTGTGGAAATCTCAGGGTATATAAGAAGATTTAAACAAAGGAAAATAATAAAGAAATAAGAAAATGTCTTCAATTACGCATGAGATTTTGAACAAAGCATTGTTTGTCATCATGAAGAATTCAAAGATTTCACCGTCTGGAAAATGTTTATGTTAAATCCTGCCTCATGAGGATCACAGACACTGCTGACCTGATTACTTTGTTTCATTTCATCTTTTTGGATTTGATTTGATTTGTGGGCCTATACAACAACTCAAAGGGTAAGCTGTTTGTATAGTGAGTTTCACCAGCATGATTTAACGTTAAAATAAAAAATAAAAAATACCCCGTATACACCTAAATAAATAAACCGTGATTGATTGATTGTCCACTCCCTCAGGGTTTAATGGGGCTAAATCAAACAAATCTCAATGTTTGTCGAAATGTCACAAGAACTGAGAGAGGACATTTGTATTGTGTTCTCAATAAGGAGGATCTGCAATTAGGCAACAGTGAGAAATCTGATTGAGCACAGAAACAAATGAATAAACAACATGTTAATGACGCGCAAGTAACAAGAACTCGGACCGCTTCAGTGGGATTATTCTGCATTATAGCATTTAAGATTTTACAATATATTTTAAGATAGAAAGACAAACTAACTCACATTACTGTGCAGCGGTTTGAAGTTTAGAAGGCTTACCTGACACAATTAGCACCATAAACACTCCCAGTAATATCCTCATGTTGCGCTCTGTGGGTGAAAAAATGGCTAATGAGGCGTCTCGAGGAATATGCTCCTTTACAGGTATGAGTTTCCAGGCGGATTATTATCCGTATCTGTTCCGTTTCGCGTTATTGTTTTGACTGAGTTTATAGATCCGCCAGATGAAGGTGGTAAAAGTCCCTGCGCGTGAGTAGGTCAGGAATCCATTCACGCCGTCTTCAGACAGTCCAATGAGGGAAGTGAAACTAAATGAAAGTCCGACAGCATGAGCTGTTGCTGTCAGTTTCCGGAATACCGTCATCATCAATAGTGAGAGAAATCCTCCTCCCATTGAAGGCAATACAAGAATCTGAGGCTTGCCTGCAGGATTCAAAAAGCACATGAATATGACAATAACACAACGAACGTATTACACAAGATCATCAAGATATTTTATTAGGATTTTATCTGTACACAATCTCATCAAGCGAGTGTGGGGAGAAAGTCTAGGTCAGGTGTGTTTTCCTCGGCGTGGAAGCCCACGCGCAGCCACACGCACACGCACACACTGTCAGACCCGCTCCCCCGCCCCCACCCACCCAGCACCAAACACATCGCTCTAGCCTCACACCGTCACCGAAGCCTGCTAAACAGGGAGGGATCACCGGGATCGGAACACTCCAGTCGCCGCTGTGTCGACATATAATCTCGGCCTGCTTTAACGTTTCTTCTAACGGGAAAATCGTGAACATAACGGGGGTGCTGGATACCGGGAGGACGGCATGGGAGAGCTCACGGCGTTTCTGCTGTTACTGGTGGCGACCTTGACGCTTTCATCCGAGGTGAGTACAGCGGAGAAAACCACAGGCTGTGGAAGAGTCAGCGAGCCGCTCTCTGGCTGCCTGGCTCGTCTGCGGGCCTGTAGCTCGGCATAGTGGGCATCAGACGCAGACCACAATGCCGACTACGGCGTGGTAACTGAATGATAACGCATTATAGTGACTGTTAAAATGTAAATGTAACAGACAATAACGTTACTGCGTAGGTTGTAACGCTCCATGACATGAGGGCAGTGTACAAGCTGCTATCAAAATGACATTATTACGGGGATTTGCTGAGGCTGAGGCCTGCTCCTCGTTTGATCCAGCTCAATGGTTTTCTCTGACCGTATTGAGCTACTTGGTGTTGGAGTCCACCCTTATTCCAGGTCTACAGTATGCCCACATTTACTGCGCAGAATTAGCAAACCAAACAAAGTCAGCCATGGTACCAAGGCCTACCGTTAGATGTCAGTGATTGACAGTTTGGCCCTGCCATGGTAGATATGTTTTGGGTTGCTGTTTTTTTCTTCAATCACTGTAACATTATAATACTGTGTTTTAATAGTTAGTCGTTGTTATTACTTTGTATTACTAGTTAGAGAGCTAAGTTAAGGCACCTCGCTAACCTCCCAGCAGTGAATAGGGTGTAGAAAGCTAACGTTGGCTAGCTTTTTCCAGATTACATGGATTGGCATGGCAACCGCTGTGGGCTAACAGAATGTCGTCGTGTGCTCGTGCGGTCGGTTTGTCCTGTGTGAAGTCTCAAAGGTGTCAAACAAACCAGCCTGTTCCTGACAAATACAACACGAGTGCTTCAGTTTAGATGTGAATAAACTCTCTCATACCGACGGAGGTTTTCAGCAGTGATGTTGCAGCGTTAATTTGGTGCTGCTGCGTCGACCTGGCCCACTTAGTCTAGTCCAGCAGCGTTGCAGCTGCAGGGTGGTGATATTGCTGAGGAGAATGGAAAAAAGGATGCAGCCCTTTTTTTTTTTAGTTTGACACAAGCAAGATGGCGCCTGCAGCTTTGCTGCTGTTACTGCTGCTGTGCCGGACCAAAGAGAAGTATATACAGCTGAGGACCAGCGGGAAAAGGGATGAGCAGAGCCCGCAGTGAAATATGCAAGTCATAGGATGCATACTACTGTTTAGTCATTACCGTGCTGCATTTAGGAGTGCAAGTCATTTAGAGAGAGTGTTTCCACAGTGCAGGTTTAGTATAATAACACACCTACTGTAGCTTTCCCACCCGAACCAAACCCCTGCGTGCTGCAGTGAAAAATGTCTCCACAGACAGATTATGCAGCTCACAATATGATCTAGCATTCAAGAACTTTCCTCAACTAAAACCACCATATGCCAGACCCGTGATGGTCCTGAGGTACTATAGATGTGCTATTTGGGAGGGAAATCTTATCATGTTCGACACACTGTTTCGCATTATAATAGTACAGTTTGTGACAGAGTTTATATCTTTCTGTAACATTTCTGTAGTATTTCAAATTGCCTTTTTCCACTGAGTTCATCCACTAAGTCTGGTGAGATGTGTTTTATAGTCTACCCATTTAATCTAGTTAAATCTACCCACTGCAATAAATTCCTCCAACACTTTTAGGTTGCACGCAGAGTCATGGTCGAAAGAGTCACTCAGACCCTGGAGCAAGCACTGCCAAGATGTGATAACTTTGTGCTCTATCATGGCTCCCTGCGACACTCCCCCACAGTCACAGAGGAGTGTTTCAGAACTTTTTCTTTGATGTACGACCAGGTCAGACTGGTTATCTCAGTATAATTCAAGATTAATAAGCACAAGAGCAACTTTCTGTTAGCACATGACTTGATATATCTTGCTATTGCTTGTAACTGAAATGTTTTTACAAGGAATGTGACTTGGAGGATGTGGGGTGAACAACTGCACATGGACTGCTAAACTCAGAATTGTGTGATTTGAAGCACAAGTTGGCAGGTGTTAAGACAACCATTCTGAGCTGACATCTCATTCTACCCATAACATACTCTATATAATAACACTATATTCAACATAATGTCACACATATTCCTGTAACACTCTCTATGTTCAACTGGGCGTTGGTTCATGCACCTACTGCTTACTGCTGCAGTTTGTATTTTTCTGTTTCACTGTTTTGGTTTAAACAGAATGAGCAAGATGGATGCACCATATGATGCTTGGCGCTCAAATAAAACAAGCCCTGGAATTTCCCACTATGATTGATAACATTCTGAAATGGTGCTGATGAGGTGAGAAGGGAGTAGTTTCTGCAGAAATGAACAATGGGCTGACCCATCCTGACTCGCAGGAGGCTGATATTACCCATAACCTCACAAAAGAATACAGCTTAAAGTCGGAATTAATCATTTAAAGATTGGCAGCGGATAGCGTGGTGGCCAGCGTATTGTCGGCTTGCAGCATCTGTCTTCTCTGATGCATGCCGAGAAAATAGAGGGCCAAGAAGGAGAAACAAGCTGCAACTTCCTCCAATTGTTTCCCCAGATGTAGAGGAAGGAAAAACAATAAGTGCAGAAAGTTTTGTCCTGTGGGGCCAAGGCTGGTTCAGTTGAAAGAAGAGGCTGTTTGCACATCATATTAGCTCACAGCTTGATTTTGGAAGCCCGTGGTTCAGTCAGTTTCTCAACTCTTTGCTCTAATAGGCAATATGTTTTTCTCTACCCTCTTATTGCATTTCCTTTAATATAGAAAATGAATAAAACCTCATAAGCAAGGCTAACAAAGGGCACATGTGCTGCTCTGTGCCTGTAATGCTGAGCTCTCTGGCTTATGGGCTCAGTAGGGATAAACTTGAGTACCTTGACTGGTTTTGGCTTAAACCAGTAGTAATTTCATTTATTTGTTTATATAACAACTTAAATGCAGAGTGTTATTAAAGAGTAACTTAAAGAGGCCTTTATCCTTCTGATTTGTTTATCCCAGTACTGCATAGACAAGCTGGTGTTTATGCAGGTTTATGTGAAAGGAAGTAGAATAAAGTGAAAGGGACTGAATATATTAATTCCAGTTCCCAAAAAGTTGGGACACTGTGTGACAGGTAAAGAACAATGGAATGTAATCATTTGCAGTAACGGTTTCACAAAGTGTTCCCCTTGTCTTTCCAGGTGCCTGCTGATGACTCTGTGGGTTTGCTAACTGAGCCCCAGGTGGCCATGTTCTGTGGGAAGCTCAACATGCACATTAATGTGCAGAGTGGCAAATGGGAGTCTGACCCCTCCGGCACCAAGAGCTGCATTGGCACCAAGGAGGGCATCCTGCAGTACTGCCAAGAGGTATTTAAACAGAATGAGACAGCAGTTCAGAGGGAGAGAATCAGATAGGGACCGAAAAAGGCAGCAAGTAGACATAAAAATCTCTCACATTTCTCCAGGTGTACCCGGAGTTGCAGATCACGAATGTTGTAGAGGCCAACCAGCCCGTCAGCATCCAGAACTGGTGCAAGAAAGGCCGCAAGCAATGTCGCAGTCACACACACATTGTGGTGCCGTACCGCTGCCTGGGTAAGCAGTTTGAATGATACAGGTGGATGTGATTGTTTGTGTTGTGTGGTTGCATGTGTGAATGGATATACTAACCACGTGTAACGAGCAAAGGCAATTTTCATGTTGCAGTTGGGGAGTTTGTTAGTGATGCCCTGCTCGTTCCTGACAAGTGTAAATTCCTGCACCAGGAGCGTATGGACCAGTGTGAGAGCCACCTGCACTGGCACACTGTAGCCAAAGAGGTGAGCACAGATATTAAGGTGCCATTCAGTGTCACTGTATGAGCTTCAGTGGCTTTTCCTCTCTGCCTTTTCTATTAGGTCTTCTGTAGTTCTCTTGTTAAATGACTCAACAGGCCTTAATTTCATCCTCTCAACACTCTGCTGTCAGCCTTCTCTGCCACGTTGTTCTGATTTGTGTTCTTTTTATGCTTGTGCCTTCCTGATTGTTCGTGAATATGCAGTCACCCACAGAGACAATTGTCTTCCAAACTTTGTTTTTTTTTAAAAATCTCTTATAATAAGCGATTTATGCATCAGAGCCAAATTATGAGTGCGTGGTTATGTTCCTTATCTCCAGTCAACAAAGGTTTACCACAGTAAGCTCTCACATCCTCATGAAGCGACTGGATGCTGAAGTTATGTTTGACGTCTGTTATTTAAATTAGTCCTGCGGAGACCGCTCCATGAATCTCCATGACTACGGGATGCTGTTGCCGTGTGGTATCGACCGTTTCCGAGGGGTGGAGTTTGTCTGCTGTCCGGCAGAAGCAGAACGAGAGACGGACAGCGCCGAGCTAGAAGGGGAGGAGTCAGACGTGTGGTGGGGCGGAGCTGAGACCGAATACTCTGATAACAGGTATCATCATGCATGCACGCTGAGCACAATTCATCGGGTCTGACGAACAGTAGAGTTGGGCGGTATCCAAATTTTGATACTGTCAAACCTTCCCCACATTTTCCCGGGGTATACGGTATTACCGTGACTAATTAAAAATCACATTGCAGGGCAGCGTGACATGTGCGTAGTTCAGACGGTCAATGCTCACGCTAAGAAGCACCAATCCTAACTTGTAGCATACCAGAATGACGGGGAGAAACTCAGCTAAAAGCCTCTACCAAGCATTGCCAGCCAAACGAAACATAATTCATACCCCAAGAAATTATATGTGCATGTAATGAAAACATGAAAAAAGCGTACATCAAAGGTACTGCATCTGCTGATTTCACCACTTCACGCAAACCACAAAAGCCCAGTATCATATGAAAGCAGACAGTCTGATGATCACGAAGATGTCTGCCTCTTCACTATGCGACGAAACCTCGGCGAGCTAGCAGCCAAAGAGTAGCAGGAAAAAACTTTGCTAAATCATACAGTATGTCTTACCTTTGCTGTTTTGTGGTCAAAAGTTATATTCCAGCTCGACAAAACGCTGCTAATGTCTCCTCCTATGACTCAGCGTTAGTTTGACATCAATCACGAAGGTCCTGCTTGTTTACATAAGAAGGAGGGGGTTTCTAGATGCTTCATGCTATAACCTATCTCTGGGCTTACTTCCTACTGGATCGTCATTGGTTTTTCTATGGTGAATTTGGGTGGGTCGCTGAGCCATTGACCGGCGTAACCAAGCAGTTAGTTTCACCTCTCTGTCTCATGAATGAGCGGAGCGCTCACAGAGGACTCTGCTGAGCAGCCTGTTTTATTTGCATTTCGTCCTTTTATGAGAGCTAAGAACAGTAGCAAGCAAGACTGACTGAAGTCACTGCTCTCCGTGCAGCATGTCGCGTCCGGCAGACACAGAGCCTGCGACCATGGAGGATGACGAAGACGAGGACGAAGAGGCAGACACTTTTGAGAGGGACGAGAATGGAGATGGCGATGAAGACGATGACGAGGACGAGGAGGAGGATGTGACAGACGAACGGGATAGCGATGAGCGCAGTGCTAATGTTGCCATGACAACCACCACCACCACTACCACCGAGTCAGTTGAGGAAGTCGTTCGAGGTAAGACAGGGACAGACACCCTTTGTTGGACATGTTTTCATTTATCGGTTGTTTTTCATCATGTGTTGTTGATTACGTAAATGTTGCTTTTATGTTTTCCATGAGGTTCAGAAGCTCACGCGTTGCATTCTTTTTCATTTGACTTGTGTTTGCCTGTGTGCACATGTCTCAGCTGTGTGTTGGGCTCGTGCTGAGTCAGGCCCGTGTCATGCCATGCTGGAGCGCTGGTACTTCATGCCTAAGAAGGGCCGCTGTGCCCCCTTCTTGTTTGGGGGCTGTGGGGGCAACAGGAATAACTTTGAGTCGGAGGAATACTGCCTAGCCGTCTGCAGCAGCTCGTGTAAGTCCCAGGACCGGAGCCGTATAAACCCTGAAGCGTCCATGTCACGAGCCTGATCCCTGTCCTCAGGCCGCTGCAGACTTTCTCTCTCTGTCTCTTTTTCTGTCTCTCCATGTCTGAGTGTCTGATGGCTCTTAACCACTCGGAGCACTGACAAGTGGATTCGGTTGCTTGTCTTCTAATCTTTTGTTTAGTATTGTAGGATTATTTTCTCAGCAAGATAAACACATGTCTTTGATTGGGAAAGAAAAGCAGAGAGGAGACAAAGACGAAGGCCATGACATCACCATTGGCCATCAATCTTTCACAGAAAGCAAAGAAAATGTCTTTAAATTAGTGGTAAAGATGAAGTGAAGTGGTAGTACATGGCTCAAAAAGCTGATGAGTTTCTGTCTTTGTGTCATTGTCAAGAAATTCAGTCAGCAGACTAATATCAACAATGTGTCAGTTTGTCTCTAAATACTCCGGCACTCAACAATGGACGCCAATGGCACAGTGAAATAAACTAGACCAATGTGACACACAGACAATACTGACTGCGATCACTTCATTGATGGTTTTGGTCTTTTCATGGGATTTGTTGACAATAAGATGAATCACCAGCTGTATCCTTTAAGAGGCTTTGAGGCCAGCATTTTACATCAATAGAGGCCAATAGAGGTTTAACTGATGATTCTTTGAACGTTGTACTGAAAGCAAAGTGGAAAGATGAAATGCAAAGGCAAGCGGATCAAGTGAGTGTCCCTGTTGGAAAGCAGCCATGAGGCTCTGGTAGTCATTTGCTTGAAAATCATTTAATTCTTCGTTTCCACTGTTTTCTAACCAGTAACACTGACTGATACTCCCTACAGCATGTGGACGAGGCAGTGTGAATACTGAACCTTGAATAGCAGTGTGCGTTTGCATGCGTTTCTATACACACACATGTTTGCATGCCTTGCAGTTGCAAGGTTTTGTGTCTGCTGCTGCAGCTTCATAGCAGTCTTACCTGGCAGATGTGGGTCTCTAACGATGTCATTCAATATGTCTTAACCAGCTGAGTGTGTGTTTGTGTGTGTGTGTCTATGTGTTTGTTGATGGGGGGGTGGGGTGGCACAAAGAAGCAGCACAAAGTCTTAGGCGGTGCAGCTTTAGCCCTGATCCTGACTCGGCACCTTTCATCTTATCTCCAGCCTCCCACATGAAAAACAGACATACACACAGCACTTGTACTGGGAAACTATTCCCCTGTTGTCCCCTGATAACCCCTGTGTCTGTTATACCAATATTTGTGTTTATAATAAAACAATTTCCTGTTTGTGCCTAACACACTTATTTAGATTTTCTGTCAGTTGCACTGGGTTAAGTGTTTTTCCTGCATTTACCTGTCGTGCTTCCTCTTTACTTGTACTCTTGTATTATTCTTTGTATCATCCTCTGAGCCACTCTACCTCACATCATACTGTTTTCTCCCCTGCCCTATATTTGACTCCTCCTTTTTTGTTCTCCTGCAGTGCCCACCATGGCCCCCAGTCCTCCAGATGCTGTGGATAGGTACCTTGAATTTCCTGGGGATGACAATGAACATGCTGACTTCCAGAAGGCCAAGGAAAGCCTGGAGGCCAAACACCGTGAGAAGATGTCCCAGGTACATTTGCTTGTCAGGGTTAACATTTACATCCTAAACATTTCTGCTTGCCATTTTTCCCTCTCAAGGTTTCCAAATGTCTGATCTGATGTGACAAAGGGGGAATTTTCATTATATAAGGCTGCTTTTGTCCCTGATGTGACGCTCTTTATCTCCAGGTGATGAGGGAGTGGGAAGAGGCTGAGAGACAGGCCAAGAACCTTCCTCGTGCTGACAAGAAAGCTGTCATCCAGGTAAGAAACACACCACGACTTCTTCTGTATAAATATTAAGGTTCCTTTAGCTTGGCCTGAATGACTGAAAAGTAAATGTACAAGAAAGTCCCTCAGATTTCATTAGATGGGGTGAAAGTAGGTGTAACAGTGAATATGGAGTGATCAAAGCTGTAGTGAGGTCTACAGCAGTAGAGGACCGCTGGCCTTCCCTCAAACCTCCTTCACCCGCAGTGTTGGATGAGGACACAGAAGATTAGTATTTTGACAACTGATTTTGTTTCAGACTTTATTTATGGATTTTCAAAGCAGATGACAGATAACAACTGGCATGTCAAGCTTCAGATTTTGTGATCTGTTGCCTTCCACGACCCACACGCTAAAGCTAACTGTCAAATGCGGGTTTATTTATCAGACTTTTTTGGCAGTTTTGATTGAATAAAAGTATTTAAGGTGATTAGTCATCAAAGATAGTTTAATGTAGGGATGAGAAAATAAATAAAGATGAGATTAAAAAAAACTAATAATGAAAAAATAAGAATGATTAAAGAAGAACATGTAAAGAAGTATCCTCTATGTCAGAACAGCATGTGCATCTTCAGAAATGAAAGGTTAAAATTACTTGAAAGCAAAACAAAATAGAAATGTAACACATTTGTATCAAAATGATCCTAGCAGCATGATTGCTTCTTCCACCCTCCTTCATGATAAATGTGTATTTCCCAGCACATTGCTTTGTGCAGCCCACAGTGCATGCAACCCTTCTAAACTTAGACCATAACTGTTTCTTATTAGAACCAATTATACAGTTAAAACCTGACATTGTTCCATCTCTTTGCATGTAATTAAATCTATAAAGCTGTATTTGCAGCACTTCCAGGATAAGGTGGAGGCTCTGGAGCGGGAGGCTGCAGGAGAGAGGCAGCAGCTGGTGGAAACCCATATGGCCCGGGTGGAAGCTCTGCTTAACAGCCGCCGACGCCTGGCTCTGGAAAATTACCTCAGTGCCCTACAGGCCAATCCTCCACGGGTATGCACATGCACACACACCACCTGTGTACTTTTCAGTTAAAGCCAAGCTGTTACATGAAGTCATGGGTGTGTTAACGGGAGAATTTAAGAGACAAGTAACAATAGCTTCCTCAGATTTCTCCTAAGTGTCAAATAATTCTGCAAGTGTAACTGACAAGAAATATAAAGAAGTGCATGTAAAGTAAAAACAGCACGTCATATATGTTTTTAGAAGGCATGCGTGAGTGTAATAATGACTCTGCCACCACCAGGCTCGTCAGGTGTTGAGCCTGCTGAAGAAATACGTCCGTGCAGAGCAGAAGGACAGGCAGCACACGCTGAAACACTACGAGCACGTCCGCACAGTTGATCCCAAGAAGGCTGCACAGATCCGACCTCAGGTAATCTACCTCACACACATAGAGTCCAAAGCCCTTTAGCCGTGCCAAACCTTTAATGTGATGAAATGAGTTAAAATGCTCGTGTGGGTAAAATCTTAGAACAGCTTAGAAATGAAACGGTATATTCTTGTTTCAAAGTTTTAAATGATGATTTCAGAGCTGGATTGAAACTTCTTCTTCCATTAGGTTTTGACCCACCTACGTGTGATTGACGAGAGGATGAATCAGTCATTGGGTCTTCTCTACAAAGTGCCCAGCGTGGCCAGTGAGATCCAAAACCAAGTCTGTAAGTGTCAGCTTCATACTTCCTACTAAAGGTATAAATGAGCATCTGCACAGTGAGTCAGGCTATGAGGACTATTCTGTATCTAAATGCTATTAAACTTTACAGTATCATAAAAATACTTCTCATAAGGAAACAGTCTGCTCTGAACAAAATGGACTAAAGGTTATATTATTGTGAAATAGGGTCAGGGTTAGGGTAGTAGAACTCTTCACATAAAAACACAAATGTTTCCCATTATGTGAATATTTTCTGCGTTTCTTTGTCTGTTATGATATTAATCTGAATATCTCTTGGTTCTGTAACATTTTCAATGTTTTCTGACATTTTATTGACCAAACAGTTGATTCATTAATTGGGAAAACGGCATATAAAGTGATGATAAAAAATAAGGGTTAATAGTGGCTCTTGTCAGCAAACTGAGAAAATTGACCTGCAGAGACATTAAACATGTCTTTTATATTTGCCATGTTAATTGAAACTAAAGTGGGACTAAACAGACTTATTGAAGTGACCCCACAGCCTCTTGTAGTGCTGAGTGAGGATGAAAACCAGTTTAACAGCATGTCTGTGGTCTGCTGAGGCATGTTGTGCTGATAACACAGCATCTCTCCTGTTTGTTACTCTTCTGTAATCAGGACACTGTATTGACTTTACCTGGCACGCTGTTTTTTTAATCTATCTCTTTCCAACCGTTTCTCCCTCCCATCTATCACCATGCTGTGGCTTTCCCTCTCTCACACTCTCTCTTCTTTTTCTTCCTAGCTGTTATAGTGCAGAGAGTTCAGTCGGAGCTGTCTCAGCAAGTCTCTTCCCTGCAGAGCGATGGGCGGGTGAGTCGAGTTGCACCCACTCACGTATGCATGGAGTTGGTCCTGTAGAAACTGCACTTTCTCACACGCAGTATAAAAATAGAATCACCTCTGTGCAGTGATACAAGGCAAAGTCACACACAGCATGGCCGTGCACAGAGAGAAATGTAGATGCAGTAAGAAATACCAAAAAAGGATTCAAACAGATTGACCTCCAAATAGGATGCTGCATGTGAAGGGCAAAAAAGATTTGTGAGATCACAGTTGTGTTTTAGGCACATAATTACATCAGCAAGTTGTAGTCCTGTGGGTGACGTCAGACTTTTGAGCTGATAATCATTGGGATTGTATTTTCAAAGAAAGCCTCTCTGACTGTCCCACATCGACATGTTCAGATTAACGCTGTGTGTCTGCAGGTGGACGGCAGGGTGAGTTACGGCAACGACGCTCTGATGCCTGATCAGGCTTACAGCTCTGCTCCCATGGACCCTGGCCTGGACGGACTGGGTTTCATCCACCCTGAGAGCTTCAACCAGCCCAACACCGAGAACCATGGTAACACACACACACACACACACACACACACACACACATCATAACCTTGTACGGACAAAGGCGCTTTAGATATCATAAAATGAGATGACAGGAGATTCATGAAATGAAAGTATTAACACTCATCAACAGACTATTATGTCTTAAAGAGAAACTACACACCAAATGACTATTTCTCACTGCACATAATCACATAGATTAGTTGAAGTGGAGCTCCACATTGTGCCTCTCAGAGCGGATGGTTGTGCTGCATTAAGAAGTCTGATAAGTGCTGCTGGAAAAATTACTTTGTACATAAATGAGCGGTAGTAAACACAACACAAAGGTGCACTGATGGCTGTATTCAGAGATTCACAAGATATTAAGGGTTGACCAACAGTCAAGTTAACTGTGATAAACAGCGTGGTGACGGCTGACGCTCCCCAACAGACAGCTAGCCCCCTAGCTACCAACACGGGTACTCGCACTGCAACTCTGTCAAAGGGCCATAAATGTGCAAATGTACCCCTGAGTGGTGGTCAGTCAGTGGTCGTTTCTCAATACCAAGTACGCCAAGTTTGGATTTACGAACTTGGCAGTTCAGACTTGGCAAGTTCGACCTGGGAGTACAGTCTCTCCAGGACGGGAGGATGCAGGACCGTCATTCTGCATTTGGAACGGCAGCGTACTTGATGACGTCACCATCTCAGCTCGTCTGTTAGCAGGACAACACATCTCTGAAAACTTTGGAGCAAATTTTAAACTACACGCTATCGTGATGAATCGACCCCATATTTTAAGTTTTAACATCCACTTTCTCACATTAAATAATCTTAAAACCACATTCCGTACTACTAAAACAGTAATATTTCGAAACTTGTAATTTGCAGTTATGAGCCCTCTCCTCCAACATCGTTGCTACGAAATGCATTCTGGGATACGTGGCTGCCTCAAGTCCACACAAGTCACCACCTGATGCATCCTCGATAAAATGGGAGGTGCAAGAACACATCCGAGTATTTGACTGTACTTGGAAAGATGCAGACTTTTGAATTGGAACAGTACTTGGACTGAGACTGATGACGTTTCTCAAGTACACAAGAACACAAGTACAGAAAGAACGCATATTGAGAAAGGCCCCTCGTCTGTGCCCTCTGACCTTCCATATCGTGCTCCCTCTTTCCTCTGATGCATTTTCGTGCTTCCATGTTGGCGACGGCATGGCGGGAGGCATTATGTTGACAGGTTGTCACTGTTCCATTCTCATGATTGCGATAGCTTTAGGAATGCCATGACACATGATACACCCACTGCCTTTCATTAGATTCCTTCGAAGTCTTCACTGTGTGTGTTATACGAGTCTGGACAGTTTGAGTGGTTGGCAGAGGTGTACAACCACAGAGCTATAATTATAGTTTCAAGGCTGGGTTGTAGTTGTTCTGAAAGTGTAAAGTTGTGTAAGATGTAATGTGAGAAACTGACTCACTGATAAATTAATACATGTCATTTTAACATTGTTGGACCTTTTTAATTTTCTTTATCAAACTGTTTGCAGTTGAACCCGTTGATGCTCGTCCAATCCCGGATAGAGGACTCCCCACACGGCCTGGTGAGTGTGTTCATGGGAATTTTAGGCAGTATCTGAGTCCAGTGTGGCTGCGAGCGAGCACTTCACGCTGCACTTGGAGATTGATCACTATTACCTTCAGTCATGTCTGTATATAATTGCCCAATGACATAATCCACATACAAAGACAACAAGGAAAATAATTACCAAAATCTGTCCTAACATGCAGTCTTTAAAGTGCCCTGTGGAGTTTTCTTGTAAACCAATGTTTACATTCAGTGTTACTCACTGAAATGCACTGTCTGTGCCCTGGAGCTCTAACAAATGTGCTGAATGCATTTCCTTCCTCATAAAAATGAATCTACATAATTTAAAAAAGTTGCTTAATTATAAATCATTTGAAATCCTGCAGTGTTGACATCACGTCAACCTACTTTGCAGGTGCAGTTGTTGCACATCTTTGCGTGTTTGACTCAATGGAACGTCTTTTCAAATCATTTCAGTGTCTGCCCTGAAGCCAGAGGAGATGCCAGAAGTGCGGATGGAGACTGAAGAGAGGCAAAACGCTGGTTATGAAGTTTACCATCAGAAACTGGTATGAAAACCATTCAAGTCCACCACGACGCACATCGTCATGGAATTTATTTCGTCCCTGCTGTGGACTGTGCGCTTAAATAGTTTTGTTCAATTGCAGGTGTTTTTCGCTGAGGATGTCGGGTCCAATAAAGGTGCCATTATTGGACTTATGGTTGGAGGAGTTGTCATAGCAACTGTCATCGTCATTACCTTGGTGATGCTGAGGAAGAAACAATATACTTCTATTCATCACGGTGTAATTGAGGTGAAGAAAGGCCTTTATGAAGAGATGGTTTCGTGTGAAATGCAGCACAGAAGTCAGTGTTCATTCGTTCGTTCACGTTAAAAACTTTCTTTATTTTATTAACCGTCTGTTTCTGTGTTGGTAGGTGGACGCAGCAGTGACACCAGAGGAGCGTCATCTGGCCAAGATGCAGCAGAACGGCTATGAGAATCCCACCTACAAGTTCTTTGAGCAGATGCAGAACTAAAGAACTGCCCATCGACATTTCCCTGAGGCGTATCCCAACCCCACACTCTCACTTGTAGGGTCTGTTCCATTCCGGTCCCCTGCCCTCAGCCCCTACTCCTTCACTTTCTCACCCTGTTGAAGGGGAACGAAATATGTGAACACATACTCTTTCAATTGGTCAGACAAGGGTACCCTGTTTCGCCTGCACATTTCAGCCAGTCATAACAAAAACTTCAGTGTCTGTACTGTCAAACCAACACCCTGCTGATGATTTAAATGAAGTCACCTCAGTCCTGTGCTCGCAGCTGAGACCAGAAGCATGTAAACCCGAGCAGTTTAGTTCCCAGTCAGTCCCGTGTCGTTCCATTTCCCTCAAACTGCCACACACATCCCTGCTCTCCTGCTCTCCGATGACAGCTGTGCTGTGTTTGATGACATAACAGCTCTTTGAGCTGGTGGTGGGAGGAGGGGCTCTCAGAGCGCCTCTCCACACGATTAAAGCCCAAGAGTTTCAGGTTTGTTTTTCAAAAAAGGAGGAAAAAATGCAGAAAAATTATAATCAAAATATGTAAAAGTTGAAAAATCTTGAATGTTCTGTTTTCTGATTTTTTTATGTGTAATATATTAAGACAGAGATTAGCTGTAAGTATATGTAGTGCATGGCAATATTGATGACAGATACAGTATACTGTATGTCGAGGTCCTCGGGAGCGGTCCTCTAACTAGATATTTTAGCAGGATTGTACATTTCTAGTGTCTTCTTTGTGATCTTGTGATATGAAGAAGAAAAAGAGTATTCAGAATCCGGTCTGCTTTGCTGTCACAGACTTGCTTTAACTGAATCTTGGCTCATTACGCTCATCTCCACGCTTCACTGTTGTGTTAGCTGCATGGGCAAAATGCTCTATATGTAATATATGAAGTGTTCTAGTATCCGAAAGGAAGATGATTTTGTTACTGTTTGCGTTCTATGCACTCTGTCATTTTGAAAAGTCTGATTATTATCACCAAATATTATTGCTATGAAGTCCCTGATGCTGTTTCTCACCATCACTGCACATTGGGTTTTTATTAGAATGAGGACATCGGTCAAACTGTAGAAAGGAGGTATTCTCTAAGTGTATCATTCCAGATTTATCATTCCAGTCTCTCTCGATTGTAAATATTTGGAAAGACAGAGATCTGGCTCTCATGGCTCAGTTTCATTTATCAAGCTCCACGTCTTGGTCTTTCCATCTTGCTCATGTGCTCTTCAGTCTTTCTTTCTAACCTCCATTTGTCCTGTCAGCAGTATTGTACAGGGCAGCACTTTGGGAGTATTTGATAAAAAGACCGGGGCCTACAGAGATCAGAGCAGTTTTCTAGATGGTCCCATCTCCTCTTCACACACATTCCTTCACCAAATACCACATACGCAATCTATTTTTCTACATCTCCTGTGTATACATGTACAGTGCTTCTGTTTGTCCTGTGGTGCATATTTCCTCGCCTACGCATCTCTTGTCAAGACTGTAATACTCCTCATGAGGAGGGAAAGAATTTCCGTCGACATGGGGAGGGTGACCACGACTCACATCAGCATAGACACATTCCCCTGACCCTTAATTATTAGCGCCACCTCCAGTTAAAATGAATGTGACATGCATATTGTGCATTTATACCATAGAAATACAACACATATCACCTCTCTACACATTATATCTACATGTACACACCAACTGAAGCTCTTAATCAGGTGAATGTTTAAAATTTGTATCGATGCTCACTGTGGGTGTCTTTGAAGGCTCGTGTTTAAAAAAAAAAAAGATCCTTTTTTCTCATTGATTCAGTGACCTTCTTCTGTGTGTAGTTAAATGAAGCATTTGCATAAAGTAAGAAAAAGCTTTCTACACTCACTATACCATGAATAAAACTTTGAATGTACATAGAACTTTCTGGTGGTGTGTCATTTTGAATCTCACTTTGATTTGCACTGCATTGAAAATGTAAATATTTACATTTCAAAGCTCCATGATGAAATGACTGAATCACAAAAGTTAAGAAAAATGCTTGTCACTTTATTCCCCCTAGTGGACAAAAAAGGTCCAACAATTTAGGGAACAAACACTAAATAAAATACAAAACAGGTCCTCTAAAAATGGAAAATATGAAAATACACTTGTCCTTGTGTCTATCAAAAACATGAAGTACCGGTATATACAGTGGAAATGATCCTAAACTACAGACAGGGAACGCATTACAACAAAGCTCACACATTCAAACATTCAGTCACACGCACACACTACAGCTTTTCTCTGTAATCACAGACAGTCACCCTCTCATCCTCACACTTCTCCTCTCAGTTAGCGTTAAAGAAAAGCTAAAAAAAAAAGTTTTATCCTGCCTCTGTCTAACTTGAATCAATCAGTAAAGACAATAAAAAAGTTGTTAATCCACACTGATCGGGGATCAGCGTTGCAATTCTGTGCTTGATGAACACAGTTGTGTCAAAAAAAAAAAAAAAAGAAAGTTGATTGGATGTCCGGTCAGCGGTGGAGAGTGGAGTTTGCCTGTGACAGCTGGAGAGCACTGTAAAGTGGCGTCCTTCAACTGTCTTTGTCTAGTGTCGTGGTGGCCAGGGTCACTGTAGTGATGGGCTGACCAATGCCGTGCATCTGCATGCGAGCCAGTTTCTTCTGTTCACACTCGGTCACCAGGTTGTTGAGCTCAGCAGCACTGTAGCCAATCAGAGTTCTCAGGTCGCACACAAACTTGTAGACAAAGCGCTTGCCCTGCACCTTGCTGATCATGTCCCCATCGTAATAATACCTGCGAGAGAATATTGAAGTCAGAACCTCTTGAAACAAAGCCCAAACAAATTCGTACAGTTCAAGAGTGTGTTGTCACGTGGAACTAATCAGGCCATGTTTCCAATAGGGTTGCAGCAGTTTCACAAATGTTTTTTGCTTTTACTTTCTAACAGATTTTTTTAACAGAAAGTCTGTGATAGAAAATGGAGTTTGGAGGATGTGGGTGTGTGAGTGAGGGAGGAAGGTTGAGTAAAGATGCTATTGTGGGAAAATGTGGGATCCAGTGTTTTTGCAGCTTGACCCCTGCTAAGGACTAAAAGTCAGGATATGTCAGCCTCTGTGGTACTGATGATGCTAACCTTTTTTTTTCCCTGTCTCTCCAACTACATACAAGTGCCATAGTAAGCAACCAGAGTCTCACAAAAAATGAAAGAGAAGAAACACACCTGAGGGCTCTGCTGAGTTTCTCGTAGTTCATAGTGGGCTTATTCTTGCGCTGGCCCCATTTCTGTGCTACAAGCTCCGGCTGGTTGAGTTTGAACTCGCCCTCCTCGCCCACCCAGGAGATGCAGTCTCTTGCATCCTTGTCTGTCAGCAGCTCCAGCAGGAACTGCCACAATTGTATCTGACCATTGTTGCCTAGCACAAGAGAAACACGGCCTTCAGTGTAAGATTTTACAAAGACTCAGAAAAATTACTTTCACATAAACCAACAGATGAATTAGCCTTCAAACACACTGCACCACAACACTGTGCAGGGCCTGGAATAGAGCTTCAGCAAACTATCATTTTTATTTGGGATAAATCTGCCAATTATTTACTCAATCAATTGTGTGGTCTATAAAATATCAGAAAATTGTGGAAGATGTCTTACAGTATGCTACAGCCCAAGAGGACAGCTTATTTTGTCTGACATGACTGTCCACCATTCAAATATAATTAGTTTATTCATCACATAACACTAAGAAAAAAATCACACATTTGAGAGAAAAAACATAATCAATAAAGTTGATTTATTAATTGATTGATAGATCAATTGTTATAGCTTGGAGCTCTGTGCAAAGCAACACAACAGTCAGCTTTAAACGAAAAACCCTCCCTGAATGTCGGTCAGTGATCTCAGGCTGTCCAAACACATCAGCTGCTTACATAACAACAACATACGGAGTCCTTGTGTGTAGTGAGGACTACCTGTGCGGTTTCCAGGTGAGCTGCGCTCCTCTCCTCCTGAAATACGGGGAGTTCTGGGGCCTCGGCTCTGCTTCAACACCTTTATGGCAGTGGGTGTGCTCACTTGAGCTGGGATTATTTGCACAGCTGGAGACACGGATGGAAAGATTAGAGATGAACAGAATCGTAAACATTTTCAGTAGCTTTAATTGCCCATTTGGCAGATTTTTCCATAAGACACTTACGCTGGTCGATGGTTACGGTCGCGTCCCCTCCAGACTGGTCCTGGCTTGCCAACACATCTGAAATAAATACAAGAGGTTAGAGCCTTTGTTTTGGCCTCAGCTAACTCCTTAAAACACACAGTTGAACATCACCAGTGTGTACAGACCAGCACATACACTCCTGAAACCTGAAACAACTCTGACATACATTTGCGTAGGAGTTCCAGGTGACTCCAGAGTATCTCTCCATTGGGCACTTTCTGAAGGAACTCTTCCTGGCTGAATGCACAGAGTTCTCGACCTGGGATGTGAATGCTGCCTATTTCCATCTCGTCAATGTTAAACTCCTTCATTACCCACACAGCCCAATGGATCACCTGGTCAGCTGTCCACAGCACAGGGTCTGGGGAGAGAAAGAGAGAGAGAATCCTTGAACACCAACACCATTGTGTATTTGCCACAACATTAAGGACTATTTTTCCCACAGTAATTTACTGTATTAAAAAGTTCCTCACCATATTGTATGCCCAGGCGAACCTGCTCTTTGCGGTAGCCTTCAAGTGCCGCGGCCCACCGTGTAACCTGCTCTGATGTCTCGTCGGACAGGCCAGATCGCTCTACAGCAATGAGTTGACCATCCTCCACCAGAGCTCCCTCTTCTCCTGCTGCATCTGGATCAATCACCACCTCCACTGTTTCTACTGGCTTCACGATTTCCAAAATGTTCAACTTCTCCTCACCTGGACAAGGGAAAGAACACAACATGGGGGAGGTTGATTGCTGTATGTACAAATCTGAATTGGGACATGAACAGCAATAATACATTTTCTGATGCTCCATATCAGTACCTGGTTTGGTTATTATCTGCAGGCTGAGCTGCACTGTGCCATCTGTCTTTACTCCCTGATCGAAGAGGCTGTGATCAGGGTGAAGCTAAACAGAACACAACAGATGTAGGCTGAATTGGAGGTGATGAGAAAGACGACTCAACATACTTTGCAGTTCAAGGGATGGCTATCAGATCCACATTACCACCTTGAACACTGTTTTTTTGGTAACAGCAACAAAATCACAGAATCATACAGAGATCTTTGATATTCTCCGCATACATCCATATGTACGTTGTTACCTGAATGTCCTGTAAGCAGATGTCATATGCATCCAGTGAAATTTGGATACGGGGCTCCAAAAGCTTCTTCAAATTGCCAATGGGCTCATTGATGTCGATATCTTGTTGAATCAAATCTGATGCTGTGATGGTCTGCTCCTCAACACTAAAGGTAAAAGAGAGAAAAGAAACATAAATGTGTAGTTGCTGTGTGTGCCAGAGCATTTCAATTCAAATTACCACCATCTTGCTTACCCTTCCTCCAGGCACTCCTGTTTCTCCCGTTCATCAATCTCAATCTCTATCATCTCTTCTGGTTCACTTTTAGACATTCTGTTTGATGAAGAGCGAGCCAAGCTGTAGAAAAGCGATGAAACAGAGGCTCACTGAATACTTTGGGACTGCTGGTCAGATAAGGGAACTATTTTCAGACATTTCAGATCCCAATGGATTCATAAGTCACACAATTAAATACCAAATTAGCTGATGATGATTCTCACCAATAAATGTTCATTGTAGTCCTAAACTGTAGTGCTCTTTTGTTGTCAAGGTGTTCATTTAATGGTCTATAATCCCTGCACAAACTCTGTCAACTGCAATGGGCCCATTTCATTAGATGCCCCTGAATTCTATTCAACACACTACCAGAGCTGCAATGGTTAGTCAGTTCGTCCATTTAAAGAAAATTAACTGATGAATATAATATATGAGTAATTGAGTCTTTGGGTTTTGGACTGTTGGTTGGACAAAATAAGATATCTGAACATGTTGCTTTGAACTCTGGGAAATCAATTTGTGCATTTTTCACTGTTTTTGACATCTCAGAAACTAAGCAATTCAGTAATGAATCCTGAAAAAAATCATGACATTATATAGTGAACATAACAGTTAGTTGCAGCCCAACGCACTACATATATGTAGGTAGTTACTACTAGATAGTTTTACATTTTTTCAAAGGCCAAAGGTGATGTCATCAAATGTTGTTTCTTGTTTTCATGCTACCAACAGTCAAAACCCCAAAATATTACATTTACATTAATGTAAGCCAAACGACAAAAGATCACATTTGAAATGGCATCAAGTGGCATTATTGCTCAAAAAACGGCTAAAGATCAAGAATTTCTGTTGATCAAATCAATTAACTGACAAATTGTTGCCACTCTTCTTTTTATAATGCTGTAAAGATTTTTTTTAAAAAATATTAAAAACTAACTTTTGCAAAATATTTTCACCAAACAGTACAAATACACCTTTGCTCACTTCAAATAAGACAGAAGAAAAGACAGAAAAGGAAAAAAAGTTTGATATTTTATTGTTATTCTGTAATGGAGGGTTTTAGCAGCACAAACAACTAGAAGACACCAAAAAGTGTGTAGAGTCGATGTCTCAACGGAGGACCATATTTCAAAGTGTTTGAATCAGTGTCAGTGGGTTAACGGGGCCATGGTGTAAATATGAACCAGCACTTCTCTGTCATAAAGGCCTTTCAGCCTCGACTCTTCATTGGTCGTCTGGTACAGTTCACTGACTGCTCGAACTGCTAACGTTAGCCAACTCGAGGGCGAGGCTTGGGCGTCTAAAGGCCAACTGATAGGCCATTAGTTATCAAAAATAATGACCACGCATGATCACGCATTATGAAGACATTTTGGAAAAACACAGAAAACTAAGATTTATACAGCAGGCTACACGTGTCGGTACACTATCGCTGGCGTACAGTGAAGCAAGTTAGCTTCAATTTTGCAAGCGAATGCACAGCGGGGCGAGGCAGCCCATTACACAACCGTTGGTCCCCGCGTGCTAAAGAACTCAGAAAATATCCTATAAACGCATCGCGCTTCATAACTTTAACATATCTTTGTTATATCACACTTTAACTCTGCGCGTAGAAAACTTTTAAAACGGAAATAGAATAAACGGAAACAAAACAGCATAGGGCAAATGGAAAGCAGCCGGAAATCCTGGCTAAGGTTTACAGCGTTGCAAGACTTCCGAGAGCAGCCGCGGTAATTGCGATACAAGCTTCAGAGGAAAAATACCACCAACGAGCTACTACGGTGTCGCTAATACACTGAAATGACGATCGGTCAAACACAAACTACAACAATACAGAGAGGTTTGGACTAAAAAGTAGCTTTGTCGTCTGGATTTATACGCACTGTGTTGTTGTGGCTGGATGGTGATCAGCGCCGCGGCAGACTCCCTGCTTCACTGCGTCGGCTCAGCTTCACTTTTAGCAGCCCAGCTAACACTGAACTGCTATAACTGAGTTTGCCCTTAAAGAAACTAACGTTATTTCTGTTTTCCAGATTATGAGAAAGCACAAATGGCAACAATCGAAGCCGTGGTAGCCAGCGTTAGCCTAGCATTAGAGGAAGTTGGCTAATGCGCCCTGACTATGTTTATTGCTTGGAGGTAGGCGGCCTCTTCCCACTCAGCTAAATAGGAATCGACAACAGCTAGCTAGCTATTTTGTAGCTAGCTAGCTAGCTACAAAATAGCGGGAAGAATCCAAGCACGACAAACAGGCCCCCATACTCGACCACAAATTAGTACACTTTCTTTGGAACAAGCGTATCTATCTTCGAAAGAGCCATACCTCTTGAAATTCAGGCCTTGGAAGATGTTGAAATAGTTCAAGTGTGCTAGACAAGCAGCCAAAATTCACACACAGTCGAGTCGTATCATGCAAGTTTTTGGTCAACTACACACACACACACTCAGAGGAGGGGCGGAGACTAACTGGCAAGACAGTTACACTAAATGAATGGAGTGTGTGTGTGCGTGTGAACAAGAGATGCGTTTGATGTTTTAAATAAAGTACACTAACGCGGTTTCCCATCAATTTAAAAGTCATGGTTGTCATCCATTTCAAGTTGATTAGCCATGCCTTATTGTTTCACAAATAGCCCCATTAATTCCACCAAGTAACTAACACCCTGTTTCCTTTATCCACTATTTATTTTTATTTTTAAGTTTTCGTGTTTCCTGTAAGCTGTTAAAATGGAAAAAAAGCCTAGTGAATGAGTACGATCAACTATGGAGGATCTGTAAAACCAGGCCAATGTTTCATCTATATACAACTATTTGAAATATTAGCAACAGGGGGGTTAGCCCACTAGGGGGCCCTGTGGCAAAAAAATAAAAATAAAAAGCTGTGTCCCTATTCAGCTTCCCCCAATGCATTTTCCCCCGAGTCCTAGACAACTGCTTTTACGTTCTTTAAGAATTTGCCCCATGAAAACATAAGAAAGATGGCAAATCGACACACAACCCCTCTACTAAGTCGCAATACTTGGTCAAAATTTAATGGCCACCTTAGGGCCCATACCATTTTATAATTACCATACAGACAGGTTGGTGGTGGTGGCAGTGGGGGGCTAGGTGTGAAGTTTTGGGGATTTGCCCTTTGTCCTGTTCTCAATCCAGCCTTTGATTTGCGATACAGTGTTTTTTGTGATGGGTGAAGTTGATGTGATGGTTATATTAATACACATTATTATGGTTGGTCACTTACTTGTTCTTGCAGACTTGTAAAGAATAGGCTAGCAATAAGAACACATATTCTAAACGATGACAAAACAAACACTGCCTCTTCACTGCCCTGATCTTCAGACCCTTTCATGGACAGTACCCTTATTGTAACAGGTAGTTTGTACTGTTGCATTTCTGCTAATCTGCTATGAAATATTAACTGGAGGACAAACTGATGTCTCTAGATGTGATTATGGTATTTTGTAAATGATTTGTTTCAATTCAATTCAATTCAATTCATCCATCCATCCATTATCTATACCGCCTATCCCTTTCGGGGTTGCGGGGGGCTGGAGCCAATCCCAGCTACAATGGGCGAGAGGCAGGGTACACCCTGAACCGGTCGCCAGCCGATTGCAGGGCCACATGCAAAGACAGACAAACATTCACACTCACACTCACACCTACGGACAATTTAGAGTCATCAATTAACCTAATGAGCATGTTTTTGGTCTGTGGGAGGAAGCCGGAGTACCCGGAGAGAACCCACGCATGCACGGGAAGAACATGCAAACTTCACACAGAAAGGCCCCGCCTGACCCGGGATCGAACCGGCAACCTTCTTGCTGTGAGGCACCCGCACTACCTGCTGCGCCACCGTGCAGCCCCCAATTCAATTCAATTCAATTCAATTCAATATTCAATTCATACCTTTATGTGTTCCGCAAGGGGAAATTCCAAACTCTGGATTGCATTATCTCAAATTAAATCCACAAAAGTGTCAGATTTACTGAATACACTTATCTGGATGAAACCAAAGTTGTCTTGTTTGTGTCTTTAATAATGTGACAACGGGTGTGACATGGTTACATTTCTCATTTTCATATCTGTCAAAATGTTCCCTGGGGACCACAATGGTCTTTTTTTTTTCTTTCTTTTTTTTTTTTTTTTAACTCTAATAAAATGACATGTATCTCAGTGGCAAGTATCTCTAGAAAGACCATTTGGGTTTTATGAAATTGTGTGCATAATTTATGTTTTAATGAGAAGGTGCTGAAGCACACTCAATATCACTGTAGCTTCCACAAGTCCTCAGGACAGCTTGGTGGTCTTCTCAATATAACAGTGATATTATGAACATAAACAACTTGTAAACGGTCTAAAAGGACCTTGTTTTGATGCCATTCCGTTAAAACCGACCCCACACTCAAGGACAACATTACCTGCTACTACATTTATTTCATGGTGTAGAAACCAGCAGTATTCGAAGTGTTTTAGAATGCTGCGTTGATAGTAATATTTCTATATTTATTTTTAAGGCTGTCTTTATACTAATTTTTCATGGCTGTCCGTTCAGCTTCTGCAAGCAGGCCTTTGTTCAAACAGAACTGAAACATTTTCTGACTATTTATGTAGCTACTGTATGAAAGCAACTCTTGTTTCGAAACTCATGGTCGAGACGGAAATGACCGATTTTGTCGCATATTTCCGCTTTGAGTATCTTGTCTTCAAAATAAAGACGGCTATTTTTAAGTGTTGTTTTTAAAGTAATGTAAAAGCACGGATGCAGAAGAATACTTTTACACCCAAAACCAAAAGCCTGAACATAAAAGACTGATAATCAACTGTTTTTTCTTGGGCCTTTATGATTTTAATGATAGCATGAGGATAACCGACATAGATTAGCTTTCACAAATGAATTGTGCGATGAGCAAAATATCACCATTACAGAGTGGGTTAACTTCTGCCCTGCCGTTTTTTCTTGAATAATTATAGATCAAAAGATAGTTGTGGAGGTTTTGTGCCAAAATTCTTATTTTGTCGGTTGTTATTGCCGGATATTACACATTTATTCTGAAGGAGACAGGAAGGAAGTCTGCTCGTCGTTGCTGTTAATTGAACACGGTGGAACCAAGATGGCAGAGTACCTGGCGTCCATCTTTGGGACAGAGAAAGATAAGTAAGTAGTTAACGCTCATTTAATTGATTACTATAAGATTTTCGCTATCTATTTCGTCCAAAGTCTGCTATGAGTAGTAGCACTCTATATGGTGATGTCTACAGTCTGTAGCTGGTGCCGTTACACTGGTTTTAGCAACAGCTAAACAGCTAGTGCTAACAAGCTAGTAATACCGCGCGACTGCTAGCTGCTGCAGCGTCTGGGTGCCGAACGGTGCTGGTATGATTATAAGAAAAATAGAATAAAAAGATAAGGAAAAACAGTCGTAACGAGTTACTTTTCTTAATTTCAATCACTTTACGAAGTAAGCTGGAGGCAAAGGAATGTCGTTATATTAGCACCTAGCCTCGAGGTGGCTAGCGCTAGTTACTTTCCGAGTCCCATGCCTTTGTTACAGCGGGAAATTCACGGTTAGACACAAACTAAGCACGCTGCTCGCAGTTATTAAGCGACCAAACTACTCTCCATCCCCAACCCTTTCATATCACAGTGTTATCTACTGTGTGGGTAATTGAGTCAAAAGTAATGTCAATGAATGAGAGCATGTGTGAATCACTGCTCAATGCGTCGTAGCGGTCTTTCTACTTCTAAAACCCATTTACTGTTTCTCCTGCTACTCGTCTTTCTTCGGTCGCTGTTGCTTGGCGACACTTCCTGTCAGCCCTATTAAAATCTTCATTCTGTAAATTGAAACCCAGACACTAAACTTTTAAAACCAACCCCCTGACGAGACAGAGTACTTGCCATGTAATAGTCGTTTGTATTGATCAACCCCCTACTCAAATGATGATGGTTGAGCATATTACAAATAAACAACTAAACTTTTTTTTTTTGGTTCCTATAAGTCTCTCATTGACACAGAATAAATTTTGTTGTAGTTCAATCCATTTATCTCAAAGGGAGGATAATTTGATTTGCTGCTGTTCTAGTCATATTTGATAGTTTTGATGTTTTGGTTGTTAAACGGTTGACCAAAACAAGCAATTTAAAGATGTTATCTAGGGTTCTAGAGAATTTTGATCATCTTCTTTCATGATCCTCTGATATTTTATGGACAAAACGAATAACTGCTTAAAAGTAATTGGCAGATTAATGGATATTGAAATAATCAGTTTTGGCTCTAGGCAGATATTTGTGGGATATCTGATTTTTGTTGCAATATCAATTTTTGATTTTTTTTTAATTTCATACTCCTGTTTTAAAAATATGTTTTCCAACAAAACCATCTTTTCATTGAACAATAGAAGCTTGAGGTCTGAAAGTTAAATAGTCAACAGGTAAATCACAATAGGAGGTAAAATTAACCAGATTCTATATGCAGGTAGTCACTATTATTTAATCAGATTCATATTTGATCTGACAACATAATGGGCATGTGTAGGTGGAGCTGGTTTGATGCAATATTTGGTGATTTTCTTTGAGAAATGGTCCAGTTTGAAGATCATGGGTGAGAAGGCCTTTGTTAATTTCAAATTCACTTGTTCTACATGGATAACACTTCTGTTTAATGTCATGTTGCATGTTTACCTAGTTTTACCCACGTTTGTAAGCCTGTCATAACTCCCGCCCTGGAGAGGCGAGGCTCCAGGCTCTCATAACTTGTTGCGTTGGAGCTCATGTTGGAAAATGTACTTTGCACAGAGATAGTTGCGACTATCTGGAAAAAGAATTGGCAAATGATGTAGATTTGCAAATCCCACGAAGACAGTTTTTCTTTTGTTTTCTCCACATCTAACAACAAACTCAGAGAGAATTTTAGGTTTTTATGTCTGGATTTTATGGTACCTTCATTATTATGTCTTTTCCCCAGGGTCAACTGCTCTTTTTATTTTAAAATTGGTGCCTGTCGACATGGCGACCGCTGCTCTAGATTACACAACAAGCCAACATTCAGCCAGGTAAGATCGTTCATTCTTTTATTTTTTTGTTCGAAAATGACCTAATATAGATAAACTGATAATCGAAAACAATATTTTTCTTAAGTTAAATGAAAATTGACTAAACACATGTTTTAGAGACCCTCTTCATAATCAACTTAACATATTTGAACTTTTTTTTCAGCATAACATTCAGTTCTCAGTGTTGTGTTGGATCTGCAAAAATAGTTTAAGAAATGAAAATGATGGAAGGCTTTTTTATAATGTTTGATGCATATTTTACAAGGTCACTGTAGACCATTTTGGCTTAATGTATAGAAAAAACATGCAGTCAATAACACCAATAAATCAATATTAATATCAATATGAACAGGCTCCATGGGTTCAATCGGGCAGGAACATATGCAAAGATACATCTTCTGTATCTTGATGTTTTTGCAAATACAGAAAAATACAGTCACAAATAGGGCTGGGCGATAAAACGATAGCGATATATCTGGCGATAGACACATCATTATCAATAAAAAATGCGTTAAAACATTCAATAATTTTTTTCTTTGCGGAAGAAACCTGAAGTTGTGAAGTGAGGTTGGTTGCATGAACAAAGGCACTTGCTCTCAGGTAACCAAGCAACGTAGGGAGTAATCGCTAATCAGTGAGACTGAGACGCTAACACGCCAATCATGTAACATTATCAAGTTCGGTTGCGCCATCTCGTTGTCTCGTGTTTGATGCTTCGCGAGGAGTGAGATGAGAAATAGAAAGCGCTGCAGCGAGCGAAGAAATCGTCGATAGAACAGGGAAAGTCAGCTCGCCAGTATGGCATTTTTTTGGATTTTATAAGTCGGACTGTAGTCAGACCAATGTGGTCTGTAACTTATGCAAGACTGTCGTCCTCACCAAGACCGCTAACACCACAAACTTATTCAACCACCTTAGCCGCACTCACTCTTTGGAGCGCAGCCGTATTTGCCAACGTCCGCCAACCACAGCACCACCGCACAAGCAGCTGACCACCATGCAGAGGTATCTGCTTCAGTGCCTGATGACAAATCATCTAAAAGGCGCGAAGACATAACGGAGGCAGCGGCATATCATATAGCTAAAGACATGCTTCACTGAGCACTGTGGAGAAGCCAGGTTATAAACATCTCTTACACGTGTTTTTTTTTCTTTTTTCTCTTTTTTAACACACTTGCAATAAAAATATAATTGAATAGTTCATGTATGTTTAGAGTAAGAAGAGTGACTAAAGTTGTTCATATGTCTAGGCTGGTTTTATAGTTCAGTCAATCTTACTGTGCTGTCTATCATGTTTGTTTGTTTGTATGTTACAAACGTCAAGTCTACCTCAGTTTCTACTATGTTTCCAAAACACTGCACATATCTGAAAACATTTTATTCAGCAGAAGGTGAATCAGCTTGTGAATTTCCTGCACTAAACCTGCAGGAAAAAAAGTTCTCAGGTTTCTCTCACATTTTTATACTTTTTTTACATTTATTATTTGAGTGTTTTCCATGGTTGTGTTGACATTTCCTTTCCTTTCTGCCTTGATAGCTGAGGTGATTATAATCAGAGGAAGGTTAAATTTAAAACAAAAATGTTTAAATTGAATGTATTTTTCTCCCGGTCCTTATTTTAAATAGGTCATAAAAAATATCAATAATTATCGACATCGACCAATATAAAACACTTATATTGCAATAGAGTTTTCAGCCATATCGCCCAGCCCTAGTCACAAAATCATAGTAAGGGGGGTAGGAGGTTACTCCTAGATGGGGCTTGATTATCAGGGCTTCAAAATGGTTTCAGTAGGTCTCTGATCAGTTCAGGCACTGAGTCTTTTGATAGTAACTTGTCTTACTGCATTTGAAATCTGAATTGTGTACATTACTATCTGTTATTTTGTTGTAGTTTGGGGCATTTGACTGTTTTCAATTACCTGTTCTATTCACACATTTTTGACATTACATAAAAAAGATGTTTGATACCCTAATCAAAATAAGTCATCCCTAAAATGAAAATTTTGATGTTTCAGACAATTGCGCTCCTGAACATTTACCGGAACCCTCAAAACAGTGCCCAGTCTGCTGATGGTCTGACCTGTAAGTGTTTGAATCCATGACGAGGATCCGTTGCCCTCAGAAATGTAATTTTCTCTGGTCATACGTGTATTTTATGTCTATATTATGCCAGTTTTAAATAGACATACAGTGTGTGTGTAACGCAGAACCCGTTGCAGAAATTGTGCTTTTTATCCATGTTCACTTTTGTTTTTGCTGTTATCATTCTGTCTTATAACCACTAGGTGCCATCAGTGACATGGAAATGCAGGAGCACTATGATGAGTTTTTTGAGGTAACATGCCATTCTAACTTGTATAACAATATAGTAATGTTATATAATATTGTAATATATAATAATAATAGAATAGTTTGACATTTTGTCAGGCGCCCTTGTTCATCTTCTTAGATAAAAAGATTGATACCACTCTCATATCTGTATGGTTGGTTAACAATTCATGGGGGAATTGTTGGTTTCTTTGTAGATAAAAGAGTTTGGTCTGTACCAGCTCTATATGGAAAGTGTCCTGAGACAACTTCTGTTGTGATTTGGCGCTATACAAATAAAATTGAATTGAATTGAACTGGCTGGTTGGCTTAGCTTAGCTAAAAGACTGAAGACGAACAGAAGCAGCTAGGTCTGACTCTGTCCAGTGGTAACACAATCTGCCTACCAGCACCTCAAAAGCTCACTAATTAACATGTCATATCTCACTTCTGCAATGTGTAAAAAACATCACACTTAACTTTTCTCTGCCATCCTTGCAGGAGGTCTTCACAGAGATGGAAGAGAAGTATGGTGAGGTGGAGGAAATGAACGTATGTGACAACCTTGGGGACCACCTAGTAGGAAATGTGTATGTCAAGGTGGGTATCAAGTCTAAAAGCTGCAAATGCTTCTGTCCCTGTAATGCACTACTGTAATACTATAATGTAATGTTTTTAGCTTTGATCAAGAGCTGGTGATTTTGTCTTAAACTACACTATCTGTCTCTTGATGGTCCTTTCCAGTTTCGTTATGAAGAGGACGCAGAGAAGGCTGTGATAGATCTGAATAATCGGTGGTTTAATGGACAGCCCATCCATGCTGAGCTCTCTCCCGTCACAGACTTCAGAGAAGCCTGCTGTCGCCAGTATGAAATGGGGTGAGTGCAACATGATAGGATCGAGCATATATACCCACACAGGGAGAGAGAGAATAATCATGAATAAAATACAGTTTTGCAATATAAGTGTTGGACTCTCCAGTGCTGGTTTTGCTTAAAGATGTAGGACATGCCTGTTCAAGGCCCTCTTAAAACATGTAATGTCCGGTCACTACAAACTGCCTGTGCCCACTTGCTTCCCATAAAATAGAGGCCATGATCAGTGCTTCTCATTTTCAGGTTTAATCAACATGGATTTTGTTCGCCGAACTACAAAATGAACCTGTTGGCTGTTACATGCGTGACAAGCCGGTGTTTGTGTGCTCTGCCAAAGATGTTTTTTAGGGAGTGAAACGTTTTGATAATTGAAAAGTTAGCATGGATTGCTTGCTTTTGCTGTTCACAAATATTTTATATTATATTTTATATAACTTTGTATCTCTCCACATCAGCAAACCCAAGATTATCTTTGAAAGGTGTTTGCCACTGATAGTGAAATGCCCAGTTATGCTTCTTTCATGTTATTTTTCTCTGCTTTAACTCTTCCAAGTTGCCCTGTCTCCATAGGGAATGCACTCGTGGAGGCTTCTGTAACTTCATGCATCTGAAGCCCATCTCACGTGAACTGAGGAGAGAACTCTATGGGCGCCGGAGGAAGAGGTACAAACATATTCATTACCTTTACATTCAGGCACTTGAGTAAACCTGCCTGTGTAGTTGTTTCATAGTAGTTCATAATCGCTCCTTCCTCACTTCCACAGCCGTCATAGGTCTCGATCTCGATCGAGAGAGAGGCGATCTCGCTCAAGGGACAGGGGACGAGGAGGTGGCCGTGATCACGAGAGACGTCGCTCCAGAGACAGAGAACGTTCAGGACGATTCTGAACCACAAGCCATAACTACTTGTCCTTCCTCACCGTATCCATCCCCAGGCTTTTTAAGTTTGTACCCTTCCAGATCCACTCAAGGACTAATTGATAGGTACCCGATTTTGAAGCTGTGACAGCATTGATGAACTTGTTTTTTCTTGATTTCTGAAAATGTCTTTCACCTCCATTAAATTTAACATTTTTACTTAACACGAGTGTGTTCTGGCAATTTGTGTTAAGAAGCACAAAGTCGTTCGTTGTCTTTCTGGGAGTTTATTCTTACGCCTGCAGACGGGCTCCTGCCTGCTGTCCAGAGTGAGATGGCAAGAAGTGAGCCCAGAACAGTACTCTAATGTATTTTGACACATTTGATTTGCAAATATTTGTAGTAGTATTTGTCAGTTGTCAGGCTCATCGCGGTTCCTACCATGGTTGTCTTAAGACTAATTTTATTTCTGTAAACTGTGAAAAGGGGCCATTTCATGCACTCAAATGCAACCCAGACAATGTACTTTTTGTTCACTGGGACCTTGTGTGTGTGAGAGGACAACAACAACAACAACAACAACAACAACAACAACAACAACAACAACAACAAACCTGCTGTTCCCTTGTTTACAGAGTGGCCATGCAGCAGGCAGACCCAGTGATGCTGCTGGTCTTCATCGAACAGGCCTCTTATCCACACACATCAAAAACATGCTCCACACCTCACTGCACCCCTCAGTATGGTTTACATATGAATACATCAACTATTGCCTTTGTTACTATCTGAATGTTAAAGGGAAAGAAAGTGCACCTCCCTTTCATCTCTGGATGGAATACAATAAGGATTAAGTTTACACTCTGATGATTTTTAAAACTTGACGCTAGTTGATGCTAGTTTGGTGTTCAACTCATTTCAGTGCTCAGAGGTCACTGTCTCCATCAAATTAACATCAATAAGTTACAACAAACCCCCAAGAGTGATCAGTACAATATGGCAACAGTAGCAAGAAATAGAATCTAGCTCTATGGAGAGAATTAATTATATTCAATATAGACATTGAGCAAGACGATATGTGAAGATGATGGTATGAAAAAGAACTAGCTAACTTGAAATATAGTCATTTATTATTAAAGATCACATCCAGGTTCAGAGCTTTGGTCAAATGAAGTGATTTTTCACCTTTTTCACCATTCACCTAGGTGAATGAGAAATTACTGTCCGTCACAAACATGGCCCTCTGCGTACCCCTATGTATGCTACAGACTGTTTGTATGTACCAAACTGAACATGAATCCCATCCCACCATCCAACCTTTCTCCCCCTCACAGAATTTTGCAGCATCTTATATCACATTTGATCCTAATTTATCAAAAAAATTGGCCACCATATTGAAAACTCTCTCTCTCTCTCTCTCCCCCCAACCCCCCCCCCCCCCCCCCCCCCCCCCCCCCCGCCTCTCAAGATAAAAAGGTTTCAGTGGGCCAACAGTCTAACACTATGTGGTGGATTGAGTTTCTTTTACTGCATTTGAATATTTTCACATATATGTGTGTGTGTGTGTGTGTGTGTGTGTGTGTGTGTGTGTGTGTGTGTGTGTGTGTGAAAATAATCAGAGGAAAAATGTGATCAATTCAGAATCAAACAAACACTAACATGACCCCGATGCAGGTTACCACAGTAATGAAATGTAAGCAGGCAGAAGTCCACTGTCTATCCAGAGAGCAGATTAACAAAGACAAAGACATCGTGTCTCCTGCTTCTAAGAACCTGAGGCGCTTCCGCTCCTTCCCAGCTCTGACAAAATGAAACAAAGCACTATTTGATTAAATCAAACCAATAATCGTGGCTCTCAGACCACCCATCCCAGCAGTATATGTTAATCTTCACAGTCTTGCATTTGAGAACACAGCAGCGCGGGTTGGCGTAAGCAGCTCGTTTTAAGCTGTGGGCTGGTCTGGGTTAGTTGGGTCAGTTGCAAGCGAACGGACAGGTGAGTGCACGGCTCGTTAAGGAAATGACTGAGCACCTTTGCTTCATCCCTTTGTTTAATGTTACACTCTTCTTTATCTGAAGTTCTATATTCTGTTGAAGGTAAAGTAAATGAGGACTTCTTCACAATTGAAATTGAGTTAACTTTGCGAAGGAAGTTACTGGATAGAGTGTTTGCTCTGATGTGCGTCTTTTTTGTCCGGTCTGAAAATGAGAAATGAGGCTGCAAAAAATAATTGTGCACAGGTTTTAATGACGACTCACTTTTATCGCACTGGCGTTGAATGAAAGGACTATAAGTTCAAGTAGATGTGCAGTTCAAGATTACTTTCTTGATCAAAATGTGTGCTGTCTATCACTTGTCCTGGATGGAAATGGAAACAGCTCAGGCACGAGACCGCGTTGGAGGTTAATCAAAGGAACTGTTACTGTCAGAAGACAGCAACAAAAACTGATAGATCATCAAACTAATCATATCCAGCCTATACTGCTCAGATCAAAATGAACCTCCCTGCTGGACTGAACAAAAAGCAACTTTTATTCAGTTCAGCTTGTTTTCACAGAGCTGGTTATTGATTAGTGAAGATTCATTACAGCACTCTGACAGAGCTCCCTCAGGATCTCAGCCAGAATGAGCGCCGTTCACAGACAATCGTTCACATTTAAGGAGTTGGGATTGACCAGCCCCGTACATTAATCAGTTCAGGACATTCTAGACATCTTCAAGTACCAGCCTCTAACCAAGTAATCCATATGTGTGTATGTGTGTTGTGTCAGGTGTGAAGATAATATTTGCAGACATCGTAAATAAGGAGGAGAGGTGCCATGAACATCTTGTTTGCCACTACTGATTGTCTCTGGGGACATGATATTTATGACTCAGGGCTAAGAGTGACAAGATGTTTTTGTATGCCAGAGCACAAAACAGGATGTTAGAGTGTTCAACAAGATGTTCCCCGTAACAGGTCTTTGTAGTGACTGTAATCAAACAGTATTAGCAGAGATATGTTGCTTCTAGCTTTGTAGGGATCAGCATATCTTCATCATCATCCAGTTACTCAGAAACAAGACCAAGTCACTTTGGTGCAGCAGCACTTTGAGCTAAATATTAAGCTTTTTTAAAATGTAACTGCATTCATAGATTGGCCAAAATGTCAAGTTGGTGTCGAGTTTAATAGTAGTTGCTCACTGGATTATACACGGCAGCCTGTGCAAGGAAGAGGACTTCTTGGCCCAGTTATCTGGATGTGCACTGGCTGCACTGGAAGCCCAGAAACACTGATGTGCTTTGAGAGTGTGCTAAGGTAGATGGTGAGCCTGCTAGACATCAGCATGTTAGCAGTTAGCATTTAGCACAACGCAGCCATGTCCAGCCTTACATAGCTGCTAGCATGGCTGTAAAGCCTTGGTCTGGTTGTATCAATAATGGAGAAAATGAATGTGAATGAAAGGTGTCAGTCAGTGATGATGCCACAGAGAAGTCATCTCTGCAGTTCCCCTCAGCTCTACAGGGCGTGACATTTTAGCATCTCTCAGCTCATTGTTTTGGTTTTAGCCAACATGGACCCACTGTACAATACCTGTTCAGCACCAAACAGCAGAAAGACAAAATTACTACTCGCTGGTGAACCAGATGTTTCTCTGGTGGAGACCAAACCAGAGCAGAAAAGGGGTCTGAATATTTCACTTCATCAGCTGACCAGCAATAAGACTGGAAATGAATGATAATGTTGCTCAGTGTCTGTAGCTACAAATTGTGTCACTGCCCCCATGTGGTCAAAAAGTTATATACAGCCACTTCATCATGGTGATTTTGACGGCTTCTGTTTGAAAAGTCAGTGACTTCTTGAACACACCAGCAACCCTCAGATGTATTATCCACAGGGGCGATTCTAGGGTCAGAGCTTTAGGGGTGCTGAGCACCCAATGAGCCCCACCACAACCCACAACCCCACTCTTTTTTCACACAAAACCAAAAAACGTTTATTGAAAAATAATTTTGGATAATCATTATGACATTTATGAGAGAAGAGCGTCATCTTTTGGGGAAAAAAAAACTGACTTTAAAGACGTGCAAGTCTTTGAAAATTTCAATGAAATCTTTAATGCCACAAAGCCATCACATACTGTATATATGCACAATATATGTGTAGATTATTTACAAATGGCCATCTCTAACCTACTTTCACATCTGTCTGAACTTTTATACACCAATGTAAATCTGAACAACTCTAAAAGGAAACAAGAGTGAGACAGCTTTGGAACAACTTACTTCATTCACAACAACAACTAAGCGGATTCTCAGAGTGTCTGTATTGTGCTGGACGACGGGCTGTGGTCCTGCAGAGCAGTAACTGCAGGTAACTTTGAAGAGAAGTAAAGTTAGTGAAAAGAGGATGATACCATTAGGTGGGGGTGTTTTCATTTTCATTCTTAAAATCTAGATTTAAACCACAAACTATGGATTGAGTTTTGGACATTATCTAAGCCTGTCAAATGTGAACTAAATCTTTAGAATAACAACATTTCTTACTCCAGGTTTTTGGGGTGCTGAATTTCAATTTAGGGGTGCTGAAGCACCCCTAAAAAAGGGCTAGCCTCGCCCATGATTATCCATGTGATGTTTAGCCAGATTCAAGCAGAACAAGAGCGCTGGTATACGTTCCAGTTTGAAAGGCTTTGTGTGTGTTCATGTGTGACTGTAACACCGTCCCGTCTCCCCACAGGTGAGCCATGCCCGCTGTTTCTGACAGTTCCTCTTTGGAAGATGCTCATACTCTTTGCCCACACACAGCAAAACTGATAACTGCAGATGTCACTTGGGGCCAAAAGTCTGCAAATGGACAACAGGACAGTGTCAAGGACCAAGATGAATCCTACCGCGAGAGCCGGGAAAGCAGTGAGAGTGAGCCGAAGAACAGAAAAGCGACTGCTGATCAGAGGAACTGGATCCGCCCTGATTTGCCCAGCAGATGCACCTGGAAGCTGGGCGCACCACTTTCAGGGTCCCCTCATAGCCACCCAGCACGGTAAGTCAAATTAATGAAAACTTTGAGAATAAATTCAGTGGTTAAGGATAAGGAGCAAAAAAATCTGAAATCACTTCAAACAGTCTCTGTGATATCTCTGTGAAAGCACTGTGTGACAACACAGCTGTGACAAACACTGATGACTCAATGCCACTAAAAGTGCCTTTTGGAGTTTTCTCAAAACTGTTTATATAGTTTTACAGCTTTACTCACTATATAATACATTGTGTGTATGCTGAATGCATTTATTTCCTCATAAATCATTTGCAAAGCTGATTATTATTGAAAGTTTTACACCTACATTGTTTACATCCACGTTCGTTAATTTCTGGTCTTCTTTATTTCCATCGTTGGTGCGTGAGTTCATTTCTTGGCTGCCCCCTGTTGATCTTTGAAAAGCCCTCCTGAGAATCTTTAATGTAAATGAACTTGACCTTTTGTTTGACAACAGGTTCGATGAAATGAGCATATTTACATCAAACTATGATTGGACAAAGAGGACCATGTGTTGTACTAACAGCCGGCTGATGGTGATTTCTTTCTCTCCTCTGACCACAGCACCACTGCCCCAAGCATCCTCCCAAACATCCTCGGAAAAATCGGACACACACCTCTGGTCCGTTTGAACAAAATCCCAAAGGAGTTTGGACTGAAGTGTGATATTTGTGAGTGAAAGCTTTAATATAATCCCTGCAAAGCTAACATTTGACATCCACACCCACACATGCTTACGTATCAGCTTTTGCTCATTTAAATGGTTCAGTGAAGATGAAATGGACTGCAGGAGACACACTAACTCTTAATAACAGGACTGTTGTTCTCCTTCTTGGATCAGGCAGAAAGTTGAGAAGTTTCAGCGTCCAGTGGGACAGAAAAAAGAGTCTGCTGGATGTAATTATAACTTAGCAGTGGATTAGAGAGTGAAGCCTTACCTGGTCTTGGGCAGGACTGAGAATTGAGGACTGAGGATTTCTTTCTGGGAATAAGTCATGCAGACAAACATTAAACTGATACATGCAGGTGGAGGTGCTGTCATTGCTCTTATCGAGGGCTGTTGATACTGCTGCGTCCCTGTTGGCTTCCTGCTGAAGAAGCTGCTGTTAAGAAAGCAAACTTTAAGGTATCACGTAACTTGTGCCCTTATGTGGGACTGTTGGGGTTTTGTCCGAGGCAGTGGGCTCTCATGGATGGGGAGGGAGGAGGAAATGAAAGACTTGTTCTTTTAGCCAACAGAGCAAAGCCACATTTAAAACAAAACTTTAAAGTATTCAGGCTGTTGCTCCATTTAGTATTTAGTTGATTTCAGTACAGTATTTCACCATCTCACTCTGGCAACCGGTGAGGTTTTTGGGTTCAGAGAGGATGAAAGCTGTCAAAGGCATCAGTTTAAGCCTTCTAAGAAAAGCCCTTTTACGCTCCCTTAAACTGATGAAAGAGAGGTTTTAGTATGTTCCCATGGCTTAATCAGACCAAGAACCTTACACTCAATGCTTAGATGGTTTTCACGTGACAGGGATTACTCTCGACTTCACTCCAGATTTAACTGTAGCTGCCTCAAATTTGTAGCAGTGGGCAGCTGGAGCACCAGAGTTGAGACTGTGTCTGTGAGAGACCTTTGGATGACTTCACCTTCCTGAATAAAATGTCCAAAATTTACATCATTTCAGTTTTTTTTCATAATCTGCTTTTTACACTGGTCTGCAAAGCATGGGTGTTATACTAATGACATTAACAGTGACGCTGTTGGTTTAAACTCAATGACATGACAGCACAAATAAATTTTTTTTTTTTTTTTTTTTTACCACTTCATGACTATTACTTCATTGAATCCCTTCCAGACTCAGATTAGGACTCAGATTAGATAAAATAAAATACAATCTGATGTGTTCACATGAGCAAATGACATCACATGCGTTCTTTTCTTGTTCTTCTTGTTCTTCTTGATCTTCGTGTTCCTCTTGTTCTTCTTTTTCTTTTGTCCTTATTTTTTCTTGTTCTTCTCTTTCTTTTTGTTCTTCATCTGCTTCTTGATCTTGTTCTTCTTTTTCTTCTTGCTCTTCTTCTTCTTGCTCCAGTTCTTCATGTTCTTCTCGTTCTTGTTTGTCTTCACAGTATAAGCCGATTATGAGGAGTGATTCTTGAATATTTTTTTCTCAAATGTTCAAGAAAATACGCAGAATGATAGGGAGTTACTGCTGACACACACAGCCATCAGTGCATCAGCTTTAACTGAATGTCATTCTTGTTTTTACTGTCACTGATCTCCACAAACAAAACACAAAGAAGACATCACCACCGTGTGGAACAAAAATAAAACGACACACATTAAATAGATTCTCTTTTCTTATAACCCGATTGATAAATCAGCAGATTAGCTGAAACACTAATGACAGATTTTCTTTTTTGAAATGAAGTGATAAACTAAAGCACTGAATAAATTTTACATACGGTCTATCACATGATCCTTTCAAGTTCTAAATCAAACCACAACACACTCAGTGACATTTTCTCACCTGTGACTGTGTTTAGTGGCCAAATGCGAGTTCTTCAATGCAGGAGGCAGCGTGAAAGATCGGATTGCGCTCCGGATGGTGGAAGATGCTGAGAAAGCCGGGATCATCAAACCAGGAGACACGATCATCGAGCCCTCGTCTGGCAACACAGGTACCTGATACGGAAACATGCAGGATGTGAAAACAAACAGTGATTCTATCTGACCGACAAATCCTCCTGCTGTGGCTGCCTGCAGGTATTGGCCTCGCCCTGACAGCTGCAGTGAAAGGCTACCGCTGCATTATAACCATGCCTGAGAGGATGAGCATGGAGAAGGTGTGCAGCTCTTTCAATGATCACAACTTTTCCCCAATTCATCCTGAGACGTTTGGTTCACTGAAATCTGGTCTTACTGTGTTTTTAGGTAGATGTGTTGAGAGCACTGGGGGCAGAAATAGTGCGCACACCCACTTCTGCAGCCTTTGATTCCCCAGAATCTCATGTAGGCGTGGCCTGGTGTCTGAAGAATGAGATCCCCAACTCACACATCCTTGACCAATACCGTAATGCCAGCAACCCTCTGGCTCACTACGATACCACAGCCGAGGAGATACTGGAGCAGTGTGATGGTTTGTGCTAAAGAGTTTCTCTTTATGCAGTGTCGTCCGTTCAATAAATTGTATCTTAGTGATACATTTTTGTTGTTTTGGGTCTTTACTTCAGCACATTGGATTTGTCTGCTACAACTTCTCCCTTGGAGGGAAAAACTAATGATTTTTAAACATGAAAAAATGATTTCAAGACAAACACTGATGCATTATAACATACTTTCCCTAAACTGGATTCTTCTCTGACACCCCATCTAGTGTTAGATACCGGTGTCAAGTAAAAAGTTAACTGACCAACACAGCTGGCTAAAGAATGGTTGGTTTATATTGCTACTGGCCATTGACAACATGTTTGTAATCCTCAAAAGTAATACTGCTACATGCTAGCAGCTCATTACATTCATAACATAAGATAATAACATACCTGTACTTTGAGCTAAATGCTAACTTTACCAAGCTAACATGCTGGTGTTGAACACATTGACCTATTCACCATCTTAGTTTAGCATGTAAGCATGCTAGCATTTGCTAATTGGTACAAAACAGATTGTACAAGGAGAGCAGTATAGGTATGGAAGACTTTTTATGTTTTGTCCTCGAGAAGATGAACTTATAGTGCTGTTCAATAATGAAGAAAATGTATGTCCCCTTTCAGGTAAAGTGGACATGTTGGTGGCTGGAGCTGGCACAGGTGGGACACTTACTGGTGTTGCTCGGAAGCTGAAGGAGAGGTGCCCAAATGTCAAGGCAAGACACACACACACACAGACACACACCCTATTGTGATGAATCTGAATGTGTTTCATTTCGCAGAATTTATGGACATGAATAAAGAGATTTGTGTGGAAACTGTGATGTACAGATGAGGTTACTCATGTTTCAGGGCAGGGGGAGGGATTTTTTTTCTTTCTCAGAAACCACACCAAACCTGCTCATTCAAACATACTAAGACTGGTAGTGGTGACCCTTTAATGTTTATGCTGCAGCATTTCCAGTCTTGACGCTGTTGTCTTTAGATAGTCGCTGTGGACCCTGAGGGCTCGATTCTGACTGGTTCAAAAGAGGAGAGTGAAAAGAAGACGTCTTTTGAAGTGGAGGGCATTGGATACGACTTCATCCCCACGGTGCTGGACAGATCTGTGAGTGTGCTTTTGCATGCGTGCATTTGAATATGCAAGTTCTGGTTTGTTCAGCATACTGAGCCTCTTATAAAGGAACAATAATCAAGTGTTTTGTGACATTGTTCTATCTACTGCCCTCTCCCTTCTAAATCTCTGCAGGTTGTTGATATGTGGTATAAATCAAGCGATATGGAGACATTCACCATGTCCCGCAAGCTGATCAGAGAGGAGGGTCTTCTGTGTGGTAAATTCTGTTTACGTTTTGTTGGTATTGTAAACTTCACTGCATTTGTCATGTGGACGTTTTTCACATCTTTTCTGCATTTAATAATTTGCCTGTTTTACTGCAGGCGGCAGCTCTGGCTCAGCCATGGCAGCAGTGGTGAAGATGGCTCAGCAGCTTGAGGAGGGGCAGCGCTGCGTGGTCATCCTGCCTGACTCCGTCCGCAACTACATGTAAGAGATACGTTCACTAAACTATCAGACCTTTACTTCCATTACTGCTACACATGAGTATTGATCCCATGCTATCACATTTACCAGGGCCTCAGTGTCATGCTTTTTGGACTTTTGGTGTATGTAAAGCTGATATATATATATATAGTTAACATATGAGTGTAATATATATCCGCCTGTGTAGTCCCCATGTTTCAGTTATCTTCTTTTACTCAAAGTGAGCTGCTTCTCTAATTAACACTGAAAGTCTAGGAGCTGACATATTTTAGGTGCAAGCCTGACTAAAACCCCGAGGATGACGAAAATGTGACAGAAACCAGAGCAGCCTCCAGTCTGTTTTTGTCATGTGGTCAAACTCACTGCAGTCAGTTTTACCTTAGGTCAAAGTTCCTGAGCGACAAGTGGATGTGTGAGAAGGGCTTCCTCAGCCCGGAGGCTCCGGTGCCTCTCAAACCCTGGTAAGAAAGTCAACCATAAGGGTAAAACAGGGCAGTTTATCTAAACCATAGATTAGTGTTAGTGTAGATTCTCATTTGTCTTGCTCTCTCTTACAGGTGGTGGAACATGACTGTCGAGTGTCTACACCTGTCTGCTCCCCTCACTGTGTTGCCATCTGAGTCCTGCCAGACGACCATTGAGATCCTGACGGAGAACGCATTTGACCAGGCCCCAGTTGTAAATGAGTCAGGGTACATCCTCCTCAAGAGATTCTGTTTATTGATCCCCGAGGGGAAATTGTTTTTGTTGCAGTGCTCCTTACAAGGATAGAATCAGAATAAAATTAGAAAAGAGACAGAAAAAATATATATATAAAATATATCTATCTATATCTATATCTATATCTATATATATGTATAATACAAAATATACCACAAAATATAAAGCAGAATATAAAATAAAATATATATACTGAGAAAAAATAACAGTATATACAAAAGGATGTGCAAAGTTGAATTTGGTCAAAGACCAGTTTCTGTTGGCGTCTACTATCCTCAGCCTGCTGCCCCAGCACGCAACAGCGTAAAAATACTGTAGCACTAGCCACCACAGACTCATAGAAAATCCTGAGCATAGTCCGGCAGATGTTGAAGGACCTCAGTTGCTTGAGAAAATAGAGACGACTCTGGCCCTTCCTCTAGAGAGCGTCAGTGTTCTTTGCCCAGTCCAGTTTATTGTCAATATGTACACCCAGGTACTTGTAATCCTCCACAATGTCCACACCGACCCCCTGGATGGAAACAGGGGTCACCGGTGCCTTGGTTCTCCTCAGGTCCACTACCAGTTCCTTAGTCTTTGCCACATTTAGTTGCAGATGGTTCTGCTCACACCATGTGACAAAGTTGTCCACAGCAGCCCTGCACTCATCCTCACCACCCTCCTGTTTTTGTGTGTGTTTCACAGTGCGATCCTGGGGATGGTGACTCTGGCAACCATTCTGTCCTCTCTGTCGGCTGGGAAAGTCGAACCCTCAGACGCTGTCATCAAAGTGCTCTGCAAGCCTTTCAAACAGGTCCGTCATTAGAAACACATGGAGTGCATTGACACATTGATGGCAAATATATATACTCCACATTATATGCATTCAGTGTTAAAGCTGCAGTGAGTAAGATCGAGATGAGAGCAGACTTAGCCTGAAAATCTGAACCAACACAAGTTCCACGTCACTCCCCCTCCCTCTCCGCTGCACTCATGCCCTGCCTCCGAGCCCCTCCCTCCGCTGCACTCATGCCCTGCTTCCGAGCCCCTCCTCCCTGTGGCGTCTGCGCGACTGCCGTGACAACCAGTAATGTTAGCCTTAGCGTCGGAAACAAGCTAACTCTGTCCAGCTGCTACATCACAGTCGCTAACATACTGTACGCGCTGCGGAGTGTTACTGTAACAATCACCATATTAGCTTTATGGTTATTTGCTGTCTTAGCGTATATGCTGTTGTTGGCACCGGCGGTATGGGCAGTTTCTCCTTTGCGGGTGGCTGTTATTCCGCCATAGTTTTCACTAGCCTTCTGACACCGCTCACAGAGCTGTTTGACTGAGCGGCAGCCGGCAGCATGACGTCAGCCTTAGCATTGGAAACAGTCTAACTCTGGCCAGCCGCTACATCACAGTCGCTAACATACCATACGCGCTGCGGAGTGTTACTGTATCAATCACCATATTAGCTTTATGGTTATTTGCTGTCTTAGCGTATATGCTGTTGTTGGCAGCGGTGGTATGGGCAGTTTCTCCTTTGCGTGTGGCTGTTGTTCTGCCATAGCTTTCACTCGCCTCCTGACGCCGCTCACAGAGCTGTTTGACTGAGCGGCAGCCGGCAGCATGAGCAGAGGGAGGGGGCAGTTCGCAGCGTGTGTGAGTAGTGATTGACAGATGTCAGACACTCCCTCAGACGCTCCTCTGGCTCTGATTGGTTGTTTTGTGTCAGGTGCGGTGGATTCTTGCAAATCGCAGTAGGAGCAGTAGGTGGGACCAATGGAGCCGTTTTTTTTTTTTTCACAGATTACATGTTTCATGTACTGCTGTCTGGGCATAGGGACAGTTTTAGCAAATATGACAAAAAAATATTTTTACACAAGTTACCTACTGCAGCTTTAATACATTTACGTGCGTCCAATCTCTCTACACTTGTACTCCCAGGTACATCTGACAGACAACCTGGGGATGCTGTCCCAAATCCTTGAAGCAGACCACTTTGCCCTGGTGGTGCATGATCACGCCCAGTGTAAGATACTTTAATAGCATTTTCTTTGCCATTTTGCATGTATTTGATTGAAGAGTACATAGGTGTCAGGAAATGAAAGGTGAGAGGAGATGGGGAAATGGCCCTGAACTGTCAATGGTTAGGATGAGCTGAACCAGGGTGTGAATGTGATCAAACTGCTGCTGTTTTCAAGATTTTACAACTAACAATTGTTTTCATTATGGGTTTATATGCAGCTTATTTTCTCCATTAATTGATTAGACGTTAAAATGTCAAAACACCCATTGCTATTTCCCAGAGTGTAAGGTGATGTCTTCATTTTGCTCGTTTTATATGACCATGGCCAACATGAAACACATTTAAAGTTATAAAAGAAACAAATCGTTGCAGCTTCATTCACATGTGGCCAAAAAGCCTAAACTGAAGCTTGTTAGTGGGTTTTTTACAGTGCAAAAAGGTCTTTATATTTATTGTTAAAAAATCCCTTATAATAAATCAACCTGTTAGAATCAATGTAAAAATTTGCCCTGCAGTATGTTTACAGTTTCCTTTCTCAACAGCGCACTAATCAATTCTTTTTGCATTGTCTGTGACCACCATTTTACACAAGGAGTCCATTAAGGACTCCCTCTCGCTCTTTTGCAATTGTCTTCAAGCAGTGGCGCCCCCTGAAATTTCCCAGAAAAGCTCCTCCTGTAGTCTCTAATGGTTGCCTGGCAACTGCTCAGAGCCAAGAAATAGTCTGACACTTAACCCCGGATGAAATGGCGAACTGGTTTTTCACCGGGTTAAACAAACGCGGTGTAATGTGTTAATTAGTGAGCTTTAGTGGTGCTGATTTTGTAATGTCAGTGTAACAACGGTCTACGGTCTCTCTCCAGGTAAGGAGGATGGGTCCGTTTGCCAGAGGCAGATGGCGTTCAGCGTCGTGACATCGACTGACATGCTCAAATACATCACAACACACAAGGAGCAGGACCACTCATCGTCTGAATGCCCGCTGTCAAACACAATGTCTCTGTCACCAGTCTCTGTGTAAGAGTCCACATTCTGATACCATGTATACTGCATGTATAGCTGAAATGAGCTACAGATGTATATTAACCTGCAGGGGAATATAGTCCCAAGCAATGACATGTTTTACAAAGTTTTGAGTAATGTTTGCTAAAAACTACAACACCCTGTTTTTGGAAAAGACTTTTTAAAACATGCATCTGTATAGTTTTTATCTGTTTTATAAGATCATTAGTAGGAACACTTGAGCTGGGGATGAGTGCCGCAGACAGCAGGGAAGCCTGAAAGGAGTCAGAGATGAACGCATTGTTGGTTTTACATTTGAATGAGATTTGCTGACAATAAGGACAATATAGAAAAAAAGCATCTTTAATTAATTAATTAATGCCTTAATTTGTCTTGATTGTGCTTACTCTATTATTAGTAGACCATCACAAGTAATTAAATCAGAAGTAATTAAAAGTTCTTTGTGTTGCTCGAATGGGTATCATAAGGTCAGACTGAAGGAAGGACTAGACAAAACTCAAATCTTAAGTCAAGGTCCACTTACTAGCTTTTAATGGATGGTCTCCTTGATCTTCAGTCGTTCACTGACTTGTGGTCAGTGACTCTAATCCCTTCTCATCTCTTCCCAGTCAGCGCTGTTGCTTAACTTGTTTGACCTTCACTGCAGGATGATGTACATGCAGATTCTCTCATTCATCTAGAACAGCTCAGTTTCTCCGTGTACATCTTGAATCTCTCTCTCACACATGTACGTAAGAGATGATTTAATGACATCACAGCTAGTCTGGAGGTCAGTCATGGTCCAATAGCACCTTACACAAGTACTTAAAACATCCAGTGCTCACACGCTGAGCATTGATCTGTCAGTGAAGTAGGAGGAATCTTGTGTCCAGCAGTCAAAAATCAATACATTCATATATTCTGGATTTTTCAATGAGGAGTGGATGTAATTAAAAGAATTTCTAATAAAAAAGACATGAATTATTATTCTGAATATTTTCATGGGTGTAAAAGAAGTCTGAAGAGGATTTTTAATAATACAGTATGCTAAAAATGTCTCAATTAAAAAGAATCCTGATCATTTTTTCCTCACCTCTCCTCATTTTACCTGTTGTTAACGTGCGGTGTCTCTACAGACCAGAAGGGGGCAGTCTGAACACACTGCAGGGACACAGGGGCTGTGTCCATGTATAATGCATGTTGTGGGGACATAAGTTTATTTACAGAGTCACATTGTGGGGAGTCGCCATACTTGTGGGGACAAAATGCAGATCCCCATAATGTCCATCCATCCATCCATCCATTATCTATACCGCCTATCCCTTTCGGGGTTGCGGGGGGCTGGAGCCTATCCCAGCTACAATGGGCGAGAGGCGGGGTACACCCTGAACCGGTCGCCAGCCGATTGCAGGGCCACATGCAAGGACAAACAAACATTCACACTCACACTCACACCTACGGACAATTTAGAGTCACCAGTTAACCTAATGAGCATGTTTTTGGTCTGTGGGAGGAAGCCGGAGTACCCGGAGAGAACCCACACATGCACGGGAAGAACATGCAAACTTCACACAGAAAGGCCGGCAACCTTCTTGCTGTGAGGCACGCGCACTACCTGCTGCGCCACCGTGCAGCCCCCCCATAATGTCAATCATAACATTTTAGGGTGAAGTCTTTGTTTAAGGTTAAGGTAAGTCTCCAAGAAATTAATGTAAGTCTATGTAATGTCCCCAAAAGTGATGAAAACCTAACTTGTGTGTGTTGTGTACATTGCCAGTACAGCTCTCTACTGAAACATACTGTTCCTCATGAGAACATTGGCTTCAGTGGAACCTAAATGACCAAGCTGTCTTCACTTACTAAAAGAATTTATTCTTCAGTCAAGTACAACTCGATGCCTTTGGATTCAGCACTTCTTTCAGCAAAGAAAAAAAGATTCATCATGAAACTTTCTAATTATGTAGATTCTTAAAGGCTTAATGTCAAAACAGATTAAAGAGGCAGCACATTTAAAACATTCCCACATGAAATATTCATTTGAATGAATGAAAATGTAAAACAAAGAAAAGTTATGTACAGACACGCAGTTCTAATATGATTGAATACTATTATTTTGAACATAATGCAAGTCATTTTCATTGTACCTCAGCATATTTAAAAAAGGTCGAAACTACTTTTTAATCAGTCACTGATTTAATGCACCACTGGCAGGCACGCTAAGTGACACAAATCGAACACACACAAGGTGCTGTGTGACTCAGCAGATGTGGACTGAGTTTGGCTAAAGCTAAAATGCTCATGGTGGATCCTCCAGTGGTAACTTCTACATTTGCTGCATTGATTGTGAACGTCCACTGAGGTGTGTGACAACTTCCTGAAGTTTCTGACTATTTCACACTCAGTTCTGTCTGCAGAGCCTCAATCAGCTCAAAATGTCTGAAAACTTCAAGAGGCTGAGAGGACTGGTTACAGTGGGACAGAGGGGCTGAGTGGACTGGTTACAGTGGGACAGAGGGGCTGAGTGGACTGGTTACAGTGGGACAGAGGGGCTGAGTGGACTGGTTACAGTGGGACAGAGGGGCTGAGTGGACTGGTTATAGTGGGACAGAGGGGCTGAGTGGACTGGTTACAGTGGGACAGAGAGGCTGAGTGGACTGGTTCCACCTTTCTATGCGAATGGTTTATTGTTGGTTGGGACATCAGGGTCACCAGATACTCAAGCACTTTCACTTTTCTGTTAAAAGCAATGTCGCTTTCTTTAAAGTAACAATACTTTTAGACAAGTATAATATTGCACTACTTTCCATCTCAGTACAAAAGAAATTTGAAGAGGATATCAAGAACATCTAAGCAAAATCCTTGCGTAAAGCAATACAGTATGATGGGAGTCATTCTTCTGGGACGGGACAGGAGTATTTTTGTGGGAGCGAAAATCCACTCACCCCTCCAGCATGTCTGTCCCTGTCCAGCTGTCACCGTCTAAATAATGAAGCAGGAATCCACAAAATAAATAAAATAGAAAAATAAAAATCATTTAAAAAAAATGTTGAGATTAACAACACTTGACAGAGGAGAACATATGTAAGGTCATACTGTCACATCACAGAGTGGCCTTGTAATTTGATCAGATTTAAGCTTTTTCATGCACTTGACTGTTGAAAAGAAACTTAATTTGGTTCCCTTTACACTATATTGGTGTATATTCTACACCATTTGGGTTTTCTCCATCAGGCTTCTATAAAAATATAAACTCCAGCAAATAATACCATCACTGATGTTTGAGTTGTGTCTTTCGTCAAATTAAAGAGCTTTTACTTCTCTCTTACTGAGTCAGTTGGTTTACACTGTCGAGTAATTGTGACTCTTTGTACACTTTTATCGTTCCTAATGGGGAAAAACTGAAACCCTTAAAAAGGTTCAACAGCTCCAGTGTCACTGAATATTGCCTCCACGTCGAGGTGACACCCAGTGAGTTGAACTAGAAACTGTAACCATCAACTTCATTATTAAACACGGTCAGTCCAGCAGGGCAAACTAGTCACATAGCACAACCACAAAAACGGCAGATGGAAAACCACAGACGACACATCCTACTGTCCTTGACTGTCCGCTGCACGTGGCCATCTGATCTGTAAGCATCAGCAGGCAGGGACATCATTCCAGGAGGACACTGGTCTCTCCCGGTCATCAACACAGGACTGCATCCACAAAGTCTCTGTTTTGGTTCACTCTCTCATTCTCATCAGTGTGTTCCAGGCGTCCAGCTGTTTTAAATGAAGGTGCTCTATAAACCCACTTTATGCAGCCTGCTCTGCACCAAACAGCAGACAGACAGCTGTGAACATAGTGGAGCATTTAGCTGCTTAAGAGCCACATATTTCCCTCAGGAGGTGCTACAGATGTGTAAATAACCAACAGTTTGCTAACAAGATCACCCTGTCAACTTAAAAGGTGATGTGATGAATATTTCAGTGCTGTGTTCATAGCTTGTTTCGGCTGCCCTCAGTGGCCAAAACTAAATCAGGCTTAAACCTGCAACAACTGATTCTGCTAGCTAGTGTTTTAGCAGACACAGAGAAACACCAGCTTTCATATGGAGTCATGTCTCTATGAGCTCTTGAAGGAAATAGCTGGCTTTTTAGCAGCTAAATGCCAGCTAGTTACTTACTGTGTCTGACCTTTAAAGCTCCACATAGAGCTGAGGGGAACAGCAGGGTCGGGTAATAATGTAGGTTCGTCACAACGAGTGACCCCTTTCATATTACACATTGTCAATATGAAAATATTGGTTATAGTCACTCTGTGTGGAAGTAGCACAATCACATTGGAGAAATACTTGAGTGAGGTAAGTAAGTATTAGCAGTAAAGTAACTCATTATGAAGAAACTGCTGTAAGTCCTAAAATTAGAGATAAAAGTGATAAAAAATTGAATGAAAGTCCTCAAAATTGGTCTAATAGATCAGGGGAAGCTCTTCAGATAAAGTCTGAAAGACAGATTAGCCTTCACCCTGGCTTTTCTTGCCCCTTGTGAAAGCCACGTGAAAGCCGAGAGAAGCCTGGAGACAGCTTCACCTCAGTGCATTCTTGTACTTATTAACTCACAGTAATAATGGTGTCGTTTAGTCAGAAGCGTGGAGGCAAACAGTACATAAAACTCAGTAGACAGCTGCTTCCATTGTTGACGAAACAGTCATGTGAATTGTCATGTTTGAGTCAAACAGTACATCAGTCACAGGTTGATTTTAGTTTAATTGTCATATGTCATAAACTAAAAAAACAACTTTGCTGTCACCACCTTTAAATAGGTGGTTACCACATTTTCAACCCTTTAAGGTGACGCCACGTTTACTCATGACCTATTGTCACAGGTTGAATAACACACGTAGCTTCTGGTTTAACCAGAGACTGATGCTGGAAATTCATGAGTGATGACAGTTATTCTACTCATCATTGCATCTTGTGTGAAAAGGTTGGGTGGGCGTCTCTAACAGTAAGACGTGGGAGGTGTTGGTTTCTACTTATTTATAAAGCCATTAATGGCATTATGCCATCATACGTCACTTAAACTGGTCCCATAGTCGTTTGACTCACTCCAGTGATTGGCTAATGCTCAAAGTCTTGCGTGCAAACACTGAATTTGAGAAAGCTGCTTTCAGTTTTTGTGCTGCACACACGTGGGACATTTAACACAGCACAGTAAAACTTAACACAGTTCTACCTAAAGGTCAAGTGACCCACTCTTGTTCTGGTCTTTTGATAATATTCAGCACACAGTGTTTCTCTGCAGAGAATGTTTATTTTTCTTGTTGTATATCTCTATAATCTGAATCTCCCTGGTGAGTTTCTGTACCTTTTACCTACTTTAATGTGTTATTACTCACTGAAAAGGTAAATACAATATAATTTTTCTCATTAGGTCTGTGATCGGGTCTGTTTAGTTTGGATGGACAGCCACTCCGATCTGGCTGCTTCTTGACGTAATGAGAATGAAATGAAACCATTTTCAGAATAAACAGATCATTTGAGGTGCCACAAAGGGCTGCCAGTGTGTGACTAGCCCTTGAAAACAGTGGGTGCGTTTGGACATTAAGTATGACGCACGTCCAGTTCCCTCTCAGTCTCTCAATGCTTCCTTTGCCAGCTGGAGAATAATTGCAAAATTAGAGGTTAATTATTTGCCTCAGGACTGAGGCCTTTCATATAGTTATGAAGGGGGGTGAGTTTTAAGTTGCTAAAAAACCCTTTAAAAATCTAACCAATAATTTAAATGACCTCCTGATGCAAAGTCTGAATTAGCAATATTTGCCTCTCAAATGTTATGGAGTGCAGTATAAATATCATATAAATATAAAGATCTCATGCACTTCATGCACCACTCTCACTTCTGTGTGGGAAATATGATGCTATACAAGCAGCAGCCAGCTAGCTTAGCTTGACACAAAGACTGGAAACAAGCAGAAACAGCCTGGATCCGACCAAAGGTGAACAAAATCTGCCCAACAGCTCCTCTAAAGCAATTAACACATTACAAAAACCCATACTGTACAGTAACCAAAGTGTAAAATCAACGTATTGTGGTCTTATGGGGTTTAATTGTTATTTATATATATATAAATATATATATTTATATATATATATATAAACTCCAGGAAGTGACAGATACAACAGAAAAAATAAACTGCACTGGAGTCTGAGCTCAGCTTATATATCAGCCTATAATCTTTAATCTTTTCTCGTGCATTTTGCATCCTGGTCTTTCTTACTCCTCCTTCTCCCCTGTTTGGTCATCAACCCTCAGTCCACATACTCTGGGAAACCACGAGCCTGACCCTTAATGCTGGCTGACCACTTTACAGGCACTCACAGCCACTGTTCAAACAGTGTTCAGAGAGCGGCTACATGCAAGAACACACAAGCCTGTTTGAACCACAGACTGTATGGTTTGACGGCAAATAGACAGTCCCCGCAATGTAAACACATACTGTAAAATTGTTCCCCAAAACATTTTATGGGAATAATATTGCACAATAGTCACAATCACTCAATAAATATTAGGATGTACACTCACATATGCCTACATCTCCATACTTGCATTACATCTTCTGCCATAAACACACTGTATATTGTTTACTAAGTAATATGAATAGTAATACAATAAGTACAAACATTTGTCCATGCTCACGATGTGGCCCTAGGGATGGCACTGTTTGTAGGCCCACCACTTTGTCACAGATTTAAATCACCCAACAATTGTTGGATGAATAAAGATGGCATTATGCAGACAGTTATGGTCCACAGAGGATAAACCCTGTTGACCTTAGTGATCCCCTGACTTTTCTTTTTGTGCCAATTAGCATAAACATAGTTAGCATGCTAAAACGGAGATGTGTAACACTTTGCTCAAAGCACCAACAGTTCATTACAAAGAGTATTAACATGTCAAAGGATTGTGCAGCTATTAGAATACAGTTCGTGTCTCAGGCCCGTTTAGGATGCATGAAATCAGATGAGGGATGCTGAGAGGAAAGACGTAATAGATGTGCCTGTCAACACTTGCTTGACAGTGACACATGCGCACACACAACACACACTGTGGTGTGAATGACACGTCCCTGTCTAAGTGGCACAAATTGAACCCCAACAGTTTCTACGCCGGCGCACAGCTACTGGCAGTGACGGAGGACCCTCGTCACCGGGCTGTTGCCTACGGTTCTGCCACCCAGTTAGACTCAGGCCTCTTGTCCCTCGGTGCCACTGCCAGTGTCACTAACAGCCCTGCTGGTACGGTCCATCACACCTCCTGGCTACCATTATCTAACTCATTGGAGTGGAGTCACTAGGTCATGGCACCTGCAGTCACGACCCTCGCCTAGAAAGTTACACTTGCGTCAGCGCTCCAAATGGTTCAAGCTCTGAGCTATTATCATTGCATTCCTCTCTGGGAAATCAATAGGGTTGAAAATAGCACAGTTCAGTGTTTAACGACGAAGAGTACACTCTGTCCACTGAACCACTGCGGCGTCTGAATAGCTTGCATAATGACTAATAAACTGTGTTCTGTAGTATCCCAACAGGTTTGTTTGTGCTGTATGAAAAAAGCTTAAAACGCTGTGAGCAAAATCCAAGAAGGACTTCAAAGCTGCAGATTGTAAACAAATTGTGAGAGATGAAAATCTAAAAGAAGAGAAGAAATGTGTTCCAGATGGAGCCTTTAGTGTTTTTCCTGTGCTGGCTTTACTGGATTTGCTGTAAAATTAATGTTTCCTCAAAGAACTATATGGCTGTGCCCTGAGGAACACAGAGACATAAAGAGAACTAATAGAAAATGGCCATTAATAGCTGAAAGAAGCTTCTTTTTTCCTCTGAGGAACTATTTTCACTGTTTACTCAACAGTTTCCGCATTTTAACCCTGAAGAATAATCCAAGTGAAAGCTCAAAGACAGAAACCTTTTCTCTCTTTATGAGAGCAGTCACAGAAGATGATTCAGACACATTCATGTCCACCTATACACACTAATGTCAGTCAGTCGGTCGATTGCTTGGCTCCAAGTTGAAATATGTCCACAACTATTATGTGGACTGACATGAAATATGCTGCTGACATTGATGATGCTCAGAGGATGAAGCCTCCTGTCTTTACTGACTTTTCTTCTAGTGCCACCATGAGTTGAAATTTTAAACTAGTGACATTACCGTCATCCACAGCTGTACTCTAAGTGCAAATTAGGAAATGTTAGCATGCTAACATGCTAAATTAAGATGGTGATGATGTTAAATTACATCTAAAACATCAGCATATTAGCATTGTTGTTGTGAATATACCAGCATGCTAATGTTAGCATTTAGCTCGAAGAGCCCCAGTGCAACCTATGGATGTATTATTCTCCTGTCTTCTGGTGAAAGCCCTGTGTCTGACACATACAACCACCCCACCCCTCTCCATATGCAGACTTTTCTTGCTCTTTATACTACATCCAATGACTTGCTGCTGTATTTGACGTGCTGCAATTGGGAATGGGCTGTTATGGGAATAAGTATTTCTGGGTCTATGTGTTTCATGTAATCCTGCAGTTTGTATTTAAATCAGGTGTTTGAACTGAAATAGAAATTATCTACTAGAAATAAAAAGAGGGGAACTCAGACAACATAAGTTCAGATACTTAGTGAAAGTGAAATATTTCAGTGTCATTTAAATTTCACATGATGTATTCAGTGGTGATTAAATATTTGTATTCTGCTGCTTTTACGATTCATATCCTTACGTCCTGTCTTTGCTCTTATAAAGATTTAATGACACTACAAGCAGGGGAGATCTTGGAGCATCCTTTTTGATCATCTGTTTTTGACCTGCTCACCAATATTATTAAGCTCAAACAGAGCAATATACTCCTCGAACAGTTATATATCTGAGTAATCGTATTTTAGAGAGCAAAAGCTTAAAGGTAGATCACATTGAGAAAACAGTTGTTCATGTGTTTCCACATGTGTGTTTTCCTTTTAAATGGAGTGAGTAATGTTTCTGTATATCTGAGCTATCTCAGAGAAACTCAGATTCATGCTCAGATGACTTTCCACTTGCAAACACACAGTTTGCCTTCAGAAAAGGAGTCCAGGGGAACCTTGGGTTGATTCGCGATAGGAAATGCCTCTTTAGCCAACAGGAACGCAGCACAATGGAGCACATTGTGAGGAATCACAGGGTTTTTATGAGGCCGTGAAGTGAGAGCAGGAGGCAGCAGAGAGGAAGAACATGTCCTGGTTTTAATTTTCTCATTTTGCGTCATTCCTTGGTCAAAAGGTATAAATCACAAGCATGTCATATCATGAAAGGATAGATATCCCAGCCCCCTCCAGCTCTCCAGCTTTTATCTGCAGATCCACAAGAAAATCTATTTGAGGAATGTGATTTTTGTCAGCGTCAGATTGACAGACATGTGAGAGTGTGTGAGAGAGAGCGTGTTTGAGTTACTGAATTAGAGAGAAAAAAAGTCAAACCGATGGAGGGCAAAGCAGCTGTTTGCTCTGATTTGTCTCTTGCGTCATTCTCAGGCCCCTCAGGGGGAACACAGCAGTTTGAAACTAACCTTTGCACTGTATTGGGAGGAGAGGGGGGGAGACAGTTTACATTTATGTTGGTTGCAAGAATGTATTTATTTTTTCTCAGATTTTCTGACAGCGTCCCTCTGGAGAGACTCAATGTTGAATAATCACGTCTCTGTTTCTGTTTTGATCTCTATCTGAACTCCAGATGTCAGCCAAGTGTTAAACAATTCCTGTGCAAAGGACACGCTGGGTTGTTTTATCCTATCGAAGAGCTTTCAATAAGAACTTCATTATTGATGTTTTTTATATCTGAAATTTGAATTCTCTGTATATTTTTGTAAATATAAACTTGATTCCCATGTGTTCCTTTTCATTCATGTTATTTCAACACCTGCACATTTGGCGCTGTGTTTGTCCTGCATTATAGTATGAAAACATTAGACTGAATTTTACAGTTTAATATTATGCTTAATATTATATGTATTTTTTTAGCTTTTAACATGTACATTCATCGCTCAACATTAATCCATGCACATTGTAAAATTCATTGTATATACATTTTTATTGCCTCATTTATTGTTTATTTTGTATTTTGCACTACATCACTTAGTCTTTTGTTTGTTTGTTTGTTTGGGTTTTTTTTGCCTTTTTTGTCCTCATTGAGCTTTATTTTTATGCAAGTACATTCAGTGCAATGTTCAGTGCAAACCGGATTCAGATTCCTCATTTGTGCACACACGCTTGGCTCATGAAGCTGATTCTGATTCTTAGCTGTGTGAGATCACGGTTTTGAAATTCAGTAATAAATTACCAATAGCAACAGTTACCAATCCTATCAACGTTACTTTGACTGTTTGGGGGTTGGCTTGCTTGCTCTCCTTGGGGTTTGATGGTGGGCTGGTCTCTCTGAGGTCAGCAGACAGATCCGTTGGCTTGTTGACACAGGGAGGGTTCACCTATCAACTCAAATGTTGTGTTCTTGTGATATCGTGTGTTTTTGTCTGGGTGGAGAGCTGCTGCATACAGTTGCTCTTACAGGGATGAATAAAGCAATATTGAAAAGAACAGCCAATGTGAGGTGCTGGTAATAAGCCCACATGGCCCACACAGTAATTCAATGAGTAATGTAACTGTTGCAGTTGAGTAATTAACAATATGTAATATGTAGTGAGCAATTCATTTTTCAACATTTTCCAATAACTTATCCAAACTGTCCATACGTTACCCCCTGACTGTTATGGTTTTCACCAAGGTTTTCAGAACAGGACCCAAAGATGCGGACCAGAGAGAAGGCAGGTAAAAATAACACAAATTTATTAACAACGAAAAGCGCACTCAAAAGGAGTGGAACAAACAACGACAAGCGAAAAGCGCACTCTAACAGAGTGGAAATAACTGAGGGAGCTCCGTACGACGGGTCTGAGGCAAGGCACACGTGGAAGTGGCAGACAGGCAACTGAAACAAAAGAAACACACCTTTAATGGTGGAGAACAAACACATTAGCACACTCACGGTAGCTAGAGAGAGAGTACTCACGATAAATGATCACAAACGGGCCTGGAAGGATCTCAGGAGGAAGGAGACTGGAACAATCCAGCGACAGCTAGGAGAGAGCTCTCTCCTTAAATACTGTGCCCGATGAGCCTGAGGAGCAACCGGCGTGCACAGGTAGGCGGAGCTGGCCAGGTGTAGGACACACCCAGCTGCACAGGCAGGGGAGGACAGACAAGAACACACAGGGAAAAGGGAAAAAAGGAAACACAAGGGAGAGACACACTGCCAGATCCAAACACTGACTGAGGTAATGCACACAGTGCTCAAATCACACATGGGGCTAGCAAGTTACTTAGCTAGCTAAGTGTTATTATAAGCAACAACTGGTCCCCAAGCTAGTTAATTGGTGGTGCTGCTGCTGCTGCTGTTAAAATTGAAGTGATATTAACAATTACTTTCAGTTCCCACTCATACATTCTGCACCATTCAAGTTACAGTACCAACATCATCCCTCTGTATAAACTCATGACCCCTGGAGGACACTAATGTGGGGCTGCAACCACATCAGAATAAATAAATAAAGAATAACTAAAACTTATATTTCTTTTTTTGATATTTCTTTCTTTCTTTTTTTTTTTTTTTTTTTACCAAAGATGTACACAAGTCAGAACACACAACAGGGAGACATACATAAACCGATTTCATAGCAAAAATCTGTTTGATTTTGGAGGCGACAAGTAGTAACAGCACTGTAAGCCAAAAGGAAGAAGCAGCCAAGCACAGACAAATCTGTGTGGTCGTGGTCTTTGAGGTGAAGCACAGGCCCACCAGCTGCCACGCACAGAAATCTAGAAATGTGAAAATGACGGGTGGACACATTTCAGGCACTCTCTGCGTGCCGATGATCTAAAAGTGAGGCGTGCACAGAGAATCTAAAGAAAAAAGATAACTGGGGCAGAAAACCACAAGTGCACAAGATCACTGGCACACAGACCCACACATACACAAACACACAAGTCTGGTGGTGCCTCTGAGAAGAGTTTGATGCTGATGTGCAGTGAAAGGCAGAGGTGGTGCATTAGATGGAGAGTAGAGCTGCTGTGAGTCAGACTGTGCTGCCGTGTCAGCTTGTCCAGACAGACGCTGCTCTCCAGGCTGTGTGTAGGTGTCTCTCAGGGGACAGTCGGGCTTTTCTGTTGCGAAACCCAGGAGTTCAGGCCAGCAGCCGCTGCAGCTTTTCAATACTTCATGACATGCAAGGGCTGCCTGCCTGGTAACACAGCAGAGCACTTCATTTGAGGGTCACAGTGCCTCAGAATAAAATGTTTTTAAATCAGACGTCCATTAACAGATTATCTGTGGCCTCACTGTTTTTGAACAGCTCATTGTATGAGAGAGACACAATAAGCATTTTGGTTTGTGTTTCTAGCTTCTTCTAGCTTCAACCTTTAGTTTGGATTCCTATGTCCTTTCTGCACTGACAGTTATCAAAGTAATTTCTCAGCCACCATGCAAAACAACCTACTGTTTGTTCACTGAAACAGTTTGTGCACACTGCACTACTACACACTGACCAACAGAGAGCTATTTTGCACAACATTAAAAATTTTTTGTTAACTTCAGCACCATGAAATGGGATAGGCAAACTGGTGTCGAAGCTGCAACCATCAAAATTCTGCAAAGTCCAACATTTCCTTGATGACAATTATTATTTGACTTTATTTATCATGTATACCACACATTAATTAACATGAGTATGATGTTAATGTGGCAGATTTATCTGCAGCCCCTTGGACTGTTGGTCAGATTATTGGATTAACAACTGTGTGGTCCTCATAGATTTGCAGCAGCATAATTTAATTAATCAGTAAGTCAGCTGGTGGCCTTTTATAAGAAAGAAAGAAACAAGAAAGGCCTGAACAAAAAGTCACAACAATATACAGTACAACAAAGCAGACAGTCATCACACACACAGTTAAACCATTCCAAATTATTAGAATGACTCGTATTAAAAATATCAGTGGGTAGGACTTTAAAAACCCTCAGAAGAATGAGAGAGTGTCTCAACACACACAGGGCTGTAGCTCTGATAACAGAGAGGGTCAGCTCTTAAATGTCGGTTTGTTTGTTTGTTTGTTTGTTTGTAGCTCCAGATGTGTTTATGGTGAGAAAAATTAAGAATGTATGTGTGAAGGAATTTCTATTACAGGCCTTCTGTACAGTTAGGAGCCCAGAGGTCTCAAGGATGGACAACACAGAGACCTCAGACAGAGAGACATTAACATAATATTTAGAGACCATTCTAGCAGACAGCAGATGGGAAGTCTCTCTCTGTTCTTGCTATGGAGGTAGCCAAGGTCTTATAGATAAACTGTACAGGCATAGACCTGACCAATTCAAGGAGGATTGCTCGAGTCCTTTAAAAAGGAATGAGGTCAAAGTGTCCTCAGTTAGAGGGTTGGAGGTCAGGGCATACATAAGTACGGTAAGAGCTATTGTTTGGTTTTGACTATCCAATAGAGTACCACAAATGTTGATGGGAGGTATAGAATATGCCCTGCAATCGACTGGCGACCGGTTCAGGGTGTACCCTGCCTCTCGCCAGCTTGACAGCTGGGATAGGCTCCAGCCCCCCCGCAATCCCGGAAAGGGATAGTCGGTATAGATAATGGATGGATGGATGGATGGATGGATGGATGGATGGATGGATGGCATAGAATATCTGTAATAGGGCATAGTTCAAGGAGTAGAAAAGAAAAACATGTGACATTGGGGGTATTAATACACCCCATTAGAAAGGACATCTTCAGGGTTTGGTGTGGCACTACTTTGGTTCACTTGTGGACATTGTGTTGCACATCATCTTCTCCTTGATGCATCAAGCCTGCAATAAATACTTCTGAATAAGACATCTGAGGTCTCCCGGTGAACTGCTTCCTACAGCTCACAAGCATTTCCACCAAATTAAGTCTCTCTGGAGAAATGCCTGCCAAATGAAATTAATGTTGTAATGTTGTGTATGTTTAGTCTTTTTGAAAATATGTCCCTGAGTTTTTATTCTTCAGCTACATGAATTTATATTTCTACACCTCACAGTGGAATGAAAGCACCTTTATTCTGCCTTAACGTGAGTGATTCATAAGCATAAAAAACATACAGTCTTTTTGAGGTGATGTAGGGAAATATTCATTGTTTTTTCTCAGTTAAAATGAAGATATTTTCGAGGTAAGTTTGCCTTCCTGTGCAGGATTTTGATGAGAAAATGGATAAAAAACATGAACTTTCCACAAAAACCCATTGAACTTTGAGGCGAGTTGCACACTGTTCAGGCTCTTTGCTCATGCGGCTGTTTGCAGTGGACTTTAAAGCACATTGACATTTGTATCAGCAGCCTTATGCAGTGGCTCAGTAAACTTATTTTTTGCCACCTTACCACTTCAGTGTCTCTGCTATCAGTGACTTCAGGCTTATGTAAGTGTTACAGTCTCTTTTTTCACAGACGGGTAACATGAGCTTCGGCACAGGAGTTTATAAGCACCAAACTGCTTCTCACGCAGCTGCTATTAAACACAAGTGTCTCTTTATTCATCGCAGTTAAGTGGCAGATGGCGTGCTGTGTGTGCTTGATTTAATGCAGCAGATTTTGAAATATCAGTGAGAGAAATTTAGGCCCTGAAGGGTGTGTGCATGCTATATGTTTTGGTGACTGTGTATGTGTTTGTGCCAGATAATAGCAGAGATGCATTTTGTCGTTCTGACTCAGGAGCTTTTCCATTTTGAGAGCCCCCATCCTACCATCTGTTTTTTTCATCTCTTGCGTCAATGCCTCCTCACTGTCACTGAGTGAAAGGGTTTTCCCACTCAATTCCCCCTGAGAGCTGCTGCCAGACCTGCTTTATTATTGTAAGCCCTGCACTCTCACAGACCAATGGGTCTCAGTACAAGCTGGCGAGAAAACTTCTGGGGAAATACTGAATAAATTTCCTGACTAACTTCCTTGTCTGCTTTGTTAGCGTGCTGGTATTTTCCAAACAGGTGTTTGTCCGGCGATATAGTAAACTAATCTGTCATGTTTTCCCTCCATGAAACCAACACAAGATCATGACGTCAACAGGATGTGAGCTCACTTCCTCTGAACAGAGGGCTTGTTCCTGTCATTTGACTTAAGGTCATGCACTAACTTCGTGCTACAGAGACAGGAAACAACTGATATCACTGAGCAGCTTGGAAGTGTGGGTCGAGTCTGGTAAATGAAGAGAGACACAGCTGAGCAGAGGATTTACAAAGTGATGGACAAACAGCCTGAAGGGATCTGAGTATGTGACCCAGAATGTGGCAGCAGTGGACCAATGGGAGAGAAACAAAGAGGCAAAGAAAAAGCAAATTTCTTAGAGGAGAGCGATAATTTCCTCAACAAATTCAACAGAGCCTCATGACTGCTGGGCTGGAACAAAATATTGCTTCTTGTCTCAAACAATCTGTTCTGCTTATTCCAAACTTGCCCTCATACTCAACCCCTCTCCCAGCCCTCCGTCCGGTTGTGCTAACACACATGACCCATTTAGAGAAGCACAAACACACACACACACACACACACACACACACACACACACACACACACACACACACACACACACACACACACACACACACACACACACACACACACACACACACACACACAGTGATCACACAAGATTTCTGCAATCTTGTATAACCAACAGTTCTGAAGAATGAAAGACAGACTTGTAAACATCTTGCAGACTGTTGGCTGTATTGTGGAGCTGGACTAGCTGACGTCAATGCAGGCTGATGACTTCATGTGTCTACTGCAGCCTGAGGAGGTGACAGACAGGCTGAATGACTGACAGAGAGACAGAAAGGAGGCACGTGTAAACAAACACACTGCAGTTTATGAGCGTGCGTGTTTATGTTGGAGGAGACAAATGCTCATTGTTGCATATTAATGTTGTTATGAGCCAAATGCAACATTGCATCATGATTCGGCTGCAGCCCTCTTTTCCTCATGGACACAGAAACATATGCGGGATGAGGAAAACTGTGTGTGTGTGTAATTCAGTGTGTGTTTGTTCAGGTGAGACCAAATGAAAAGAGTGAAAACCTTAGGAGCTCTGTTAACCTGTTCACAAACTTAATGTGGCCAAGCATCGTTTTAACCCAATAACGTATTTAAATTCTTCTTTTCTCATCTAATAAAAAAGTCTAATCTAGCAAATCAATAAACAAATGTGAATGATTATTTTTATATTTTTAAAGCTAAAAACCATTTTGTTTTAGTTAAATAGAATTTTTTTTAGCAGCTTTTCAGTATGATGCACTAAACCTTTACACTATCAGTTGATGTCCTCTCTGGCAGACATGAGGTCCAACTCCATGTGTTTTTATATGAAATGTAACATTCCTCCAGGAAACAGGAATAATTGTAAACTGTATAGATTTTTTAACCTTTAGCCTTTAATTTTTTGACTTTAGTCTCGATGGCAGCAGTGGGAGTTTGGCACTGCAGGCCGCCATTAATTATACGAATGGTAATTTGACCCTCGGCTTGTTTGCACGTTCGAAATGTCGTTAAGCAAAACACAGACATCCAATTAGCTCCAGATGAGCAGCCAGCGCCTGCAGTTCCATCACCTTAAAAAGTAAAAGTAAGGCATTGTCATGCACTTTTTTCGCTCTCAGTTGAGAAGCACCAAGCGAGTGCACTGCTCTAACTATATTTGCTGGACCTCTCTGACTTTCACTGGAGAACGGATTGCATTTATTCTTCTGCTTCCCATGCTGCGATGATGGCTGCAGGTTAAAAGCTTGGCAGTTACAGTCAGTGTGCTGTGGTGCAGTTATCTGAATTTCTTGTACTTTTGTTGGTCCATAATTCCTTTTGCATCTACATTAACTTATGTTCGGGACACTGGAACAACCACCTGCATGACTGAAATGAGGGCTCTTCAGACATGTTATTAAATGGCCTGATTTAGCAGAAAAGCATATTATTAAGCTTTATTAATTCAGTCTTATATTTCAACATGAAGCTATAGAAATAAAATGAATCAATTTCCCTTTTTTTTTCTTTTCACTCAAGTTTAATCCCTTTTGTGAAGCCGATGGACAATTAGGGAACAATGCCAAAAGCTGAAACAGCTGCCAACCAATGCATGAGGATTAAAGCCCAGTAATTTGGTAGGGCCAATATATCGCCAAGCCATTAGCTTGTTGCGGATAGGTCAGCATCAGCATATATGTCAGCCGATAGGTATCAAGAAATGAGTCGAGATGAACCAATGTGTCCACCAGAGAGCGCTGACAAGGTTGATTGTCCTCCTGGAAAATGTTCTGCTCAGTACAAAACATAAATAACAACCCTTTAATAACCAAATTTAAGGGAGTGTAATCAAAGGTTTTTACTTATGTGATGAAAAAAAGACAGACTTTTTTAGACTTCGAATATAAATTACCAGCATGGACTCCATTCAGTGCTGGGTGCAGTCAAGCTATAGTCTCAGTCGGACTGAGGCAAAAAGTGGGATAAAGTGATTAAATATTTGTAAAGTGTAATTAATGGAATAGGTATCTGTGTGTGGGTCCCAAGAAAAAATGGCTTCTTGGAATTTTATTTATGATAATTATGACTGTTCATAAAAAAATTGTTAAGATTTTAATGACTGAAAGGTAAATGCTAAGCAAACATTTTTCAGTGGCCAATTTTAAGGTTAATATTTTCTTTTTTTAAATTTGATTGTATTTTATTCCATTCTGATACGAAATTACAGAGGGAAGATGAACAATGTCAGGGCTCTTAGTGGTGCAGGAATAAGCAGCGGGTGACAAGAGCTGCTGATAGCCATGATACTCACCAGCGACAGGCGGTCACGTAGCAACAAAGTAGTTGCACTATCTCTGGTGTCACAAGCCAAGTGTAACAGGAGCTGGAGGCCCAGGAGTCAGGCTCAGTGACACATCCACCCTCAGACTTCAAGTCCTCCAAGTTTCCACAGAGACATAACTTCTGACACTCCTGTGTCATGATTCAACCACGTGGTGGAATTCGGCACTATGACTCTCTGATTATTGTTCCTGTTCTGCTCTATCACTTCTCTTACATATATTGTACAAAGTTCCTGCCGAGAAAGATGAAACACTGACGAGTGAGATAACGCAATTAAGTAACAAAAGCAGTAAATCACATGAATAACTCTACTGCAACCAATCAAGGTCCATTTTATGTCTCCTCTCTGGGGACAGCTGTGGCCAGAGGCACTCATGTGTTTGGGTTGTCCGTCCATCCTTCCCATTCTCATGAACGATGTGTCTTAAGCGCGCATTGAGAGAATTCCTTCAAATTTGGTGCAAATGTTCACTTGGACTCAAGGATGAACTGAACCTTTGTGGCCAAAAGTCACTGTGAACACACACAGCACATTTTTGGCCATAACTCAAGAATTCATATGCTGGTTATGACAAAATGTCAAACAAAGTGGCTTTAGTGGCACTTTAGTGGTGTTTCAGTGGACCTTTGCAAGTGGTTAACCTAAGAAACAACCACAACATAAACGTCAGCATTCACCACCGTGGTACTGAAAGTTTGTTGCTCAGTTAATCCACGGGACAATCAAAGCTACGCGCCCTTAAAAAAACAAAACGACAGTCATCCCGGAGCACCTTGGTACTGAGGTAACCGATTGGCTGCTTTGATAACAAGACTAAGAGATTAGAGCCATGCTTGCAGCTCTTTGAGTCTGTACTTGAGCACAGTGGTGCTTTGAGCTAAATGCTAACATTAAGATGTTAGAATCATTTAAATGTCATTTTAAGAGTTGTTCTTTCTGTAAGTAAATTGCTGCATTTTTTTTTTTTTAATCCATGATTGTTGTCATTTTTTGTCACCGTTTTCTCTGAATTAGCTAGCTAGCTATGGGGGATGGTGGTTGATTGATACACTAAAATGGCGGGCGGGGGTGGGGGGTGGAGGTGATGATCTGAAGATCTGGATGTGGTAAATTGAGTTTTTTTTCATTGTTAGCCATGCTAGCAGCATTGTTATACTGAAATATACAACAAATATACAACTACTGGATGGACTGCAAGGAAATGTGCAAACAAACCAAAAGCCAAACCGAGATGGAGAACATGGTAAACATTGTACCTACCAAACAACAGCATGCTACAGTAGCACTGTTATTGTTAGCACATTAGCTTGCTAATATTAGCATGTAGCTCAAAGCACCACTGTGCCAAAGTACAGCCAAAATGACTGTAGACAACAATGGAGGTTTATGGCACATGATTGTTTCTAATGGTCTGAAATCATTGTTGGTTTTGGGCTTTTCGTTTCACAATGTAAAAACAATCATGTATCACCAGCCGGAGAGAGCAAGTAAGTCTTTGAAGAACCTGAAAGGTGAGATGGACAGTGAACAAAGAGAAGTTTAGTGACAGAGAATTTGAATTTGCATGTGTGTTTATATGAGATTGTAATTAAGCACACAGCTGCTGAAGTTTACCGCTCAGTCTGAGAGAGTAATGGAATGTAATGCCTGTAATGGAATGCTCACCCAGATGCCAAAGCCTGCTGTACAATATTAACGGAGCCCAAAGTGCGTCATAGCTCTCACAGCTGACTGACTGTGTGTGTGTGTGTGTGTGTGTGTCTGTGAGTGTGCGTGTGACTAAGTGTGTATGTGTGCTATGCTTCCCTTTAATCCCTCCCTACTGTAGTGCCACACCAGTCTTATGCTGATGTATGAGCCTCCAAATTACAGCCCTGGGTGGTGTCGCCACAGTGAAAGAACAATGGCAGCACTTAATCTAATGTGCAGTGTGAGTGTGTAACATTAGAGCTATGAAAGAAGTGCGAGATAGTGAAGTAAATTAGCTATATGGTGTTTCGGTTCCTCGGGCCTCATTTAAGACATTATAGTGTGTAGTTCATTTTAAACTTGAAGGGATGGTAATGATGATGTAGTACACACTACATTATGTGTATTTTTAAGATAAGGTGTAAGTTTCATCATTTCAGATATGAGCACACGGACATCATTGCAGCACAGTCCCATTAACAGAGACACATTCACAGAGGCTCCACTATCAGAATCAGAATCAGAATCAGAATCAGATATACTTTATTGATCCTGGGGGAAATTGTTTAAAGTATGTGGTAACTACCACCATGGCCATTGCTACCACTGAGGATACAAAGGTCATGTTTTCAGTAATATTCCTGGAAATCTTGGACAATCTAATTTTAGGACTGACTGTAAAATTTTTTGTATTTGTTTGTGGGTGTTCTTGTGCGACAGGGTGTTACCTCACTATTCCTGAAACCTTTGCTATGGCCCTGGTCATCTGCATGAGTCATTTTTTCTTCAAATTCACACAATAGCCACTTGTCAGACTTAATACCATTTAATTTTGCTCCCAGCAAGTTCCGACTGTTTTTCAACGGTCCTAATTCCAGATATGGGTGTGTTGATCTAAAGGTCAGGCTCAACGCCTCTTTCATATACAAAACACTCAAGCTTCACAGAAACCAAAAGAACTTGTGTGTTCATATGTCCCTCATCAACAAGTGAACTCAAGAATTTGCAATTGTGCAATGTCACAATAAAGTTTCCCTCAAAATACACACAGTGGTTCCAAGAAAAACCACCTGAATCCTGAATCTTGACTTCACTGTGTGAGTTTTGCTTCAACACATGACAACTGACAAATAGTGTGGAAGGCCAATCTACGAAACTTCCATTTCTCTATAATGCCATGTGATTAACAGCATGTCCAGGGTGTTAACAAAAACAAACAGGAGAGTTCTTTCCTCACCTTTGTTACACACTTCCTCCATGAACTAAAGTCAGTTTTATTTATACATCCCAGAGTCACATTTGTCTCAGAGGGCTTTACAATGTCAACATCATCAGAAAGACTGAAATTCTATTCTTAGATCCTCGATTTGGCTAAGAGAGACTCCACTGAAGTGAGATGTGTGCCAGTGAATCAACTCAAATAGCAAATATGAGGTGCTTTGGACTTGCGGAGGACCACTGAAGCGTGACTTTAAACTTGCTTTAACAGATTTTTTTGTGACTTGGGGCAGCAGAAATAAGCTGTGAACACAGCATTAAGTTGATATGGCAAACTTGTCAGCAAGCAGCTGCTTATTTACTCGCCCAACTGTTATGTAGCAACATTCACATTCATTTGGAGTTGTGTTTGTGTCCATCTGGGTGGTTAGACAAAGCAAGTTTGACACAGCCAGCCTTTCTTTGCGTGAGGCTCAGCAGCAAATCAGGACCACCAATAAAAACAAAAACCAAAGTAACCATAAACCTATATTTAATGCGCCTTCATCATCCTTTGATTGTTTGGAGGGTCTGCTGTGTAAAATTCAAAGTGTTAATATGACCTGAGGCAAACAGGAAATCATTCATCTGGATTCATAGAACACCCCTATGATGAATGTTAAGTCCAATAATCACTCTCTTTTAACTCTGTTTTGGTCTCCACCAACTCTTGATGGAAATATCTGGCTCTTCAGCCACTAAAGGCTCCACTATGTTCATCAGCTAGTCACTGACTGTGTCTGTCTCCTGGTTTTTATGGTGAAATGATGTTATGGGAGCGCTTGAGGGAACCAAAATAGTAAAGTCATGAACTGGACACCTTAACAATGAGCTGAAACTCACTGAAGCTCTGTAAAGCTGAGGGGAGCTGCAGGTTCAGGTGATACTACTGTAGGTTCATCACTACAATTCACATTGTTTTGGCATTGTCATGTGATAGATTGTTATTCTGGAAATCTAGATTATAGCTGCTTTAAATTATTTAATGTAACTTAAAAGAATGTAACCTCTGAATTGGGGTCAGAATAAAGAGTGAGATAAGGACATGAACCTATGCTGCATTTCCAGATTATCTCAGTAACTATAGTGTCTTTTCCTCATAGTTTGAGTTGCAGTAGGTGGTGTTTGTTAGCCTATATCTACTGCTGGTCATACTAACCGTTCAATCTTTATATCGTGAAGCTGTTCATTCATTATTATTAAACCTTTGTTCAACCAGGTAAATCCCCTTGAGATCACAAAAACTCAACTGGAATGCTGTTTCAAAATGAAAAAACTGAAAGGTTTCCGTGGCTGTTCCCAGGCGGACCAGAGAACTGGCTGATGTAGCAGCAAATTCTGTTACGCAGAGCCCTGTTGTGCACTTCCGAAAGTTGTTTATTTACTTTGCTCTGAACCTCCACGAGTTCCACAAATCCTCTGGTATTCATACTTGTCCTACCAGAGAGCTTGATTATTGGCAGTGACGCATGTGTACAGTTTCTCACTCACGTACACACATTTGAGAGGGTCCTAATCTCACGGTGTGGAGACAGATCCAAAAGCCCCTTCAAGTCGCCTTCTGGGTGTGTTTTTATGTGCTTTACATCATATTCAGGCCACTGGGTTTTTTGTACAGTAACTGTGCCACTTCATAGTGTCTTATGCAACAGTTCTCGTGGCTGACACAGTATCATTGACCTTATGAGTCTGAGTTTCCCTCCGTCATCAGACATAAAGTTCCTCTCTCATCCCTTGCTGTTACACTTTTCTCTCCAGCTTCTGCCCCCACCCCCCACCCCCCCGCCCTAATCTTCTGTCTCTTCTGCTTCTGTCCACACAGAGAGATTCTGGAAGCCTCTTTGCTGAATGCACTTTCACTTCTGATAAGTGAGTTACTTATTCAAAACTCTCTGAATGTTTTATGGTGAGCGGTCTCTGAGCAGAAACTTGGATTCTTTTCACTTTGTGTGTGTGTGTGTGTGTGTGTGTGTGTGTGAGAGAGAGAGAGAGAGAGAGAGAGAGAGAGAGAGAGTCAGAGAGAGTGTGTGTGGGAGAGGGAGAGTAGGGAGTGAGGAGTGAGACAGGTTAGGTCCAAGTGCTCTTCACACATAAGTGTGTAATAGTCCCATCCATATCCTAAAATGCTTTGCAAGTTTCATCTTACTCTCAGACAAGGATAACAATATTGTATTTTTTCTTACTGTAAACAAATACCATGAAGATCCCTCAACCAACCACCAACTGATCCTAACAAGTTTTATCTGTGTAGACAAAGCCTGGTATATCTTATTCTTCCATGCCATTGAGATCCATTGTTGTCCCAAAACAACCCCAAAACTGGGTGACATGTCCCTTCATTACGCTGAACATGGGTGCTGCAGTTCATATTGACTCAGTCCCAAAACACTGAGCTGCTTCTGTGGATACTCATAGTAGATCAAATTTGTATTCATCTGCAGGTGACAATACCCCTGTTTGAGTAACAGGAGTCAAATTCCTGCATTGAAAACCTTACTTAAAACAAAACTAAAAACTACTTAAGTATCAAAAGTAAAAGTACTCATTGTGCAGTAAAATGGTCCCTGATATTTATGGATTACTGCTTCATTAATGTATGTGTATTTTACTGCAGTAGATGATTAAAGATGTGCTAGATTCAACTACTTTATACACTGTTTGGTAGTTTAGTCAACAGCAATACGATCATCCTATATTTGCTGCTGGCTGTCCTGTGAGAACCATGTATCATATCGTCAGCCTGTTTTCAGCTTTGTGACCATGTATTTTTGAGCTAATCTAAGAAGGTTTTGAGAAATTTCTCAACCCATACAGGAACCTTTCATCCCTCAGTTTATCTAAAAAAAGTCATAATCATAATCATAATCATAATCATAATCATAATCATAATCATAATCATAATAACATTTGAAGATCCATGGTTTTCACAGGATAGGAAAGAAAAATTGTAATGTGAAAAGTAATTAATAACTAAAATGTCAGACAAATATAGTGGATTAAAAGGGTACAGAATAACACCAGAATTATCCTTTTATTTCAACACTTTTCATACACTTAAGTGACTTTATGAAAAATATAGAATGACATTTTAATATTTTCCTGCTCATTTTTTGTTGTATTGCTGCTTTTATGTAAGTAAAGACTCTGAAAACGTACATCTCCTAGTCTTATTTACCTTTCCTCTGCTTCTGTTCTGTTCATGCAGTGGAGCACTGCGAGCTCAGGGACGACCTGTTCTGTCCACACTGAGTCCTGTGTTTTCTCTGCACTGGATGACCCAGACAGAACTATCCCAACCCTTCAGTTCAATTTACATGCACAGATACACAATAATCACCGCAGTTATAAACCGGATCACTGTTATATATCTGTCACAGAGATGGATCCGGAGCACTCAACAGATAGAAAACACTGACTTGTCCAAGGATAGTTTAGGAAGGCAGGAAGTACTGTGGGATCATCTTTGCAATGTGATTACATAAGAAACAACTGTCTGCCAAATTTTCCAAGTGCTGTCAGTACTCCAGGAGTCAGTGTTTGTTTAGATTTAACTGCAGCCTCTGACAGCCACAACTGATATGCATTCAAAAGGTGTATCTCAGTCATTCTGAAGCTCTGACTTGGTTTCGGTCTTATATCTCAAAGCCTAGAATTCCCCATGAGAATAAATATTCTTTGTGGAGTTCCACAAGGCTGTAATCTAGGTCCACTACTCCTCAGTGTTTGTGACTATTATTATCTTGCACAAGCACAATATTCATTTTCATTTTAACTATAGGACACCTAACTGAATACAGTGAAAATATTAGCCTCATTCATACCTTAAAGCCTGTGTATCCAACATTAATATGTCTTAAGCCTAATATTTGTCTTCCAGTAAATATGTCGCATTATGAAAGAGGCAGTTGTCAGTTAACAGAATTGAAAAGAGACATTGAGGTGAAGAAATTCGAGTGTTTTTATTGACTCAGATCTAATTTTCCAGCTATTAATCAGTAATAACATTGAGGCAATATTCTTCTTCTATCTTTAAAAAATCTTTCTGCGTTTGACATGTAGAAACAAGTGCTTGATTATATTGTATGATATTACTCTGCAGTGCTCTTAGATCTTAGATCACAAAAAGGCTTTGAAATAATTCAATCTTGTTCACAAAGCTAAAGAGGATATTATTCATTGTGTTTGTGAACATGGTTTAGAGTGCATGGCAGTTTATGAAATGCTCAAATGTTGGGTATTTAAACAAAGATATATCTGTGTGTGTCACACAGCGTTGTGTGCAACAAAAAGCTTGTTGGTTTATATGAGGTCACGCCTGCACAGCGTTCCTTTCCCACAAAACCCTCACGAGCATCTCCCTGAGGGTCATATGCCAAATGCCAAGCCATATGTTACATATATATGCGTGTGTGCGCACGTGCGTGTGTGTGTGAGTGTTGTATTACTCATCTTGTAGGGACCTAAATCTGTTTATACAGTCAAACCATGGGGACAAAACACAACTCACCATAACGTAAATCTGAGTATTTAGGGTGAAGACTTAAGGTTAGGTGCAAGTTTGTGTGTGTGTGTGTGTGTGTGTGTGTGTGTGTGTGTGTGTGTGTGTGTGTGTGTGTGTGTGTGTGTGTGTAAGTCAGTGAAGTGGCCCCTCACAGTATAAATCTGTACACGTGCTGAGCAGTAGATCAACACATTTGTAAGTCTGTTCAGTCCAGCAGGAGTTTGAATGGAGATTCACTTCTTTCTATCATCTAGCCACAGATAATGAGCAGGCAGCGAGCAGCTGAGTTCACTTGGCTCACAGATAGTTTGGCTTCTCATCTTGCCGTTGCGTCACTTGACTCCCACGTAGCCTTTCCTGTCAGACGTCAGACACCTGTCCGTTCTCAGTTTTATGAATAACCGGCCAGCAGGAGGGTAATCGGGCCCAATGCATCATCTCTGTGCATCATAGTATTATCACAGGGTGCCAGTGCATCATCAGTCTGCCTTGTCATCAGTTAGTGAAAGAGGATGAGGTGCAATGAGCAGTGTTTTGTTCAGCAAAGTACTGACAGTCATTGGCAGTATTTTCTGCTCCTCTATCATCCGTATTCGGACTTTCTTTAAGACTGGCCATTTTTTATATGCAGTATAAAATCTGGAGAAGATAATACAACCCTGCAACTTAACCAAACAACTATCACATGATTATATGTTAAATAAATCAGCATTTGGGAATGCATAATGAAGTTTGTGGCATTATTACCAGCAGTCTTTATTGTTACTGATGATTACCAGTAACACTGACAATTATTAATTCCTAATCACTATTACAGACATACTATTGACTGGCTTCATGTTTATTGCAATTATATATATATATATATACATGTGAGTCAAAATTAAAGAAATTCAAACAGCCGACAGTTTAGGAAGTGAACTTTATTTCAATAAATAGCCACATAAATAAACAATCTTTCTTGAACTTACATTCTCTCTACTTTCTCTTTCTCTTTCTCCTTCCACCCACACACACACACACACACACACACACACACACACACACACACACACACACACACAGACATGCACATGTTCACACAGTCAAGTAACAAATCAGGAAAAAATAAATGAAAATGAAATACTTCTTATTATCCAAAGTTTATCAAAAAGGGGTCCTCTTACAGATTTGCATCAATAGTCTTAGTGTTTCAATAGTTTTGTGAAGTTTTCCATCATGAGAAACAAAAAAAACGAGTCATAAGAAATATGAATAAAGTGCAGTTTTTGCTTCTGGTTCCAAAGCAAGTTCAAAGGTCAGATTCAGAGCAGAGAGGTCAGAGAGGGTAAAAAAGGGGCCAGTAACTGAGCCATTCATCTTTCTTTCTTCAGTGTAGTGATCAGACGTGGAGACCTCTGATCATGGGTTTGTTCAGATAAAGGCACAAGTGTTGGTAGTGAGTGCAATCAACCAAAAATTATTGGATAGAAATATTAACACTGCATGTTTCCAACGCAGAATTTGGTTTGGAAAAACACTGCTCTTCTACAAGATGCTTCACAGATATGAGAGAACTAGCTAAGGTTACAATATCATACATCTCTTGCAGTTTTCTAATAAGTTGTCTGAAGAGACTGCAGAAATACATCAGCTTGTTGCAGGTCATTTCTACTTATTTCTAGCCACTTAAGGACAACTGAAGAAAGTTCAACTTCCAGCACAACATGGTATTGCTATTTTCTGATCTTTTTTTGTTTTCTTTTTTCTTCTTCTTTTCTAAAAAAGTACAAAAATGAATACCACCATGGTCCTGATAGTAGATATTAACAACAAGTGTAGCATTAGGATTTGGTGGCAGCTGGAGTTTTCTCACAGCAGAAGCTAAGGAGATCATGTGGAAATGCAAGCTAACCACCATGCTACATTTTGAGACAGCATTCAAAGTGAAAAGTCAGTAGTGTATTTGTGGTAGATCACCCGTCTCTTGTGCTGATCACTCTTTGGTAAAACCCAAATTCTTCCTTCTTGCCTTCTTCAGCTAAGGAACTGCAAGCATGCTGTGTGAAGAAACAGCATTTTGAAATGAGTCTTTCTCTCAGTTTCTCTACAGTATGATCTTATTATGTTACATGACTAGTACCTGTTCTAGTCAGCTAGCTAGCACAGCAAACAAACAAAATTAAAAGTAATAGCAAAAAGAAAAAAAAACCTCAGGCAAATATGCATGTACATTTTGATCATCCTATGCAGAGCCTCATCTTTCCTTTGTATTTCAATGTGAAATATTGCACTGTTCCCACAGTCTTTGTTCTGTCCATGTGAAAATCGTCATTCCTTTGACATTCTGGGATTGATGTTTTTCTGTTTCTTGCCTGAGGAGGTAGTAAAAGCATCTAACAAGAAGGTGCTTATCACACAAGGGGAATACGGATCAATGTACCCACATCTGTAAGGTGCTACCAAGCTGACTGATGTACCTGTTGTGCTTTGCTATATCAGCGAGACACTATCTTCCCTCAGTTTTGGCTGATGAGGATGTAGCAGTCTTTTTGCAGCTTGAGGTAAAAGCAGCATTTGCGTAGCTATAATAATCTTGCACAGAAAAAAATGTCACAGTTTAAATACAAATCAGTTCCTTCAGTGAACGTTTGTAAGCTTAGGGCACTATACTGCATGTCCATTGCACTGCTACAGAGAAACGTCTCTTCAGAAAGGCGAACAAAGTGGGAGAAATGAAAAAAGAAAGAATTTTGGTCTTCTGTCCAGTCAAGTGAAAAATATCAAGAACAGGAAATGACACAAAAAGTGACTAAAAAAAATACGAGGAAGGGCATTCCTGTATTCAAAACAACACGTGAGACATAATTGCTAACATCAGCTCTCATTTCATCCAATGAGTACATGGAGGAGCTGGATGAGAGTCTTTCAGTCTGTTATTGCTTCTCTGGCTGTCTGATACGGGTCTAACACCTTGTCCAGAGTTTGGTTATTGCTTTGTCTTTAGCTTATATGATATTGAAAGCAAACACAACACACACGTGTGAACACAGTCTCACATGTGTTCCGCATGTTGTTGATTAAAAGGTGTAAATGTGTCGCTTGCATCTGCTTTTTGTTCTTTCTCCCCACATCTACTCTCTTTTCTTCTCAGCTCAATATGAAGCCAATATTTTTGCTGCGAGCATCTTCGATGGAGAGAACAATCGCTGGTCTCAATGGCTGATGTATTACTTCACCATCACACAGCTACTGAGCTGCTGCTGTGCAGCCAGACCCAACTCCTGCATGTCAGGGTCTTCACTGGAGGCCGAGCCCATGCTCCACACCACTGGTTTGGACATGATGGGGAAGGTGCCCTGTGCTGCAGACTGGGGCTGCTGTTGGAGGCTGGTGTGGGGGTAAGGGTGGGTTTGCTGGCTGATGTGCAGACGAGCTTCCAGAAGGTAAGCAGCGGAGGCCACAGGGGACAGAGTAGAGGAGTAGCAGGATGAGGTGGATGAGGAGCAGCCAGAAGAGGAAGTCTCGAGGGTTTGTTGCCAGGGGCCGTGCTGTAGACCCACTGAAGCTTGCTGAGGAGGCAGGGCAGAGTTGGTGGGGGTGTCAAAGATTGAAGAGGAAGCAAACACGGTAGTAGGCGGAGGAGAGGGTGACTGCTGCTGGGACAGAAAAAGCAGGGTATTCTGGGTAGGTCCTGCCTGAGGGGCTTGGACCTGAGGCTGGGATTGGTGCTGGATCTGTAGCATCCTGGAAGACAGAGACAGAGAATCAGACTCTGACACTGCGCCCGCCTCAGACAAAATCCAACAAACTCTGTGAAATCTTCTGATCTACATGATCTAATATGTGGCCATTACTAACAGTGTGCTTTCAATAATAGTGTGGCTCACCTTTGCTGGTGCAGCACCTCCTCCAGCATGCTGCGGTGCTCAGAAAGAGCTGGACCCAGTGACCCTCGGCTGCCGCGGTTACAGGAGGGTGGAGGAACAACCTGCCTCGTTAGACCCTTGATCTTATTTAATCCCAGAAGCCCTTTAGTGCGTGTGTTTTTCCTCAGCTGCTGGCGGAAAGCTTTCAGGCCTGTGGAAAGGAATGGGAAAGTGTTACACAATACTCCTTTGATCACATAATGTGACACATCAGACATGAGAAAAATGATAACCACTGATAACCAGTGGACACTTGATTTCAAGGTCAAGCCCCTGTACCTTGAGTGAGGGAGGTGTCAGAGGCTCTGCGACCCTCCTGGAAGCTGGCAGCAGGCAGGCTGCCCTGGGCCTGGGGCAGGAGGTGGGAGGAGAGGGCTAGGGGAGCTCCAGCGGGCAGCAGAGCTCCACCTTCAGCCCCTGAGGCCAGAAGTGTTGACATCTCACCCATAGCAGCCTGCAAACTGGGGGCCGGACTAGATGAGGACTTCAGACAGCTATCAGAAGAGGCACCATCTGAGGGACTTACCACAATACCTACAGAAACAGAACAGGGAACAAATTAGACTCTGTACATCAACAGACAGAGAGCTGCTTCACGGATGTGCTATTTTACATTTATGGCATACTAACATGGAGGGTTGCACTGGTGGAAACGGGCCGACACCTCAGCCAGAGTGTGTCTGCGGGAAGTAGTGGTGGGAGGGAGCAGAGGGCCGAGAGTTTGCGTTGCCTCCTCCTCCTCTAGGTCCCTGGGCCGCACCTCTTCGCTGATGCTCGTCTCCAGCAGGCTGTTGGGTGAAATGGAGCGGTTCCAGAGCAGCCTGTTCAGGCTGGCCTCCACTGGAAACACCACACGCTGAAAGACGGAGATTGGCTGTTAGCCACTGATTGACAGATGACACATGGATAGCAGTATTTGCCTCTGGTCTATTAGTAGATACGCATCAGGGTGGCAGGTGTAGTCCCCTAACCTCTGAGCTGATGAATGCTGTCAGATTTTATCAAAATATGCTTACCTGGAACAATCCACCTTGGTCATACTCCTTCTCCGAGTACACTGGAGGAGTGCTTTTGGCTGGAATTGAAAATGCTGTGGTTCTAAAGCTGTCTGTGGACTCCATGATCACCTAAAAGCAAGCAGAAAGCACACAGCATTTTAGATTTCAAGCACAAGCTGCAGGTTAGATCAGGACTCCAACTGCAAGCACAATGCATCCAGCTGGACTGCTCACCTCTGGGCCGGTGGAGTCGGAGGTGCTCCTGGGTCTTTGGGTCCAGGTTCCACACTGGCGGCTCAGCTGCTGGGCACGATGCTCTCTCACTCTCTCCAGCAGCAGGTAGTAGATAGCAGAGAAGTGGTTGTAACTGCTGCTCTGCAGAGACTGAGGAAGATGGCAGACAGCAGATTAGTGGGTTTGCTGCATTGTTTTCCTTCTCTGCCTCTTAGTGCCAGCTTACATCCATCTCTTCCTCTCTGTATAGCTTTTCCTTCTCTTCCCCTCTGTTTCTCTGAATGAATACCAGGTATAACTGTGTGTTTGGCCTTGCTGCCCCTGTATAATCTATTTGGAAGCGACAGAGAAACAACTGTCTGCTTTCAAAACACTATTTCTCCCTATAACCTGAAATTTGGCTGACTGACTCACAACCCTACCTCTGGAAACTGTAAACTGTGTATTTTTGCTGTATTTAACCTGTTCACATCTGACAGGTGCAACAACTCCAAACTGTTTTGTGTTGTCAGTCACCTCGATGGTCCTCTGGCGGTCGATACCCAGTGTGTTCATGATGCCCAGCACAGGTTCACTGTAGTCCCCCAGGTTTGAGTTGTACTCTGTCAGGGAATGGCTGAGAGTTTGGTGAGGTGCTGTTGGGTCTTCCAGCATCCAGCGGTGCTGCTTGATCTGGGCCACGCTGATTCTCCTGGCTGGGTCCACTACCAGCATCTTACGGATCAGGTTTTCACAGTCTGGAGAATGTAAACAAGGAATAAGTCTTCGATGCTGAGCACTTTGGATTCAGACGAAATTAGTAATTACCAGTAATTCATTGTACCTTGGGACATGAAGAAAGGGATTCTGAATCGTCCCTCAGTGACTCTCTGTCTGAGTGCAGGAAGACTGGGTCCATCAAATGGAAGAGAGCCGCAGACAAGAACATAAAGCACCACACCAAGGCTCTGTGAAGAAAATAACACAAATATTAGCATAAGAAAAAATGAGTGAATAATTGTGTCCATATTTTCCTTGTATAAGCTTACCCAAATGTCCAGCTGAGGCCCCTCATACTCTTTCCCTTCAAACACTTCAGGGGCAGCATAAGGCGGACTGCCACACCATGTAGACAGAGGCTCCCCTGCGTTGTAGAAGTTTCCAAATCCAAAGTCTGCAAGACATGAGCAGAGATACAATTTTGTTATACAAGCTTTTTTGTTTTCTCTGCATTCCAGCGTGAGGAGCTCAGGGTGCTGGAATGCAAATGTATTGCCTTCCTTTAACGACGGTGCCTTATGCAGTTTATCCTCATCATAGACCAGATCTTATCAAGCCCACATTACACATCTCATCTCTCTCTCACACAAAAGACTAGTTGTCTTGTCTGACTGTAATATATATCTATGCACAAGTGTCTGTTTGTGTGCTAAAGTGATTTCGTCTGGTTTATATTAGCCTTGGTAAAATGATTAAATTATTCACACTTAATTAGCACAGAGGCAGCACAACAATGGTTTAATTAGACTGGTTTAAGAATCCCAAATGCTGTGAATACTTTCTTCAGGCGAAAATGAAGTACAGAAACAGCAAGGAGACACAAACAGATGATATCAGTTTCAAACAGTGATTTCTGATAGAAGTAACACTCTATATCACATCATGCCAGCAAACCAGTAACCATGCTAACAGTGAACTGTTAATGGCAGACCTACCAGCCAGTTTGATATTCATATTGGCATCCAGCAACAGGTTCTCGGTTTTTAGGTCACGGTGAACGATGTGGTGTCGATGGCAGTAGTCCACGGCTGTAAGAATCTGCCAAAACTTCTTTCGTGCCTCATCTTCACTCATACGGCCATTTGAGGTCAGGTGGTCTGGAGGGAGAAATGATATTTCTGTCCAGCTCCATATTTGAGACAACATGTTTGTGGCGTTCTATATATCAGAGTGTCACAATCAACACGTTTAGCCGACTTTTTTTTTTCAATGGAAAAAAAATCCTAGAAAGCTGAACTCACCAAACATCTCTCCGTTCTTTGCATACTCTGTCACAATGTACAGCATGTCTTTGGTCTCCATGACCTAAGAGAAAGAAAAGGGAGAAAAAACACAGAGCTTGAAACAACTGGGTCATTGGCAGCTGGCGATGACAAGGAAGACATTTTCTAACAAAGCCGTCAGTGCAGTCTGCTCCAGGCGTCTCTGGGCATGAGACAGTTCCTAACCACAGAAATCCCCTTCTTATACTTACATACATACTCTCATCCATGAACTTGTTCCACACTCACATAAAACAATAAACACCCTGGCTTTCCATGATATGCCCTGTTATGTATGTCATGCATTTATAATAAGGGTGTGTCATATCACATCATTCATGACAATATCAACATATTCATGGCAATATTCTGACTGAACAACGTCATGACGTCAAGTCAAAGTGAAAGTCACAGTGACAGGGGAGTGACTCCAGCAATGTGGAAAAGGATTTGGTCACAAAAGATCAGTAACAATCCACAATAATATGCAAAAGGTAGAAGAAGAGTGTAACAGCAAACTTATTTTACTACCTCAAGCAGAAGCACCTGGTTGAGTTAGCGGAGGGCTCAACTGCTCTAAAGCAAGCAGACAAACTAGACTGGCTCAGCACAGCATCGCCAAGTTGTGCTCGTATTCTGTCATATCGTTTGATTGTTTTATGTTCATATCACCCTTACTTATATCATAAAAGCCCTTTTATACACATAAACAAAAACCCTAAAGGCATAAACATTCATAACATTCACACACAGGCAAGTTAATATCAAATGGTTGGACATGTCTCAGCTGAGGCTGACACCAGTGTTGAGTTTCAAGCTACCCCTATCTCTTCATTTCTAGGAAACAGACGGACAGATTCACATGGGCTGTTCACATGGGGCCCACCTAGTGTATCAAAGACCATAAGAGCAATCACTCAATGCCTGGCCGGAAGAACGCAATTCCCAATCCTTTTCTGGAGCTCACAGAAAGCTTACATTTCCCAGGAGAGCCCTCGAGGACAGGGCAGTTGAGCAGAAAGGTTGCACAACAAAGCAATTTTCGTCAGATGACAAAGCCGTGTCTGAACAATGCTGCCGGCCAACTTTGAATTAAATGCCACTAAATTCCAGTGAACTGGGGAGCTTAAGTCCTTTCAGCCACCAGTCCCTTTAGAAAACCAAGCAAAGAACCATTCAATACACAGATGCCTGCAAGGGGGGAGTAGTCTTTATCTGTGAGATAGGGCAGCTCTCTGGTGCTCTGTCACCTTGAGGTGCAGCTGACGTCACGGCTCTGAAGAACGGGCACTGAACGTCAAGGGCCCTCAAACATCCCAGAAAGATTAACCCCTTAACATGCACATTTTCCCTTTTATTTAGATATATTCAAACCCAAGACTCCATGTTTTCATTTCTGCATCTCTCCATCAAATGCATCAAATATTTTAGATGCAGCAGTTTATACACATTTCCAACAATTCAGCCTGACATATTTGGTGTCTTTAGAAACTTGAGGAAACACTAAAATACATATCTGTAGGTTTAATCAAATTTGGTCTCCGCAGCATAGCAGATCAGCAGTGGGAGAGCAAGTTTTAGGAGGATAAGAGGAGCATGTGATTAATACAAGGTTAAAGAGAGGCCGAGACAAAGAGAAAGGGAGAGTCCTTTAATATAGAGCCCCTTGAAAACTGACGCTATTATGCTACTACCCTCCCTTTGTACAGGAAAGAGGGGAAGCGGGGCTGCAGTGGTGAGAGGATTGATTACCATCACTGAGTACCAACCATCTGACTAGCATCACCTCAGACAACCCAAGGGCACAGAAAAATGAACAAGGACACATCATATGCAGGATACAGACAGAGGTCATCCATGTTTGACGTCAGAGCTGTGATAGCACCTTTAAAAGGGACGAGGTGACAATAATCCAGTCCATCAAATTTCTCTCAATTATCATATTGTGAAAAAAAGACCCGTACTGAGGCATATTGCTACGTGTAGCATTAAATATTTCCACAGCTGTTTGTTCTAACAAGGCTGTAAACCCTGTCAGTCTTGTGCTACTATATATTAAAATGATTTGGCATTTTTACTAGAAAAATGTGTTAAATGATTATCAAAATAGTTTTCTGTCAAGCACCCAGCTCTACTCTGAATGATGGCTGTTGGGGTTTTCAAGGAATAATGTCATGCTCCTATTCCTGCACTCGAAACATAATTTCACAGTAAACACAGCTCAGCTGCTTAAAACCGGACATGAACTAATCCTCAAAAGTAGCAAAACAATACAGAGCTAAACAAAAGGCAGAAAAAGTCCAGAATGAAAAAAAGAAAGGGCATTGTGAGTTTGTTTGCGTGGGTGTGTGTTTGTGTGTTTGCTGCCAGACGCGTGCCACGGCGCTCGCAAGGCCAGCTGAGGGTAAAAAAGCGGATTCTTTCCACTAAGTCTTCAATTTGATTAGGAGTAAAGCAGCGCTTTGTGAGGTGGCCTTCACGTGACGCGCAGACACATTGCACTTGGCTTTAACAGATGCTAATTGGGCTTAAGGTTCAGACCTGTGGACGTGTCTTGAACAGGACTCTACTGACTGTTCTCCTGACTGCCCTCCATATCTCTACACTTCAACCTTTATGCAAGTGAAAACATCTTAGAAATGCATTGTTCCCAGCACTGACTGGTACACAAGATTATTCTCATTCCCTCTCTGTCCAGCACAAACACACACAGACGCACATAGAGGGAGGTCAAAAGGGATTGCACTAATGCTGCTGTGCTGTACTTATGATTCAGTGCGCTCTGAGAGTCAGCAGCTCGCCACAAGCCAGTACAAACCACTTAGGTAACAAATGCCCTGTATTTTTGCCACACATACTGGCACTGCTGCATTGGCATGTCAACAATAATGAGGCAACAATGCTCTGCAGCACCACATTGTTATTTAGGGACATATATTTGTCCCCGTTTTCCACACCGTCGCATTTTACTCCCAGATTCATGCATGCGTTCAGACTGGCTCCCTGCACATGGAGCTCACACAGACCAGGCTGCACAGCGAAGATGTAATACAGGCTGAATAACACACTGCTACAAACACACACACACACATACCATTCTGCACCCATACAAACACATGCAACAGCAAGGCTGCAGAGAGATAAGGATAATACACACCTGGTAGAGTTTAATGATGTGGGGGTGGTTTAGCAGCTTCATAATCTGCACCTCTCTGTAAATCTTCTCCAGGTTGGAGGGATTCAGTCGGGTCTTGTCAATGATTTTAATGGCCACCTGGAAAACCAAAGGCAAATGTTAAATTGGATAAAAATGCTAATTTCAAAGATTATGCATCTTCACAAAACTGCAAGTAGTCACACAATTAGGAAGAGAGCTGCTGACCTGTGTTTTGGTTACTTTATGTTTAGCCAGTTTCACTACTGCAAAGTTGCCCTTCCCCAGGGTGCGGATGATCTCGTAGAAGCCGACCTGCAGGGGCCTTCCCTGGGCAGGGCTGGACTGAGCCCCCCGGCTGTTCTCGGTCATGATCACCATGGTGCAGCAACAGTCTGGAGTTACACCGTTTGGAAAGTTTAAGGCTAGTACCTGCAGAGACAAACACAGCTGTCTCATCCATTGCATTTCATTTTACTCAATATTCACACATATACTTTTCATATTTACATTATACTATATTCTATTTACTTTCCAGATTCTTTAAATATATAATACATAATAAATATATGATGCAGCAGAGTGAAAACTGTACGGGGGCACAATACAGGTTTACTAACTTTACAATCCGTTCCAGTGATATATTACCAAAAAAATAAAAAATAAAAATAAAAAAAATAAAAAAATTGGAAGTTTACAAATACATATTCAGATTTTAATAACTAATTACATTTTCTTAACGCGGCGTCATAATTAAATTACAAAATGTAAATACTCTGTTTTTGAAAAAATAGAAAGTGAAAGAGGTGAGACTAACACCGAAAGACAGCTTTGGCCTGGAAAAGCAAATGACAAAATAATCGTCAAGATATGAGGCAGTAAAATACGAGTCTAATCGAGAGAGGAGTGCCGTCTTACCTTAAAATGCGGACATAAACGACTTTTTCTCACAGTTCAGACAGCTCTTAGAGGAAACGTAAAACATCCCACGACCAGAGCGACGTATTAACTACACAAACAGAGAGGAGAAACTTCAGAAAACACGCGCGGGGCAACTTTTTCCTCCCGTCTTCAGTTTGAGTTTATACAACAAGTCTTTCGGCCCGGGACTGCGCTGCGGCCGGTGTGTGCCTGTGCGCTCCGCCGGAATGCAGAGCACAGGGCTTCGGCACTCACATGGGGAACTCCACCTCCTCCTCCTCCCTCCCTCCCTCCCTCCGCCACCATAACAAATTGATACCCACCTTATTAACGTCACACCCGCGTCAGAGCTCCGAGCTGGGTGCAAGGCAAGGCCGGACCCGAGCGCAAGGCACGGGTTGCCGAGCAACCGCGCGGCTCGGGCTCACGGTGACGCGTGTGCTGATGGAGGGGTTGCTTAGAGATGGGGACGATGACGTCAGTCGTAGAGATGTGTCACCACGTGATGTTTCCCTCTGCCGGGCTGCTGCTCGCGGCCTGCCTCGCTCTCACTCCACAGCCCGGCTGCGCACGCGGCTTCAACAGAAACAGAAACAGGAAGCAACTGGTGATCGTCAGTTAGATTGTTTTTGTAATTTAATGAGTCAACCCTATTCTATTCTATTCTATTCTATTCTATTCTATTCTGCTTTGCTCTACTCTAGTCTAAACTAAAAGCAGCTCAAACACATATATTCATAGACATATTTGTTTTGTTCCACTATATTAAATTATTATAACTATTATTAAATTCTATACTAATCTACTGACAGATATACAATTTTCTAATATATTCTATGCTCCTTGAATCATTGTATTCTGTTTTCTGTATTCTGTATTCTTACTATTCTAATTTACTTACTAATCTATCTATCTATCTATCTATCTATCTATCTATCTATCTATCTATCTATCTATCTATCTATCTATCTATCTATCTATCTATCTATCTATCTATCTATCTATCTATCTATCTATCTATCTATCTGCAAATAATCACAGAATGGGCCTGTAATTGTAGCCTTACTTTATAGATTACCTCTGTGTTTTTCAGATTCTTCTACAAAAAAGTATAAAGGCTTTTTGCTGGCTTGTCTCATATTGCAGGTTAAAGCACAGAAAGTACAAGAAAATCTCTTTCTACTCTGCACAAAGCAGGTGGGACAGAAAAGAGGGTGGCGACACCATTCCTCAGAGGGGGAAGTTTGATGCAGAAAAGAACAGGCAAGACAGGCAGAAAAATAAAGGAGGGGTGAGTGTTACCAAAGGACGAGGAAAAGAGCTGCATGAGAACCAGGAGACAGGCTGACACAGACAACATGCAGCACACACACACGCACGCACGCACGCACGCACGCACGCACGCACGCACGCACGCACGCATCCATACAAATCATCACAAGATGAGGAGAAAAACACAGTCCAGGCCATTAGTACAGTATCAGAGAACACAGGTGGGAGTCAAAGTTAACGGGGTCTGTGGTTGTAAGTCTCTCCTGCAGGTTGGGGGTAATCCAGTTAAAAGAATCAAGATTCGTGAATTGAAACTGACTGCTATGTGGAAGAGCAAAGCAACCTGCCCCCAATAATTAGGCAGGCAAGCTGTGGGGCTGAGATCATAAGAAGAACTGTGTGTGTGTGTGTGTGTGTGTGTGTGTGTGTGTGTGTGTGTGTGTGTGTGTGTGTGTGTGTGTGTGTGTGTGTGTGTGTGTGTATGTATAGAACATGTTTCAAATGTTGGACATATTTCACAGCATTGCATGGAATAAAAAAATCTGTGTGGGTGAGTGTAAATACCAAACATCAACCTCAGTAGAAAGACACATCCCACCCTCCCACTGTCTGAAACGTTAAAGGAATGCAAACTGCATGCAAAATGTCTCACTGAAAGGTCACACAATATTTTGATGCACACTTACAACAAAACCGCACGGCCCACTCTGCTCCTCAGCTCGCTGTTTTCATAACCAAATGTCTCTACCTGGTGCCATTTGAATATCTGTCTCACTTGCCTGTTACAGTTGTTGTATTTCATGAGTGTGGGCAAAGCAGACACAATTATATAAACTCAGTCAGAATGTCTGACTCGACTTAAAGCAAGGCTACATTATCTTTCTTGAACAGCTTCCACTGTGGTCGCAATTTCAAGATAATGCTACGTTGAATTTGCCCTTAATTTTTCTCTTAAGTTCGTAACAGGAGTCATGAAGTCAGAAAACTGCAATACTGGATAATACATAAGATTGTCATGGTTAAAAGATTGAGTTTAATTAAATAAGCAAATGTCTGTTTTATTGCTAAAGAATTTAACTTTTCATATTTAAGAGTAGGAATGTGTGATTTCGTCGTTCATGTAGGCCCTGATGTGGGGTCAGGTGGTGACGGTAGTTTGTGACGCAAAGCTGCAATCTATGCAGATCATTTGCTGGTTTTCATTTACCAGAAAACGATTAACCTCATAAAATCAGGTTATTATGTCCAGGAGAGTTGAGAAATGTTGACTGAGTTGAACGTGAGCCAAACCACATTCAGCACAAATCAGCCTCACAGGCACAACTTCTCTTTCCTGGAAATGACATAAGTGCTGCCCTCTCGCGCGCACACACACACACCACTGCATGTTTTTTTTATGATGCCATTAGTTTGTTTTAACCATCAACAGTCACAGTCCACATATGTTTTTTAACCTCTGTAAGTGTGTGTGCATTTTCATCAAAATTAGCTGTTAGCTGACCCTGTGTTACAGTGTCGACACTGATGCTGCAAAGGTGCAAGTATTTTCCTGTGGCGCGTATTTCCTGCTATCAGTAAGAAATACAAATATGAATAGCACCCTTTAATGCCATTGTTTTGTCTTCAGGAGTTATCAGTGTTTACTAAAAACAGGTGACTTATCGGGCATGTGTCACTGCATGTTCAGTTTACTAAGAAAGAGGCACGGGCATCTTTGACCTCTTTCACGTGTGCTTCTGGTGCTCTTTAATCAAATGTGGGTGCAAAAGGTCAACTCACAGGGGATTTCAGCCTCCTTTAATACTTAGTTACATTTTGAGGAATCACACTTCTTCTGTGCAGACTGACAGAAAAGCGTGACTCATTACATCCTGTGTGACAGGATGTAATGAGTCACTCTGTTTGCATAAGTTAGCAAGCTGAGGTATTTATGTTGCATCTTTTCACTATTACTCAAACTAGTCCACATTATTGAAAGTGTCAATAATGGCAGGAATGCAAGCTTCAAGGAGCCAAACCCTAACCTTTCCATCAAAGTGGAGATCAAACATTCAATTCTGTTAATCTTGTCATTTAATAATGTCTATCTAACAGACCTAATTGAAATCAAATGTCCCCTGGCAAAATGCCCCTCAGACAATACAAATCATTGTCCATGTGGACTTCAAGGTCAGGATCACAAGTTGTCCTTTGATGGTGAGATGTGCGTCTCCAAAGCAAGATTAAACCTGACACTGTGGGACAAAACAAATCCCATGCTTTTAAAAACAAAAGCCTGTCTCTGACTGAAAGCATTGCACATGCCATACTTGAAATGCTTCATTTCATACCCACAGTGGTCTCTTCAGCAGTGCAGTCACTGTTTTTTCTTCTCATGGTTGCTCATGCGTGAATTTACTTTTCATACAAATGTTTTCATAAACTGTCCCCTCAAAGACCTCTCACACTGCCTGCATCTCCACGTGCGATGCTGTGTGCTCTGGAGAACATCTGTTGAATCTAACCTTGTCTTAACAAAGAGTCTCCAAACAACACCAACTCACCAGCAACCCTTTCCAGGCTTTTATTTCCATTTACATTTGTGTATTCTGTTTGATTGAATTTGCCAAGCACAAAGTGAATATTTACAACTACATTGATTGTGTATAGGTATAATTTCATTTTCTGTTGGGATATCAGACTGGTAAAGCAACAACTGTGAATAATGTAAGAAGTGCAGTACAGGCCTACGAGAAGCTTTGAGCTAAATGTCAGAATGCTACCATGACAACAATGACAATGCCGTCATGCTGATGTTTAGCATGTGCACTACAATGTTTACCATGTTCACCATTGTAGCTTAGTGAGTTTGAATGCTAACATTTGCTAAATAGTCCTAAACGTACGCTAATTTGTCCAACAAATTGATTTGTGACCAAATACCTGCAAAAGTAATAACATTCCCAAAAGCTGTATTTTATATTTAGTGCCATTTATCAAATATTAGTATGTTAGTAGTAACAAATAAACAAACAAGCAAAAATGACTGCAGTAGATATCCGAACAAAGATAATTAAACATCTTTTAAACCACTCTTATTCACCACATAAATTATACATGATACACATGCAAATATAGCTCTGCTGAGGCAACATAGCTCTTAATGTTGCTGTCTTGATTGTTTGCAATTTCTCTCAGGTCACTCCCCTTCTGCTCCCTCCACTGGATTTCAATAGCTGCCTCCTGCATCCATGTCAAAGCTCTGACACAGCTTATAGCCCACTGCATCATAATCACCCCTGAAACACTCCTCAGCTTATACACCACACACGTGCTCTACACATTAGCAAACAATAGCTGTCAGACCCACAGCAAAAGCAGTTTCATTCAGGTCTGCTGTAAGGTAGTGATGCAGAAATTCCTGTTTTGGACATGTGATCTGTGTGAGGTTTCACTCTCCAGGAGTACAGAAGAGATTTTGCTGTGGAGAAAGGGAGATAGCCCGTTCTGTTAAAGCTCATATTTAAGACATATGATTCTTGTTTTCATGCCTCGTGCTTATTTTGACATCAAATATGGGGAAATTCTTATTATTTAAATTATCATCATATAAATTATTTAAATTACTTTTATTCTTACTTCTTACATTTTAAGGCATATGCACAGACAGCCCATTAACAGACTACCTGGCACTGAGTGTTCCACTCAGTGACCTCAGTGCATATATCCATTTTTTTTTTCTCCTTGCTTTTGCAGCCTGCGACAGTCTGTGAAAAGCCCCTTTGTCGGATCATTTGGTGTTATTGTGTCTTGTAGAGGACAGGGGTACCATTCTTCTTCAGTAATTAACGCTGGTCTGTCTACGCTTGTTGACTTTGGCACACTGGAGCCTTCCTCGTGAGCTTGTGCGTCAAGCTATCATCCAGGAGGTCCAGCACCAACCCTCCTCAAACAAACAATTTCAGTGATGATGGCCTTACAGATCTCTCACTCGTGTACGCACACATATGTTTTTCTCACTGATCAAAAGGCTTTGTGGTTGGAATATGTGGTTGGAATACCCATATAAATCATGTTTATCAGTGAGAGTAAGCCATTGGTTTAACTTCCAAAGGCCATGTGCTTCACATAGTTAGAACTGAAAAAAATACTTCATTTTGGACAAAAAAATAAAGAATAAACAACATTTCCTGAGATGCAATCAGCTGTTCATTTGGACGCTTTTCAATAGTAGCAGTTTATTGATAGGCCCTGAGGGCACCAGAAAGCTGATAAATACTTAATCGATGTGAATGCTTTTCACAGCCTTTCCACTCATAGACAGAAGCAGAACATGCAAATGGGTAATCTTGATTTTCTTTCATTTACACTAAAAACAACAAATAAGCCAAACTTACCTGTGAACAGGCAAATGTTGTATTCTTACATTACAGGTTGCATGCAACCAAGCATAATGAAATGGCAGGGTGCCACAGATTGTTCCTCTGGAGCATGAACTGAAGCTCGAGCCAGCTGATAGCAGGGCCGAAAAAGACTGAATCACGAGGCAACAGCACAACCAGCGAGGTAGACAGAAATCAAAATGCCAGCTATGTATTTGTGTTATATTTGTAATGTCAGACAGAAACAAATCACAGCTAGAGGTTAGAAAAGCTGCATGGACTGACCAGGGCCTGCAAGATTAGTTCACACTTTGTTTTTTATGTCAACGCTTTCTTCTCAAGTCCCTTTTCCGACTTTCTTGATGTAAACTCTGCTTTTTAAAATCCTCTGTAGTGTTCAGTCCTCTCTGTCCTGTAGTTCTTACATGTGCGACTCGCCCTGGACTCTTTACATTTATTCATTTGGTAGAGACGTTGACGAAAGGTACAAATGAAGTGCAGTTCTAGCCACAGTAGAGCCTTTGAGACTCGCCTGCCTTTCCTTAGCTGGAGTAACCGAGACATATTGTTGAGAAATCCTCTTTTGTAAGTCTGGATTTTTTTGTTGTTGTTATTTGCCTTGTTATGAAAGTCATTAATGAATGACTTACCTCTGGAACAGAACTCAACATTTCTTGTTTCATTCTGCTCTTTGTATATCAAAGTATATCTCATTTTACATTAGCTGAATCAACTACATTAGGGTTTATATTGGATTTTATTCCAACACCAGTGGTGGTGGCTTTGCAGCTAAGTTTGTTGACACTTTTCTACTTCTTTTCACTAAGCGGGAAACATGTCTGTCAGTCAAAAATACAACATTTTCGACTCTTGAATTACACAACAGCTGCACTGTGAGTGGTTTTTCTCAATTGACTACTTGTAATTATGTTCTGACCAACATGGTGTGAAAGTGGTGTTAAGCGTATGTAATTTATGCTGTTTGTTTGACTAAAAGTGAACAGGCCACTGAAACTTGAGACACAGGGAAAAGTAAAATGATCCTTAAGAGCAACACCATTTAATACCCCTGATACCTGGTGACGGACAGTAATCTGTTTTTATGATCACCATTCATAACAGTAACAAAAGCCTTTTCTGCTGAAGAATGCATTGTAGAATCTATTGTACTATCAGCAGAGGCGCTGATACAGTGATCTTGTGGTGTCAGTTATCTCAAGATGTAAATACCTAGCCACTGCCTGTATCTGCACACCAGGCTACACTGAGCCTTTATGAATGCTTCTGTGCGCAAAAGCCCCTCTGGAGACAGAGCCATGTGCGTCATACTGTGGATCAGCCTATTATCCAGCGCTGGGGGTGGCAGGGGAAGGTGATGTGGGGTACCCAGAAAGGTGATAGTAAGCTTGACAAGGGGAATGAAATGAATGCACAGTGGCAGACAGACTCAATGAGTTGATGAGATTCAAAAGATAAAAGAGCAAAAGAGAGCATGAAACAAAGAAATAGGAGATGGCATGGAGAGAAGAGTGTAAAAAAACAGAGAGAGCGGCGAGGAGGAGATTAGAAAGAGGTCAGCTGTGAGTGAAGCAGGGTGATGTACCTCTCGTAGTGATCTAGTGATGTAATGCTCTCACTCCACTGCTCCAAAAACAGAGAATGTTTATTCAAAAAAAAAAGAGTCTGAGCCACTTTTATTTATCTTCCTTTCTCCATGTATGTGCACGCTCACGCGCGCACACACACACACACACACACACACACACACACACACACACACACACACACACACACACACACACACACACACACACACACACACACACACACACACACACACACACACACACACACACACACATACACACAGGGGTTTTCACTTGTGGGGACATTACATAGACTTACATTCATTTCCTGGAGACTTACCCTAACCATAACCATAACCACCATTCCTGTTCCCATTGCCTATTCCTAACCCTATACCTAACCTAACTTTACCTAACCCGTAACCCTATCCTCAGTCTTCACCCTAAAATGTAATGTTTAAATGATTTTATGATTTATAATTTTATTTTGTCCCCACATGTGACTGTGTGTCTCCACATGTGACTGCGTAAACAGATTTTTTCCCTCACAACGTGAGTAATACATGGGCACACACACACACACACACACACACACACACACACACACACACACACACACACACACACACACACACACACACACACACACACACACACATAAACTTACTTAGGTCACTTTTGAGGAAATTACATAGAAATTACAAAAATGACATTGACTTACATTCATTTCCTGGAATGTACCCGAGCCAAATGGACCCTAACCTTGACCAATTACTGACACAAAATAGCTGTTTTCTAATTGGTAACAAGGCTTTTGTCCCCAGTTGCTCCAGCCATCCCTGATGAACTGCTCTTGAGTCTGAAATGTGTTTCCAAGAGTAGCCTACGTCATACACACAGATGTCTTTGCAGTGCAGACACATACATGCACAGTCACAAAAACGCACTGACAAAATCTCAACTAACAGGGGATTTACAGAATTGAGCTGCTCGTAATGAAGTGGATTTGATATATGGGACACTGGAAAATCAGTAGAAAGGCAGGAACTGAACAAAATCATGTACCAACAAATAAAACTCACAGCTCCACCAGACTGCCACATGTAGAGGGAGATGAGAGGGTGAAACTACAAGAGTAATGGGGATTAAACACAACTTCATGTGCAAAAAAACAAGACTGAGAGCTAACATGCTGCTGTGAAGTGTTGTGTTTACCAAGTTCACCATCTAAGTTTAGCATGTTAGCACGCTAAGGCTCCAGATTCTCTAATGATTCTCTAATGGCTCCTGAAAACCCCTCCACCTGTAGATTTCTGATGTTGGAAATCTGAACTGTCTATAAACTGTCTAGATTTCCATGTAGTCAGAATACAAAGTACAACCCCGAATCCCAAAAAAGTTGGGATGCTGTGTAAAATGTAATGTAATGTTATGGCTAAGGCTAATGGGAATTTGGCCATTTTTTCAAAGTATTAGACAAAATAAAAAAATTGACCAGATGATCGTGCTGGAGCAGTAAAGTTATTAGAAACTCATCCTCAGAAGAACATGAATATCAGTAACAAACACCAGGCCAAACCATTCAAAACGTAAAACCACAAAAGTCAGCCTCATGGTGGCACTGGAGAAAGAGTGTTTCAGTCCATGCAGACCACCTAATGGACTATGCCATCCCAAGAGCTTTACTGCTATCATGGTTAAAACATACTGTGTATACCACATACTGTTTCCAGCATTATTTATTTACACAGGAGATGAATAACAAGTAGGACCTGGAAGTGACACTGCAAGAGTCCAGATGGAAAGAAAGTGGCAAGATTTATCCCTCCAGGTGTTGCTGCATCTTGCACTCCTGATCTTGCTGCTCAGTGCCCATATGGTCTCTCAGCTGGGCCCCTAAAGCCGGATAACAGTCATGAAGTCACCACAGGAAAGAGGGGAAGGAAGTGTAGAGAGCGCTGGAAACACGTATGTATGTACAAAGGGCTTAAGGGCAGAGTTAGTGGATGATGCTTGTTAAAGGATACAACCATCCAGTGCTGATTAATTAGAAAAAGAAGAGGCTACGGTGTGCATACCAGCACAAATGTTTAGAATTGGTGAAAAGATTCAAAGTAGGGAACATTTTACATATTATTCCAGCTTGTCTGTAATCATCTAAATTTACTTATCATGCCTTTGTTTAGCCCGAATCTGCTGTGTCTTAACCCAGTTTTCTTAACCCACTTTTCTCATTTTCTCATTTTCTTGATTTCTTCCACCTGACCAGCTGTTGGTTCAGAGCAGACTGGCAACAAGTTGAGTGAAACGCAATTTGTTTTTGGTTTGGAGGTGGAGAGTCTGAGAGAAGTCTGCCAGAGAAAAGAACAGCTAAGCGTGGATTAAGAGACCTAAGCTGGGTGAAGGAGGGTGTCTGAGGGCAGAAATGACATTCAGGACATCTGTGCGTTCGCCTGGTCCAGCCATGTGAGCGCTGGACCTTCCAGACTAAAGGGAGGGGGAGGAGGGAAGGGAGAGGATCCTCTTCTGCACTAAAGCCAAAAAAGGATAGCTAGAGCTGGTGTCAAGAGGTCAGTCCTTGTGATTTGCAGGATCAGTTCTAATGTGGTCTGTTCTTGAAAGTGTAGGTGGTGCAACAAAGCAAGTTCCTTTAACCTACTTTCTGTCCAATTAACAGCTGAGATGTAAGCAGAAGTAAACATGCACAATAGAATAATATTCACAGGCAATATCAAAGATTTTATTCATGGTTGATTTAGCAGCCCATGTAGTTACTGGTGCTAATACTACAGGTTGCAGGATTCCGGGGGCAGCAAAACAAACAAGTCTCATTTTAGAGAAGAACTCAGGCAATAATTGGCCTTTTTCCATCATTCTGTAATCTGATTTTGTGCTGCACACTTTGTGGACAGCAGGGCGCAGTGGAAGGAGTTGGTTGCCTCACTGAGAAGTTGGAGGTTTGCAGCCTGTCGTCTGCAGCTCTCCATCTAACAGCTCACTGTGGTTGCTCCTTCCTGTTCCAGATGCTCCCTGCAGCATTTCAAACTGATCTGCTGTCAAAAAACACTGAAAATGACTGTTGCCTTGTTTTGTAGATGCATTTCTGATGAACGATAGAGGTCGGGGAAAGGTCACTGACAAACATTACACTTCCTGTGAGTGTGTAATGATAGAAATCAGCTTGTGTTTCAGTAGTTAAATGCTTTCAAAGTGAAGCTGCAACAGTAGGAAATATTTGGCTTGCATTAGCAGTAAATTAATACAGAATCTTCAAGATTATCGCTTTATATTACAAATTAATTTGCCTTTAAATTGCATGTTTCATACATAGATTTTTCTCTAGTTGTTTTGGTTAAATGAGAAAACACAAAGCGACGAATCCTTTTGTCTTCAGCTTCTGCCTTATCTTCTGCACAAAAGCATGTATGCAGGCACAGACACACAGTTCAGTCCACACACACGCACACAACCACAGTTAGTGCAGAACATATTGTCTGTTTCTCGTCCCTCGTATGCCAGTGACTCTGATGTGCCAGAACAATAAATCCAGAAAATGTGTTCCTGCTTCCTGTGGAGTCACAGGACTGTGGGATCACTCAGTCTCTTTATGTTGCTGTGCTGTACACAGTGAGATTCTCCTGATTTAGAGTATGAAACCTCACATGCTACAGAGAAAAAACAGGGAAGAACACAATGTACTAAAAAGACAAGCATGCGTGGAAGTTGCTTCAGAGTGTGACTGTGTGGAGTGCATTACTCTTGGTGCTCAGAAACAAATCAGTTAACACTGTCACATTGTGGGGAGGGGGTGAAAAGCCTGGAGTCCCAATAACAAAAATGCTAAAATGTTAAGGTTTGAGGTTAAGGTTAGGTGAATAGCAGTCAGACTACATCCTAAAGATGAGCATTAGCATTCGCTTGGTTTCTGTCTGAATACACCTTCAGTCAATGTCGCTTTAAGAGATGGATGGAAACAAATGTGTGTGTGTGTGTGTGTGTGTGTGTGTGTGTGTGTGTGTGTGTGTGTGTGTGTGTGTGTGTGTCACTCTGCAGCCCTGCTTAGTGCATTTAAAGGTGTCTGAGAAACTCTCGTCTAGCTCGTATTGCTATTTTCAACAGCCGAGTTTCTAATCTTGACAACGTGAACTGAGCATGGAGGTTGATAAATTTAGTTTTTAAACCACCCTTTCATAATAATGCTTCATTTCGTATAAATTGCACATTCACTGGTGCAGATGTCTACCACTAACGCTGTCAGATATTTCAGCTAACAGGAAGCTCCAGAGCAGTCTAACTGAGCCACGGCGTGTTTTGCATTGTGTTTGGCTTTGTTGCTAGGGCTGTTGTAAGATAAAAGTAGAACACAGATAGTCTGACAACGTTCCTCCTCTGTTCTTTGTCCAGCTTGACCTGTTCTCTTCATCCAACACCAGACCACCCACTGCTCACTTTAATGATTAACCTCAGATTAACTGCAGCACAAAGACCCCTCTTGTTTCCATCCCCATTCACCTTCCCACTGCCCCCTTTTTTCTTCCTCATTTTATCTCTGTCCACTTCCATCTCTGCAGCTACGAAATGTCAGCCACTTAGGACAGGAAAATAAATATGTAAGAGAGTGAAGCAGCTAGAGGAGTCACCTGCCGCACAGTGAAGCAGTGTTTGCTCATCCAGCTTAAAGTGCACCCACAATCAGACCATATGCCATTTTTAGCACCAAAGATAAGAGAAGTGCCAGCCTCATAATCGGCACAGTTTTCTTCTTGTGCTCACGTGACATCATCATATAAGAAATACTTCTCACTTTTACTTGTCCTCTCTTTTGGCCAGTGCCCCCTCCATCTATCACATGTATGACGCCAGCATGATAATTTGCAGCATATGCAGCTCTCAAGGAAAGTCTCCCTCTCTTTTTCATGATATCCATACCTCCCACACTATGAGTCAAATATCATTATTTCAGTGTGATACTCTCGGTGTATAATTAGCAAAAGGTTCATGGTGACATTTCTGCAGCCTTAATGATGTTATGAAGGTAAAAGGGAGGCGGTGGGATGATTTCCTTGCAGAGGCAACAGTATAAATATCCTGATTGCAGGTTTGGTAAGGTCAGGTGGGCGGCTGAAGGTCACACATGACCAATTATTTTTTAAATTAGCCACAGCACAAATTTCTTCCTACATATTTCGGTAGGCCGTGTATCTTAATATTCTTCTGCTGCAATAGAAATATTTCATCTCTCTTCCTTTACATCAAACCTCTTCTTTCATGAGACTCACTGTCACTATTTTCCCTTCTTTCCTCTCCCTCTCCTCCATTCTCCTCCTCCATGGCAGAGAGCAGTAAGCAGACTGCTTGGTCAAAAGGAGGTATGGGTAATGATGTCAGCAGCCTGCGTCAAAGTCTCAGGGGCACATTTACAATCCCCTTAGCTGAACTGAGCCTTCCATCGAGATCACTGCGCACTAATCAAATCTGCACCGCCAGCGGTGCGTCTTTGTGTATGCATGTCCTCCTCCACTTCAATCCCTCAGTTTCACAGAGTAGCACAGAGGTGAGGCTACTATGTAAACGTGGAGCACCTGACAAGAACGGACACAGGCACACGTATGCTCAGAACATATGTGTAAATGCAGGAACAGACATGCTCACACATACACAGTCGTTGGGAAAAAACAATGTGTAACCTTCGGAATTGCTCATTACAGTTTTTCCTCTGGTTGATCAATGGAGGTGACTGAATTGTTTCTGTGGTGCGCCAATCCATCATTGTTCTCTCAGTGGGTCGTGGCTCTTGCTGAGAAAAAAAAGAAAATATCCTCATTACAAATTTTCTGCAGAAGAGTGCAGTTCTAATGCTTCCAGTTAAGGATTCATTGTGTTCACTGGCACATAATGAAGGATTGTTATCCTGCTGGATGTGTTGGGTTTCCAGTGAAATGAGTCAGCTGGACTGTGGTTTGCATTTATGCTTGACTGCATCATAAAGTGGCATAAACACTGACCTCAGTGCAAGGGCGCAGGTTTGGTTTCAAAGTTGGTAGAAACCAAGGGTGGGGTGTAATACAGTACGTCAATAACGAAGGGAGGCTATTTTATGGTTCATTTTGTGATCAAGGTACACTTCATCATCATCATTAAAAAGCTGGGGTTATTCACGTTTTACTTAAATACTGAACTCTCAATATTGGATAGGATGTAGGATAGAATCTGATGTTATAACAAGCATGAGGAAGGAGGCGATGTCGAGCACCTCTATTCATGTGCAGTCAGCCTTAAAATTGTCAATCTACACCTACGCTCACATCGCTGACTTAAAGAGGAAGTCGAACAATTTTAGTACTGAACTTCCACAAAGTTGTTACTTGCAAAAAACAGTTTTAGAAAAAGAACAGTCAAAATTGAAGCGGCAGAGGCTGAAATATCCTGACTTTTAGTTCCCAAATCACTAGCATCTATCGCTAGTCCCTCTCTGCATCGATGCCTCCAATTTGCATCACAGCCTTTCCTTTAGGAAAGTCTACAGTCACGCCAACAGCGTGCCAACATGCTCACAATGGCACGCTAACATGCTGATGATTGGAATTTAATTTTTAGCATGACTGCCAACTTAGCCTCAACTTAGCATTTTAGCACGCTAATATTTGCTGATTAGCAAAAAAGTCCAGCTGAGGCTGATGGTAGGGTCATTCATTTTGCAGGAATTTGGACATAAACCAAAATATTTGACAAAAACAAATTTTGGTTTGATGATAGCGCTAAATAAAAGCTTCACTGAAGGTAAGACTGCATAGTTTTCACGGGCTGAGTTGTACATAACTGTATTTTATTTGCAAAGTTGGTGGTATACCCCTAATTGAGCCCCTGCTGTCTTGGCCCAGCATCCTGCATACTGACGCAAGTCTTAAGCCTATATGCACACAACAGCCTTAACCGACAGTATCACAGACAGATGACAATCTGTTACTATTTTCCACTCAGATTGTCAATGGGCTCGCAGCATTTGCTCAGACTTGACTGTAACATCCATCGCAAGGTTTAGCAACGCTGCAGAAGTGAGTTGGAGGGCAGAGGAAGGGAGTGTGAGGTAACCCATTAACTGGTTAGAGCTGTCAGAGGGGCTGTGACCACACGAACAGAGCATTTGTGCTGCATTTACGTCAGACAGCAGCTGTGGTTCATCCCTCCCCCCCACAACACTATGAGAGTCAGCCAGACAGGCTTCAGGACTGAGAAAGAAAAACACTGCAAGGAGCCGTATGTTTGCTTTTGCGGACACGCTGATAGGCTCTACAATGGGCATGCACAACACCCAGACTCATAAATGAGATTAAAGTGGTAGCCCATGGCATTTCCACAGAGGTGACAGGGAAAGATCCATACACGTACATACATAAAGCTTCCATAATCCATGACATGACATCTGCTATAATCCGTCTTGGCATTTAGCACACACGGCTGAGCGATTATAACAGGTGTCATGTCATGTTTAAGACAGGATTATGCTGGCTTTAGCCTGCATGTGTCCAAAACGTAAGTGTGCATGAGTGTGTCAAATCACCGGGCTGCAGACTCATAAATGGCGTTTATTGTTTTAATTAGGGAGTCTGTATTGTGACGTCTACTGTTTGGGATTTTAACTTCCCACTCTCAATTCTGTGGGAGGCGCTGGAAACTTGGAAAAATACAAAAAGGGAATGAAACAGATTGGGCTGAAGCTGTTCAGGGTTAAAGATTTTCATCAGGAAAAATAATTTGTACAATACAGAAAGTGTGTCAGCTGTTCTTCATATTTCTCTTCTCATATTGTCTCCCTTTCCTCTCTCTGATGTCAAGCGAGAATCACGTGAGAGGAGAGAACACAGTTCACTGTGTTTGTTGTCAGTCACTGACATGTGTGCAGGCATCCGTATGTGTGTGTGTGTGTGTGTGTGTGTGTGTGTGTGTGTGTCCTCGACAGGCAAAGCAAAAGCTGTTTACTAACTAGGTCAAACTCTCTGAATGCAGCGTATAACTCTACATGGTTACAGCACAAACAGTTATGCACGTTTGTAGCTCTGCCAATGTTTGCCTTTGACATTACATGAGATTTATAGGACACAGTTTTAATCACACAAATGTTCGAGCAAATGAGCTGCAAAATGACGGGGACATTTAAGGCTGGTGGTTTATCTTATTATAAATAAAGACCACGAAAAGACCGAAACCAACAATGTTAGTGTTTGTCTGTCTCTCTGTGTTTTTCCGACTTCCCCACCCTGTCTGTGGCACTCAGTCCCAAGACAGTTTGTTTCTTCTGAGGACATAAATCTTCTCGTAATCCCATAAAAAACAGGCCACATATATACCGTTTAATTTTTTAAAAAGGCTGAGTAATCCCCCAAAACACCTGGGGACTGCAGTTTTTAGCAAATATTATTCAAACAGGTGTAAAAGGTGCATTTCTTGGGGATTATTTTCAACTGCGGATTAATACGTTTGGTGCACTTGTCAGAATTAATGACACCAGGAGGGGGAGATGGGATTGATTCAAAATAAACTACACTTCCCATGTTCATGTTAATGAAGGAACCTGTCGACAGAGTAGCTCATTTATGTGTTTTTGGGCATTAATGGAGCTCTGTCTGTGTTGGCCTTTTCATGGAATTTGCCGGCAGTAAAGACAGCACCAAATATCACTGACCATATCCTTTAACATTGTGGAAAACTGTGTTAATACACACACTGAGACCTACATTTAGTGTTGGACTCAGGACTTGTTAAGAAATGTCATGATAAACAACTGTAGCCTCTTCCATCTTTCCCATGACGTCTTAATTCTTTCTAGACCACCCTGTAATGTAGAGTGTAAACAGTAGATGATGCAATGTAGTGATTTTGCATCAAAAGAGTTCAACTGCCTGCAGATCATAGAAAAGTCAAAAGTGATACTTTTGTGGGATTTAGGTTGAACGACTGTGTGAGGAAATGTTGAGAGTTCAGTCTGTTCTTTGCAGTTGTGCTGTGTCCTGTTGTTTGACATTTGCCCTGGTTGTTAATGTCTGTGTTCACATTCCCTGCATCTGTCTGATATCTTTAATCCTTGCTGTATAATACAGACTGACGTTGTCGTTTACAATGACAATGACGATGACGATGACGTTGTCATTTCTGTTTGCTGATGCTCTGACATTTCTGGTGGTTCATCACCTCTGTCATGAGTTTGTTATTTGAAACGTCAGTTTCCATTTAACAGTCAGACTGATGCAAAATAGCTAAAAGATAAAAACACATTTTGCCACAAATGGAACATGATGATAATAACAAGCAAATGTTTTGGTCAGTAAAATTCCCTGTCAGACTGTAAAAGCTATTATTTATTTATTTATTTATTTATATAACCACAGCACATTAAGTGCATGCTTGTCATGTTCAAAGCTGCAACATGGCATAAATTTCATCTGACATCTGACGAAAGCAAACTTGTTCCTAAACCAGCTTTAAACATACTGAAAAAACACTTTTCTGCTATGACACATCTACCCCGAGTGTAAGCATAGACATTATTATACTTTATGTCAGCAAAAATGTTGTACTGGAATAGCTGAAAAAAGTGACCTTTATAAGAGATGAAAAAAAGTTTTGAAACAAGATTTGTATTCTTAACTGCCTACTATACAAGCAGCACATACTCATTCAGCCAAATTGTAGCCTGTAGCATGCAATATGTAGCCAAAAGCAGTATGCCAAAAATACCTGGATCTCTTACTGATCTGGAAAAAAATCTCCAGTATGCATCAGACCAGTCCACTATTTCTCTTTTTTTCAGGGATAAGGGGATGCTGCACAGTCGTGGTGGTTTGCCATTAGCTGTGCTATTGTTTACTTCTGCCTTCTGGAAGCCAGCTAAGCCTAGCCTAGCATACTGCAAAATAAATGAATTTAACACTTTGATACTGTATACTACTTTGAAAAACAGTATGAAGTATTTAGCACATACAGCATACTGCATTTATCGATGGCATGCAGTAGGCGTTAAGAGTATATAGAGCCTAAGATGATGCTTTGAGCTAAATGCTAACATCAGCATGCTGACAATGACAATGCAAAGATGTTGATGTTTAGCAGCTATAATGTGCTAACAGCATGGTAATCTGAATGAAGCACAAAGTATAAGCTGATAGGAATGTTATTAGTTATAACGTATTATATTTCATCCTGAGGGGAACACAAATGTCTGTGCCAAGATATTTATTTTAGTTTTGACCACGGTAGACTCTAGTGGTGCTCTAAACATAAAGGAAATGACAGCAAAAAGATCTGTACATTTAAATCTCTTTAGAAACATTGGATATACAAATAACATTCAATTAGAGAAAAAAAATCAAAGTATTTACATGAAGAAACACAGTAATGTGCATGTATGCATGTAACTGCTAGGCTGGAACATCGTCCCTGACATCTCATGGCATTGAAGCTCGTAAAATTAAAATTGAAAGAGAAAACGGCTCATAAAACTGCCTTCAGATAGAAAAAGAAAGAAAGAAAAAAGAGCTGTTAATCATAATCTTTTTGTGTAAGAGCTGTTGCTGTGCTGGCGTCAGAAGCAACTGATGTCAACTCCAAAAGCTGCACCCACCCCCCTCCTTCTCCAGCATGCCCACAAAGACTGCATCACTGCTGCCTCTGATGATCGCCGGGAGGACACCTCACTGAGTGCACGGAGTGACTAATGAAGTCCTCCCACAGGTATGTCTCCATAGTCTTGCGTTTTTGTGATAGACGGAGACAGGTGCGGTGCCTGATGTGTTGTAATGAACATATGCTGCGGTCCCAGGTGCTCCACAGTCTATAGACAAAGACTTGTGCCATGCAGAGAAATGAACAATGTGCTGACAGATCAAAGAACAATTCACAGGCAAACATAGGAGACAAAGCAGTGTAATACGGCATGATGAATACTTGGAACAATAGATGGTATAACAGTGTGTGCGTGTGTGTGTGTGTGTGTGAGAGAGAGAGAGAGAGAGAGAGAGAGAGAGAGAGAGAGAGAGAGACAACATGGCATACTTCCTGCTTTCAGTGGCACAATGAATCATACAGAGCCACAAATGTCACATGCATATACCTCAATCCCATGCACTACAATGCATCTATGTACGAGGGAGCAATGCGGGGGGAGGTAAAAATGGTCAGATGGAAGAAGAATCAGTCTCTGTGAATGCGTTATTGATTTGGCTCTGGCGTGTGCAGCCCTGAGATAAGAGAGTGAGGAAGAGAGAAGGATGGGAAAAATCTCACACACACTAATGAACGACCGCAGACTGATGTGTTGAGGATTGTGTGTGCAATGCTGATATGCTGTATAATACATGTATAATGATTTCAGGAAGTTATAAGACAAATTAATTATATTTTATGACCATTTTTTTTTTATTCTTCCCATTAGAGTGTTCTCGCCGATCGTCCCATTGAGACGTATAACGTTTTATTGCTGACAGTACAGAGTCAACAGCCACTATCAAAGTTTATTTCACTAATAAAGACAAGGGAGGAGTCGTGACGTCAAATTTCAATAGAAATAAAATTGAATTAAGAGCTTATATAAACTAAAGGGGTTATATAAACTAACAGTGTATCACTTGTGAAAAGGAAACTAAAACAATTCCGTAGTTTCATTTAACAACCATAAAAGAACCGAAATATTCTGGATACAGAGCAGATTTACCAACACAGAGACCAGTGTTAGTTACCAAATCCTGAGATTCAAAAACAACCGCAAACACTTTACTGAGGCTGTTAAACTTCATGAGCGACACCAGTGCGGTTCAGTTTAAAGTGATTTGTTCTCGGTATCTGCAGCACAGAAACTAATAAGAAAAAAAAAACGTGTCATTCGCTTTCAGTCAAGTTTCAGAAATAAACATACAGTTCCCTCAAAGACTGCTAAGACTTTTGCATATGGGAACATACCACATGCAGCATGCATTGTATCTCAATGATCTACGGCAAACAAAACAGACCAGAGAAGCTGCTCTCATTTCTATTGCAGGAAAGTAACATTTGTCCATGATTTTGCAACTCAAAAATAAACAGTGCAGGCTGAAAGATTTAGAACCAGCACATGACACTGAAAAACAAACAATTAAGGTCCATGAGGTTGTTTACATGATGTTTACATCTATGCCAGATGAACAGAGGATGAAAGTTTGAGTGTGTAATGTTTACCAAGAATTCATTTTCAGCTGGAATGAACTCTGCAAACTCTATCTGCTGAGGAAGACCGCTTGCTGCTGTAAGAAATTTGAAGTATTCAGAAAACAACTTGGTGGCTATAAGATCCATACACCCAAGTGTCCTGATTTATGTGTATTTGTGCCAGTAGAGTTGCTTTGCAAAGTTTTCACTCATACAAGATAGATAGATAGATAGATAGATAGATAGATAGATAGATAGATAGATAGATAGATAGATAGATAGATAGATAGATAGATAGATAGATAGATAGATAGATAGATAGATAGATAGATAGATAGATAGATAGATAGATACTTTATTCATCCCCAAGGGAAATACACAAGTTCTAGCATATTCCACAAATTTTAAGTAAAAGGCATGCAATAAATAATCTAAAAGTACAGCAAGCAAAGAATTAAAAGTTAAAGTTAAAAAAATGTAAAAATGTCCACATGTCCACTGCCACTGTCCACAAGCTTTATTAGTGTTTTGGCTGACAAGTGTTGGCAAATAATGGTCAAATTGTTTGCAGTTTGAGACATAAACAGAATCAGGAAAATCTTCACACTATAATGTTCAGCTCTGCATGCAACACCAGACCATCATCTGCATCACATCACTGCCGCCCTTGTGACTTTCCATTCCCCGTGTTGTTTCGCTCATCATCCCATCCAGCCTGACCTCATCCTCCTCCCAGCTTCCCAGCAGCTCTAGACAGAGACTGATATAATTTTAATGGTCGACTAATAATAACACTAGTCCCCAGATCAGCTGAGAAATGGCATGATTTGTTGCAAAAGCTGACACTTAGTTCGTGTGAGCATTCACCAAAAGAGGAAACAGCCCACCAAACTTTAAAGTGCAAGTATAAATACGACAAATAGAGGCTGCTGACGTGTTTGAACCTCACACTGGCAGCACTGATGTGAATAATGTGCGGATAAGACGCTGCTCAAACATTGTTTAAACTTAATCTCCCATCTCGCCCATGACATGACAGGTTTAACTTGTTCAGTCTGGAGTGCAACTGTTTGCAATGCTGACATGTACCATACTGGTCGGGTCTGAGGCTGGGAAAAGATTAACGACGGGGGGAAGCAGTAGTCTTAGGGGAAGGATTTTTACCTTTGACCCAGTTAAAGAAAGGCAGGAAAAGGAAAATACTTGAGAAATGTAACGGCTTGTTGCAGCACATGTTGTGCACACAATCCTGTGAAACTGCATGCTTTATGAATGTTGTACATGAGGAAATGAACAAGACAGGGATTCTCTTCAAGTGTGAGTCAGAAATATAAACACACATGGTTGACAACACAACATCTATAAACTAGACATGTTTAAATTTGCTGACACGAGGACAGCTTTAGTTTTGGCAGTGTGGCTGATACACACAAACAAGGTCTAACTGATATTTGCAGGGACTATAAGAACCACAAATACAACAAATGTATTGTTTATTTATTTCATATCCACAGAGATTTGTATAAATTAAAGTGCAAATGGGATGAAACAGAACACAACAACAGCAAAACATATAACAAATAAAATTAGAGGAGAGATAACAGAAGGTGAATGAATGAAAATAAAGTGCAGTTGGTTCATAATGTCTGATTCTGCATCATCTGCATGGTGACCTGACACAGTAAACATTATTGGCTTTTCAATTCATTTGCAGGCCTAAAAAATATATGCAATAAATGGGTTTGATAAATATCTTTGTCTGTGTCATTTTTTCATCTCACACTCCTTTATGAATTTAGTTTTACTTTCACCCATCGGTCTAAAGGAGAGGAAATGCCTAAGAAGAATTCCCAGTGTTGTTGTTTTCAAGTCATCAGGGTAGGTACACTGGATACACTACGGTACTTTGAGGTTGAGAGCGGAACTGTGTGAGTTTTTTCCTCTGTAGAGCGTTCAGTTAAATGATCTCACTCATTTCCGTCTAAGTCTGACATCCATATCCCACCAATCCCCCTGCTGTTTTTGCCAGGGTGCTACCTAACACCTTTACGTCATTCTGCTTTCATCTGTGTGGAGTTGACTCAGCGGTGTATTATCAGACATCAGCAAACAATCCGTTGTCCTCCTGTGACACTGGTAAAGAAACATGTAACGGGAAGAATGGGAAGATTATGTCTGTGTGCATGACAAATGGGATAAACTGTACCTTTTAAATGGCAAGCTTACGATTACTCACATGCAGTCTAGCTTTGTCAGAGCTGAGGCGGGAGGATCAGTATGGATGAAAAGGCAGGAATGAGTGGACCGAGGTGAACCTGAAGATGGTGTTGCAGGTCAGTTTTTTGTGATCTGAGCAAACAGATAGTAGTCAGGTGGGATATTGAACTGATGTGATAAGCTATCAGTGGACATTCCTGTGTAAATGTGTAATCAAGGTCAGGGACAGAGATGGAGACACACTGAACTGGCACCAGGTCCATAAATTCACATAGGAGTGACGCATGAAGAGACAGAAAGATAACTAACTGGAATGACTTGACACTCAACAGAACTGAATGTGATTCGCTCACAAGTAAATTCTGCTTTAACTTCCACTTACAGCAATCTATAAACAACTATAGGCCATGTAGTGTCACATTACAAGGTGATCTGAAAGCTCTGTTTGTGAATTTGACCTCAGTTTTCCTCAGAGATTCTGACTCTGATCTCTGATGTTTGGCTTGAGCTGCAAAAACCCTAAACCAAACGAATACATTTGTGAGTTTGGCTCAACTGGTATCACACTGGTTGAATAACACATGAAACTGTCTGTGACGTTACTGTGAACGCTATGTTCTTGTTATTGCTCCTCGGTTACACTGTGGTTTTATATTATGCTACAAATCTGTTGTCTTTTTGGATTACAAAACTTATTTTAGCAGCTTATTTAGTCTGCCTCCAAACTTTGTCAGGACGGTTTATTCTCTGACATTGAACATGTTGCATGATAAGGGCGCAGGTGATGCACAAAAGACACTGCGCTCTCCTTATTGTACTGTCTCACCATCACAGAGGAGACTCCTTAAGACATGACCCACACCTGAACTAACCACTGAGTGACTCTGCACAACTGCAAACAATGCAACCATCATTAAAGGCTAAAGTGAAGATGTAGTATGTAGTACATACCGTATTGTCATATGTAAACATAGCATGTTTTACTCCATACAGGTTGCCAGTGTATCATAGGGTCAGATCTGAAACGCTGCACACCAAACAAAAAGATGCACATTTGAATTTTTACTGTTCGAGATGTTAAAAAAGTCATCTTTTGTGTCTGCAAAGACAGCTGAGAGAGCTGAATGAAGACTGATAAATTGCCTCAAGTGATGTCATTTGACTCAATGTCAGTCAGCTCTGAAGACTACAAATTTGAAAAATTATAGCTGTGGTCTGAGTTAGACAGAGGTAAGCTTAATAGACCTCATCTCTGCATGAGGTTAGTGGCTCAAGGCTACATTAGCTGCTCCTCGCATAACACACCTGACTCTCCAACTGAACTGTTGGTGGTCAAGCAGCATTGTGGGTAAGAGTGCCGTACTCTTAATCGGTGCAGTGTAATGTTATAACCCCTGCTCTTCAAAACATGGCTGTTTTGTTACATTGTACTCACAAGCATCCAAAACCAGAAATACTGACCTAAATTCACAGGCTGAAGAGAGGAGAAGGAAGTTACTCAGAAAAACTGGGTAATGAAGCGACTCTCATGTTAACTGGTTGGTCAGTGAAGTGGAGCATGACATCATCACAGGGATATCAGTATGACGCACTTCACAGAGGTTCATTAACATTCTCTTCATTCCAAAGTCTTTTTGAAAGAAAACAGCTCTGGAGCTAACCCAGTGCATGCTGGGACAGACTCCAGCCCACTGCGACCCCCCACAGGATAAGAAGCTTAGAAAATGGATGGGTGGATGGTTGGCGCTTTGGAGTAACAAAACAGGCCAAGGGAAACTGTTTCTGTGGAGATATGAGAAAACTGCAGCTGCTAATGATAATGATGATAATGTCATGGCTATAATGATAATTGTGACTGCTTTTTAATTGCTTAAAGGGCCAGTTTTGAAAGATTTAGTGGTATCTAATGGTTGTAGATTGCATCTAATTGAATATTCCTTGCCTTGCCCTTCCCTTCCAAGCATGTAGAACATACAGTGGCCACAAAACTTGCAAAAAATGCAAAAGACACTCTCTAGCATCAGTGCTTGGGTTGTCTGCTCAGGAATACTGTAGAAACATGACGGTGCAACACGGCGGCCTCCACAGAAGATATGAAGAGCTCATTCAAAGGTAACAAAAGCACAAACACTCTTAGCTTCAGATGATTACACAAACCATATTGCATTTCTGTCAATAGATCCCCTTAAATATTACACACTGGTCCTTCAGCTCATTCATGATGACACTTAAACCAGGAAAATCCAAACATTATGAATTCACATATTACATCAGAACTAAAATGTAAACTGATACTGGTCTGAACTAAAATGATGTTGATTGATATTGAACCATAGCCTAGTTGATTTCTTATGGCTCAGGGAGACAATCAACATGACATCATGCAGTAAAGCTGAACCACCCCCCGTGGTCAGTATCACCCTCTAGTGTTCAGAAAAAATACTTCACCATGAAAACAGCCACGGCTACCAGTGATTGTCATGTGCTGTAGATAGCTCATGTCCAGTATTAGGATTTATCTGTATACAAACAGTAATCCTAACATCTAACAACGAAAATTATGACATTAAAAAATATAAATATTCTGATATCATCATTTGTGTTATCTCTTTCTTGTCGACCCTTGTGTCTGCTTGTCGGTTTCTTGTTTTGTACTCCCATCTTGTGGTAAACAAGAAACATAACACTTACATATGACATCTGCAGTGGTGATGGTAAATATTCTTTGTCAGAGTCACTGGACGAATGTGGATGTAAGAGGGAGACTGTAAATGGATTATGGGCTGCAGATGACAGTGGCTCAACATTCTGATAGTGATTTGAATGTGTTGTGTAAAAAGTACACCTTTAGCAGTAAGCTTTAACAACCCAACAATTTAATGATATCTACCAATGTTAGTCTTCTTGGTACCAAATTTTTATCTTTGTGTTTCCAGTGTGTCATTCCTGAGCTGCAGCAGATGGATTGTAAAATAAAGATGGAATTTAGTACTGGAAAGGTTAATTTGGGAAGATGTCCATTTATTAGCATTGGCTGAACTTCAGAATTAATTTTTGAACACAAATAAAATTTTGTCACCTTGTATTTACACTGACTTTTTTTTTTTTTTTTTTGCACATTTCAGCTTTCCAGTGGATTTTTGATTGGGAAAAAAAAGGAAAAAAAAAAAGAGGCACAAACCAGTTTGCACAGAGTAAGTCTAGCCATAGGGGCTGTCCCTGGCTGCTTATTCTATGCTGTCTACTTGTTTTTGAAGTTCTTCTGCCCCCTGGTGGCCATAAAAAGAGCCAGCCAAACAGTGAGCATTGTATGGAGGAGAAATAACAGAGTGGCAAGAACTCTGTGATCAGGAGTTAAGTGGAATATATTTACATTCAGTTCAAAACAGAGGGCTACTCTTCACGTTACAGAGAACCGGTCTTTGTGAACATTATCGTGCACCGGGAACTGTAGAAAATGTGCTTATTAGTTGCAAGAAGAGAACTGTCATGATGGAAGAAATTAAAAGATTAAGGCTAACAGCGGCAGGATCATGGGCATGCCGGGCTGTTCAGTTTTAAACAGGGTTTATTGTAGGGGTTAATTAACTCCAGAAGATGGCGGTAGTACGACACTGAGGGCAGCAGCTGTCGTTAAAGCTCAAAGACGCGCAGCAAAATTCAGGAACGGCAACTCCAGCCCGCAGTTTGCCGCGAGCTCTGCGTTTCTCAAGTTTCACTTCAGCGCGTGCTCTGCCCCGTCTGCTTTGTGTTGTCAGGCAGAAAGGGAGACACAGCAAGCAGGCAGGGTGGCGCGTGTCCTGATCTACGGGCACCCCATCAGCGACCACAACTAAACAGCAGCTAGTCATTTTGTCGTGTCTTCTTCAGCATCTTTGTGTTCTTTATCGTTTTGTTCTGTTTTGCTACCATGTCGGTGGGAGTGGAGTCTGGATTCTCGAGCGAGGAGGTCTTAAACAGCCGCTTCCCGCTTCATCGGGCATGCAGGGATGGAGATGTCGGTGCCTTGTGCTCCCTCCTTCAGTGCACCTCAAACCCGGCTGACCTGACGGTGGAGGACACCTTCTACGGCTGGACGCCCATACACTGGGGCGCTCATTTCGGAAAGGTAGCTCGCTAGCTGGTTGTTTGTCGGACCAGGTTTCTCCCACATAGCGTTTTGGTGGGAATGTGTAGGACGAGCGCCAGCGCTCTCCGACATGAGCCTCTTCTCGGCCATTTCCTGATGTTTGCCTTAACTGTTAGCGTTAGCTGATGATGAGACCGAACGCAGCCATCGCTCACTGGAGGCAGACAATGGGCTGGAAACGTGAAATAGATACGGCTTTATGGCGGACGGTTTTTTTTCTCTTTCACTAATTGTACCGGCCCGCATTACATCTTAGGTATGTTTCGTGTAAAAGCGAGGTTTGTGAGCAAAAAGCTGAATATTATCTTGAGCGGGGACAGTTTTAACATAAAGTTAATGGCCGAGAGGTGAGACGAGATGACAAAGAAGCTCAAACGTGACCAGAAAAATTAACGTTAGTTAGCTTAAACCAACGGTTTAAACATGGCGTTTCTGAGTCCGCCCAAGACAATTTACAAGCGTGTGATACATGAGCACAGAAGTAGGAATGACCAATAATTTCCAATTACCTCTTTACTCTCCTCTGACCTCTAAACCATTATATTCAAAACGTGCGTCTGATTTAAAGCAACTTCTCTACCACATTTCATCGTTAATGAGTCGTTTATAACGAGCTGTGAAGAGCTGCAACGATCTATCCGTTAGCCGTCAACCATCAAATTCATTGCCTGCTATTTTAAGAAGCGATTAGTTGCTCTGAGTATTTGTTTCTTTGTAAGATATAAAGGTCAAAGTTGTGTGATTGTATTTGGGTATTTTTTGGTTTCAGTAACGTTTCTCCTCTAATATTAAACGGAATATATTTGGGTTGTGGACAAAACAAATCATCTGAGGACGTTTTGTAGACCAAACAACTAATCAATCAATTGAGAAAATAATCAGTAGTTCAATGAAAATGAAAGTAATCTTGAGTTGCAGCCCTAAAGCTGTGCTCACCTCTCCTAAACTCACATGGGCTTGTGTTACACTTAGGGAAGGGCAGCCATAAAGATATAGTTTGCACAGGAATTGGACGCATGCCTGCAGACAGAGCACAACAGTATAGCATTTTTGCCTCTAACCAGCCACTGTACTACACTTGTCTATACCTGCCCAGTGTCTGCTGAAGAAAAGCAATGAATCACTGCACATATCTTTTAATCTAACCTCTATGTATTGCCCTTGTCTCGTCACAGTTGGAGTGTGTGATGCGTCTGGTTCAGGTGGGCTGTGGTGTGAATGCGGTGACCTCCAGGTTTGCACAGACGCCCACTCACATTGCTGCATTTGGGGGCCACCCTGAGTGCTTGTTATGGCTACTCCAAGCTGGTGCAGATATTAACAGACAGGTATGACATCAGGTGGACACTCGACACATGCGTGCGCACTGTACACCAGGACATGAAACACTCTGAAAATCACACAACTTGTTAAGTAAGTTTACAGTGATTGTCCTTGTTGACTTTTCCTGGAGAGATGTATTTAAATGTGATCTTTCGCAAAGTATAGTGATAATGCTACAAGGAAAACAGCACATTGCAAAGGGACTGTAGACTGTATATGACTGAACATTTAACAACAGATCTCTTTAAAGTTAATTAAAGATAAAGTGTGTGAGTATGCGTGAGTGGAAAGACTGGAGCAGTCTGAGAGGTTGAGCTCAGACTGATCCCATCAAGGAGGATCACTCTAAAATGGGGTCAAGACCCTTGCAGTGCTGTTGCTACTTACTAAATCAGACAGAGGACCAGACTTCCATTCAGATTATGTTTATCCGTTGCATTTTCTGGCACTGCATTTACTCTCAGACTGTAGTCGTCATGTCCTCTCCTCATTGTGTATTTTCATGCACTGGGGCTATATTTTATGCTTCGCTGCACAGCTGGGAAAGATCAGATTAGTAGGTCACAATGACATAACATGTTGTCGTCATCATGAAATGCATTCCTATAAGTTGTGTTTAAATTTGCTCAGCATATGTTGAAATAAACAACTGGAGGATATTCTCAGGATTAGCTCAGTATTTGAGCACAGCCCACATTACGTTGTGGCTAGAGACAGCCTTCGAGTGGTTTTCCTCCCCTCTCTCTCTCCCATCTGCATTCTTCCTAATGTGTAACTGTAAATGAGTGTGGGCGGTGGTGTAGTCTGGGTGAAAAGTTCAGGCTATGCCCTGCAGAGCTGCACCTCCTTTATCTTTCCGACAGTCTGTTTATTAACCTTGGAGTTGTAGAAGGAGGCAGGTAGAGAGGGTGTATTTGATTCAAAACTTAATCATATATTTAGTATATGAAATCTCTTGTGAACAATCATGCTATTCTGTGCGTAATTGCAGTCTTTTGTCATCACGCAGGACTATGTGGGCGAGACGCCCATCCACAAGGCTGCTCGTGCGGGCAGTCTGGAGTGTATCAACGCTCTCTTGATTCAGGGAGCGAAAGCTGAGTAAGTCCTGTGATCAGATCTGTGTCTGCATTTCTTTTCCTCAGTACTATCCAACGTCTCAGTTACACCTTTGCAAGGGATCATCACCAAACTGAAAGTGGAGCAGTGAATAGACTTAAGTGCGAGTTCCACAATTCAGGAACAGAAGAAAGAGGATTGGCAAATTAACTTTACCAGTCTTGAAACTAGAATAAAGAAATATGATTTTGTGAAATGCGTAAATATAAGAACTATTAAGTAATATTGGACATTGCATTTTTACCATGGCTGTCCTACACATACCCAGCTAGAAGAAAGCTGCTCTATTAAATGGCAATTTAACACTAAATCACTTTAAGTTGTTTATGTCTACTACATGTAAACAGTGCTGGGCATGCTTAAAATTTGTGCACAGCTTTCAAGAGCACATCAAACTGAGCACAGAAGCCGTCTTTTAAAGATCCATACAATAGAACATCACTTTGTGATCAATTCTGGTGACCAAAGAATTGCGTGAAACATACATTTTCCTCCAGCCACTATCAGTGAATGATTGTTGCACACGATTAAATGGCAAGTAATTGTAACTTCAGAGTTGATTTTTAGTTAGTTTGAAACTTTTTTGTTGCAGGACGCTAACGTTTACAAGACAAACTCTGTGATGTGTCTTTATTCCCTTTATCTTAAAACCATTTAACTCTGAGATGCGTTATTGTTAACTATTAATAGAGTTGGTGACGCTCCCTTGAAAATGTGACACACTATGTTAATCCTTGAAATTGTTGTTTTTCATTGCAACAATTCGCATTAAGTTGCCCTCTGTGTGTAATATCTTAACAAAGACCTGTTGCGTTCATAGAGAATTATTCATAAGCACCTTTCATTTACATTCTGCTGACACTTTCATATTGCCCTTGTAATTTGAGGAAAAGCTGCATTTCAATAAAAGTAGATAATTAACCCTGCACGGTGCCTTTTGATGTTAACTAACAGCTTTGTAAATCCACCACAATTATTCCACACACGAGGACAACTTAATGTAAAGGTTGATAAACTGTTCTTAGCCGAGTAGGCCATATTGCATGATGTTTGTTAAGTCTAGAGTGTGGTTTTCTTTGTTAACATTTGTTTTGGTTAGTGTCATACATACACAGCTTGACTAGGTGACCAAATGCACATTACCTCTTTTTCTGGAGCCCTTTTACTGTCAGTATGAAAAGGCTATATTTTTGTTGCATAAAATGAAAATGCATAGATCATATATATATTTGGCTGCATGCTTTACATTTTTAGGAGACTGCACAGGTACTGCAAATCAAGTTTTGATCTGAGATAATTTTGGCTGGTGTCATTTGTTGCAAAGGATGCAAAGAATGCTCTTGACATTGACAAGATGAAAATAGCATGAAATAGATAGTAAAATAATGAATTTTACATGATGAATGAAACCAGCCCAGACCACTGTGTTTCTTAGCTGTATTTTTGGAAGTACATAAATAGTATGTTGGAGGGCTTAGTCACACTTTTTTAATTGGCAGCTGCTTTTGTTTCGATGTATGGACGACATTCTGTTACTCTCGCTGCACCTAAACATGAACAAACGCCAAAGAGACACAACCCATCTTTCCTGTTTTTTAAGTTTAGATGTAAAACCTGTTGGGAGATAAAACAATTACACCTGACTGTGTTACTCTTTGTGTTTCGCTTTCCACACCTTTATTTCTCAAAGGTCATATAAACTAGTCTGCTCAGTGGATGTAGCACTTAATTTACCTACTGCCACATTCATATTTTATAAGTATGCAAACTTTACTTTTATCACAGTTATATAAATCAGTTTCTTTTGTTTGGCTGGAGCATTGTTTCTCAATTCTGGTCCTTGCCCCACTGGCCCCACTGCCCTGCATGTTTTAGATGTTTCCTGCTCCAACACACCTGATTCAAATGAGTGGCGTGTCATCAGGCCACTGCAGAGCTTGATGATGAGCTGATCATTTGAATCAGGTGTGGTGGAGGAGAGAAACATTAAAAACATGCAGGGCAGTGGGACCAGAGGACTGGAATTTAGAGACACTGGGCTAGAGTAACGAACGCACATAAATCAGCTTTTGAAGCAGAATATATTATATTATCTATGATGCTAACTATATCTAATGATATCTAACTGCTAAATGTTTAAGTGTATTTTAATTAAATTTACTAATTAGAATTATTTATTTGTTAGTTTTTCTTTTTCATCTTAACTGTTGTTTTACTTGCAGTTTCATTTTTTGCAACAAGCTCTAAGCCTTTCCCTCTGATACCATTGAAGTCCAGAGACCCAAAACAACCAGGGAGTTCATAGATGAAGAGTTTGTCGGTATATTTTGAATGTTTTTATCCTGTCATCAGAAACACTGGTCATGTGAGCTCAGCAAATGCTGGCATTGGAATAGGTTCATCAAATATACCAAAGTGAAACATTGGCTCTATATATGAGCCATGTGTTGCAATGAGGAGAGAATGCATTTTTATTTGACATCATTAAATTTAATAATTAGTTTTGCTGATTTGAGCCTCTAGTTGTTCCTGGTTTCATTGTCGTAATCATAATACCATAGTATATTTCATATTCTCTTCTTGGAGGGTTTCTTTTTCACCTCATGGCCCTCATGACATAAGATGCAAATGGAGACTAAAAGAATAGCAAATATAGTTCTATATCTATCTATTTTATGAAGGTAGTTGATCCCGACAGCTGAGACACAATGTTTTTTATGAATCAGACTGTAAACCAAGGTGATTTACCATAAATCCATAGTTGGTCCTTTCTTTTCCATGGTTTATGATACCCCTGGTTGAGTTGGCTGTTTCATCAAATTAAATCCATGCAGACATGTTTAAGAAATGCTTCATTTTTTGTTCAAGTCTTGTAATGTGCATTTGGTTATCAGCTAATGAGTAATGTTTATGATGAAAATGATATGTGATTTTTTTCCCCCTGCAGATCACAGATATTGCATTTAGTTTAGTTTATTATCAAGTTCTGTTTTGTTTTGTTTGTTTTTTTTACTTATGACCCAGAAATGTAGTGGGACACAACTGGGAGGGAAGCTAAGGCACACTAGGGGGGAATGAGGCTCATGACAAAATAACTTTACACTAACTTCAAAATTAAGTTGATGTCAGGTGTCTTTTACAATGATGTCAAAAAATTTCACTTACGTTTTCTTAATAATAATAAAAATAGGGGTCTAACTAAGTAAAAGGATTATCCAAAACTTTAAAATTGCCAAAGCCAAATAATCCTGATGAGTGCATTTGAGTCTGAAAATATACTGTATACACACATAAGGCACCGAATTGGACAGATGCGCTTTTCTATGCATAAAAATTAGTTAATATTTTATTGCGAATGCGACATACAATTTGTTGTGTGGCACAATAAAGCAAAAATGCTGAAGAGTATAATTTTATGAAAACTACCCATTACCATTCACATAGTAAATCATATAAAAATATAACTGCGGGTCTAATTACTATAATCTATTAGTATTAGCATAAGTGCAAAAGAAATGCAGGCAATCGATTATAAGCCTGGCTGTAAAATGACCTTTTCAGCTATATCCCATTTTGAATCACAGTAATACTATTTCAGCAAATAAACAATATATATATAATAAACCAGTATAGCAGCCATCAAACTTTATTTGAGTTTCAAGAATATTTGTCTCATTCCAGGTTCAAAACTGTCAGATTGTTTGAATGTCCTCTTCCACAGTAACATGAACGTATCAGTCGACCCCTACATACTCTCATTCTTCTTCTCAAAATCTCTGATAGGTGGTTTCATTCGCGTTTGAAGACAGCTTTAAGCTCTCCGTTGTCACACCTCTTAAGAAGTGCCTCCGCTTTGCCGTTCATAACAAACTGAGACAACAATGAACAGTCTACAGTAAAACCCGCTGCATTATAGTAATGGAAGCTGCAAATGCGCTGAGGCTCTTTTCAGCCAAGTCTCTCTCTGCTAGTAATGTGAGTCAAAAAGCATTCAGGCTGACACTGTGGTTGGCTCGACAGCACTCATAAATACATGTTAATGGAGTCTGTTTTGTCCAGTATTTCAGGCGATAAGCTTCAGTGAAGAATTCCCATTTAGAGTTCTAGATCTAATAAGGGGAGGTTAATAATTTTCTTAGAATAAAATCAGTGCCTTTAAATACTACAAGAAGGCTTGAAATATAACCTTCAGCGGTGATGCTCCCGTATTTATTGCTGTGTACAAACAGAACTTGTTGCATCACATTGATGCCATGGACACTAAAATTTTTGTTAGTAATATCTAAATCGTTGCCATCATCACGTTTTTTTCGCCCCTCTTGCTGGACGCCTCATTTGCCAACTGCTCACTTTGTTGAGTTTCTTTGCAAAGTTTCTTGAGTAAAATGCTCTTGACTTCTTATCAAACGCTTTGCTTCATCACCTTGTGACACCTCACATCTTCCGTTGCTCTTGGATACACCTCAAGATTGCAACTGGCCAGCTGACCCGTGCCTCCACAAGAGGAAATAATCAGTCAGGATTCATAAATGGTCTCGCTGTATGCACTTTGCAGCAGTGACTGTTCCTACACTTCTGTGCTCGGGTGGTGTCAGGCTTTTTGCTTGTTGAAGAAGAAAACAGATGTGAACAGTGAGGAGAAACTCTACTAAATGGAACCATCTCTGATTCATTAGGCGAAACTGCAGTTCAGAGAGCTCTCTCACCATCTGTCCCCACCACTGATTCAATGCACTCAGTTTGCCGAACGGCCACAGATGATCAGGGATCACCCAACAGCACCTGATGACTGATTGTGGGTTTGAGTCAGGGACCTGACACCACTCATCTGTTTGGATGATTTCATAGTCCAAAATATGTACTAAGGCTTTCAGTATCAGAGGCTTTTATACACTTCCATGAATCATTGGCTGTGCTGAACTTTATATGAGTTCAGCTGAAACTGCCAGTGGTATCACAGTTGGATACATTTTCCCTTTTCCTGTTGACCCAAACCACCAACCCTTCACATTGCTATCTGTATTTTATATTTACATATTCACACACAGGAATTTTTCCCTGCACATGCTTGCACTGCAGAGACCTGGTCCAGACGAAGGTATATAACTATTTGAAAGAGGGACGTGCGATGCTTATCTTTGTCCCATTACAAAGTGAGAAGAACTTTCCTTTGGGATACTTCTACATTGAATCGTTTTGGTTCAGTAAGACTGGAAGAGTCTTGTGAAGAAGACTTCTCCTTAATGAAGAGACTGGGCTCTTTTGCCCACTTCTTATTGTCTCTCCGTTTAAACCAAATATAACAAAATACTCACAGTGAAAAAACAATGTTCATGGTTCAAATGTTACATGAGACTTAACATGCTTTAAATATTAAATTCCATGTAATTCAATGAAGCTAAAAAGACCTTAACTTTACCCTGTCTGTTTTAAATAAAAGCCTGTAATCTCTAATAAAACCATCTGTTAAATCATTCGATGAAACACGAAACTATTTTGGAAAAAAAGGGTTGGGCACTTTCAAAAAAATACTTGGCATTGATGAACCATTTATTTATCGTCTGTCATGGGCTAACTTTAACGAATCAGATGAGTGAATCATGACACAGTAGGAGAGTGGAACTCTTTCTGAAGCCAGTTGGGAGAAGAGTGCAAACATCTTTTCCAGTGAAGCCTTCAGTACCGTTCTTTGTTCTTCTTTCAATGAAGTAATACTCTCCAGTTCTGACATAAGTGATGCTATAGCATCATCTACACTAACCTCTTTAGGAGCGACTGTTGTTTTCAAACGAACAGCCGCTTCTCTCGCTGTCGTCACACCTAAACTATGCCTGAAGCCTCCTCACACGACGCAGATGGATGTGATCTTGTGAATCCAGCTGCCTCACAGGGTAACTTAGTGTCCAACTCAAAATGTAATCTACAGGGGTTAAAACAATCAGATATTGTAAAAATGTTTTAAAAAATTGCATTTTCTAATTTCTATCACCCTAAAATCCAAGTTTTGTCATAAAAGGTAGGTTTTTATTATTTGTCATGAGCCTCAAAGTGTTAAGGAGCTCCATTAGCAAGCTAGCAGCAGGAAGGAAAGTGTTGCCAGTGATGAGAGTAGAGCAGTGACAGAGGCTTAGAGCAGCTGAGTGAGATGGGTTAGATTTGCATAGCATCATGTACTGAACTGTGTAATGCTAACAATCATCCTGTTGCAATGGTTATTCACTGTCATTTCACTGTACCAAATATTTTATCTCCTACACAGAAATGTTTCATTTTGTATGTCATAGTATTAACCTTATACAATATCATAGTCTGTTTTGACATCTAATCTTTGTCACCTTTTCCTTTATGAAAGTGACAATAAGTTACAAAAAAAAAGTTTTCTATACTGTTAACAGAAACAGAACCGTACGTCTTAATGTTTTGCAGCCATTGAATTGGAAATGACTTGGTTTTTTCAAGTAATCCTAGAAAGGGGGAGAATAGACACTGCTGAGTCTGCCCCGTTCCCTGGGATAGCCGCACTGTTGTGGCATTGAGTGTTCTCACTATCGCTTCCTATCTACACACTGGCAAACTGTTGAGGTATTTCTTGCGGTGATTGGTTTTAATGCTAGGTTTTTATGAATCAAAACTAAAGTTTTAGACCTGCATGCTTTGCTTATTATCCATGATTGTTCCTGTATCTAGTCTTTTGTTTTCATTTTATGATTTGTTTTTGATTATGTGAACTAACCATAGGAGCCCTTTATATGGACAGGTTTAATCACGTGAGTCCCATGTCAACATGTAGCATGATAATAGGCTGGAAGGTTAGACGATAGTTAGAGAAGATGCATATTGTGTGCTTAGGACGGAAAAGCAAAGCATACCAGGCATTTACAAAGAATTAACGCTTCCTTTTTAAATTTCCTCCTCAAACCTGGGTTAACCAGTGCACTCTGTTGTCCATTTTTTGGATCAGTGCTAACTGTAGATGTCAGGTCTCACTAAAGGAATACTCTTTTTAGGATAATGTAAAGGGATTATAGGGTCATTAAGTAGGTCATGCAATAATCCAGGGTGGAAGAAGGAAGACAAAATAATGGAAGTTAAATTAGTGAGTAAGGAAAAACAGTGAGTTTATCAGAAAAGAAATAATTCTATATGAGACTGTGTTTTTGTGAATCCATGAATGCTGTTGTAAAGCCACAGCCCCTGAAACCTTCCTGGATCCATTTTGGTCAAACCTTAAAATATGGCTGGGAGTTTCCTATGGTTGCTTTGTCAGTAAAAACGAAGATCTTTTACTCCATAGAATGACAGGTGGACTTTGCAGCCACTCACAGTATTGAGTTTTTTAAGTGGTGAAAAGCTGAGGAAGCCAAAGTTCAGGAGATGGAAGGTTTGTTGGGATTTGATCTGAGGTCAGCACACGTGACTCCAGAGACTGCTGGCTTAACTGCTGGACCTTCTCTGGATAACAACTACGACAAGTAATTTTGTAGCTTTTAAAATGGGACAGATTTACAGTAAATGTAGATGCCAGTATCTGATAATTGCTTAAAGGTTTTGATAATTTGTTGAAGTGTATTTTGCATGCAGTTATGTTTCAGTTCATTGGCTCCTCTCTAGTCTGCACTAATTGGCTCACTTTTTCTGTTCAGAAGGAAATTTTGTTTATTTATTATTATTATATAACTTTTAATTTAAGTAGTATAATTTGTGTTCCTTGGAGTGAGATCAAGCCATCTGCCTTACCTCAAACTGGTTTTTGATATAAATGTAATTTCTTGGAATAATCCTTTGGAAGCGTTAATTTTGAAGGGGACGGGTAATGTGCAACAAGTTAATGTGTGATTTTATCTACTTTTTGTTTTTTTCAATCTTAAATTCTTTATAAAATGTTTTACATGTGCACTAGCTTTTGAAATGTTTCCCTTTTTTTTTGCACAACTGTTTAGATAAAAAAGGCAGAGAGAGAAGAATTTCTAAACAAAATGAATGAATGACCAAACAGTAGCCATGTGCCTAAAATTCTGCCTCATTGTGTGGAAGTCAGTGTCACTTGGTTTCAATTTAGCAGTAAGTAAAGTAGTAGTAACGAGAGTAAATAAGCTAGAATAAAACCTAGTGTATGTGCAAGTATGCCACCTTGTTCACTAAAATTGGACATTACCCTCTGGCTTCTTACTATATATATATATATATATATATATATATATATATATATATATATATATATATATATATATATATATATATATATATATATATATATATATATATATATACACACACACACACACACACACACACACACACACACACAAAAAAACAGGCTGCAGATGGTGAAGTTTTGATTTTTCCTGTCACATGTTTAATAGTAAGTACAAATTTGGATGTGGCCCCAAGTCCCAGTTCTCTGACAAAGACGTGGCTGTTTGCTAGGGGAACTCATTTTGCAGTGCAATGACATTTAGACACAGAACAAGTGCAGTATTGTTTTGGAACTGGCCAATGAACGGAGAGTTCCCTTCATTAAGCCAAAAGGCCCCTATTGGTTAGAGGTAGACTGTCAGATACTTGTTCCTGCACGTTAATTTCACTTCAGCAGGAGGAAATTGATTGTTATATCTGCCACTTTATTTACTACATAACCACAGCAGCAACAGAAAGATAAGACTTAAATCTTAATTTACATAGTATTAATTGCGTTGATGAGAAGTGTTATCTGTCATGGTTTTATTTTTCGAGTGAAATTGCTTCCATACTCAGGTGCCATGTGCAAGTCTGAAAATAGAAAAGCTATGAGACACCACTGTTTGCTCATTCATTATTGCAATCAAAAAAGGTTATGTTATTCCTGCTGCAACTGGATATGATTAACACCTCTGAACGTAGTGCAGATTTTGATTAACGAATGGCTGTACAAACTCCTCTTGGAGCAGTACAGTTGTTTTTTTTCATTCTCCTGGTCCTCCTTCCCGAAACAAGACGAAGACCAGATGAAGATGTGTGGATTTCCATTGGTTGAAGGTTGCAATTTGTCCTTGTTTCATTCTCCCTCAAGACCACTGAATCTGCACTTTCCCTGAAGATACAACTCTGCTACATCCTGGCTTCCTTTGGATGATGAACTTCTGAGTCTTCTACTTGTCTTGACAATAATTCTTCAATCTACTATTTCCCCACTTCACACACACACACACACACACACACACACACACACACACACACACACACACACACACACACACACACACACACATACAGTGTACCACTGCAGGTTTTCTCTTTGCAGCTTAAATTTGTCACATGGCGACATCGTTGGCTACAGTTTGGATGCAGGCCTCGCGGAAATCCTTGAGCAGTATCACTGATGGACATGTGAGACGACGGCAGCCTTTCATTCTTTCCAAAATCCTACTTGATGTCGCGTTTGTCCTGAGGACAAGATGTAGCCCTTCACATCACCTGCAGAAATTCTCCTTTTGGATTAAGTGGATCATTTCATAGAAATATCTTAATTGTCATTTCAGGTTCTCATCTGAATAAACCAGTGCATACCTTCAGTTGTCCTAATCATGTCCTTTTGCAGCTTACGTGTTTCCTTAACTATTTGGAAACTGTCAGGATTTAAGTTCTATGGAAGATGAAAATGATCCAAAAGGATCAGTCGTCATCTCTTGAGGATGACGAAGAGGATGTGAGAGGCTAGAGCAGCACAGGCTATTTCTATACATCTGTGTGTCTGTCTGTGTGTGGGAATACTTGCTTAATGAGTCTATGTGTGTGCCTGTGTGTGAGCGCTTGGGTGTGTCTTGTTTTTGTTTGTTTTTTTGTTTGTGTGACTCAAAACGTACAGCGAGGGTCTCTAACACTACTTCTTCCCGTTGTGCAGTATGAGGAATGCCAGTGGGCTGACTGCTGCTGACCTGGCCCACGCCCAGGGATTCCAGGAGTGCGCTGAGATTCTCTCCAATGCCCAGAACTTCCAGCAAAACATGGCTCAGTCCCATAACGGGGCTTTTCTGAATGGCGTGACCCAGAATGGTGGCCACGCTCACCCCACTATCCAGGGACGCAGCATCTTGAATGGCGTGCACAACAGAAAGAGGTCGTTTGATGGCATGGAAGCGAACCCGGTGAAGAAGGCTAGACCTAACGGTAGGACGCTAAGCTGATCAGACCTGCTTTGAGTTATTTTTAGATATACCTTTTTCTTTCAGCTTGAAGGTCTAATATTAGCTTTGACTGCTGCACATGCAGTCATTCTAGACTAAATTCCTCAACAATAAACCAAATACACAGCATGTGTGTATGACCTCATGATAACGGTAGGCAGATATAAAATGTATGTGCATGCACCCTATATGTAAAAATCAAGTCTGTACTAATAACACTTCACACACTGTATTTTATTTTAGCATCAGACATTAACTTTAAGTGGTTTATTAAAACAAAGTATTCATTTAACTACAGTGTCAAGTTCAGAACTATATTTACCATAAGAGTGGATCACAAGAAACTTAAGAATGGGATATTTGGAGCTTAGACTTTAAATTGTGTAAAAATGTGTCTTTTTATTTCAGCCAATGGGGAAAAACTGCAGTGCAGTATTAAGTTCTGAAAGTAGATATGCCTTCAGAATAGACCCAGGAACAGCAAGAAATCTAGCTGGAGCCTTATATGATGGCCTATTGTTCCTGTTCCAAGTTTGAGGTTAAACAGTTCTTTTCAAATGCCATTCCCAGCTTTACTTTTGCTTGCATCTCTCTCTCAGGTTTGGGCATGCCACCAGAATTGCTGAACGGGAATGGGCCACGGGGTGGTGCTGGAGAGGTCCAGATGGAAAGCATGAACATGGAGTTGGCAGCGACTGTAACCTCAGGTGGGCCAGGACCCTTTGCATTTGGGCTGAATGGGTTTGCACCACCACAGGGGCCAGGGCCCATGGATCAGTGTGAGGACCAGGGGGAACAGGACAGGTCGAGCCCTGCAACTAAAGAGCTGGAGGTCATCACTGTGGCGTCAATGCAGACCCCCTGTCGTTGCACCAACTCTTATGCCTACCTGTAGAGGGCTGGTGTGCGTGTAGTGGCTAACGCTAATGTTCTCATTTGTGCAGTATATCTTTTTGGTATCATCTGGCTATGTTTTTGTTATTTTTGGCGTGATACATGCATAAAGGAATAGATCTGTTTTGATCTGGTGGTAAGCTACACTTGAAAGATGAATAGTAGTGTGTGTGCTGTCTTTTCTACTTTTCCATGTAACTGATTATACTCGAATGGAAAAAAGTATTGCAGTTTCTTTGTTATATAGTTATATTTAATGTTTCCGTCCAATTATACAGATAATCATTGTGTAATCCTGAATTTTTTATGTGTATGAGAAAAGGATGAGTTTTGTTTTGCACAATTATACAGCAACGTCCTAGATGACACAAATTGATTGACATTCCCTCGACACAGTGGGGCCACCACTGCAAATGCAGGTCATACTTGCTTATTGGAAAAATCTTGTCAAAAAGTCTTGGTCACGTCTAAAGTTAGTCTTAATTATTGCTTGTCAAATTGTGCATTGTTGCATAATAGGAAAATGGGCAGCTTCATTGGTCACCTGAAAATGTTACTATTGGCCTCATGCTGGGGACGTCAGTATATTTCAGTATGGAATGGGTAAAGCTGTTACATGCTTGTCCCAAAGAGGTTAGAGAAAGTGTGATATTCCTTTACAGTTTGATTAAGAGAGATGGATAAAAAAAAGTGACTAGTGCGCACATAACATATGCTATCTAAATGGTGATTGGATGGTTTTCTTGAGGCATACATTTTTCTCCCAGCTGAGTTTAATAAATCAAATATTTTCTGATTTTTAACAATGCTTGATGATGATATGTAAAAATGACTCTTTAATATACAGTAAGGAAATGGTTAAATGCTACCACACATTAGCTGATGCTATTTTGTATTCAACATTGCCCTTATGCCAAAGCATATCCCAATATGAATGTAGCTCCTAAAGTATAAACAACTAAACTGCAGCTTTTTCCTAGTTTGCAGATGTCATGTATGAAGACATAGTGGTCCATGGGCTTGGAATTTGGTTATTCTTGTTTTTTCCCTTGCGTTCATTTTGGCTGTGTGCTTATTTGATTCTCAAGCATGGTGAATGTTTACTGTATATGTTAGGGGTTTTTTTAGGCAAATAGCAGGGCTTGCACATCTGTATGTTATATAATAATACCCAGTCTGATTTTGAAGTTGGTAATTGGCCATTTTACATTATGATTAATCAGTTTTGCTTAAGAAAGTTTGCAAGAATTTGCAAAAAGCCTTATTTCTTGAGCTTTACTTGATAGTGGAACAATTACTCGATGTACATTATTTTCAACTTTTTTAGATAGTGGTATTGGAAATTCTTTCTTTTCTGTGTTTTGTAGTACTATTTCATGTTCCAGGTAGTTAATTTGTATTTTGCTTTAAATGCCAGAAGGTCCGAGTGTATAGTCATTCAACTTGGAGCGTGCAATGCTTAGTACTGAGCAGGTTTAGCTTTGTACTTGATTGTGTGAAATCATTAAATGTTGATAAATTTTCTAAATGTGGCTGTGGTGGACTTTTTGTTTCTTGATGTATTATCATGCATCTGTTAAGTCCTGCCCCTATGGCGTTTTTGTTTGCCTTTGAACTAAATTTGATTTCAGAATAATGCAAATGAAGGGTTATAAAGATACTTTTACTAGACTGAACTTCCCTCATTTAAATCACATCTGCATGTTATGTAGGGTTTTGGATTACGGCATGACATCACATCTGGAAGATTTAAGATTTGCTTGACATGATGCATTAGTTTAAATACTCCCATGGAGTCAGAAACTGGGTCAGTGTGTCATACGGCACTAACCATATGCCACAGCGACCACAGGTCAGTATGTGATCCATTTAAAACAAGGTCTCGGGTCACACTTGTGGGATTACACAAGGCTGTAGAATGTATTTTGCAATTTATTGATCCACTTTGTGAGTAGTGAGTGTGTTGAAATGCGGTCACGTTAAAGCTTCTAAACTTCTTTGTAGTTTGCCCGTCATCTCGAGCCCCCTTTTCAATAGTTGTGCAAAACAAAATCAATTCAGAGTTCTGCCTCTCTTGTTATATTTATGGTAGCAGGAATATTGTGACAAATGCATTATGTGTCTGCCCTTTCACTATTTGTCTCATTTCCAGTGGCAGGTGCGAGACACTGTGAGGGTTTGTCCTCAAACGGTCACGATCAACCACAGCTTCCATTTGGGTGTGACCCAGCGGCAGAAATTGGCCAACTCATCTACAGCGATTCACCTGAGAACAACGGCACTGCAGGCAGCCAGGTGGAGCACCTGAAGTCTGTGAAAGCAGAGCAGCTATATGACCATGCCTTCTTCAGCACCATGCTTCTTTACCATGGATCCTAAAGTAGAATGGATCGAGTTGACAGGCCGTCCTTTTTGCCTGAATCTCATATAAGCCTAAACAAGCATTAATTTGCCTTAAAGCCATTGAATGGTCCTGTTATTCAGTGAAATGATTATTTGTTGTTGGAAAGGGCAGGCCCATTGCTTTGGAATTGAAATTTGTAACTAATGAAGTTGATTAAGTTTTTGTGTTGTTCAAAAGAAAGCGATTGTTTAGCTTATTATTCAAGATTGATTAAGCTGTAAATAGCCTTATTCTGATATACACTAAAGCGTCTGTACTGAACCACTGCCAATACTTAAATTTTGTTTGTCTCAACGAGGTGGGGTGTTGCCTCCCTCTCGATGTTAATAATAAACAATGCAAGTACATACCATAGTACTCCATAATTTAAAAAAAAGAAAAAAGTTTTGCAAAAGTTAAAGTTGGTCATTCTTCTTTTGGACTGCTTCATGTAAATATAACTTGTGAAACAAATCTTTATCCTGGCAAAGATGCCATGTTAGCCAATAATAAATCATATTGTTGGCTCCATCTTTTTATTACAGAAAGTCAAAGCAGTTTTTGCATTTCTAAAGTATCCATGACCTAGTTTTATCCACAATACTGCTCTAAATGGAGCAGATGAGGCTACCCCACTCACATGTATGGGCACATGTACTGCCAACAGTCACCACACTCCATTGAGGTTTAAGGGCAGCTTGCATCCTTGGTGTTGCATTACCCTCGTCTTGTGGAGTGCATTAACTCCTACAGTTTCAGGGTTTTCCTGTCACTCCTGTCCTCTTAAGACTGACCACCACATTCCAGCATGGTCTTTAATCATGCTCTATTAGCCCTGATCTTTTTATTCCCTTCATCATGCCCCATCTTTCTGAGGTGGATGCCTTGCTGTTAACAAGTATGTGTTCTACTGGTTCCTGGTACTTAAATGTTCGCAAAGTCCAGTTGCCTGCTTCCTTATAATGTGAAGAGTCCTGTTCAAGTCCCTGTGCTATTCTTAGTGCGGTTGTTACTACCTTCTCGTTTCTATTTCCTCCTATTTCTTTTCATACCCACTTTAATTTGTATTGTGTATAGTCCTCTTCCTCTTATCCCCTGATCCTAGTGCCAACCATAGACATGCCAACAGTCATCTGTCACCAGGAGCGACCTTCATCATAACTACGATACACAAACAGCACGTCACTGTGACCACGCCCCGTGACGCATGACGATCTCAATAAGAAATGGGGGAGGTAAAACGTGCTGTTGAATAAAACAATATAGTACATACATGTATACTTTAGTATAGCATACTGGTTTTCGTAGTACATATTTTATTAACAGCACTGGGTACCAGTATTCATTTTCTAGACATGCCAGACATTTCTGTTTAACTTGGTACTCAAAATTATCCCCTGCTCTTTCTATGGTGTGGTATCGTCCTGTAAACCTAGCTGGGCTAACCAGAGAGTCAGGATTATCGAGAGAGCGACGGGCAAGCTGGAAGGGAGGTGTTGTGAAGGTGTCAAATAACCATTAAATACGATATAACATTTTCATAAAATAAGCTCCTATTCACGTATCAGTATTGTCAGTAGGCGTTCCACAAGTTAAACCATGTCCACCCCAGCTAGAAGGAGACTTATGAGAGATTTTAAACGGTGAGTTGATGATCTGAAATGATGCCGAAACCGATAATGTTTGCTAGTTAAGTTCGCTATGATTTGTCAAAAACAGCTAACATTAGCCTAGCTTTCGTTAGCTTGGCATAGATGGCCAGTATTTTTTTGATAGTGTTAAACTTATTGATTTGCCAATATCCACAGTAAAATACGAACATATACTGTGTAGTTTTTCGTCTTTTTACGAATTGGAACATTTTTTAAGTGCTTAAACGTCAATTCCGGAGAAACGCTTCGCCCTTAGCGAGAAGCTAACGGTGCTAGCTGGTATATGCTAACAGGTTAGTCGGCTTGGGTTGCTGTCACACTTTACGGCTGCTAGCCAACTCTTTAAACTAGCTAACATTTAAATGTCCGTGGCAAATGACCGTTTGACCATTTTATCCTTGGGCAAAACACATTTACTGACGTTACAACGTGTCCAACGGTAGTGCTCTATCAATTTAAGCCTGTCTTTTTGACATTAGTGTCAGTGTACGTTGCTATCCAACATTAACGTTAGCTCTGTTAACCATACGGTTCTTACAGAAATAAATTAGTTCATCAAAGTTTAGTTGGTGGTAGGCATTTAGAGATCAAACACCACAGAGTATTACCCAGAAATCCTAGACGAATACATGGGTTTGAACGTGAAAAGAACATCAAGTCATAGCGGAAGCCACAATGAGTTCGAGCCAGTAGTAAAGTCAGTATGAACTGTAGCGAACAGTTTTTCACCGCAAAGGGATTGTTGTTGTTGTTTTATTATTATGTGTTGTTTTTAACTCATTAGCAAGTTGCACCTCGTGCCAATCTGGGTAAAAAAATCCCTCGATATCCAAAATTTTATTAGCCTTGTAGGATCCTCAAACATGTTGTCAGCTCACTGTAAATTTCAGCAGGGCCGGATCCTCTGATTGCATCAAGCATCAGCATTTGTTTTAGTTGTTCTGATTGAATCCTGCAGGAATTTGGAGAGCTTTTTCCAGGCAAAGTAAACCATTGAAACCTTTCTCAACCAACAGTATTAGATACGTGTCCCTGTTTTTAAGAGATTAACATTTTCATTTTGGCCTCGGTTCCTATTTTGCTAGGGTCAAAAGGATAAAAAGATAAATATTGTACCACTATAGTGCTCTGAGGCTTAATTTCTGTTACTTTAATACCAATGAGAAATTGATTTTAGGGGTAAATTAATCATTTAAACAGGTCAAATACCGAAATTACTTACTCTGAAATTCCTCGATTTTCCTCAATAGTATCCCTGAATTCAAACTTAGATTGGACTTTAAGCTGCCACAATGCAAAACCTGCTTAGATTGCTAACTAGTTAGTAATGACATGCATGTTTATGCCAGCTGATAAAACTTGATACAGCATAATAGTAAGTAAGAACTTACAGTGCCCGTTGTTAACATGATTCATGGCACATGATTGATTTACAAAGACAGTTGCCTAGATGCTATCATGATATGTAGATATTTGTTCAAAGTAGAAGCCTGATTTACATCTTGCAAAAATGCTTAACATCACTAGGGGTAAAGGTGTAAATGGAACGTAACCTAGATAAAAATTTAATGTGGCAATTGACTCCGTTAACTCGAGCCAGAGCTCTGCTGTACCTGCCTCCAAATATTAAAATATTAACTGTGGCGAAGAGACCATGCAATGAGATTCACTTGACTCTATTGTTAGGTTGAACAAATCAAGCTTTTCTGTTAGTAGAGTATCAATGTAAAGATCCTTTCATAACATTCTGGTTTTGTTTATTTTGTCATGAAGGCTACAAGAGGACCCTCCAGCCGGTGTTAGTGGTGCCCCATCTGAAAACAACATCATGGTGTGGAATGCAGTCATATTTGGGTAAGATATTGATGCACAGCAATAATTTATATGGACACATATTTTCCCCATCTATAGATCTTGTAAATTTGCCTGTTACGTGTGAAATAAATAATGAAATACATTTTTTCTCTAACCTTACAGCCCTGAAGGAACTCCCTTTGAGGACGGTAAGTTTCTCACTGTGTTCGTCACTTCCTGTTTTGTGTAGTAAGGTATATTGTCACTGGATTGCATGTAAAACATCCCAACCCAAACAAACAACTTAGTAACTTTATCACACCCTTTATCTTCAGGTGATACTCCACTCAAAATCTCAAAAGAATATCATTAAAAACACCATGAAATTTAAATAATTTGAAACATATTGTTATGTCTTATGTTATTCAGTCAGTGTGGCAAATCTAGAAAGTATTTTAATAATAGTACCAATGTAAACATTTTTTATATTGCACCTTATACCTATAGCTCCACGTGCTTCATGCAAAAAAGACAATGAACATAAATACAAGGATAGAAAATTAATGTAATAATACAAATAAGATTAAAATAAGGATGAAAACCGAAGCATCAAAGGTCTCCAAACGTTCTTATTCCTTTAATACAATGGCAGGCAGTAATTTGAGAATTTACAGGCAAAAATGTATTTTGCCATGTGTGAACACTCTGAAGCAAACAAGCTTAACGGAGTCTCCCAATTTCCAGATGGGCACAGATTCACTGCTGGTCTTTATCAACCAAAATAAGCCTATTTCAGTCTGTGCCAGAAAGTCTTCCCACAGGTTAAACCTTACTGTGGGTATTATCTGTCAGCCACAACCCAAGGCTGCCCCTCAAAAAAAAACAAAAAAACACCCTGCTGTTGTGCTGTGGGGTTAAAACAAATTTACACCCAGGGACAAATAAATCACATGCACCAAGTACTTCACATAGAAAATATATCAAATAAACATAAAACATAGATAGAAAATGCGTTGAAATGGAGAGTTTTACTAAATATTTCTCAACAGCCGCCTTCCTGTAATAAAACCAAATTGTATTTTCTTTCCACTTGTTGAAGAGTATCCCTCATTATTTGTCCTGTGGTTGTTAAATCTGTGGTAGACAACTTTGCTTGTTGGTAGAGGCAGTTTGTTTAAGCACACTTATTCTGCCTTCAAACATTCCTCTCCACAAACACAGTTTAATGGCTTGTAAATCTTTTTTTGTGTTTGTCTTGTCTTTGTCCCAGGTACGTTTAAACTCATTGTAGAGTTCACAGAAGAATACCCCAACAAACCCCCCACAGTACGATTTGTGTCAAAGATGTTTCATCCAAATGGTAGGAATATTGGCTTCTCTTCTGGCATGTTATACTGTTGGTATCTGTGGGCAGAGTGTAACTGTGTTTGTATCCACAGTCTATGCAGATGGCAGTATATGTTTGGACATCCTACAGAATCGCTGGAGTCCCACTTACGATGTGTCCTCTATCCTTACATCTATCCAGGTGAGAGGTTTCAATACCACCAATAGAGTAAAATGTTATATATGTAGGCTTGCCCTATCTTACTTTTAACCCAAAGTGACCACATATTTAGTGTTTTTATTATATAAAACACTGAAGTCATTCAGTGTATATCAGAATTGTAATACATTTTTCTGTTCTTAGACAGAAATAGCAATACCTGTATAACATTGGACAAATTGGGCCTTTTCTTCTGGGAAAGGGAAAACGGCCAGTTAGATATGCAGACCTGTGTTCATGCAGTGTTTGCGAATACAGTGAGATTTAGAATTTGATGCTAAGGGGTAGGGCTTCACCTAACAAATATTTTCAATACAGGTTCTTTTGCTTGATTATTTTCATGAATGGATAAATTTTATTTGATTTTAACAAACGTATCTGAGGCTTGCCTGTGAATATTCTCATTCATCCAGGTCATTGTAAGTTTCAGGGCATTCAATCGTTCGCAACTGGACTTTGTCAGTTTGTCTTGGAAGACGTTTCGCCTCTCATCCGAGCAGGCTTCATCAGTTCATGCGCACCAGACTAGACAGGACAGCTCTAGTCAGAATAGATAGGACAGCCCTAGTCAGAATAGATAGGACAGCTCTAGTCAGACTAGAGCTGTCCTATCTAGTCTGGTGTGCATGAACTGATGAAGCCTGCTCGGATGAGAGGCGAAACGTCTTCCAAGACAAACTGACAAAGTCCAGTTGCGAACGATTGAATGCCCTGAAGCGTATCTGAGGCTCTGTTTAAATGGATGTACTGGAAACCAGACGGTAGGTGCTGTTCGGGTAATTTTGCTCGGAAACATTCTCACCCTCAGTATCAATCTGCTCCTCCTCAGTCCTTGCTTGATGAACCAAACCCCAACAGTCCAGCCAACAGTCAGGCAGCTCAGCTGTACCAGGAGAACAAGCGGGAGTACGAGAAGCGAGTGTCTGCCATCGTAGAACAAAGCTGGAGAGACAGTTGACCTGACAATACTGATGGCTGCTCTCTCCATTGTTAAGCTGTGTGTGCTGCAAGTTTTAGTGGAGTACCTCTTAATTTCTGGGCCCTCCCCCCCCATTTTTTTTTTAATTTTAAGCTTTTATGCACTTTACCTTCAACTTCCCTTCATAGATTTTTTTTCTGCCCGCCAAGAGGGATTTATTTTTATCTATCTATCTATCTCCCGTTTCCAGTCCATCAGGGGAAATTTGCTGAATCTTGCCTTGATGTTTTGTCAGTATGGACTTATGGGCCATTTCCCCCAAATTCTGGTGTGTTCTAACTTGCTGTAATAACTCACAGTGACTAATTACGTTAAATGTCTCGGGGGTTTGTATTAAGTCATGGGTCCTCTTCTGTTGTGTCCCTCATCTTTTGTCAGTTTGTCTGGGCTCCAGTGTGATCTCCCTCCCTTTCCTTGAGAGAATGAGCAGCCCTGAGTATCATGGACTACAACTAAATCAGACGTCTTTACACCAAGTCTTTTGCTGTGTTGTGAACTCTGTTACATGCATGACAGAAAGAGTGTATTCACGTTCCTGTTCAGTAATCATGTATATAAGAAACCCGCAACTGAATTTATGTACAGATTTTGCACTGGTTGCCCCCCATGTCATTTTTTCAGCACTTGTAAATAAAAAAAAGGCAAATTCATCCTTATGTGGGAAATTATTTATTGTAACCACAAATACTTTTTGACCTAAAACTTGCTTGTCTTACTTTGTCAGAAGCTAATACTTATGCTGTCTCACTTTTTGTGAATTTATTTCAAGAAGACTCAAAACATCAATCTGAGGCACTGCACGTGAGGTAAACCAAGGTTTTATATATAATAAGGTGATTATCCATTAACATGGGAGTAAAAGCCTCGCTGTATTGACATGAGAATAGGTGAAATCATTAAAGCTTAAAGTGATCATACACGCTGAGATTCTGTAAGGACAAAGATCTGCTGCTCGTGTTTTTGACCACAAATATCCCTCCTTGAAGCAATTTCACTGAAGTGATGGATGAAATCCTCCGTCCTCATTCTGTGTTAAAATGCCTTCTCAAAGTTCAGCATCTCTTCAGTACTGACGAGGAATAATCACGGCGACCAAGAAGCCTTTCAATGGCCACTGGTCTGTGCTAGAGATGCATGAATAAATCTTTAACTTTTAAACCTGCACTAAATGCTTTTTTTGTTTTGTTTTGTTTTGCAATTTGAGGGGCAGCAGACAGGTTGTCGTCACCTTCATGCGTCACAATGCTCCAAAATCTCAACTTACTGCTCACTATAGAGTAAACTATTGGAACTATTGACCTTTATCCCTTAATGATCATAATAAAATTCTTCTTTGTTTACAAACATTTTATTTGTTCATTGAGCATATGTGATGGAGTGGGTGATGTTGCATGCATGATGAAAACAAAAGGGATGTAAGTGCAGGGCAGCTCGTTACATGAAGTCCACTCTTTACAACCGATTCCAACCAGGAGGGAGCAATCTCATTACTCAGCTATGCAGCTGTTACAAAAATAACTATTTACAAGAGCCCTCTTATCTTACCTTTTTTTTTTTTCAAACGGTGTTGACAGTAAATGGCAACAAAGACGAGACATAAAATTATATTTTCACACAACAGTGTTCATCGGGCCACACATGGCGAGCTACCTGTTGTACGCCCTCTCCTTCTTGGCCCTCTCTAAGGCCTTGTCCATGGTCTTCTCATTTTCGCCCCTACACTTGGGGCAGTACCACTTGCCTTTGGGCTTGTGATGGAGACCCACACAAGAGAAATGAAACCACTCAATGGGACATTCATCGTTATCGCAGCCAATCATCTCGCCGTAGGACACCTGCTCACACAGGCAGTATGTTGGCTCGTCTGGATCGATGGGCAGGTCCGGGGGTGACACCTCTCTCTCGGACTTTCCCTTTGACCGTTTCTTCTTCTTTGAAGATGTTTTGGCTCTCTTTTCCCGCGACGCTCCCAGGCCCACTTCCTCAGTGTGGTCCAGGGCTCCGTAACTTTCCCGATTTTCTCCATTTTTCTGACGTCTTGAGCGTTTCCCTCCTGACTTGTCTCCACCACCTGAGCCTGGGGTCACCTCATCGCGCTTCTTGTCGTGTTGGCCAGTTTTGCCTGGAGTGATGATGGCTGATGATGACGATGACATCATGGATGCTGCAGTGGTTGTCATGGATGTTGTCGTGGGAACGTGGCTCTCTGGGACTTCTTGAGAGGAAAGGAGAAGTTCAGAGTGCCAGTCTATTTGCCGCGTTCTGTTCTCAACCAACTCCACCTGAAAGAAGAAGAAAAACAGAAAGCTGATATCTTAGTGTAAAGCTCTGTCTGCTGCAGGAAGCAAACTTAAATAAGAAATATTTTTGTTTCTTTATGCACATCATTCTTCATTTGCTTAACATAACAGCAACATTAAATAACATTACCAATTAAAAATAAAGGTACATCTTGTATTAAAATTCAGCGAACACCCAGTCCGTGATATAAGAGATGCATCTTCTTTCAGCTTTGACAGACCAAGCACGTGTCAAAGAGGAAGGTTGAATATGGTGTTGTGTTTCTACTAACCCTCTGGTGTGTAACTATAATAAGAAGATTCAGTGTGTGGTGCTGCTGAAGTGCTGCAAAGATGTTTTTACTGGTGCGGATTTCAGTGAAAGTCAAATGTGTGCAAAATGGAAAGGCTAATAAACTCCAATACAAAAAGGCCTTTTAGGCCTTTAGAAAACCTTTTTTTCCCCCTTTTTATTTACTCCAGGAAGATTTTCTGTGCACAAATGTTCCAGGAAAGCACTTCTCTATGCTCACACAGTTACACAAACACACTCACACCTGGAGGTTTGCCAATGAACGGCTCCACCAGAGCAGCTGCAGGGCGTTCTTTACGTACCATTTGCCCAGCAATCTGGATCTTCTCATCGCCGAGCTCTTGACTGCGAATCAGTGCCCTCTGAATGGATAACTGAAGCTTTCTCCTCTGAAGTGAGTCAGACTCCCGGCGATAACGCTCATAAGCATCATCGAGCTCCTTCAGAACGTCTGCCAAAGAAGAAATGGATGGAAAACAAGTTCAGGCAGGAGGAAGAATACTGAAATTTTCTCAAGTATGCACAAGCGAAAATGACTTCAAGTGTGTTTTCTGAAGCTTTAATGAATAACGAGTGTACCTACAATCCAGTCTGTTAGTTTAGTCTCCTGCCAACAAACATCCTGTGTCTTGATCAAGTGTGCCACGTGTTTAATACAGGAGGTAAGACGGACTACTTTGGGGGATGGTGACAAGACAGCACAGAGAGCAAAGCAGTAGCTATTTGGCTCAAGCGAGAGAGGCTTAAAGCTGGTGGATTCAGACACGTAGTGTGTAATTGTACATTATAGCTACATGTCTGCCACGTACTATGTCATTTGTGGAGTGTTCAGTTTGTACACTTGGGAGGTACCTGATAATTTACCTGGATTAGTAAGAAAAGACAGGAAGTAATTTAGATTCTACAGGAGTGCAGCTGTTTGGACTTGGGAAGCTGCTGTTGATGAAACATTCGTGCACAAATGTCAGTTTACACTCTATATTTGCTTAATTGCATGCTCACCTGTAATACACAGTCGCACAGGAGGAAAAACAAGCTACTCTAGAATTCCTCTGCAAAATGTGGCCGAGTAAACACCGCACACATTTTCTCCTACGCCAAGCACCGAGCTCGACAGTACTTCCAAGGAAACACCTGAAGTAACTGTGTCGTCTACATTGTTTGACTCATGATTTTTGTTACCTCTTTAGCAATTAATTTATGATTACTATACAAAGATTTGAATGAGATTTGTCTTGTGCATCACTTTTTTTTCTTACCTTGATACTTGGCATCAATTTCCTTCATCAGGGACACACTCCTCTGCAAATCAAAAGGCAGTGATTCCACCAGGTCCAAATACTCCTCAACATAATTCACAACAACGTGGCTTGGGTCTCCATTAGTTGAGTTCAACATTGTGTATCCGTCTTCACCTCGGGACACACTGGCCCCTGTACCTGTTAACAACAAAGCATTATTCATTATCATGCTTTCTGAAAAGCCACAAGTTACTGCTCCTGCAGCATTTAATACTCAAGAAAGGGATCATTCATCATGCTCTCTTGTTTTCCAGTATAACTTATGCGCAACCAGTCAGGAAAATAGACTGTAATGGTAAAACTATGAAAGGGGGAGGGGGCAACTACTCCAGAGTCAGCCATCCTGAAAACTCCTACGTGTACTTCGAGTCTGCCA